>NC_092822.1:109630000-110255000 GCF_023375885.2 Dermacentor andersoni | reverse complement strand
AATTGTGGTGCAAATGTTCTACTTAAGTTGTACCCTACGCATCTACAAAATTTCTCCGAACCGTTTCAGGGTCCCTTTAAACCCTACAAATAAGTTGCAGCAAGATGGCGAGGTTAGCCGATTGATAGAAGTTCACCAAATAAACACGACCTATGAAAAGACAGGACATACACTTTTCGGTCTCTCTCTTCCATGTTTCTTGCTTTTAATTTCTTTGCGTGCAGCCAGCTATGTTGTGCACTGTGTGGCATGCGTATGTTTCAAATGCTGATTATGCTGGTTTGCAGGTTCAACGGAGGGTTGCCAGTGCTGGACTAGGCGTCAGAGGCGCCACGTACGGAGCGACGGCCGCCAACACTTACAAGGAATCGGTGAAGAAAGCCATGGCTGCACGATATAACGAGCTGAGTTAGCCTGTTGTGTGCAAGGCTTATTTATGTAAGATACGTGTATGTAGAAACTGGGTCCACACATTGGGCCCTCGGTGCCAATAAAAGCATGGGGTCCAAACCTTCTTGTCTGTCTCTTCCTGGCGCCTCGCTTAGTCGGGCAAAATTTCCCGTTGCAGCGAAGGAAAAGGTGCGGAGGCAAAGGTCACGCGTGACTGTGCTGCTGAAAATAATCCCCTGATCGGGGAACGTGAAACATAAGCATCTTAGTTACTAAAGCACTTACACTAAGATAAGAAAAATACAAATATTCAGAATCAGAATAATTTTTCGCATCAATATTGTTAAAAAAGCATACAGGAGGAGAGCACATGGCTGCGTGGGGACGTCCTATACATGAGAGTAATATATTACAGCAGAGGCAACATTCGAAAACCATAAAAGCAGAAGCACCAGCTTCTATGTGCGTTTGCAAAATAAGCTGCAAAAGCATGTACATAGTACAATCATTTGCAGTTTATAACAAATGGAATGACAATAAACTAAAATGTCGTTCTAAGGGGATATATACAGAAATGCTGGATATAACAAAGTAAATTAAATTCCCCGTAAAATCCCTATAGAGATGTGGATAAAACCTCGTTTTAACGCAGTGAAATTGTCCTGCCAATGGAATTTTGTCTCCAAAACAAACAAACAAATACCTGACTAGCGCACAGAGTATATCACTTTCTGCAGGGTTCGACACTCATTCGTTGCGGCAGTCCAAAACTCTCGCGTCCCCATGTCAAATACGCCATCGAACACTTCCTCACCGCTGTGCACAAGCAGCAGCTCACTATCGCACTTCTCCACTGAACTCTCTCTCTTGCGAGTGTCTGGCTTATACTTATTCACACATACTGCGCGTTGCCTCTGAGATCTCCTCGGCGCAATCTCGGGGGTCACGCCAAGACCTTGCCTGCACCTGCATGCGCGAGCTGTGCACGCTGCGCTGCTACACACGGCGGTGAAAACTATTTGTAGATTCCTGGGGCACGCCACATGGGCTGGCAGCTGGGCATGGCCTCTGTGATCGCATTGGCACCCAGTGCAACCACAGGCCACAAGCTGGCCAAGCCGGCGCGGCGAAGTTTGCTTGCCTCTCGATCACACAGTGGAGCGCTGTGTTGTGTGCTACGTGCTACTCGACCGTGACGAGTCAATGCATCGGATGAACCAAGTGGAAAGCAGAAGCGAAAGACCATCACAGCGGAACAGAAGGTAGCTATCTAAAGTCTGTCGCATCAGGTGCTAAGAAGTCGCGTGTTCCACGCGCCAAAGATTCCTTTGTTTTATTCGAATTTCATCGCATGCATGACCATGTAGAAGTTCCGCAGGTCGCGAGGCCGTATTCTTATTTACATGTTTACAATTGTGCACCCCATTGAGCATATGTTGCAGTAAATGGCAATGATGGCTATAAAGAAGGAACAGATATAAAAAGTAATTTTGGCTCTTCCAACTTTGTTATAACGAGGTTCGAGTATAGTTGCAAAAATAAGATCCAATAGGGAAACATTGCAGTTAGAACCTTTGAGAAAAGTTGACATGCATCTGTTAAAAAACGGAACAAGCTCTTTCTTAAATAGCCGTAAAGAAAAAGACCGATTCTGAGTGGTACATTATTGAGTCGTAAATTAGAATTTTATATTTTCGCTTTGTCCCTCCACATTTTTGTACATACAAAACTGCTGCAACTGGCAAGTTACGCCAGTTCAGTGCCTCCTCCGAAATAAAAAATCTGGAAAACGCCATCGAACTCTTGTGGACTATTTGGCGCCGTGACGCGTGTGCAGGAGCTCCTAGCTCCCTAGTAGGTTTACCTCCTCCAGGGCAACAAAGAGTTGTCTGCAGGCACAGTACACGCACAGGGGCGTGATGCTGCCCAGTGCAATGTTGCCAATTCCCGACTGCAGCAGCTGCGTGTGGGATGCGCAGCGTAGAAAAAGTCGGAATGTGTCGAGACATTGGTGAACATTGCAAGGACATGAAAAAGTGGCATACACATCCATTGCGAAATGAGGGTGGTGAACACAGGGAGGGGAGCTCAGTGATAAGAATCGTAAATGGCGCAAATTGGTGCAGTCATAAGAGAACAGTACTCATGCGGGTGAATAAATAAAAATGTAAGCATTGCGAAAGGCTAAATGAACAGTTCTCATGGAGTATGAGTAAACATTGGAAAGCTCACTGTGAAATCAACATAGATCAGTTTGGCATACTAACCTGAACTGACAGTCTTTGTGGTGGTTTGAATCTGTACATGTCGTTGCACCGGTCGCAGAGACACTTGAACGTATTTAGAGTGCCTCCCACAGTCGCTCTGCGTACCTGCATCTGTGCTGCACGAGGCAGTTGCGGTCAAGGAGTCATTTGTGCCACCTAAACAACATGGATCAGCTTCCACAGCTGTTTCTGCTCCCAGTGGGGAATGCTCCTCCTGCATGTCAAGCTCTTCATTCCTATCACTTTCTCTCAAGAGAGCATCAATGATCTGTTTAGTTGACAAGAAAGAAGGAGGGGAGGGTTAGAAGAGGTCAAAGAAAAGCATTGACCCAGTAATGCATAAAACAAGGACCTGCGATTCTATGCTTTAGCTGAGAAGTCATGTGCTCTGTCAACAAACAAGAATAAACGTGTTAGTTCTTGAATAAATACACCATAAATTATTGTTCACTGTCTATTTTGTATGCTTTGCAATTTGTGACACAATGTAGTATACGGGAAGACAAGAATGCTAGTCTAAGTGCAAGAGTTTAGTACCCCTGTCACACACGGGCACTTTGCATCACAATCGAGCCCGATTTGGATTGGACCACCATCCTGATTTCGTGTTGCTACACAGACAATTTAAATTGCGATTTCACTTGATCCGGATAAAGTAGATTGCAATCCAGGCATTGTGACCGTAGGATGTCGCCAGCATCGGCATGCATAGTGGGCTCAACCAAGTCAATCCAGATTGCTGGACCATGCAGCAGCAACCATTCTTGATCACGATTGAAAGTGCCTGTGTGGAGGCAACAGGCCAGGCATAGTTTATGTGAGCGTACTCATGAGCAATGGCATGTTTATATTGTGCAATTATTTGTTCATACATCCGCATACTCACGCCAGTCGCTCACATCCACACAGTCACTCATTCATATACAAGGTGTCCCAGCTAACTTTAGCCAGTTTAAACATATGCAAATGCCATGTAGCTGGACAGAACAAAGCTAATGTTGTTTGCCGTCGCTTGGGGATACTCAAACTGCATTTCCATTCTGCCTAATTGGATAATTAATGTCAATTCCTCGACTCAATGTATTTATTTAGATGAGAAGTCAATGAGGAAATTGTAGAGAGAGAGAGAAATGGGATGGGACGGCAAGGAGGTTAACCGGATAAGATTCTGGTTTTCTACCCTGCACTGGGGGAAGGGCAAGGGAAATGAAGGTGGAAAGAACAGCGGAGAGAAAAAGCAAAAAAGCAAGAAAAAGTAGGGAAGATCGTGAATGTCCATGAGAATTAGTCTCAATAGGCCACTCCAACGTCAAAATTTAAAGAAAAAAAAAAAATTTTCGAGCGACATGAAAAACTCCCTACACAGCTTTATGTTCCTTCATACGTGCTGCATAAAAGTTTTTCTGAGCGTCAAAGGCTGCGACAGGCAAAGTGCTTGAGCAACCAGGCGCGCGACAATTTTGCGTGCGTTTGCGGGTTGCTTTCATGCTTGGAAAAACACTTTTATGTAGCACGTATCGAGGAACATAAAGCTATATTGGGATTTTTTCATGTCGCTCTACAATTTTCTCATTGACACTTTTCATTTAATTATAATATTTGAGAAGTTGATTAATTATTTGATACTAATTATCTAATTAGGTGGATTTAAAAAAATTTGTAGTATCTCCAAGTGACGGCAAACAACATTACCTTTGTTTTGTCCAGCTACGTGGCATTTGCACATTTCTAAACTCTCGCCAAAATTAGCTGGCACACTGTATATATAGACACTCGCGGCCACTATACTTGTGATGAAGGATGACCAGCGATGCTGTGTATGCGGGCCCCTTAATGGCGAACTGCACGTCTGCCGCGGAACGCCCCGCATTGCACTACCTTCGGGATCGGCGCACGTTTTGGGAGTGCTTAACGCCTGTTTCACCTCCGCCGCGGGTCGGCCCGGTATTGCACCATCTTCGGGATCGGCGCACGTTTGGGAATATTTGTGTCTACACACAGGCTTGATCCTAGGGGAACTAGCAGTGGCGTAGCAACAGGGGGGGCCGGGGGGCCGTGGGCCCCGGGTGCAAGGGGGCCAGTGTGTGTGTGTGTGGGGGGGGGGGGGGGTGTTATATAGGTCTGAAGACACCCCTCTTTCCGCCGGCTACATCGGTGGGGGGGGGGGGAGGTAGGGGTGACAAAGACCTATGGGCCCCGGGTGCCAGACGACCTAGCTACGCCACTGGGAACTAGCCCTTAACAGCTTCGCTGTAAAATTGGTTACGTCTGTGTTCTTAATTAATGACAACGACGAACGCGGGGGCAGTGGCATGAGCGCGTTCGCGCGGTAGCGCCGAGGGGCGCCAACGAGCCAGCTGTGGAAGACGACGACGCTGGAGCCAATCCCGATGATAGTTTTGTGTCTACACATGGACACGATCCTGGGGGAACCAGCGCTTAACAACTTTGCTGTGAAAGTTCGGCCGGATATGTTGCACTCCTGTAACACGTGTAGGGGAAAGCCTGCTGCACACTTGGTAATGCATTAGGTTATGCGATCGGAGGGGTCAGACTTCTTGCATGACATAACGAGCCGCAGTGTGAAGTACACGTGTGGCGCTTTAGGTCGACCTCAACGACTCATGCGAGCTCTTAATGCACTACCTAAAGGTGCAGCATGCTGTAGCCAGTAAGTGTTATGGGCGCGTTGATCACCGGTCCCGCAATTGCCATTTGGACGGAAGTGTAGAGAATACGTCGTAGTCTACATGAGCGGAATCCGCGGTGAGACCATGCGCTCGCTCACCAAGTTGCTATGGGGCAGATGAGGCGGCTCCGGAGGACAGACGCATCGGTTCGTCGTGGAGTGGTTTGGCATCTTCCCCTGTCGAAGTGGGTCGACACACGTGCGACACACGTTAAACTCCGCCACGTTTCTCGTTGGGAAGTGCCGGTGGAGAAGCTCGCACGACGCTGCCTTCACTCGGGTCAAATCGTCCGCAAACCACAGTCCACCGCAAACGTCGCACACACTCCCACACGGATTCTCCACGAACGCCTTCCGAAATCGATTCGTCGCCGCCGCGCCCGACTGACGACGCCGAGCCTCCGCTTCCATTCTACGAGCATCGGTCTCTTCCTTAAGCCGTTGTCTGCGAGCTTCGGGCCCCTCTCTACGTTGCCGTCTCGCATCGTCGCGTTGCTGCTTTCGTAGTTCGGCTTCTTCGGCTCGTTTTCGACGCTTAGCTGCGGCTTCGCGCGCTCGAATAGCGGGGTCAGATTCGCGCCAACGACGTTTCTCTTCGACTTTACGTCGCATCCTCTCAGCAGGGGAAAGCAGCACTCGCGGTCGAACGCCTTGCTCCCGCCGCTTCGCACGTCGCGCCTCGTTTCTCGCTTGGCGAGCATCCTCGGCCGTAGCGTACTTCCGAGGCCTACCGCGCAATCCGCTAGGCCCCGGGCGAGCGTCCTCCATCGCAGTCTCTCTAGCTTCGCAGTCGACTGTTGCCACAACCACCGCCGCGTGACGTCAGCGACGCAACACCTGTTTTGGTGCCTGCGCCTGCCGCCGTTCCCCTCTCCACCCGACCCTCGCTCGCAGAAAGTCACGTGTTCTCTCTCTCTTTTTTGTACCACTTGACTAGACGCCGCGTTTTTTTCAAGGCCATCGCGCAACGCGCCATTCGCCTTAAAGAAAAAACAGAAAAAACGTTGAACTTTACCTGTTTCCTGTGGCGTTTTTTCTAAAGCGCTGCAGCGCTTGGCTTGCAGGATGCATCGGTGCGCGAATATGATCGGCACAGCGTCTGGCAGCAGCCTCAGTTTTTTCACAGGTAATTCCGAACTCTGTGAGCAGGCGCAAAAAAAGGGGGGGGGGATGGGGGGACGGATGATGAAGCTTCGCTTTTAAGAATGGAACGCGATAGCATTCAAACACCGCTGACTGCTTTTCATACTTCCCGGCGACTGCAGCTTATGTAACCCTAACGTTTACCGCGAAATGCTGGCGGCGAACGCTATACACGAAGGCAAGCTTTCTGGTAGAAACCTTGCCTATTGCGTGGGTCGATCGCCTATTATTCCTTCACACGTTTAATATTTCAGTCTGAGAAGAGCTAAAGTAAAAGATATGCGCTATCGGCGTTTTTTTTTTAATTACATATTTGTTTGTGGGCTGCCATTATTCTGAAGAATAACGCTGTAAAGAATGAAAAGCAAGGCTTCAGCGACTTAGGCGGTATAAGAATGGTTGGGTATCCGTGGTTCATAATTTGGTCGAAATTCTTCTTGCCGAAGCGACTTACGACGTTAGACGGCGGGTTTTCTGTGGCACGGGGCCCTTATAAACAGAAACGTCAGATACGCGCCAGTCCTTCCTGCCCACGTACATCTCCCAAGTCTCCTTGGGCGGGCTCCTTAGGGAATCTGAAGGACGACACGGAGTTCTTGCTCCCTTCTCTCTGGCACACCACAGCGCTACACGAGAGCCGCGGTGGCATTGTTTCAGCCGCTGCATGTTGAACAATCCCAATGGCAAGCTGAACGAAGCAGAAGTTTCCCGCATGCACGCTCAGCTGAAACACGGATAGTTCGCCGGTACATGCATGCTCGCTCGGGAAGGAAGGAAATCAATTTTATTCAGGTCCTGCAGGCCACGAGAGCTTTGGGCTCTCATGGAGTGGGCGTCTCCCACGACGGAACCGGGAGGTTGAGTTTCCTGGCGGCGTCGTGGACCTGCTGGACGGCCCAGAGTTGGGGAGCGAGTTCTTCGCTCCGGATTGCCTCTTCAAACTTGCGCTTGTCCTGTTCGTAGTTTACGTGAGCTTGCGAGCACGGCCAGAGTAAATGATAAACGTTAAGGGATGTATTGCAATTGGTGCAATAAGACTTGTCGTAGAGCTCAGGCATGTAATGGTGTAATCTGTTTTGAGTGGGGTATGTGTCTGTTTGTAGCATTCTGAGTGTAACCGCTTGAGCTCGAGTGAGCGTGCGGTGTGGCGTGCTATATTGTCTGCGTTGTAGGTAGTAGTGTTTAGTGACTTCGTTGTATGTAGTGGGCGCGTCCTTATTCTTCGAGTGGTCGGGTGAAGCCGCGCGGTCTGTAAGCGCGCGCGCAGCCTCGTGTGCCGCCTCGTTAAGGTTGGGGACGTCGCCGAACTTTGGTCCTAAGTGTGCCGGGAACCAGTATATGAAGTGGTTCTTAATCTCTTTCTTTGAAACAATTCTGAGAGCCTGTGCGCAGACCGTGCCCTTCTGGAAAGCTCTGATAGCGGCAATGGTGTCCACAATGTATTGGTGTATCGGAAATGGTGTCCACAATGTATTGGTGAGAGAGGTTATCGAACGCTTTCTCTAGATCCAACCCAAGAATCGGAAGCATGCAGCTTGTGACGTCACGGCTCGCGAGCGCGCCAGTTTTGCTCGAATGTTATGCCTTTCGAGTGTAATGTGAAAAAAATTCAATTACAAATTACGTGCTGGCCGAAATACGCAAAAATTTTACCGTGTCCTTGAACGCACAATGATTAACTCACACAATACAGATCGTGATCGAAAATTGCGTGTCATGCCCCTTTAACCCTTTAAGGACGAGGCACCTTTAATTTAAATGTAGAAAATATTTTGCGAGAACTTTTTCACCAATAGGGGGCAATTTCAGGTACAATACTGGCGGTGAGCTGCACCCCAAACCACCTATGGCGTTGTTTGGAACTTGGAGAGACGGTTCTCGTGGAAAGTGAAACATTGGTGCACATTGAGATTGCTTTACATTACGTGTGTGATGTCACTGCCGCCGGGGATCTTGCGTTGGTCTGTCTCCTCTGACCATGCTTTCAAAAGAAAGCGTTGAGTCACTTGCCAGACTTCTTCGTCCTGTGTTCCTGCTTTAATCCAACAAATGACGTTGCTGCCTGTCATTCAGTGTTGGCCAAAGAATTTAGCGAGAAACTAAAAAAAAAAAATTATGGGGTTTTACGTGCCAAAACCACTTTCTGATTATGAGGCACGCCGTAGTGGAGGGCTCCGGAAATTTCGGCCACCTGGGGTTCTTTAACGTGCACCTAAATCTAAGTACACGGGTGTTTTCGCATTTCGCCCCCATCGAAATGCGGCCGCCGTGGCCGGGATTCGATCCCGCGACCTCGTGCTCAGCAGCCTAACACCATAGCCACTGAGCAACCACGGCGGGTAGCGAGAAACTAGGTACTCAATACCGGAACTGCAAAAAAAAAAAAAAAAAAAAAAAAACTTCATCGACGATTAGGGTACGCCTTAATACGAACTTTGAGCGCAGCTGTATACGTGTTTTTATTGCGCTATGTATTGGTTGGCACGGGTAATCTCTCGTGCGGCACGTTGCAAACGGAGCGATGTGTGGCGCGACTGCCTCGCTAATCTGGAGATCGCGAAAGCCAGCGCGTGGGTGACGCGTGGGCGTAGTTCACAGCTGCCACCGCCGACAGACCTCCCAGACGACGCATGCTACTCTGGCCAACGTTACTAGACGTTGACTCTGGCGCCATCTCGTAGCCATCCTCGCCGCACTACGCTTTTCTTACGCTTTCGCCATACCCTCCTCTGCTTTCCGCCTCATGGTTCCGCTGCCCCCTCCTCTCCGCTTTCCTCCTCGCGCCTCTTCGCTCCGCCAATTTTTTCATTCCCCGCTGCGCTCCGTGTTCGCTCATATTTTGCTGCGCTCGTTCGCTCGGTTACGCCGACGCTCGCCGCAGGAATGGGCGCCTAAAGCGGGAGACACACGGTCCGATTCGGTGTCCGATCCGGCGTCCGACGCGCCGGAACGACAGCCGGAATCGAGGTGTTTTGCCGTGCCGAAGCGCCGGATCGGACGTCCGGCGTGCTACAAACCGGGCAGATTTTCATCGTCCGACGCATGCGAAAACCGCACCGTCGTTTAGCCGCAGCCAATGACTGCGTGGCTGGCATGTGACGTTCTCTGACGTTCCCTCCACGGAGGCGGCGCTGGCTGACCGGTTTCTCGCAGTCTTTTTTTTTTTTCTTGCCTGCTGCAGTTCGCTTCCGACACGAAATAGTTACCAGTTCAGTAAAATTATCTCGAACGTGTGCCTGTTATGCAAAGCAGCGCTTAGTACACAAGCTACTGGCGAGATCGGGAGCCGCGACGCTAGGGCATTTCACGGGCAGACAGCACACACCGACCGTCTGAGCGAGGCTGCTCGCTTCGCTTGCACGTTTGCCCTTCGCAACGACTGTGTCGAGTAAACCAATTGTATTTAATTACGGGCGACCTAAGTGTACAGTGTTAATTGTTTCGGCAAAAATAAGCGCTCTTTGACGAGCTCGCGTTGGATCGTCAGCGCCGTCGGCCGCAGCGTCCGCCTAGCTAGGCCTACCGGCCCTATTGCTGGCTGTTGGCGGAGCCGTCAGTGGACAACGCGCCGTCGTGAAGTGTTCCACCACTCGCAGGGGCGTAATTTTATTGACAGTGTTCGCGTAAAGCGAAGCAGTGTTGTGCAGAGTTGTTTATATTGCGTTTCTCGACGTGGATATGAAGCCAAGTTGGGGGTATGTATCTGGGCGGAGCTTACGCGCCGCTCGATCTTTCGGATGCACGCACCGTGTGCCCCGAATCGTCGTATGCCGCATGCCGGACCATGCGGCGCCGCAGGTCGGATCGGACGCCGAATCTTACCGTGTGTCTCCTGCTTAAGAGCTGCTATCTAATTTTATTTCTGGTGTGCTGCCTGTAGGTAACACTCGTCAATAAACGCTTAATCTGATCACATGTTATATTTGTGTAGGTTTATTGAGGTTCGACGGTAGGTTCCACTGCGACCTAATTTCATAATGAATCCATGCCAACTCGCCCAAATGCCAACCTTGCTTAGAAGTAGAAGGCACATCCGGAAAGTAAGCTGCAAACGTGTCGAATCCTGGTTGAACTTGTTAACATAGCGAACGTGCCAAATTTGAATGTCTGGCGGATGTACGGTGCACACAAATTGGGACAGAATTTCGATGCCCCACGTAGAAAAAAAAAAGTGTTTTCCCTAGGATATTGCTTTGTTTTTACAGCGGAGCTATTAAGGGCTACTTTCCCCGCGATCCTGTTCGCGCGTAGAAAAAATCCCGAAGATAGTGCATTACCGGGCCGACCCGCGGCGGAGGTTCGCCATTAAGGAGCCAACATACACAGCTTTGCTGGTTATCCTTCTTCACAGAGTGGAAGGGCACGGAGTTTTTTCGTATTATTTCGTATTCGTATTTTCGTGTTAAGTCCGGTCGTCCGTGTCCGGTGACCATTTTTAGTTTTGATCAAAAAATAAATATTGCTGTCTGAGTGCTCTGGAAAACAAAATCAGTCTTATTTTTACGAGCAAGAAATTCGTCTTCATGAACAAAATATGGAACCTCCCGGTCAGTAGACAACGCTCCTTGCGAATTTCGCCGAATCCGCGTTTTGGTTAGCTACCAAAGAAAAAGTGGTGTGGCTATATACGGCTCTAAATATATATGACAATAAGAGCACGGGTTAATAGCATTGATTATAAATAACTATTACAGAGTATAACCACTATGATGGGAAGAAAAATACCTAAACGTTGGCCAATATTGTACAATGTCCCATTTGCGAGGTATATTTTTTCTCTCCATCATAGCGGTTATACTCTTTGTAACCGCAATGGGACATTGCGCAATATGGGTCAACGTTTAAATCTTTTTCTCCATTTCCGCGAAGAAAACGTTCTAAAATTTTGTCAGGCTGTTGCCATAAAAGTCATTGAAGTTTGACGCAAAGTTTGACGCCCTAGGCCACACCAAAAATTCACGAGAAGCGCTCAAGCTTGAGTGTATTGTTAAATTAGCGGCATCTTAAAATATATTTTTTAAGAGAAGGCCATTCTCGAGCTTCTTTAAAATTGTCCAAATTAAGCCTACTGACTTAAACTAATGTACGCATATGGAAAAAAAAAACGTGTTGCATCATTTGTTTTGTTTCGGAATTACAAAGCGAGACATGCTTTGCCATAATAAGCTGTAACCATGACGACCATGGCGCATCCTTTCGCGTTGTCGGTGCTGCGACTGTGATTCGAAGTTGAGAAACATTGTGGCACGTTGGCACTACCAGCATCAATAAAATGCTTGTACGCCTCGTCATAACACTGAAGCGAAATTTTTCCGAGTACTCAGAAATTTTCTGACATTTGCCTGATCTTTCCCGAAACACCGAATTTCCTGGTTACTAGACATCATAGAATTACTGCTATGAACGGCTGTTACAAAATGCGTTGCATGGCCATATCAGGCATGCAATAGGAATTGCTGCATATTCAAGTGCATGCTTCATCTACACCGAGACTGTGACATTTGTTTTTAGGGGCAGACCTTCTTTCAGAGACAGAGAATGGAGCTGCTCTCAGCTCTTGTTTTGGGGAAAGCCATCCTGAAAATTTTCAATACACTGGTAGCTGTATGGCGTGTTAAAAAGCATTCTTATTGCTCTAAGCAACATCCAGATATGTTCAGCCCCTGGTAACACCGTAGGTGAACGACTGCCACTGTGATTTAGTTAGCACTAAAGATTGTTCCTATTTAAGTTGTAGGGTCAGCTATTAGAAGTCTATAAAAGTATTTTAGCTTATAACATTACCTTGTCGAGGAATGCTTAAAATATTTGTTTATAATAAAGGTACACAAGGACATCAAGGCATAAAGGTTGGCTTCTGTTTGTGGCAATAAACAGTTCGTAGTGAGTGCTTGTGTAACTTTGTGTGTGTCTCTGCTCAAGTTGTGCATGTTGGACACTACAATAGCAAACAGTTTTAAGTCCTAAAAACGTTGTAATCTGCCCAGATAAGGGGATACCTACACTTGTGTGCTCTGTAGTCGCAGCATCGCATTCTTGGTCGTCAGGAACTGGCAACACACAGCCCCATGTGCGTTGTTTGTGCTGCTCACGTGACCGGAGCCTGCATGATATTAAGCAAAATCAGTGATGCACTAAAGAGATTGTACTTGTTCAGAGTAAACAAGCCTATTCATACAAACAACATGTGTACCTTGGCAAAGTTAACAGGTGGCATTTGTGTACCATAAATGTAGCTGGAACAATGCTCCTAATGGGAGAAATTTTATACTGATGGCAAGAAGAGTTGTCCAGACCATTTATAATTCCAATATTAGAATGTCACAATAACTACTGTATTAAAATAAAGGCAGCAGATTTTCAAAACCTAAATTTAGAGAGACCAGATAACCTTGACTGTCACATGCAGTGAAAGCACAAGTATAAAACCAAAAGTATTCTTAACATTATCTCCACTTTAGAAGGAGAGCATGTGTGCATGCAAAACAAAACTTTTGCTGTACAGTAACCTTCCTTGCAACGTGAAGGACTTGTTGCTTAAATACATCTTTCGATTCTAATTATCTGTTACTGGTTTTAAACAGACTCCTTGATTGAATCTGTATTTAGTTATGATTGCCACTAGTTATGGTGTAATGCATAGAACAGATAAAAGGTGGTCTATTTGCGAAAGAGATGGGATAGCTAGAGAAGAGAAGCAGAAGACTAAGCGGAGAGACGAGAAAAGGAAATTCACAGGTGTAGAGGGAACATTTAAGGTGCACGGTATGGACAGTTGCAGAAGAATGTCCTGCAGCAGACTTAAGGAGGTTGGTGATTGATGATTCCTGCTACACACAGTAATAAATTTATTTCCTTTACACATACATTGAGCACTGTACTTAGCATTTACCTTTCATACCTGTGTGCAGCAGCAACATTAGTGGACCTGTACACACTTGGAAACAAGGTTGGCAGATAGGCAGGGCTTCTCTGATAGTCCGACTTCTCGCCATTTACAAAGTGACTGCTGCAGATCCTGCTGTGCTTGGTAGGCTGCCACGGACTGCCGTCTGTACTAAATGAACCGATACGCAAGAATGTCCATCACAACATGCACGAAATGCAAGCACACAGAACGCGACCAGGCATTGCACGCCTACACCGCAAAATACATTAAGAAAGAATAAGAATTAGCACTGCGTGGCAACTCTGTTCAGACAATAGGAAACCAATGCCTTCTCAAACATGATGCGAATTTTTCTGCGAAAATCTAACAGCAACAGCACATGCTGCAGGTAACAGCAACCTTACATCTTTTCTAACGCATTTTCCAAGCAACCATAACACCGAATATATTCGCGTGCGAAAATAATGAAGCTGTTAAAGAAGCGTTTGTCTGTAATCATTCCGAAACAACACAGCGTGATTTAACTCCATTACAAATGAGGCGAGGTAACGACCTCGTATTTTAAAAAAAATCGACAGTTATCTACGAAGAAATTAACAGCGGTCAGCAAGCGCGAAACCACACATAGGATAGATCCAGAAACATGAACTCCTCAACTGTGCTGGCGCGCCGATTTAAGAGGAAGCTTCAGCTTGGGCCCAACTCCGGTGCCGCCTATTCAAATGCATGTAAAACAGAAAAATGCTCTTCTGGGATAACCCCTGAACCGAATTTATTGAAATTTGTTGCACTTGAGAGAGAAAGTTAGATTCTACTGATTGCTGGAAGCGGAATTTCGATTTAGGGTCTGAATTTTGTTTAAATAATTTCCTAAAATACGAAAGCTTCAAAAAAAAAAAAAAATAGAAGCACGCAGTTTACAAATTCATAGCTCTGCATCAAAACAGACATCGCGGTTCTGTAAACGGCATTTATTAGATCATTGAAAGCGGACAAATTCGATGTGTCATTTCATATTACGTACGTGAACTTGTTACATTGTGTACAAGGGTTGTGTAAAGCTCTATTTTCAAATTAATAATTCTTTTGTGATTCATATGTAACATACCAATTTTGTCCGCTTTAGATGTACTATTAGCTGCAATGCACAGAATTGTGGTATCATTGTGCATTGCCGATTTACAGAGTCGTAAACTTTATAGTTTTGTTTTCTGAAAATGTTCAATTTTCGCCACATTTTCATAAAAAATTCACCACCTAAATGAAAAATTCTAAAGCAAGAGTCACTAGAATGAAAGTTTTTAATTTGAATGCAACAAACCTCGCCAAATTTGGTGCAGTGGTTGCCGAGAAAAACGAATTCTATTTTTACATGTATTTAGATAGGAGCACCCGAGCTACAGCTTCTTAACGGGCCACATAAACCCAACAAAATCAGTGCTTGGAAGGAGCTTCAGCAGCTTTAACACACACAACACGATGAGTTCGTGCACTTGTGCGCCTGAGAAAGAGCAACATGGTAATGATGCGGCAAGCGGCATTCAGAACCTAAGCGGAACGCCTTTAACCAGCATGCTGCACTGCGGCCGAACCGAATCAAAACATGGGCACGTCGTGATGAACTTCGTCGCGTGCCCGTGTCGACATGATCGAGAGCAGCACACACAAAGATCTCAGAACGAAAGCGTGAGCGCAAGAAGCAACCATTAACGCAGAAAATGAAGAAGGGGCTCACCTTCCACGCCGAACGGCGGCGATCCATTGATTCCGTCGCTCCCGCTCATGAGGCCTCGCGGGGAACGAATAAAACCGTGTCGCCGGCGAGTTTTTGTAAGTGTTTGAGCACCCCACCACGCAGCAATTGTTATTTGACATGCCTTGAAGTTTCGCCCACCGCACACGTGCGACGGACGCTGCTTATTTCTCGCCGAGAACGTGAACGAAGCGGAGTCACACGAGCGACGACGCAGACGACTGCAGTGGACGGCTGCTTGCTCTCCCGCGAGTTCTGAGCGAGGTCGCCACCAGTAGCGCTTCGGTCGGCGTGCGCGCGGCGGGCCACTGCGGCGTGCAGTGTCCGCGAGTGGTTGCAGGTTCCCTTACTTGTTGATGTTTCTGCCACACGAGAATGCTCCAGAATTGCTCGGAAAGCGGGGATTGACAAAAGGGAAAACTTCGGGCGAAAACCCTCGGCGTGTTCTTGGACAGTAATCGTAAAACCTGTGCATGAGTGCAGCGGCAGAACGGTGAAGCATTGTCACATGGTTGCTCTAACTAGACGGGCGATGACAAAAGACGTGGTGGAAAATTATGTAACTATTCGGACGGCGTTGGACGCACAGAAATATCCGACAGGAGAATTTCACAGGGAGAAATACGAAACTCTCCTGTCTGATATTTCTGTGCGCCCAAGGCTGTCATTATGATTACATAGTCTTCAACTGCGTCTTTTGTCATCGCACCTCTAGTTAGAGCTCCGTTGTCGTCCGCTATAAATTTTCGTAAGGCCCTCAAGTTAAGGGTATAGTAATTATTCACGCCAGTGCGACAAGAAAACACCCTTAAGGGTGTAAACATTTGTACAGTGCAATATTGTGCAATGTTCTGTTATCGCGAATCTTTTCTCTCCTCATTATAGCGGTCACAGTTTGTAATAATTAATTAGAATCAATGCTATTTACGCATACTCTATCACTAAATATTCCCATGGCTGTCGCCGCAGCACTTTTTCTTTGGGAGTTAACCAAAATGCAGATTCACCAAAATTCGCGAATAGGTGATGTGGCTTTCACCGCAGGAATCACCAGACGACGACGAAGGCGGGGGCTCCCGGACGATGAAAACCAGGACAAACACATTTACATCCCCGAGCCGGAACTACCCGGTTCTTGGCCAATACCCCGGAGTAGGTATGTGCCACCAACATCTAGGCTCTACATCTACGTCATTGGTACGTGGCTGGTGACTCGACCAGAGTGCCGAGCGGTTATTCTGGTCAACACGGGGTCCCAACCTCCAGAGAAACCTCCAGGGTTTCTTGGTTGTCGGCTGTCGGTGCCTGAATGTTCGCCGCAGTCTTTTGTGCTCCTGTCGAGTTGTAACGTCAACGTTCTGTTCCCCTTCGTGGCTCGCTTTGTGGCCCGGGTCAGTTCAGGACGCGGCAGGGGCCATAAGGGTGACGTTTTCTCGCAGAGGAGGGAAATTAGCTCGACAAGGGAAAAGTGAGCTGGAACGTTGCGCGGATCGTAACACCGGGCGTGTCCATGTTTTTTTCGTGAAGACAGGTTTTTTTTTCTTCGCACTCGGACGGCAAAATACATATTTTCTTTTTGTATCAAAGTTAAAAATGATTACTGGACAAAGCCGACCGAACTGACCTGAGCGCAATGTAGAATGTTTACTTCCATCTAATAAAGGGAAAACAGTCAGGGACAAAGCGTTGAAACTGTGGTTCAGACATTCAACTCTCAATCAGATGCGCGTGCGTTCGATACCTGCTACGGCCTGGGTATTTTTCTTTATCTTTAATTACTTGAAAGTATGCCTTAGGATCATGTGACCTAAGCGCCATGAAGGGAATTTTAGACCATACATAGCTGAACGTGGTGCGTATTTATGTTTTCGGTCCAAAATGAAGTGCTGAAATCATCACTGCTATCCTTTTTAACACAATGCCCGACGGTGCCCTACTGTGTTCGCTCACTGAAAAGTTGGGTTGAAGTGTCGTGCGGCAGCCGTGTTGGAGGAGAGGGGCTAGGACCTAAGGTCTCCAGGATCACCGGCGTTTAGAGGAATGTGTAAAGATCGAGTAATACAAGGTTAGTTTATGCACTCTATTTTTAAGGTTCACAGGAAAGAGATTAACTATTGCAGTACAAAATGAAGGACGAATTTTTCTGTCTTTGTAATTCGACGTATTAACCGCCGCGCCGGTACTTCGGTGTGACGTTGCGAATTTCGGAGTATATCCTCGTGTCGACCTAGTGAGCTTCGAGGACATTTTCTGAACAAATATGATAAATTAATTGTTCAGCAAATGTTGTCAAACTTCGCTAGATTGAACCTTTAGTTACTTTACAATGCATTGTATACATTGTTTTCAGCGATTAACTGTATTTAGTCCCTGACGTTACGAGAAGATAGCGCGAGAATTTCGAAGCTACTGGAACGTGACGTTGGTCGCGGTATTGCGGCCTGCTTGCTCCTTGCCGATTTCTTTATTTCGTCCGTAGCTTAAAATTAGTGCTGTCACAGTGACGTAGCAGCGCTGGTGATTCGGCGCGAAAAAAAGAAAAGGATGGGACCTATGTTTTCTCCTCTAATAGTCGACCTATTACCGTGAAATTATCAAAGATAACCCCAAAGAAATACTTTGTCTAAACTGATTGAGTGTTTATCTTTAGTGTCTCTTTAATGTAAGTGAAACAGATAATTTAAGAAGGCTGGGTGGCTATATGGCCTGGCATTACCGTTACATTTGAGATGCCGTCATGACAAGCTGTAAGCAGAAGTTCTTGTATGCTGCCGCCTCATAGTAGGGCAAAATTCACAATTTGATGCAGATTGGAGTCGAGTGAGAGAGCAGTAAGCCGTCTCGACTCCTTAAAAGGGGGCCAGCTGATACTGAAAGTAATGGCCAGGTGCAATTGCTGGGATCATCATTGTCATCGTCATCCAATTTTATGTCCACTGCATGACGAAGGCCTTTCCCTGCGAAAAAGACGGCCGATTTGGGATGCTTCAGCTTTGTGTGCGTCAGATCATTGCGTATATGTCAAATAATGATAATAATAATAATAATAATAACAATAATAATAATAATAATAATAATAATAATAATAATAATATAATAATACCTTTAGGGGTGTGTTGTGTTCGCTTCATAGCCGTATTAAGTGATGATGACTGTTGATTTTTGACTGCATGCTACGAGTAGACGCACGTCGCCGCATCTCCTGCCGATTCTCTCACATCAGTACAATGTAAAATCCAGGTTTGATAGAAGGACTTGGCATTCTTTGTTATCGGTATGCGGCCATGCGTGTACCTCATACTTACCCGGCAGTAACCAGCAGTAATCGATGCGGCATCATCGCCCCGATGGGCCTCCAGCAGGCCTGGTTACACATATGTCCGTTCACCCGCCTGCATGCCTGCCCGCTCTTCTGTCTGTCTATCTGACACGGGGATGTTTATCGTATCTACCTATGGGCGCGGAGAACCGTTAGATGAGGATGAGAGAGTCGTTCCGCACGTGGGCAGCCCAGCGGTTCTGTAACTGTACTATGCGTAGCTAAGACATTGGAGGCGATTTTCAAAGAATGTGGCAGAAGATGGCTTCGTTCAAGTTGTCTAAGTTGTTAGAAACGGTGTGACGTCCGAGTTTCGCTTGTTGCGGAGCATACAGGAACGCACAAAAAAAAAAACCGACGAGTAATTTTCAGAA
The DNA here is from genome assembly GCF_023375885.2 of Dermacentor andersoni. Lineage (NCBI taxonomy): Eukaryota > Metazoa > Arthropoda > Arachnida > Ixodida > Ixodidae > Dermacentor > Dermacentor andersoni. Next base: position 110,236,176 of record NC_092822.1, on the reverse strand, counting down.
ATGAACATTTGAGAGCGTCATTGTCGGCCTCTATCGAACAACACTTATGCTGACGCCCTCCAGCACGTTCCCGCTGAAAGTTCGGCACACTGTGTGCCGCCGCAGACGCGGTTTGAGAGCCAACAGGTGGCACACGTATACATACAGCTAGCAGCAATGAAAAATGTGCGCCAGCACCCGACAGCAGCGGGCCAACGCGCGCGTACACTTCCCCTGCAAGTTTGGCACACTTTGTATCGAATGCCGCTCTCGTCTGGGCTGCTGGCGCCTCGATGCTCGCTTAGAAGAGCGTCATCGTTCATTAAAGGAGTCCATTAGCCACCGTGTTGCTTATGCAGGGGCTATGGCGTTGCGCTGCTAAGCACAAGGTCGCGGGTTCGAATCCCGGCCGCGGTGGCTGCACGCATTTAAACGGGGGTGAAGTGCAAGAACAATCGCACACCGGTTCATTGGGTGCGCGTCCAGTACACCAGGTGGTCAAAATTAATCCGGAATCTCCCATTATATGGCGTGCTTCGCGCAAAAGTCTAGAAAGCTTTTTATTATTATTATTATTTTATTTTAAGAAGTCAATTGCATCTCTGTTGGCTTCCCAGCTGTCGCGCTTGGTTCATCCTTGTTTGCAAATACGTTGATTTTCAGCGCTTGTCTGTGGTATTTGGTTCCTTGTGTCCTCGTCTTTTTCACGCTGTTTCACCTCAGTTCTTTCTTTTGTTTTACATACGAATCGACCAACTCGTGAAAATTCACAAAACTTTTCACATCGAGAGAATGGGGGCCGCTTGATTCAGCCAGGCTTCCATTTCACTATCGGTCAAGCAATATGATGGTTTGCTTAGCATGCACGTTTGCTTTCTTACTCTCTTACCTTGCTCATCACGGGTTCCTTCGGGGAGGTTCTTTTTTGCGTACTTTACGTAGCAGTCGCTCGTACGTGTACGTTCTTCTATAATAAATTCAGCAGCTGTGAGTCAGCGCCCGTTCTCGTCTGCGTCCTTTCGCGTAGCAGCGAAGTATGACGGGGCTGGGCATGGAGCGGCAGTGATGGATGGCCTTATTTTACATTTCTGATGCGTAGCGACAGCCTTTTGCTCCTCCTGCATTCGTCGTCACACACCGCGAACTGTCGTTCGCCTACAGCACGCGCTCAACATTGCGGTTGTCCGCTTATCCCATTCACGAGCGCGCGTAATATCACAACAAAGTATATATCGATGCAGAGACCGCTCGTAAGCGTCGGGTTATGGGAACCGCCACTGAGAGAGAGAGAGAGAGAGTGGGAAGCTCCCTTCCTCTGAGCAACCCGGACGCTCGTCTAGTGGACTTCCTTGTCCTTTCCTATCCTTGCTCTCTCTCTCTCTCTCTCAATAGTGGCTCGCATGACACCGCGCTTGCAAGCGGTCTCTTCAGTAAGTGTCGGAAGATGAGCAGCCATTTATTATACGCGTTTCTTTTCATATCATAGATCGAAAGATTTGCACTCTTAAGATCTGAGTAAATCTGCAACCGCGTGCATTAAACTCGCAGTTGATGTCCAACACTTGTGTCTAAATACTGTCCCTTCCCTCTTACGTTGAACCCCCTCCCTGCCTCTGAGATCAGCACTTCGTGGTAACAATGCACGGGTATCTCTGAGATGCGTAAACTTAGCCCAATTAGTGCGAAGCGTGATTATTCGAGCCGCGCGTCTCATACCAGATTTATACCAGAACGTTTAGTCCGGTGTCCTTGAAGGGTCGCTCGCAATTTCGAGCATTGCAAGAAGACAAGCGCATTGCGTAGATCACGAGCTGACGATCGTGTCTGCAAAGTGTCAAACCGCCGCCACGGTGTGAAAACAACTCACATTTCTAACAGAAGACCGTGCACCCTTCCTCTAGAGGGAGTGGTGCGGTACTGTTCTGGAGATTGTCCAAATCCACCATAGAGTGACATTCTTTAATGGCGGTATTTTGAGCCAATCAACGAGGCCTTAGCAGCCCTCTGGGCCAATGAGAGATGACAAGATGGCGGAATTGACGATATGACGGCATTTGTCAATGTATGCAGACTTCTTGCCAGAGCACTCGCTCTACGTGTCTTTGGTCACGCAGACAAACGCACATCCACGTATGACGCGCTGCCTGTAACTTCACCGACTAAGGCACGTGATTTCGGTAAATCATGCAATGCTATATGTGCAAGACCGCCACTGCAGAAATTGTGCTGCGCAGGAAGAAAACGGAGGACATAAAAAAAAAAAGAAGGAGAGACGGCTTGCGACGTGAACGTGACCCGGTTCACATCGCTTGAGGAGTTGAGGCGAGCGTCGATGTTGGCCGTGAAGCTCGCCTCTTGCCAGCATAACGGAGCGACATTTCAATTTCTTCTCCTGCAATAATAAAACACTTTTAAAGATGTTCGCCTCTCTCTCTCACCCTGTCTGCCTCTCCCTTCGCGCACCGTAGGGTAGCCAACTGGGCTCTTGACTGCTTAATCCCTGCCTTCCTTATTTATATATATATATATATATATATATATATATATATATATATATATATATATATATATATATATATATATAAGAGGATCCTTTAAGGAACATTTTATAAATACGTAGCAACGGAGAAATAATTTCTTTTTTGGCAACCATTGCATTGATTTTGATGAGACTTCTTGCATATAAAACAAAGAGTTAAGATCCAGTGTATCTAGGATGCAGATATTTTTATTTAGATTGTCATTGTTTTTACAACGACTGTTCAAGGTTGCGAAATCCGGAAAGCAACTTCAACTATCAAGTTTTCAGCTGTCTATTTCAGTAATAAATAATGACATCGCACTTCTGAAAACTGCACCTTTTAAAACATCTAAAGTGGAGAAATTTGATTTATGATACACCGCTATATGAAATATATCGCTATTTGTGAGTAGGACTTTTGTAAAACGTACGTAAATACTGTAATAATTTCTTATAAGCTCGTTCGTATATCAAATTTGTCGACTTTGGATGCTTTAACAGGTGCACGTTAGAGAGCTGCGATATTTGTTTTTGGCGCAAAGCTGTGGAATTGCAAACTTGGTGCTTCAACTTTTCTGAAATTTACTATTTTTCATAATTTCTTGGAAAAAATTCCACTCTAAACCCCGATTTCCTTCCTACAGTGACTAGAATTTAACTTATTCTCTTGAATGCAGCAGATTTAATTCAAATCGGTATCGCGGTTGTCTCACAAGAGATAAAATTTTCATTCATCATCAGCCTATTTTTACGTTCCCTGCAGGACGAAGGCTTCTCCAAGCGATCTCCAATTACTCCTGTCTTGCTCTAGGTGATTCCAATTGATACCTGTAAAATTTCAAATTTCATGACTCCACCTAATTTTCTGCCGTCCTCGACTGGGCTTCCCTTCACTTGGCACCCATTCTGTAACTCTCATGGTCCACCTTTCATGGTCCACCCTTTTTGTCCGGCATGGTCTGCCCAACTCCATTTTTAAATGCATAAGCATTTGTATGCCTACCCAACGAGAAAAACCGTCCGTCCCGTAAGACGATCGCTTTCAAGATAGCGTGAGCAGCAGCGAGCGAATTCACCTTCGTGCTGCCTCTCGCTTTATCGCGAGCTGCGCGGCGAGAGCACAGAGCACAGGATGCTGCCAGAACTCGCCGCTCTGAGCCGCCATCGCAGATCACTTTCAAGATTGGGGCGTCTCTCTTCAGCGCGAACTGTAAGCGGCGAGAACACAGAGCACACGAAGCTGCCACAGTGATCAACACCTACAGACGCCACGGCCTTCCAGCGGCCACATGTAGAGACTCGCCTGCTGTTCCCGGTGGGTCCCCAGCTCCCTGCACTGCGAAGCCTGCTGGAGTTTATCAATTCCACCGGAATAGACACTCCGTAAGCGTCCGCTACAACGCTGGCAACATTACTGAAGACTGCCACCTGTCGCGCATATATTGGAGTCTATTAGGCCACATCCTCCCTCTTTCGCTATCATCTTTCACTTCCCACTCCCTCTCCCCTGACGACGCTTCACCGTGCTCTCTCACGAGTTGCAGAATCAAGCGTCTTTCCTTTCTCTAGATCACTATCATCTATCATCAGCAGTCGGCGCTCTGTCGCCATCGCAGATCGCTTTCAAGATACGACCCTCGCGGCCGCGCCAGACGCAGCCGCCGTCGGAGTACGGTTGATTGACCACCGTTGATAACGGTTCGACGCGGATGGATAAGGTGCTAAAGAGCGATAACGGCTTATTATAAGGGGAACGTCATCAGCCCACATAGCGACGCCACCATGCAGTAGTTTGCTTTTTACGTCATCAATTTACCTTGCGCCGTCCATAACAGTTCGTGTCACCGCAGATCTGTCGTTTATACTGGTTGGATCAAGTTTCATACCATTGATAGTGACACCGGGCTGCGTGGAGATGAGCAAGTGGCATAATGCTTACGGATGCTTAGACAACTCCCAGATGAGTTCGTTCGTAATTTCTTTTTTTCTTCTTATAGTTAACTAGAATCTCGACTATCACCCTTTGTTCTGTGATCCACACCGCTATCTTCCTGTCTCTTAACGTTACGCCTAATACTTTTCGCTTCATACTTCTTCGCGCGGTTCTTGTTATAGGGCTTTATTAGCCTTCGAGTTTCAAGCTTCTGCCCCATATGTTAGCACTAGTAAAGTAGATTGATTGTATACTCGTCTCTTCAAGGACAGTGGTAAGCTCAGAGTCAGGATTTGGTGATGTATGCCTTACGCACTCCAACCCATTTTTTTTCTGTAAATTTCCTTCTCATGAGTACGTTTATCTAATTCAATTACTCACAGGGGACCATGTGAGTAATTGAGCTAGATAAACGTACTCCTGCACAGACTTTAGGGGCTGACTGGCGATCACGAATTTTTCCTTTCCCAGGCTATCGAACATTTCATTTGTCTTGCATATATCAACCTTTAACCCTATTCTTAAACTTTGTCGATTAAGGTCCTCAATCGTTTGTTGCAATTCATGTCCAGTGTCGCTGAACAGGACAGCGTCACTTGCAAACAGAAGGTTGCCGACGCGTTCGCCATTGATCCTCACTCCTCAGCCTTGCTAGTCTAATAGCTGGAATACTTATTCTAAGCATGCAGTTCTAAGCAAGCAGGCATAAAACATTTACGGGTGCAGAACGCATGAGGCCTAGCTCGGCAGACGGCATCAGCTAGACCGCAAACTGAAACGTAGGCCCAATCCGAAGCCTGTTTAGCGCAGAAGGAAGGGCCCACTGAGAAATGAACCTCAGCAGAACGCAGGGTGAGGGGGTACATCTTAACGACAGCGTGAAGTGCGCAAACACTTGCACGTGCAACTTATAGAGCATAGCGTACGCAAAACATGCGAAAAGACAGAGGCATTTTTGGCTGGCTTTCAAGTTTTTTTGCGTGCGCTATAAGTTGCATGTACACCTGTTTCGCCCTTCACGCTGTGATTAATTACTAAGTTAAATTTGTTATCTAACGTAACGTAACTCTGCAATTTGTCCTGCAAGTAATGTCCGCATCTTCAAGTAATCCTGGCGATGTGACAGAATTGCGATGTCTACCACCGGAGATAATAGCATCAGAGAGATAGTGTCTTCGTGTCTGACTCATTTCTTGATAGTTAGTATCTACTCTTATTTTTCATGGAGAAGCAAGGTATCTGCATGTGGAATCTTTGTAGATGTCTTCCAAGATAATTACGTGCGCCTCCTGTACTTCTTGATGAGGCAATGGCTCCATGACTGCTGGTATCTCTACTGAATCAAATGCCTTTTCATAATCTACGAAAGCCGTATAGAGAGTTGATACTTTACTTAAAGCGCAAAAAAAAAGAGAGAAAGAAAAACGAGGACACAATATGAAGGACAAGGCAGGACGAGCGTTTTTTCTTTTTCCTTTCGCCAAAATTTCAAGTCTTGTAACATTTAGAGAGGTTGATTATACTCCACAGATTTCTCATTTACCTGAGTGATGAGATGGACGTAATCAATTGTAGAATATCCCTTCCCGAAACCAGCTTGTGCTCTTGGTTGATTGAAGTCGTTGGCCTCATTCTATTGAAAATTATCTTGGTGAATATTTTGTACCCTACAGAAAGCAAGCTGATGAGCCTGTAATTTTCCCATTTTTTACGTCTCCCTTCGAATGGAAATAGTGTATAGTTGGCATTCTTCCAGTTCTCTGGTAACATTTTGAACTCGTGAGGCATTGCATATAAAGGGCCGCGAGCTATTCAAGCATGATATCTCCTCCATCTTTGATTAAAGCGACTGTTATTCCATCTTCTTCTGCCGCTTTTCCCCGGGTCATGTTTTGCAAGGCCATTCTAACTTCAGTGTTAGTTATAGAAGGGGCCTCTGTATTCTGCTGAACGCTACGTCCAATGAAGGTTGCCTGGCTGCTCTGGGTAACATTAAATAATCACCACCACATTGAGCCACCAGGCAATGATGTCAAAGAAAGCATAGGTGAAATTAACTGTATTTTATAATTGAAATATCGCAATAAGAAGAAGTTCGGCTCTCCCTGTTGACATGTTGCCTTTTCGCCCGCTTTCATTTCCCCGTTGTCTTGTTTCTACGTTTAATTTTAAACACTATATAGTTGATGTCTGTCGTGTTTTCCTTGGCTTCATTGTCCGTTAATTGGGTACACGTAAGTGTGGGAAACGGGCATTAAAGGAAGTGACTCGTGCGGCAATTACCAGCAACCCGCTTGCCGAGTAGAAGTAGAGGAGGAGGTGGGGGGAGAGGTGGAACGCTGCTGGTGATCATCCAGTCGCGTCGCCCGCTAACTCGGTTCGCACAGCGTTCACACAGCGTCGCATGCGTCCGCGATGTCGTGCGACCTCCGGGACGCCGCTCCACAGGCGTGCGAAATCGCAGCGCCACGCGATCACCGAACTCTCGCTGCAACGCGGCGTTCTGTACCAACAGTTCCGCCAATCAAAAACCGAGGTTCGCTTCCGTTGACACTCTATGCATGCTTTGCCGCCGATCGAGTACAACGCGCGTGTGCCACGCGGAACTCTGAAGCCTTCGCTGCCGTTTCGAAAGGAGAAGTGAAGGAAACTGCGCCTCCTATGCATCCCACGGCGGCCCGCGATTCGGCGCACTCGAGAAACTTTCGCGAGCCAGCAAGGCAAAATGTCGCGTCGCAACAAAAAACACGGCGCTGCAGATTTCGGTGGCAATGAAGACGCGTCCCCCCAGCCGCCGTGGTGGACCTTGGGAGAGAAAGCGGTACTTTTATGCAGCGTTAAAACGCGTTGGATCAGAAGACACGACCAGCTTGACCTTGTAGGAATGCATCGTAGCGCCACAATACGAGAGACTAGCAGCGAATTTCGGCGACCGAACGCTTCCCGCAAGTTTCTACCTCCATCGCAAATTCGTCGTCGTCGTCATCATCATCATCATCATCAGCCTGGCTGCGCCCACTGCAGGGCAAAGGCCTCTCCCATACTTCTCCAACTACCCCGGTCACGTGCTAATTGTGGCCATGTTGTCCCTGCAAACTTCTTAATCTCATCCGCCCACCTAACTTTCTGCCGCCCCCTGCTACGCTTCCCTTCCCTTGGAATCCAGTCCGTAACCCTTAATGACCGTCGGTTATCTTCCCTCCTCATTACATGCCCTGCCCATGCCCATTTCTTTTTCTTGATTTCAACTAAGATGTCATTAACTAGCGTTTGTCCCCTCACCCAATCTGCTCTTTTCTTATCATCCCTTAACGTTACACCCATCATCGTTCTTTCCATAGCTCGTTGCGTCGTCCTCAATTTAAGTAGAACCCTTTTCGTAAGCCTCGAGGTTTCTGCCCCGTACGTGAGTACTGGTAAGATACAGCTGTCATACACTTTTGTGTATGATCGTGTGTTATACCCAGCTGTTATACACAGTGTATACGCTATATATATATATATATATATATATATATATATATATATATATATATATATATATATATATATATATATATGAAGCGGTCTGCACTGGACGCATGACAGAAGACGAAGAAATGGGCTAGAGGAGAAGTGAGAAGGAAGAAGTTGGAATAAAATGGCGGACGACACCCGTCTCACTTAGATTATGTCATTTAATTCTGTTGCCGTTCTAGTTAGGAACGCTACAATATATATATATATATATATATATATATGCACACGTCAAGGTCGCATAACCGGTCAGAAACTGACATACTCGGTACATCTCTTTAAAAACTCTCTCTCAAACGTGCCGTACCGGCAGACTTCGATTCCGTATAGTCACATGGCCTGAACGTCGCCCATCTGAATTAGTGGCATTTTAACATTTCCTCGGCGGGCTACCACGCAGATTATTTCTGCCACTGCAAATAAGGTCGTTAAAGATAAAGAAGTGCTTCCTCTCAATATTCAGTCGCGCTGAAAAAAAAGGAACGGTACATGCAACAGCACGGCGGTTCCCTTCAACTACGATTGGCGATTGCATGCCAGGTATAAGTCGGTCAACGCTTATGGCCGCAGATGGCAATTAAGCTATCAGGACATCGCAGCCGCATCGTGCTGTCTTATCGGCGGGGAATGAGGCCGCCGACGGCGGCGCTACATTGGAATTATTAGTGAAAGAAAGCTTAACGAGTCTGTGGTTTAGAACAGTGAAATACTACTAGTGGTGCAAAAAGCTGGGAACGTAAAGTACAGGTTTTATGGCGGTACATTTCAGGGCCAATAGGCAGTTTTAGTTATACGTAGGTAGAGGCTTTGCGTACGTAGAGCTTCTACGTGTCAGCAGTGCGCATGCGTTGAACGTAGCGGGCGCGCGCGCGTCTCACGGACGTACGTGAGATTCAATTCTTTGCGTGCGTTTCTTGCGCACGTAGACAGCTTCGCGCGGGAGTTCGCAAGATCACGAACAAGCGATAGCGGGCTGCGCGCGCGCAGACGGCTCGCATCGAAACGCGGCGACAGGATTGAATTGGCTACCGCCGTGTTCACATTTCCCGATAGACGTAGCTACGGGGCCCCTCTTGGCATGCGTCGCGTACGTGTAGCTAAAAGCGTTTCAGATGGCGTGCACGTAAGGTACGTAGGCTTTTCACGTTTGCGCACGTGAAGCCTCTACGTGCGTGTAACTAAAACTGTCTAGTGACTCGTTAACGCGAACTGCGGGCCTCAAAGGGCGATAATACAGGCGCTGAAGGCGAAAGTGACAAGCTTAGAGGCATCCGTCGCCACCCTGCATGCTTCGAAGGGGATTCTCATTGTATCCGTCCATTAGACGATAACGAGCGAGTTGGTCCTCACATGCGCAGCGTAGCAACATCGTTAACAGTGTACCGAGACGTACACTCTTAAGCGAAATTACACCCTTTTGCCACACAAAGATAATCGTCATCTGTCTTGTCCGCCTTTCCTTTCTTTAACGCGCTCGAGCCCGTATTTCCACGTCACGAATGGAATGCCAAACTCTATGGGCATGCGCGTTATCAGCATGAAAGAGCATTCTCGACAGAAAAGTTGCGAGTTTTCAAGGAAGGAAACGCAAGCAAGACGGATGACGACTATCATTGTGCGGAAATGTACACCCCAAAGGGTGTACATTTGCTGAAGAGTGTACCGGGGGCGACCGATCCGAACGAGTTTTTCATCACAATTCGGAACGGAGGCCGCTCCGCTATTGCACAGCGAAGGTTTGTGCGCAGCGCGGGAGCTTCATGCTTCAATAAACATCCTCGCAGAGTCAGTTCATTCGCACAGTTTTATTCGCGCACTGTTCCCCGTGAAGGCGACGCCGGGGTCGCTGTGAGGCGCGGATTCGCTCCCAATTGATTCGTCAACAAACAAAGCGCACTCTGCCGAACGGCGATGGTCTGTGCACTTTTCACACACGCGCACACACGCACTCATCACAATGGGGTAGAAAAAAAAAAAAGAAGAACGAGAAAAAGAGGAGCGTCGATCGTACAGCAAGCAGTCCCTGCCGGAGGGTGCCTGCCGCTACAGTTTGCAGTGTTTTTTTTTTTTTTTTTCGTTGAACCAGAGCACACATTTACAGTAAGGGTCCTATAGCGGGGCCGTCGTCGCGTATCACCGCCGAGAAATATGTCGACCCGTTGTCAACACCGTTGTCAACAGCGTCTGCTGGGCAGACGCCTTCACTTCGGAGGAGACTCGACACGTCTGATTGGCAGCACGCGCCGTTTCCTTTCTCTCTCTCTCTCTCGAGTCCACAGACAGTGGCACTGTCCTATCACACAGGTCATCTTTGGCATGGTCACTGGGTCGGGGTGTCGTCTGTTCCGAGCCACACACACACACGCGCGCAGCCCTTCACATGTAGTGGCGAGAGTCGTTGGGCATCTTCTCGTTGATGCAGAAGTGCAGGCACAACATCCACAGCGTGTAGAAGATGAAGTCCTCGAACAGGTACGTGTCCAGGAACAGGCTGCGGTAGCCGCAGAAGAACAGGCTGTACATGCAGTCGGTGGCACTGTCGAACAGGTCCACGATGCGCGACGGCTTCGTGTCGTCCGGGTCCTTGTCGGACTCGCACGACATCTCGCAGCACGACATCACGGACTCGTCTTCTTCGTCGGCAGTCTTGGCCGCGACCTGCGCGGAAGGAATGAATAAAAAGCCATTACCGTCTTTATTTCTCTAGACGGTTGTACACTCTAACAACAACAACAACAAAAAAAAAAAAAAAGCAATTACACTTTTTGAGGCGTATCCTGTTGCTAAACCACAATTGTAATCTATATTAGGTGCGTTTCCTTTCTTGAAAGCTCTGTGCTCACTACTTTCCTGTGAAGAATGCTCCGTCACAGTGAAAATGCGCACGCTGTTCGGGACCTGGAAGCATCGGGTGCGCGTCATTAAAGAAAGGAAGCTCACGCAAGATGGATGCCGATACACCTGGATAGATGAACGGGCCCGTACAAAGGTGCAAAGTATGCATGCACCGCGTTGTACGCTTTACTCGTATATTGCTTTTTTTTTTCTCCACGTACATCTACGTACATTTTCTCTGCATACGCACGTAGTAAGTTTGCTGTAGCACACCGACCGTGTCGACTTGGCCCACCGAATTTGGAACGGCCAATCACTGCCCTCGTGACGAATGCGCATCGCAAGGGCAAGGCGGCACGTGCAGCACTGCACGCAATTAACTGCAGCTACTGCTTCTCGGGACGGCACGGGCGACGGCAACAGGCTGGGGCAGTCCCGGCGGTCGCGCGTTCGCCGCTTCCTCGTACACGTTTCCCGCATTGTTCTACTTCTCGTCTCCTCGCCTGCGCGGAAAAGTGCACAGCGACGGGGCAGTGACATCGCATTCGAGCGAGGCCACGTGCAAGAGACGAGCTCATCCCCTCCCTCCTGGACGCGAAAACAAGGACCGCGTTTCACCGCGTATACCGTGCAGGAAGCACGTCGCTACTGCCCTCGCTTGCTGCAGAGACTCCAGCAAACGCCTTAAACTAGAGGGAACTATGGCGCTAGTATCTAAGCGAGCTGCAAGCACGGCGCTTAAGCCGTCATGGCAACAGTGGTAACGGTGGTTGGTGCATACATTTCCCGAAACTTCGTTCTGCTGGCTTCAAGCGGCCTTGTGACTTTGCAAGTTATTCATAATCAACAAAATTTTGTGTTATATACATGCAAGAATCTAGAGTAATTATGCATGTGCGCAGAGTCCTTGTGCGTTTAGAAATGTAAGACTGCTCCAGAATTTAGGCCGGTCAAGGCAGATAAAGCGCAGTAAACAAAGCGTCAAGAACGCCCGCATGGGCGACGACCAGAGAAGTCCATGTACTGACCGTCGTTCCAATCGCAAGTCGACTGTTGCAATGTATATGGTGAAATTTTGTTAACGCATAAAAATAGCCTACAGTGTTTTTTTCTTTTTTTTGTAAGGAATTCCACAGTAATGGCTTTAGTAATTTTTTCGTCGGATTTGAGGAATAACAGCGTGGCACGGAAGGAGTTTACTCGTTTCACCGTCAAGAACGAATTACGGCTATAAAGTACTCGGCGGCGAAGGATGCGGATCAAGTTGAACCAGCTGGAGTTGATTATGATGTTATTATGATTATGGTGATTATTATTTCTCGTTCGAGGCCGGTCGAACAACAACAACAACAACAACAAAATACCCGGAACGATACATCACAACAGTTTCACGATGTATTTCTCGCCCTATCTTTAGTACTCGGCCGGCGCACGGCATCGAATCAAATTTGCGACATCCGCATTCAGCGGCAGAGGGTCACACGGTTGCCGAGTGGCGGGCCCGTCACGTTCATCAAAGATTCGGCAAACGCGTCGCCCTCGTTCGCAGAGGAAGCGTCGGGCTGGTCGAGCGACATCCCCGCCGGCGAAGGCCGCTCGCACCTGCTCACGAGAGAAGCTTAGTCGCCGTTCTCACGCTTTGTGCAACCGCGAAACCCGACGAGTCACTCTTCCAAACGCGCCTCTCGTAATTCGTCGCTCAGACGCAAACTCAAAACACTACATTAATCACCATCGCTTTCGAAACGCGTGGGCTCCAGCGGCCGCACGATCCGTCATCGAACGGTTTCTGCAAGGTGCGGAAGTCCCAGAAACGTTTAATCGGTAACAAATTCAAATGAATCGTGACAGGCTGTTTAAAGGAAATGCGGGGAGAAGACGGAACACGCTCAGCCAAGTTGCTGCACCTGGAGTCGAGCTGCAGCGGTGGCGGTCGGTTTACACGATCTACAAGCACTTTGGACCGAAGTTTTTTTTTTTTAAACGTCTTTATAGGAAGCGATTTATTCGCAATGTTATGCGCACCCTTCTCAGCCGATCATTACGTAAAAGAAAGCTTCGATTACCTACATGAAGCCAACATAATTATATAGCCTGTCATAGCTGCTGAACGTCGGTGATGAATACAACACGCAAGGCTACTAAAAAAAAAGAACAGTAATCAACAAATAATTATGTCCACAAATGCTCTTTTCCACTGATCAGCCGCATACGCTAATACGCCCGCCATCGATCGGCATTGTCTGGTATTGCTAGCGTAAGGGCTTTACCATTTTGCCGTTCTTTCTTGATTATTATTATTTCATTTCGCTCGTCAAAACACGTTGTATTGCGCGCGGCGCTTCACAGGACTCCAGCGCTATCACACACGCACAAATCCACGGCCGCGCTAACGCCCGCAGGGTTTCTCCAAGCATAATTCTCATGCGTACCAAGACTGCGGCAAAACAGCCAAGACAGGATGAATGTGTTCAGAACCGCTGGAAACTTTGCGACAGACTTCAGCTACTGTGTTTCCTTCTCGACGAATCGAGCCGATTTCCTCTATCGCGCTTTGCCACACTAGCGCGACAGAAAGCACCGTGTTCTATTTTTTTTTTGTAATTTTATTGACAAAATGTCCTCAGCGATGCAGATTTCCTACCGGCCGCGGTAGCTTATAGCGCCTATATGACGTTGCGCTGCTGGGCTCGAGGTCACGCGTTCGATCCCCGCTGCGTTTCAATGGGGGGGGGGGGGGGGGGCGAAATGCAAAAGACGCTCGTGTACCTAGGTTTCGGTGAACGTTAAAGAAACCCAGGTGGTCAGAGTCTATCCTGATGCCTCGTCAACTAAATTTACGCGGTGCGGCTCGTAACCACACCGTGGTTCCGATTCGTAAAACTCCGGAATTAGATTTGTTTGCGCAGATTTCGGTAGCACTCCGTTCTGTCAGCGCGGCATATTGCAAGCGCCTCGCGCGTCGTTGCGGATGCCGGCGGCTGACTCCTCGTGCGGTGAGTCATCGCGGCAAGGCCGGTTTCGGCGGCGCCGGGCACGTTTTCGCAGCGCGCTCTCTCTAAACAGATCTAGAAAAGGATTTGCCGGGAACCCCCTCAGTACGTTGGGTGGCAGCCGTCAGTCAATGATAACCGGCACGGTCTGTGTTAGAATCAACTTTCTCGTCCATCCGTTTGCTTTCTTCTTTCCTTTTCCAGCGACAATTTTTTATTACGAAGAAAGTATATTTTATTACGAGACAGATATACATTCATTTGTTGAGACGAATTCGCCCGAGTCATGTTTCCCTATACACCCGTCTGTGCGATTCATTTTCTTTTGTACACGCACGCCACCACCGGCGTCTACATTAAAAAAAAAAAAAAATCTTACCCAATCGATCACTGCGCTAAGTAACTCTGCTGCGGTAGCCTTCGCGCGACCTAACATCTACAGACGACCGACCGACAGTTCGTTCATAGAAGCTTAATTACTATATTCACCCGTTTACCGGCGGCAGCCGTCAGCGGCTTTTCTTTTTTTTCTGTCCATACCCTTTCAAAACGTAACTAAGCTTGACGCGTGTAATATTGCGATGCACAAAGGCGCCGCCGATTCTTCGCTGGGCCGGAACGGTGCCCGATCGATATCGGAGTGTTGTCATTGCAAATTCTTGAGAACGCAAAGCGGTCACGTTAGAACCTCTCGCATTGCGGCGGTGACTCGGAGTCGCTGCAAATAGCTTCTATTCAGACTCCTTTTGTTTTTCTACAGCGCGAGAAAGCTTTCCGTGAAAATAAACACCAGTGCTCACTTTGCAAAACCGCTCCGGAGCCCCTCATCATATTCGCTAAACGCACCACAGCGCTGTTATCCGCGCAAAACGGCATTTCTTAGCAAAGCTTCGATCGGAATACATTGCGCCGTGGAACGTGCTGTCAGTAGGTCAATGGGCGTTGCGACAGTTTACTTGCAGCATACTAAGACGTGTTTGTTGCAGGCTGAAATTATGGCATCGAAAAAAAAAAGCAAGAAATAAAAAGCACCACAGTAAAAATTCAATATCTCAATAGCGCACACTAAACAGAGAATACGGCAAAAAACCGAGACCCACTAATGATCTCCCGTATTCAAAGTTTTATGCAGGCAGTTTTTTTTACGCATCTCTAGTGTGCATACTCATGGTGACTCAGCAATACGGTATGTGCTCAACTGTGGCTTTCTTTTTTCTTCTTTTTCTCACGCCTTAGTTCCCTTCTCGCATAGGTATATACTCCCCGGGAATTCCGCGACAAAACCGATTTTATTCTCTGCCTAAGAATGTAAACTGAAACGGAGGGCTGCAGACCAAACTTGACATTCCGAAATTACTTGTTCGCTCGTCAACTTCAGTTTGTGCATCCGAATCGCGAATAAATTCGGCATTTTTTCAGAGCTGCGGTAGGGATGACGCAACGCGTTGTCCACGCTCGAGTTAGTCACACGCACTGTCGCCCGCTTATGTCAAGCGTCGCCCCATTGTTCACGCGTCTCGAGAAGAAGGCCGCCCGCAATTATTCTCTTCATTCCCGTCTCTCCCACACGCTTTGTCGCGCGACGTCTCATACCACCACATCCCTGCGAAGGAACGAAAGTGTTCGCTGCGGCGCCGGTCCTTTCTTCTTTATTTAAGGGGGAGGGGCTCGCTCACTGAGCAACTTTCGGTGCTTCCCAACCGCATCCTCCGGGCTGCGCCTCTTCACTACTACCGGCAGATGACTCGTCGGCGTCAACTCGTCGAGATCGCACCGCCCGACTCGCTAGATTCGCCTACAAAGGAACGCGAACAGCAAACACGGAGACCGGTTTCTTGCCGAGCTAGAAAAGCAGTGTCTCGCCACGAACGGCGAGCCCTTGGCATATGCACAAGTGTCGACGACTGCAGGAAAAAATATAAAGGAGAAAAAGAAAATGCAAAGGCTTGCCGAGAGCCTGGCGGTACCACACGCTCATCGCGCGTTGCTGCCAACCAAGCCGGCTGCGTGCGTAGGCAAAGCAAGCAGGACGACAACGGCAATTTCTTTTGTTTTGGAACGAAGCTGATCCGCTACGCAGATGTCGCCCGGCGCGCTCCTATCTGTACGGTGCGCGTTTAGCGAAAAAAGCCAACTGCCTTTTCAGGCGAGTCGTCTCGCCGACCTCCAAGACCTTCCTCTGCAGTCCGTTTCGAAAACTTCGGCTGACACCACGCAAGCAACAGCCACAAGCTACTGCGTTCTTCGTAGCCGACGTACGGCGTACGCTTTCGGGCTAGCGACTGCGGCGAAACTGCCTCCGCCGGTAGCCAGTCTCAACCGAATAGCCTTTCCACACGAAATGCCAAACGGACAACGACGTATGCGCAGACTCACCGTGTCCTTCTGTTGCTTATCTTCGCACGCCGAGTCCGGGGCTTCGCACGAGCTGAACACGACCGCTTCGGGTGCCATGGCTGCGGAGGGCGGCTCTGCCGGAACGGCGACGGCAAAGCAAGCGCTACGAAGGAGTCCGCTTCCAGGGCGTCTTGCGATGAGGGGCGCGCTCCGCACGGACGTCGATTGCGGAGTGGCTGCGACGGGGCGGCGCGCTATCGCGGCGGGCCAGCTCGCTTTCTCTCTTACGTAACCGGCCGTGACAGCGGTGGCTGGGCGTCTGACGAGACTGGCCGAGGCCACCGCCACTCGCTTCGTCTAGCGGGTGGCGAAGGAGAGGAAGGAGGGGAGTCGCCTTTCCCTTCTCGCGTCGCGGTTTTCTCCTCTCTTCCTGATTTTGCTTATATTTTGCGTTTCCTCCGTTCGGGCCGGTTTCCCCTCTCCTCCCCTCCCTTTCTTTTTTCGCGGCCGCATGCATGTGGTGCATCTGGTGCCACTCGTCGCGTTCTCGGGAAGACCGGACGACGTTGTGCGATTCCATGCCTTCGCGAGTCCGCGTTATGCACGCAGCTGCAGCGGAAGTTCCCCCGCATGTGGTCAAAGTTCACGGTAATGATTTTGCCGCGACGACGAGCACAGAACGGCGCCGTCGTTCCCATAGCGACACACAACGCGAGGAAAGGGGTATAATTTCCATTTTGCTAAATGCCCGGGTATGTACTTTACCGACCTTCACGATCAAAGCACTGTACGTGTTCCTGTACATGGCTGCCTAGGTCACGAATTACATTCTTATATTGTGGAGCAGCTGTATGACAATTCGGGCGTCCTCTCGTGGGATTCGGAGGATCGAAGTTAAATAGTATTTGCCTCTCACTAATTCGTTAATCGGTGTTTTAAGACGCTCGAGGCACTCTGCGTGTATTCGCGGGCTTCTTTCACGCTCGGAAAAACGCTTTCATGTAGCACGTACTCGAGTAACAGAAAGCTGCATCGGGATTTTGTCCCGTTGCTCTACAATTTTCTCATTCACACCTAACCCTAAACTCCTTGTTGACGTT
Organism: Dermacentor andersoni; assembly: GCF_023375885.2. Lineage (NCBI taxonomy): Eukaryota > Metazoa > Arthropoda > Arachnida > Ixodida > Ixodidae > Dermacentor > Dermacentor andersoni. The sequence continues at coordinate 110,218,962 of NC_092822.1, read as the reverse complement.
TCCAAGATCCACCCATGTACAAACTACAAAGCTGGCCCGAGAAGTAACGGAGGTTAAAATTTTTATGCATGCTTCACATATGAGCCCTCCCAAGTTGCAGTGACGATCGATATGTCAAAACCGAGAAAATGTTAGCCTTTTCTCTCTCTCTCTCACCGGATCGTAATTGGGAACAGAAACGCAGCTTTCGCTTCAGGTTGGTCACCTTCTATGCAGCTATACACATACGTATAATCCCTGCACTTGTTACTCAACCGTGCTACTTCACTTCTACGCCAGCTCGCTGCCACATTAGAAGTGCGGTTTTCAACGTGTCGCTTCGGGATACTCCATGCTAATATTACAGTTGTGAGCGTTTGAATTTCGGGCCTGTTTTAAAGAGTCCTGCGGTGGTTGGAGGTACAGTGCGAAAATCGATGCAATATTGGATATAATGCTCAAATACGTAGAAACCCATTCGGTGTAACGCCGCCAACAAAAAAAAAGAAAAGAAAGGCAATGCTGATTGCACTTTTTAAAATCCGATTACAACTATATGGACACTCCAGGCGCAATAAATAAATTAATAAATATTGCCGCGTAGCTATCTTCGTTTACGCTTCCTCGTCGCCTCTGTTGTGTAGCAGTGTTATTTTTTCTCTTATCGTTTTTGCTCTCAAAATGTCTTTTCGCCAACGAGTGGGAAGGCCAATTGGGGGGGATCTCAGGCGGGGCACCACCCGCTTCGCCTAAGGACGACCACGTTGTCACCCGTCTTTTCTACTACGGCGACAGAAGCCCCGTCTCCTAATTTCCCAAACTGTTCGCTGAATGCTCCCCTTCCCGACTCTTTTGCGCACTTTCGCTTTCTACACATCCATAGTTCTGCGCTCTATTTCGTCAAAAGCCCAACGGCTTTCTCTGTAGTTTTCTATATGTCGTTACTTTGCTTTGGGTTATAATTCTTTAGGCAGACGGCTGCCATCGACTTCAACCTCGCCGAAGCCAGCCCACGATTGGTTGTGCGTGTTTGGATCAGTGTGGCCTGGGCCGGTATTTTGTAGCGGTGCCTTTTCCGATTTTATGCTTTTTCAGGCTTTTCGCGCTTGGCCAGTGGTCAGAGCGACGGTCTGCCCACATTATCAACGGGATCAGGCGGCCGTGTGTGGTGGATGATAAGAATAGCATAGAATAAGACATAAGGCATCGCTACAAAATAGCGGCCCTGATTGGTTCTGGTCAACGAGGAGCTGAGATTGGTCTTCGCCCTCTCGCGGCATGGCTGGACGCTTCCCGAGGCGCCCGGCGACAGTTCGCGCCGGAGACCCCAAGAGATCAGGGGCGGCTTGCTTGAACGTTTAATAACGGAAATTATAACGAATTTAGGAACGCGTTCTATAATGCGCTCTAGCGTTCTAGATCATTTAGGAACGCGTTTTTAAAATTCGTTATTTTCGTTATTAAATGTATGTGCAAGCCGCCCCAGGTCGCAGCGGGTGCTGCTCATATGACATAGTTATGCGCTGTGCAAGTGTCTAAATGTGTAATTCTGGTAGCCAAAGGTCAAATGAACCAAATGAGGGAAACGCCTACCGATCTCCCCTGTGCTCGCCTCATCTCTGTATCTCCGGTGCGGAAATAGCGACAACGGTTCACGTCTCGGTACGCGGCGGCGTCCACGAAGCTTCCTTCGATCTTGTCCTCGCATATTTGCTTCAGTATATTCGATGCTCTTGCCTTGCGACAACCTGCGTTATGAATGGGATGGATGAACTCCGATGTAGTTGTGCATGGCCACCGTGTATGTGAAGTGACGCAGCACAAAGCGTTGATGAGCCGAAGCAGGTTGTCCTCCTTGAGGCCACGATGTCTGTTCGTGACCCTTCGCACGAGGCGAAAAGCGTTGTTGGTCTTCGCGATGATCTTGCGCAACGCAGTGCCGTTGTCACCACCCGATTCGATGAACATACCCGGGACTCTCATGGTGTCGACCCTGGGTATCGTGTCGCCGCTGCGACTGAACAGGTGAATGTCACTTTCCGAGGCAGGTGTCCAGTCCTTGAAACTGCCCCCTCTTTCTTTTCTGTACAGTAGAAGTTCGGATTTGGTCGGGGAGCACCTGAGTCTGCTGGGTAGCAGGTACTGCTCCGTTACTTCTATGGTCTCTTGCATGGCGCTTTCCACTTGCCCTTCGCTACCGCCGATGCACCAGAACGTGATGTCGTCGGCGTACATGGTGCGTTTGGTACTTTCAACTTGGGCCAGCTTCCTCGAGAGGCCGACCATGCAGATGTTGAAGAGAGTAGGCGAAATGACCGAGCCTTGTGGCGTGCCCAGTGGGCTCAGGAGCACCTCGTCGGAGACAAAGTTGCCGATCTGCAGCTTCGCTTTCTTCCCCGTCAGGAACGAACGGACGTAGTTATACAGTCTGGGGCCCAGCTCGGGGTCCGCGACGGAGGCCAGAATGTATTCGTGGAGAACGTTGTCAAACGCCTTCTCGAGGTCGAGTCCGAGCAGGGCCCTGGTGTCCCTGGTACTGCCATCGATGATTTGATGTTTGATCATCTTCATGGCATCCTGCGACGAGAGGCCGGCACGGTACCCCAATTATGTTGTGAGTATAGACGTTGTTCTCTTCGAGATATCTGCTTAGTCTGTTGAGGACGACGTGCTCCGCCACCTTCCCGACGCAGGGCGTGAGAGAGATGAGTTGGAGGTTGTCCACGTTCGGAGCCTTGCCGGGTTTGGGCATCAGGACGATGTTGGCGGTCTTCCATTGCTCTGGGACGCTGCCGGTTTTCCACTTCTTGATCTTCTCGGTGAGGTATTCGATCGAACGGTCGTCAAGGTTCCGCAGCATGTTGTTAGTGATTCTGTCGGAACCTGGCGCAGACTTGTCGTGGAGCGCAAAAATCGCTTGTACGATTTCCCCCACGGTGAAGTCTTCGTCCAACTCCGGACGGGCCGGGCCGAGGTAGTCAGGAAACCGAACTTCCTCGTCTCCGTGCTTTACGGGCAGGTACTTCTCCATGAGCTTGGCAACCTGCTCGTCATCGGAACAGAATCTGGTAGCTTCGTGCAGGGCTCAGGCGAGCGTGTGTTTCTGACTGGATCTGGTGGTGCCCTCGTTGAGGAGATGCTTGAGCATGCCCCAGGACTTACTCACCTGTCCTTCGACCGAGTCACAGACCTCGCCCCAATGCTGCTTACCGAGGGTCCGACTGTGATCTTGGATGGTCTTGTTGAGCTCGGAGATCTTTTCCCTCAATCTTCGGTTAAACCTTTGTCCCTTCCATCTTAGAAGCAGCGCCTGCTTGGCCTCGATCAGATGGGCCAGCCTACTGTCTATCTTTTCTACCTCCAGGTCGCTGACGATCTTCTTAGTGGATGACTCGACGTCACTCTTGATTCGCTCGCACCAATCTTCCAGGTCTTTTGGGACGGGTGCGCTGTCGTTGCCGCGGACCTTGCGAAAAATGTCCCAATCCGTGACAGTGAATTCGCTGGATTTACTTCGGGCGACTTCGAAGCGGGTCTCGAGCACGTAATGGTCGCTTCCAAAATTTCTTGCGGTGTTACTACACTCGGCTCTCTCGACGTTCTTGAACGCCAGATCGGAGGTGGTGTCCCGGCTCACCGAGTTGCCCGATTCGGGTTGGGAACGCCTTGTGCGTGATGAGCGTGCGGTCCATTTCGTTGGCGTTCTGCCACACACTCCGGCCGTTGCTCGTGTCGTAGACGTACCCCCCCTCCGTACGGTGCGTTGAAATCCCCGATGACGACCAGGGGACGGGTGCCGGCTAGGTCGGCGGACTTCTTGAGTGTCGTTTTGAACTACTTTCGCGAGTCCCTAGGATTGCTGTAGATGGTTAGTTAGTATAAACACGCTGTCTTTCCGCTGGTTGCGTTGTCTCGTGTTGAGCAGAACCTCCGCCATGACGTATTTGACCTTGCAACTCGCCAACTTCAGCTCGTGAGACAAGTGTGTATCCATACTCCCCGACCTTCGGGCTGCACGGAGACGGCACGATAACCAGAGAGGGATGCGGTCGAGACAAGGGTTTCCTGTAATGCTATTACTTGCGGTTTGTTAGGTAGCGATCTAAAATATTGTTGCAACGGAGCCCTCTTATTTGAGTACCCCCTGCAGTTACATTGCCAAATTTTGAACTCCTCTTTGGAATCCATGATTAGACAAATTGTCTGGGGTACCCGCTGTAAGCGCAGGTGCACGTAAAAAGTGCCCCCCACTCTGACGCGCCGATGTGCTCGTAGCCCTGGTTTGAGTCCCCGACGCGTTCGCAACAACGACCTGCATCGGAGTTACGGACGTCTTATTTGGGATCACCAGACGCTCGAGGGCGTCCATGCGATCGGCCAGCGCGCCTAGGCCTCTCTTCGTGTCTCCTAGGGCGACTTGCACCTGTGCTAAGCCTTGCTGTAACTGCTGCACACTCTTAGTGAGCGTGTCCAGCATGCCTTTGATCTCATTAGTTTGCGAATCTGAATCTTCCTTGCTGAAAACTGCCCTGTGCTTGGCGGCCCCGGCAGAGTAGCTGGCCGGAACTGGTGCTTCGGTGGCTGTCGGCGCCGACGCTTTCGCCGAAGCACTCTGACTGATTACCAATTTATTTATCTCTCTCATTTCGCTAGCCATCTTTCCGACCATTTCTTTTAAGTCCGCGTTTTCCTTCTGTAAAACAAAGTGAGTTCTCTACCGCGGACTCCGCTAGCTAACCGCGCACTTGGCTAAAACACTAGCTCTGGCCGACAGCGGCCCGCGAATTTGCCACTGTGGGCCAGAAAACGCGACGCAAAGTAAGGCACACGCTGTTGTGCTAGAGCTCCCAACGAAGGTTCGCTTTGCCGGCATGCGGCTGAAGCTGGGCGCCGAACGAATTCGCCGGGCCCGACGGCTGTTGGAATCGCACCGCTGGCCCGAGTTGTTGGGGTCTCGGTGCTGACGCCCGTTATTGCCAATGGGTCGCAAGCCCCAAGGGTTGCGTTGGCCTGGCGGCCTGGGGCACTGGAAGCATCCGAAGGTCCCGGCAAAGCATGAAAAGACTGGTAACAGAACAACTTGTTTATTCTAACATAGCAAAAGAGCGGCCGGTCAGGTCGACCGAAGTGGAGAGACGGGAGAGCACGTAACTCAACAGTACAAATCGGAGCCTCTCTCTTGGCGTCCGGGGGCAGCTGCTCTTATACTCCCGGCGTCGCGGTCCAAAAGGGAAGGAGGGAAGGTCACGGGATGAAGGTCACGGGACGGCGCAGCAGGAGCCCACGACGGCGCGAACTGTCGGGCCGAGAGACCTGCTGAACCGAGTGTAGTGACGCATCGCCAACCTTCACCCACACGACGGCGTGAACAGTTGAGCCGAGAGACGTCCAGGCTCCTCATTCGGGGAACTCCGCTCCCCGGCTGCCGCGCTTTGACAAGCGAGGGCACACACACACACACGCACACACGAAGACACGTGGCACTGAAACACGCCTGGACACGCTTGGCGGGTAGGCGTCGCGGCGGCGTCGGACGGGCCAAAATGTCCGCCGCTTTGAACAAAGCCCCGGCGTCCGTTGCATCCGCGCCGGCATTACCGCGCGTTGTAGGCGAAACGTAACAGACCGCCCCGCCGGGGGAAGGAGATCCCGATGGTCAGGGGACTGCATCCGCTGTCCGGAGGGATGTCGCTCGATGATGCTCATAACCGAAGTTGGGCGTCCCTGGGCGTTTCTTGAGCGCAGCGCACAGAGAAGGCCTCGTTCTCACGTTCAGGTGCACACAGGACACTGCAAAGTGACTTCGGGAGAGTTGACATTTTTGTTCTCGTTTCCGGCAAGCGTTAGAACCACGCCAAAAGTCAACCGCTCAGTCAGCAAGCACGGCACAACCCTCACTAAGCCCTGCCAGGCTCTTTCCCCTTTTATACTGCTGCCTAGTTCCTTACAGTAGTTTAGCAGCACTCAGAACGCGTCCACAAATCGGAAAAATTGCACTAAAAAGCACATCATCACTTTGAAACACTACACAAAAGCAATAGGTTAAAAATCCTGCCTCAGGAAGAAAAACATCAGTAACAAGCAATTTTGAGGCTGATTCCCACGTTAGGGGCTTCGACTTAAGCCATCGGCGTTACCGTTGAGACTCCCCTTTTTGTAACGCACCTCAAAGGAATATTGTTGCAAAGCGAGGCTCCAGCGCAGGAGGCGGCCATTTTTGGGAGAGATGGTCTGCAGCCATTGGAGAGGGCAGTGATCCGTTTCAATGATAAACCTCGAGCCAGCTAGGTAACATGACAATTTCTGAACGGCCCACACGATACACGCACACTCTTTCTCGGTGGCGCTATACGCCTGCTCACGACTCGTCAGCTTACGACTAGCATACAGGACGGGGTGTTCTACTTCTCCATTTTCCCGTTGGCACAGTACAACGCCCATGCCTCGCTCACTAGCATCACACTGAACAACGAACCCTTTTGTGTAGTCGGGCGATCGTAGCACAGGCTGGCTTGTTAGGGCGCTCTTTAGGGCGCTAAAAGCTCTTTCCTTTGTCTCGTCCCAGACGACTGTTTGCGGCTCTGTCTTTCTTAGAGCATCCGTTAGGGATGCCGCGATATCAGAGTACCTGGGGATGTACCTCTGATAGTAGCCGGCGACACCTAAGAAAGACCGAATATCGGTCTTCGTACGCGGTTGCGGGAAGTCTCGCACAGCGGCTACCTTTATTTCAGAGGGGCGGCGACGACCCCGACCAATCACGTGTCCGAGGTAGACAACCTCGGCCTGTGCTAACTGGCACTTGGGAGCCTTGACTGTCAAGCCCGCATCGCGCAGGCGGGTTAGCACTGCCCGCAAGTGCGCCATATGCTCAGGCCAGGATGCGGAGAATATCGCTACGTCGTCTAGATACGGTAAAGCGAATTCTTGCTGTCCCCGCAACACTTTATCCATGAGGCTTGAAAAGCAGTATGGCGCGTTCTTCAAACCAAAACTCAAAACTTTAGGACGGAATGTCCCCATTGGTGAAATGAACGCCGCATACCTACTAGCCTCTTCTGTAAGTGGAACCTGCCAATAACCCCTGACAAGATCTAGGGTGGAAATAAACTGAGCGCTACTCACTCTCTCAAGGCGCTCCTCGATGTTAGGGATCGGATAAATTTGATCCTTAGTGATGGAATTAAGCCTGCGGTAGTCGACGCAAGGACGAGGTTCCTTGCCCGGTACCTCAACTAAAATCAAAGGGGAGGTATAATCACTCTCACCCGCTTCAATAACACCGAGCTGTAGCATTTTCTTTACCTCAGCCTCCATAATATCGTTCTGGCGGGGTGACACCCGGTACGCCTTGGATCGTACTGGCTCTGGGGAGGTAAGTTCTATGTCATGAGTAAGGACAGAAGTCCTACCAGGCCTCTCAGAGAACAGACCTTGAAACTCTTGTAAGAGCTGGTGTAGTTCGGTTTTCTGCTCAGGCGACAGCGATGCTTTACTTATTAAGTCACTAATGACTTGATCGGTGTCTTTCCTGTTCGTCACTGAGCCTAGTCCCGGAAGCTCGACCGGAAGCTCTTCTAACTTTCCCGCATCGGGAATTTCCTCTCCAGTATCTGGTGCCTTTAACGCTACAGGCTCAATTTTATCCCGTTCGGGCGTGCTCTGAATACTAGCTTGCTGCGCCTCTGACCCTTTCTCATCATTCAACAACGTCGGCCCCGCAACTACCGCCTTTGCAGCGAGCTCCCGAACCTTCGATCTGGTTAAGGCCTGAACGCTAGCCTCACCAAACAAAAGCCCCTTCTCGCGCAGGAGGTGATCGGACCTGTTCGAAAATAGGTACGGGTACTGGGGGGGCAGCATAGATGACACTGCGGCCTCCGTCTCAAGTGCTCCGAAAGGTCCTTCAATAAGCACTTTTGCTACCGGCAGACACACGCTATGAGCTTCCACTGCTTGCTTGATCCATGCGCACTCGCCCGTGAACATATCGGGTTCTACGTAAGAGGGGTGAACGACATCCATCGTAGCTGCGGTATCGCGAAGCACTCGGCACTCTTTCCCGTTCACGAGGAGGTCTCGCATGTAAGGCTCGAGAAGCTTGATGTTCTCGTCAGTGCTGCATAATGACAAAAACACGACTTTTGGTTTTGTTTCTGGACACTGCGCCGAAAAGTGACCCGGCTTCTGGCACGTATAACAAACGCGCGCTTGCCTCATCTCGAACCGCTTTCTGCGTTCGGCTTCGGTTGCCGCCGTCTCCTTACGTTCGGTCGGACTGCTTTCACTCGCATCCGCACTACGTGTGTCCCCCTTTGCTCTCATGGGCGTGAACTTTGGCCTCTCAAACTTGGAGCCAAATTCACCCTTTTGACCGTCCTTAGCTCCACGAGCCCGACGCGTCACAAACTCCTCGGCTAACTCAGCGGCTCTAGCCATCGTACTAACGTCTGGCCTATCCAAGACCCAGTACCGCACGTTCTCAGGTAACCGACTATAAAACTGTTCTAGCCCGAAACACTGCAGAACTTTCTCGTGGTCACCAAACGCTTTCTCTTCTTTGAGCCACTCCTGCATGTTTGACATAAGCCTGTACGCAAACTCTGTATATGACTCACTTTTGCCTTTCTCATTTTCCCGAAACTTCCGACGGAACGCCTCCGCTGACAGCCGGTACTTTTTTAGCAGACTCGATTTCACTTTGTCGAAATCCTCTGCCTCCTCTCTCTCCAAGCGAGCGACTACGTCGGCCGCCTCGCCGGGTAGCAAAGTGAGCAAGCGCTGTGGCCACGTTTCCCGAGAGAACCCCTGCTTCTCGCACGTTCGCTCAAAGTTAACCAGGAACAAACCAATGTCCTCTCCAAGCTTAAACGGCCGCATCAGGTCAGTCATTTTGAACAATACTCGTTCTCCTGCACCGTGTGCCTGACTTCCATTACGAGCGCGTTCCATCTCTAACTCGAGACGCTTCATTTCCAAAGCGTGTTGACGGTCGCGCTCTCTTTCTTTCTCTTGTTGCTCTCGTTCTATCTGTTCTTTACGTTCGCGCTCATCTTTCTCTTTCTGTTCTTTAAGTTCACGCTCCTGTCTTTTTGCCGTCTCCCTCTCCTCAATGGTCTCAAGGCATTCCGACAGCTCGTCATCCTCAGCTTCTAACTCAAGAATAGCCCTTAGCAGTTCTGGTTTTCTGAGTTTGTCTGAGACATCCAGACCCAACTCTCTCGCAAGCTCCAGCAATTTCGGTTTGCGCAACGACTTCAAATCCATGGCTGCTCTGAATGCTGCTTTCTCTACTGTCTACTATTGTCTTGCCGCAACTAACCCGGCAGCAACGACAACCCCAATTACCAGCTCTGTTTCTAACACTAACAAAAGCCTGGCAAAACTCAGAAGAAGAAAGTCCCGCACTCACCAAACCTTGCAGCCAAGACTTCAGCGCAGTCGTTCCGCTGCAGGCAACCAGTCGTCACACAGGGCTCGTTGCAATGCTCCCGGATGGTCGTTGTGCTGCTCAGCATACAGTCAACCGCATCTCTTCGCTGCTGGCCTCCGTTGTCGCGATCCCACGGCTGGCAACCAGATGTTGTAATCGCACCGCTGGCCCGAGTTGTTGGGGTCTCGGTGCTGACGCCCGTTATTGCCAATGGGTCGCAAGCCCCAAGGGTAGCGTTGGCCTGGCGGCCTGGGGCACTGGAAGCATCCGAAGGTCCCGGCAAAGCATGAAAAGACTGGTAACAGAACAACTTGTTTATTCTAACATAGCAAAAGAGCGGCCGGTCAGGTCGACCGAAGTGGAGAGACGGGAGAGCACGTAACTCAACAGTACAAATCGGAGCCTCTCTCTTGGCGTCCGGGGGCAGCTGCTCTTATACTCCCGGCGTCGCGGTCCAAAAGGGAAGGAGGGAAGGTCACGGGATGAAGGTCACGGGACGGCGCAGCAGGAGCCCACGACGGCGCGAACTGTCGGGCCGAGAGACCTGCTGAACCGAGTGTAGTGACGCATCGCCAACCTTCACCCACACGACGGCGTGAACAGTTGAGCCGAGAGACGTCCAGGCTCCTCATTCGGGGAACTCCGCTCCCCGGCTGCCGCGCTTTGACAAGCGAGGGCACACACACACACACGCACACACGAAGACACGTGGCACTGAAACACGCCTGGACACGCTTGGCGGGTAGGCGTCGCGGCGGCGTCGGACGGGCCAAAATGTCCGCCGCTTTGAACAAAGCCCCGGCGTCCGTTGCATCCGCGCCGGCATTACCGCGCGTTGTAGGCGAAACGTAACACGGCGCGTCGTGTTCGGGTTACATCCGGTGGCGCCGCCGGAGCGGCGCCGTTGAACCACTTCACCGGGATCGCCTGATGCAGGTGCCTCTCGTCCATTCGTCGAAATTCGCACAGCAACCCGTGGTGGGTTCTGATTGGAGGTTCGAGCCGATGGCAACTGCATAGACTCCTGTGGTTATAAAAGCCCGAACCACGGGACGACGACAGCAAGCAGAGGCGTGCTCCCGTTTCTCACCGCACGCTTAAGTGCGAGTCCATTATGCCCCGGCCTCAGAGCCGTTCATGTAACGCCCTTGTACATACTGCATATAAATGTTTCGTTTAATCACCGCCGCCTTGGATCCTCCTTCGCAACAGTGGCGGCAGCGTTGAGACGTCTCCGTCACAACAACGCGTACACTCGTCCCAAGCGGCTCCCACGCAAAAAGGGCGCCTCGCGAACTTGGGGGAGCAAACAGACACACAACCTTTCTCTGTGAAACTCAACTTTTACTCTCCACGACACAGGCTACAGTACACCGCCAGGGTCGTAAAACGCGGGGCTCGAGGCGGAGGCAGATGCCTGCGGTCAGCGAAGGAGGGTCGAACCGGGGTGGCGGCGAGGCTGCAGGCATGCAGCCCGCCGCTTGCGGGACTGTCTCCTCAATGTCTTCGAGGCACCTCGGTTTCTGAGAAAAACACGGTCTGGTAGTGAAGGCGCAGTGTTTGTTGCTTTTACACTTATGAAGGCGCGCCACCTCGGCGTCCTTAGCTTGCTCTGGAAGCGGGCCGCATGAGCCCCGGGAGCGTCTCGCTTCGCCGCCGCCAGCAACCATATCGGCCCATGATAGGGCCGACTTTCTCTTCCTCTGCTGGCCGGCGCTCGAACCAGACTGGGCCCTGGAGACAGAGCGGTTCCTGGAGTGGCTTCTGGATCTGCCCCTGGACCTGGAACGGCGTCCGGAAGGTGGAGAGGGGCTCCTGGATCTGGATTTGAGCCAAACGTATATGCAGAAGCCGCTTAGCTGGACAGAACCAAAGTGGTGTAGTTTGAAGTCGCTTGGAGATAATCAGATAATTAGTACTTGCATTACGCATAATTAGATAATTAGTATTAATTAATTAATCGACTTGTCGAATATGAAAGCATGAAAGAAGCCCGCACATGCCCGCAAAGTGCCTCGAGCGGCAAGTCGCGGGACAATTTTGCGTGCATTTGCGGGCTTCTTTCACGATCGGAAAAGCACTTTTTATGTAGCACGTATCGAGCGACGGAAAGCTGTATCGGGAGTTTTTCATGTTGCTCTACAATTTTCTCATTTATGCTTTTCATCTAACTATATTATTTGATAATTTGATTAATTAATTAAAGCTAATGATCTAATTGAGTAGAATGAGATATTAATCTTAGTATCTCCAAGCGTCGGCAAACAATATTGCCTTGGTTCTATTCAGCTACGTGGCATTCGCATATTTTTAATGTTTAGCTCAAGTTGCGTGGGACACCCTGCATATGCCCGCTCTGAACCAGCCCATGAAGCGGCATACAAGGCAGTAGCAGCAGTGGAAAAGAGGAAGGGAAAGACAAAGAAAGCTTTGCTTAAAAAAAAAGCACTCTTCTTCTAACGCGTTAAAACCAGGGATGGTCATGTACATTTAGCACACCGAAAATGTCGGGTGGCCATAATGAATGAATGAATAAATAAATAAATAAATAAATAAATAAATAAATAAATAAATAATGAGAAAACGTAATAAAGAATTAAAAAAGAACATTTAAAAGAAAAGAAGGAGACGATAAGAAGAGCAGGAAGGTGTAAAACAGAGTTTTCTCTCGCCGAAGCGCGAGCATCAGACGTCTGGAATGCTTCGGCGCCTCTGTCAAGTGCGAGGGCCTTTTTGATGTAATGCGGCAGGCGTCACCCACTAGGTGGGGGACATCATGTACGGCATACCTGAGAGAGAGAGAGAGAGAGAAGGGAAGAAGGAAAGGCCGGGAGGTTAACCAGACTGAATCCAGCTTGCTACCCTACACGTGGGGAGGGGAATGGGGAGTGAAAGAGAGAGAGAGAGAACTTAAGTGTAGGATGACTATAGTCGAGCACTCAATCTGTTGCCTTCAGGTAGTGAGTAACTCAATCAGGTTAGGTGATCATTCGTTACCGCCCTGTTTCGGAGGGAATGCCAGTAAATAGTCACCATCCTTACAGAGAGAGAGAGAGAGAGAGAGAGAGAGAAGTTTAATGATACGAAATGCAGAGAAGTCGGCCTGAGGTATATTCCTCTAGCCAGCTACTCGGCGTTGGTGGAAGGGGAAGAGGGAAGAAAGAGGCGCATGATGGGTGGCGATGTCGACAGAATGAGGACGTAAAACATATGGCAAGCAATTTGGCATGCTCGAAGCCTACAGTCCAGGCCCGTACTTCTTAAAAAGTTCAGTAACGCCTGGATGACCTTGAAACTCGATTGAGCCTCTGGTCAAGGGCCTAAAATTGCGTCCTCCGACAACGGTGGGCTGTCGAGACGCGTAAGGTCATTGTTCAACTTTTGATGCTGTTCCACGTACTTAGGGCAGCCACAAAGTACATAACCTATAGTCTCGTTCATATTGCACAACTCAGTCTGGAGACTCAGGTGCATGAGGTGCACGTATCCGCGCGTAAACGCTACCCCCAGCCTTAGTCTGTGCAGAAGACTGGCACAGCTGCGTTCAATTTTCAGTGGTAGCCTAAATTTCATGGTAGGGTCCAATCTCTGGAGTCGTCTGGGGCGATTATCCGGATTGTCCCAGTGTTTTTCTGTCGATTTTCGGATGACACTGGAGAGGAGGCAGTTGGCGTCCGCTCTTGAAAAAGAAATTGCAAGCAGTGACCTAGTTCTTCGAGGGCTTTCTTCGCTTCGGCATCGGCCAGTTCGTTACACAGTGACTGGGAATCCACTGAAATGTGATGTGGTGGCCGTTTTCTTGCGCCAAAGTGTAGAGCTCGGCAGTTCGAAGAGCCAACACTCTGTAAGCGCTTTCTTTCAACACCACTCTAAGTATTTGCTGAGCCGATTTTGTGTCACTGAACACTGTCCATCATCACAGTCACCGCTATGAGCTGACGCGCTGCCTCATAACATCGTGAAACGTGATGCAGTGCGGCTACACAGCACAGCGGCGCCTTGCCCGCGTCTGTCTCCGCAGTGAAAATTACCGTGTGTCCCACCTAACGTTAGCGAATACGTTCAACTAAAAATAAAGAATTGTTTAACAAACACGGTGCAAGACCCCTTTTTGGACCTATACGGTGTTCGGTTGTCGGAACGCTGGCGACCGAACGTCTTAGGTCTTAGAATCGAATCTTGCACCGTGATTTTTTTATATAAGAATATTTCTCGTTGAACAGCTTGGATAACGTTAGCTGGGAGACACGGTATATAAAATTGAAAACGACGCAGTTCTTAAACGACTGCTTGTTGTGTTGACATTACAGCCAGAGAATGACCTTTCTCAAAAGTGTTGAGAAAGGTCGGTAGGAGAAGACATGTAGGAGTGGCGGTTGCCAATGGGTACGCGCGGCTCTAGAACAAGCCCAGTGGCGGATTGGCCCGAGGGGGGGGGGGGGGGGGTAGGAGGAACCGCCGGGGAGCCGTTTGGGGGTGGCGGAGCCGTTCTTTACGGAGGGCGCGTAAGCGGGCCGAGGCGGGACTACCGCTATTCGGTTCGCGGAAGCCATGTGCCGGTGCTTTGAAGTCAACCCATGGCCACTGGACCACACCCCTGCCGAAGCATTCCGCGAACGGGCCAGATGCCCCCGCGAGCGTGGGAGTGTTTCCCTTCGGAGTCGCCTGGGGGTCAGACAAGAGGTCCACTGCACAGCGAGGATTCACGACAACGAGTTCGACATGTTAGAACTTGGCATACGGTGCCACCCTGGAGTCCGGTCGTGTTCGCACCGCTCGACGCAGCGGAGCGTGACTGGACGAACAATGGGGCGAGAGCTATGTCGTTTTTTTCTTTTTGCAGGGCCATTGGATGGCGATTCGATTAGGATTGGAAGACCGAAATTGTTCCGTCATTGGAGCTTTTCAGTCATAGTATTTAGATGTCCTTCTAACTAGTTCCCATTATATCTCTAGCATATCCTTGCAAACAGCGCCAAAGCGCCACTGGACAACAGAGTGGTGACTGTAACAGCGAGCTGCGTAGTGCACCACGGCAGGCCAACAACACCCCGAGGCAATCATAAGGTCTGTTGGGCTCGTTGCCCTGACGACCGATATGGCTGTTTTCGTGCTGAGCGCGGAAACTTGGTTTGTGCTGCTGCACCGTGGCCTCCTTGTCCGGGAAGGACCGTTGGCCCTAGCCAAAGCCCCTCACCCAGACAACACGGGTAGGAGAAAGGGGGAGGGGGATCAGGGGTCAACGTACCGAATGATGCTGGGTTGACGAGCACATCCAAGCTCTGGACGAATTTGGCACCTACGGGGGCCCAGTCCTTCTCCCATCTGACAACGGCACACTCAGGGGAGACAGTGTAGGTGGTGGTGGTGGTGCTGTAGTAGGGCACTTGTCTCTTGGTCCACCATGTCGGACTAGCGCATAAGCGATGTTAAATCAACTCAACTCATCTCAGCTTTAAAGGGCATTCCATAGAGAGCGACATGGATGCCGCGGGGACCTGTCAGGAAGCGGAAGACGTACTGTTGGAATCGCACCGCTGGCCCGAGTTGTTGGGGTCTCGGTGCTGACGCCCGTTATTGCCAATGGGTCGCAAGCCCCAAGGGTAGCGTTGGCCTGGCGGCCTGGGGCACTGGAAGCATCCGAAGGTCCCGGCAAAGCATGAGAAGACTGGTAACAGATCAACTTGTTTATTCTAACATAGCAAAAGAGCGGCCGGTCAGGTTGACCGGAGTGGAGAGACGGGAGAGCACGTAACTCAACAGTACAAATCGGAGCCTCTCCCTGGCGTCCGGGGGCAGCGGCTCTTATACTCTCGGCGTCGCGGTCCAAAAGGGAAGGAGGGAAGGTCACGGGATGAAGGTCACGGGACGGCGCAGCAGGGGCCCACGACGGCGCGAGCGGTTGAGCCGAGAGACCTCCAGGCCCCTCATTCGGGGAACTCCGCTCCCCGGCTGCCGCGCTTTGACAAGCGAGGGCACACACACACACACGCACACACGAAGACACGTGGCACTGAAACACGCCTGGACACGCTTGGCGGGTAGGCGTTGCGGCGTCGTTGAACGGGCCAAAATGTCCGCCGCTTTGAACAAAGCCCCGGCGTCCGTTGCATCCGCGCCGGCATTACCGCGCGTTGTAGGCGAAACGTAACAGACCGCCCCGCCGGGGGAAGGAGATCCCGATGGTCAGGGGACTGCATCCGCTGTCCGGAGGGATGTCGCTCGATGATGCCCATAACCGAAGTCGGGCGTCCTTTGGCGTTTCTTGAGCGCAGTGCACAGAGAAGGCCTCGTTCTCACGTTCAGGTGCACACAGGACACTGCAAAGTGACTTCGGGAGAGTTGACATTTTGTTCTCGTTTCCGGCAAGCGTTAGAACTACGCCGAAAGTCAACCGCTCAGTCAGCAAGCACGGCACAACCCTCTCTAAGCCCTGCCAGGCTCTTTCCCCTTTTACACTGCTGCCTAGTTCCTTACAGTAGTTTAGCAGCACTCAGAACGCGTCCACAAATCGGAAAATTGCACTAGAAAGCACATCATCACTTTGAAACACTATACAAAAGCAATAAGTTAAAAATCCTGCCTCAGGAAGAAAAACATCAGTAACAAGCAATTTTGAGGCTGATTCTCACGTTAGGGGCTTCGACTTAAGCCATCGGCGTTACCGTTGAGACTCCCCTTTTTGTAACGCACCTCAAAGGAATATTGTTGCAAAGCGAGGCTCCAGCGCAGGAGGCGGCATTTTTGGGAGAGATGGTCTGCAGCCATTGGAGAGGGCAGTGATCCGTTTCAATGATAAACCTCGAGCCGGCTAGGTAACATGACAATTTCTGAACGGCCCACACGATACACGCACACTCTTTCTCGGTGGCGCTATACGCCTGCTCACGACTGGTCAGCTTACGACTAGCATACAGGACGGGGTGTTCTACTTCTCCATTTTCCCGTTGGCACAGTACAACGCCCATGCCTCGCTCACTAGCATCACACTGAACAACGAACCCTTTTGTGTAGTCGGGCGATCGTAGCACAGGCTGGCTTGTTAGGGCGCTCTTTAGGGCGCTAAAAGCTCTTTCCTTCGTCTCATCCCAGACGACTGTTTGCGGCTCTGTCTTTCTTAGAGCATCCGTCAAGGGAGCCGCGATATCAGAGTACCTGGGGATGTACCTCTGATAGTAGCCGGCGACACCTAAGAACGACCGAATATCGGTCTTCGTACGCGGTTGCGGGAAGTCTCGCACAGCGGCCACCTTTATTTCAGAGGGGCGGCGACGACCCCGACCAATCACGTGTCCGAGGTAGACAACCTCGGCCTGTGCTAACTGGCACTTGGGAGCCTTGACTGTCAAGCCCGCATCGCGCAGGCGGGTTAGCACTGCCCGCAAGTGCGCCATATGTTCCGGCCAGGATGCGGAGAATATCGCTACGTCGTCTAGATACGGTAAAGCGAATTCTTGCTGTCCCCGCAACACTTTATCCATGAGGCTTGAAAAGCAGTATGGCGCGTTCTTCAAACCAAAACTCAAAACTTTAGGACGGAATGTCCCCATTGGTGAAATGAATGCCGCATACCTACTAGCCTCTTCTGTAAGTGGAACCTGCCAATAACCCCTGACAAGATCTAGGGTGGAAATAAACTGAGCGCTACTCACTCTCTCAAGGCGCTCCTCGATGTTAGGGATCGGATAAATTTGATCCTTAGTGATGGAATTAAGCCTGCGGTAGTCGACGCAAGGACGAGGTTCCTTGCCCGGTACCTCAACTAAAATCAAAGGGGAGGTATAATCACTCTCACCCGCTTCAATAACACCGAGCTGTAGCATTTTCTTTACCTCAGCCTCCATAATATCGCTCTGGCGGGGTGACACCCGGTACGCCTTGGATCGTACTGGCTCTGGGGAGGTAAGTTCTATGTCATGAGTAAGGACAGAAGTCCTACCAGGCCTCTCAGAGAACAGACCTTGAAACTCTTGTAAGAGCTGGTGTAGTTCTGTTTTCTGCTCAGGCGACAGCGATGCTTTACTTATTAAGTCACTAATGACTTGATCGGTGTCTTTCCTGTTCGTCACTGAGCCTAGTCCCGGAAGCTCGACCGGAAGCTCTTCGGGCACGTTTACCATCATGCACACCACTGCTTCCCGTTGCTTATAGGGTTTGAGCAGATTACAGTGGTAAACTTGCTGTGCTTTCCGCTTTCCTGGCAGACTCACCACGTAGTTAACGTCCGACAGTTTTTGAACAATCCGTGCTGGGCCCTCCCACTGCACGTCGAGTTTGTTCTTTAGCGAGGTGCGCAATATCATGACCTCATCGCCCACCTCAAAACGACGGGCCCTGGCTGTCCGATCATAATAAACCTTGGCCCTCTGCTGGGCCTCTGCCATTGCTTCACCTGACAACTCCTGTGCCCTTCTTAAGCGTTCGAGGAGCTTAAGCACGTACTCTACCACGACTGGGTCGTCGCCCCTGCCTTCCCATGATTCTCGAAGCATGCGAAGCGGAGATCGCAGCGAGCGACCGTACACCAGCTCAGCTGGCGAAAACCCCGTAGCCGCATGCGGCGCGGTTCTTAAAGCAAACATCACTCCAGGCAGACACAGCTCCCAGTCAGTTTGATGTTCAAAACACAATGCTCTCAACACGCGCTTCATGACGGAGTGGAGCTTCTCAACGGAATTCGACTGGGGGTGGTGCACTGAGCTGTGTAATAGCCTTACCCCGCACCTTTCGAGAAAGGCTGTCGTCAAAGCGCTAGTAAACACTGTACCCTGATCTGACTGGATTTCTGCAGGAAAACCAACTCGCGCAAATATGGACAGTAGTGCATTGACTATCTCAACTGAGCTGAGTTCTTTAAGCGGCACTGCTTCAGGGAACTTTGTCGCTGGGCAGATCACAGTCAAAATGTGTCGGTACCCCGTGGCTGTTACCGGCAGAGGTCCCACTGTATCAATAACGAGCCGTCTAAAAGGCTCCGTAATGATAGGTACCAACTTCAACGGCGCCCTCGATTTGTCCCCTGGCTTGCCCACCCGCTGACAGGTGTCGCATGTCTTCACAAAGTGGTCTGCGTCCCGAAAACACCCTGGCCAATAGTACTCCTGCAAGAGACGGTCCTTAGTTTTCTTAACTCCTAGGTGTCCGGACCACGAACCCCCATGCGACAAGCGCAACAGATCCTGACGATAGCATTGAGGCACGATCAGCTGATCGAACTCCACTCCCCTGCGGTCTAGATACTTCCGGTACAGGACCCCACCTCTTTCCACAAAGCGAGCATTTTTCTTGGCGATCCCTTCCTTGATAATGCAGCGTATGTTTTCTAGGCTGCCATCCTTCTTTTGCTCGGCTATCAAAGCCGAGCGGCTGACTTTTAGCAACCTGTTAAGTCCGTCTGACGTAGGCGCGATGAGCAAATCTGGAGACAGCTCTTCTAACTTTCCCGTGTCGGGAATTTCCTCTCCAGTATCTGCTGCCTTTAACGCTACAGGCTCAATTTTATTCTGTTCGGGCGTGCTCTGAATACCAGCTTGCTGCGCCTCTGACCCTTTTTCATCGTTCAACAACGTCGGCCCCGCAACTACCGCCTTTGCAGCGAGCTCCCGAACCTTCGATCTGGTTAAGGCCTGAACGCTAGCCTCACCAAACAAAAGCCCCTTCTCGCGCAGGAGGTGATCGGACCTGTTCGAAAATAGGTACGGGTACTGGGGGGGCAGCATAGATGACACTGCGGCCTCCGTCTCAAGTGCTCCGAAAGGTCCTTCAATAAGCACTTTTGCTACCGGCAGACACACGCTATGAGCTTCCACTGCTTGCTTGATCCATGCGCACTCGCCCGTGAACATATCGGGTTCTACGTAAGAGGGGTGAACTACATCCATTGTAGCTGCGGAATCGCGAAGCACTCGGCACTCTTTCCCGTTCACGAGGAGGTCTCGCATGTAAGGCTCGAGAAGCTTCATGTTCTCGTCAGTGCTGCATATAGACAAAAACACGACTTGTGTTTTTGTTTCTGGACACTGCGCCGAAAAGTGTCCCGGCTTCTGGCACGTATAACACACGCGCACTTGCCTCATCTCGAACCGCTTTCCGCGTTCGGCTTCGGCTGCCGCCGTCTCCTCACGTTCGGTCGGACACTGCGCCGAAAAGTGACCCGGCTTCTGGCACGTATAACACACGCGCGCTTGCCTCGTCTCGAACCGCTTTCTCATGGGCGTGAACTTCGGCCTCTCAAACTTAGAGCCAAATTCACCCTTTTGACCGTCCTTAGCTCCGCGAGCCCGACGCGTCACAAACTCCTCGGCTAGCTCAGCGGCTCTAGCCACCGTACTAACGTCTGGCCTATCCAAGACCCAGTACCGCACGTTCTCAGGTAACCGACTATAAAACTGTTCTAGCCCGAAACACTGCAGAACTTTCTCGTGGTCACCAAACGCTTTCTCTTCTTTGAGCCACTCCTGCATGTTTGACATAAGCCTATACGCAAACTCTGTATATGACTCACTTCTGCCTTTCTCATTTTCCCGAAACTTCCGACGGAACGCCTCCGCTGACAGCCGGTACTTTTTTAGCAGACTCGATTTCACTTTGTCGAAATCCTCTGCCTCCTCTCTCTCCAAGCGAGCGACTACGTCGGCCGCCTCGCCGGGTAGCAAAGTGAGCAAGCGCTGTGGCCACGTTTCCCGAGAGAACCCCTGCTTCTCGCACGTTCGCTCAAAGTTAACCAGGAACAAACCAATGTCCTCTCCAAGCTTAAACGGCCGCATCAGGTCAGTCATTTTGAACAATACTCGTTCTCCTGCACCGTGTGCCTGACTTCCATTACGAGCGCGTTCCATCTCTAACTCGAGACGCTTCATTTCCAAAGCGTGTTCGCGCTCTTCTTTTTCTTTCTGTTCTTTTCGTTCACGCTCATCTTTCTCTTTCTGTTCTTTAAGTTCGCGCTCATCTTTCTCTTTCTGTTCTTTTCGTTCACGCTCATCTTTCTCTTTCTGTTCTTTAAGTTCACGCTCCTGTCTTTTTGCCGTCTCCCTCTCCTCAATGGTCTCAAGGCATTCCGACAGCTCGTCATCCTCAGCTTCTAACTCAAGAATAGCCCTTAGCAGTTCTGGTTTTCTGAGTTTGTCTGAGACATCCAGACCCAACTCTCTCGCAAGCTCCAGCAATTTCGGTTTGCGCAACGACTTCAAATCCATGGCTGCTCTGAATGCTGCTTTCTCTACTGCCTACTATTGTCTTGCCGCAAACTAACCCGGCAGCAACGACAACCACAATTACCAGCTCTGTTTCTAACACTAACAAAAGCCTGGCAAAACTCAGAAGAAGAAAGTCCCGCACTCACCAAACCTCGCAGCCAAGACTTCAGCGCAGTCGTTCCGCTGCAGGCAACCAGTCATCACACAGGGCTCGTTGCACTGCTCCCGGATGGTCGTTGTGCTGCTCAGCATACAGTCAACCGCATCTCTTCGCTGCTGGCCTCCGTTGTCGCGATCTCACCGCTGGCAACCAGATGTTGGAATCGCACCGCTGGCCCGAGTTGTTGGGGTCTCGGTGCTGACGCCCGTTATTGCCAATGGGTCGCAAGCCCCAAGGGTAGCGTTGGCCTGGCGGCCTGGGGCACTGGAAGCATCCGAAGGTCCCGGCAAAGCATGAGAAGACTGGTAACAGATCAACTTGTTTATTCTAACATAGCAAAAGAGCGGCCGGTCAGGTTGACCGGAGTGGAGAGACGGGAGAGCACGTAACTCAACAGTACAAATCGGAGCCTCTCCCTGGCGTCCGGGGGCAGCGGCTCTTATACTCTCGGCGTCGCGGTCCAAAAGGGAAGGAGGGAAGGTCACGGGATGAAGGTCACGGGACGGCGCAGCAGGGGCCCACGACGGCGCGAGCGGTTGAGCCGAGAGACCTCCAGGCCCCTCATTCGGGGAACTCCGCTCCCCGGCTGCCGCGCTTTGACAAGCGAGGGCACACACACACACACGCACACACGAAGACACGTGGCACTGAAACACGCCTGGACACGCTTGGCGGGTAGGCGTTGCGGCGTCGTTGAACGGGCCAAAATGTCCGCCGCTTTGAACAAAGCCCCGGCGTCCGTTGCATCCGCGCCGGCATTACCGCGCGTTGTAGGCGAAACGTAACAGTACCGATTGGACAGCGTGCGCAGTTGCTCACAAAAGAAGACTAGTGTTTGAGCTTGAGAAGCTCACGCTAGAGATGAAAAAAAAATCCAACTCGCTAAAACGCAGCTTTAGCTTCTGGTGGATGCGCAGCGCGCGCAAAAGCAGTTGTCGAGCATAACAAAACCGGTGGAACATGCGGCATAACTGAAGACAGTTTTTGCTCCGATGCCAGTTAAAAGCGTAGACACTCTCTTTGAAACACGGCGAATCCCCGAGAAAATTCGGGGAGTTATCTTGCTCTCATTCCTGAATGAGAGGACGAGAGATTTCTCTACAGTGAGTCGAACGGTAGCGTGGTGCTGTATCCTGAACTGAAAGAGGAAACTCTATATAAAGGAACTTAAAATGACTCCCAATGTGCATTAGCGTTTACTCCCGTCGGTGAAGAAATTACAGGACGATTCGTGGCACCACATGGCGACCAAGCTAGAGGCTTTGTTCTCATACTAACTAAATACTAGGGGTGTCACTATCTTGAACGATATAAAACATCGCGTAGACATGTTTAAACATATATTATTAGAAGTAAGCACGTAACCAAACTGAAGCAAAGGGCTGGCTTGTTGCTAGTGAAATTGCTGAGCTAGCCGAGACATATGAGGAAAGCAGACTTGTGGGTGGAACCCGAGGGAGTTCGGATAAGCCACTCCACAAACGAGTCAGAAAAGTAAGTGGGGCGAGTGGCCAAACAGGGAATGCAGACAAGAAAGTCGGGACGAGTGCTACCCGAGGCTTTCGATATGGGAGATTTGGACGCTGTGCCGACAACTGTCCAGACCCTCGACAAAATTTCGACGAGGTTCAAGCACAGAAAGAGAGCAGCAAGCTGGCAGCACGGGAGGAGATAATTGCATTGGCCAGTTTTGGGCAACAGGTGGACCAAGGCACGCAGAGTGATAAATTAAACCAGCAAGCAGCGTCGCGCGCGTTAAAAAGGGTCGATTTGAAAGTTTGTGAGAATTCTGTCAAGTATCGCCTCCATTCAGGTGTGGAAATGACATTGTTACGAGCAGACACGGTGCCCGAGTTTTGTAAGTGTGAGAGTTCAAGTTAAGCTAAAAGGCGCATCCGGATGTTGGTGACGCTAATGTGTTCTATGTATATCCACTATCTCAAGGCGGCAAGGGTGGATGCAGCGATCAGCAGGTGCCGACTGTGTGCTCAGTCACCAAAGTGCTGTCCGAAGGGCTACTGTGCGTTTCTAACACTAAAGGCACACGAAGTGGAGATGGTTGAAGAAGCGCAGGATAGAGCCACTCTCGAGCAAGTGTTTAGCAGCACAGATAACGCGGTCGAAGACTGGTAATGCAGGGGATCGAGATATTTCTATGGGGAGGCGGAAGAAGGTGCGATGGTTGTGTCGGTGGTCCTAGCGGGAAATGAAGCTATTGATGCGGATGTGTGCCTCTGTCTGCGGGCGTGTAGCACGCACGCGTCAATCTCCAGTGCTCGCGAGCGCTGCGGTCGACAGGGCTCACAGCCGACAGCGAAGGTACTTTTTTTTCAGTTTATTTGGACATACATAGATGGTACAGGATGTCCACGAGGCGCGACAAAAGGAGGCAACAATGCCTTCTGACAGGGCAGCAGACGGTGCCCGAGCCGCTTTTGCCGCGGATGCGTGGTGGACGGGAAGGCAGATTGGTGCCCTTATCTTCACGAACCGCAGGAGCACTTCGCTGTGCGTTGTGCGGTCTTTGCGGGTAGTGTGTGAAGTGTCCCGCTGACAACAAGTATTCCCGTGGCATTCTTCGTGGGGAGGAGGGGAGTGTCAGCGTTGTTTGTGCGGAGAGCTGTATGTCGGAGCGGCGCTTGTCAAAAGGAGACGCGCGTCCCGACAACAAGCTTGCCGCCGGGGAGTTACAGCCAGCGGGGGAGCCTTACGGAGAGCGTGTATGCGGACGGGGGCGGGACTTCCGCCCTTCGGCACAAAGCAGTGCCGGTGCTTTGAAGTCTACCCCTCGCCACTTGACCGCACCCCTGCCGAAACATTCCGCGAATGGGCCAGATGCCCCACCGAGCGGGGGAGTGCTTTTTTTTAGGAGTCGCGAGGTGTGGTGAGACAAGAGGTACACAGCGATGGTTTATGGCAATGACCTCGAGACATTGGAACTCCGCACAGTGTCACCCTGGAGCCCGGTTGTGCGCACACTGCTCGTCACACCGCAGTGCGATTGGACGAACGATGGGACGAGGACGATGTCGGGGGCTCTTTAAGCATACGTGCCGTTGGATGGGGATTCCGCGGAGATTCGGTTAAGATAGGCGGAAGGCCAATCAGTGGAACTTTTCTCTCGTAGTCTTTAGATGTATTTCTAAAGAGCTTCCATTCGATCGCTTGCATGTGCCCTCTTAACAAACCGTTAACCCCTTGCAATCAACGTCACAGCCTTGCTTACTGTAATGTGACCCCACGACATCTACAACACCTCCAAGTTTCCCTCACTGACATCGAGGCGAATATCAACCGTGCCTCTTAAAACATGGCATCTAGCAAAGTGGGCCCTTGCTCGATTTGGTTAAAGTCCATAATTGAAGACAGCGCAAACAGGACCTCCCGTGTACTGTGTTGCGCGTTTTCGTCCCGTTTCAGATATGAGATGACGATTTAGGTGATTACTTTTGACCCATTAGAAGCCAATGCACTTTCGAAAGTACAGCGACATTCTTATTTCTTAATAATAAATATGGGGGGAAAACATACTGTTTCACTCAGTTTGGTCTTTTTGGTACGAATGGCCTTGCTAATTTTGCGACGAGAAAGATAATTACACATCCGTAAAGTTTGCTGTGTCTCTTCGTTGTAAGCATTTACTTTAAAGAAGTTGTGTGGTGTATTATATGTTCAAGGACCTGCATCGGGTTTTGCTCCCAAAAGGCCCAGCGTAGCTAATAAGGTGCACCATTGTAGCCTTTAAAGAAATGAAGCATAACTCATGAAACTTTGACCATACAGTTACAGTGCGAAAATATCATCGGGTACCGAAAATGAATCATATCTTGAAGGGAGGTTTTTCTTGGGCCTAACGGGTTGGGTAACTTTCTTTGACCCTTTCGCGGAACTTAGCTGTCGTCCGTGTTTTGTTCGCCTTCTAACGACGTGCGCGAGCCTCTAGTTGGACGAGAGAGGCGGAAAGGGCGAGAAACTGTGACGAGAGTGTCGCAGAGCGGAGAGAAGTGGAAGGGCAGCGAAGTCATTTGAAGCGAAACCGAAGCTGATTCGTAGAAAAGCAATCATAGTAAGCTTGTTAGGGCGCCCTTAAGCTTGACAGTATTTTTTCTAGTGTTTCGAGGGCAAGAACATCCGCTAAAAAAAAAAAAAAAAAAAAAAAAAAAACGTTTTAAAGTGTTATACTATTACTAATTGAACCCAACAAAGCTCAAACACAATTCCAGATGAAAGAAAATTTGCAACAATTTATTTACATTTATTTCTGTCTACGGAGAGTAGATACCTACAAAAAACATGTAAATGTTTAGGAGTAAGTCAGTAATCAGCGTAGTAACTATTTAATTAGCATTATTTGTTTCCTGAGTCAACAACAACAGAAAACTTCCTTCAGCATGTTAAAAAAAAACATGCTGTTATGGTGTTTACCTCACTAAATTAGAGTTGGGAGGCGTCAAGTTGAGCGTATCAACATTACACGTTGAGCTATGTGGCATTGGCTATACGACCAGCCCAGACTCATTTGCTTACTTATCGGACAGGAAATATTAGAAGGGCCACGATGCTTCCGAGTGTTTGAGCACCTTAAAGAAAGTTCGCATTATTTCTTTTTTCAGGTGCAGCAAGTAAGTGTCATCCTTCTCATCGGCACATCGTGTCTTGTGTAAAATATCGCACCTGCGGTGTCTGAACGTAAATCAACTTGACACGCCGCGGTGACTGAGCGAGAGAGAGAGAGAGAGGAAAGGCATGGAGGTTAACCAGAGGGCAGTTTGCGGTTCGCTACCCTGCCCTGGTGTGGGAGATATAGGGGTTATAAAGATGACAAAGAGTGCTTACCAACTGAATACGAGATCGCGGGTTCGAATCCCGGCCGCCTTCCGATAAAGGCGAAACACTTGTATACCAGTCCCTAGGACCACCAAAAGAGCCCTGAGGGGTCGAAATCAATCCGGAATCATCCCATTGCGGCGTCTATTAATATAAGCACTGTGCTGGTTTCGAATGCCAAGTCCCCTGCATCTATGTACCAACCAAGTGAGCCTTTGCAGCTGGTCAAACGTCTTCACTATGATATGTCGGCGATTCGTTGTCGAGGAACGAAAATACGTGCCAGTGGGTGTATCATCGTCACAGTGACATAACTAAAAAATCAATGGCCAAAAGTTGATGCGAAGAACCGAGAAACGACATTAGCCTGACCCGTTGCGGTAAGAATGAAGCGTGCTGCGTAACTCCGCTTAGTCATCTGGAGTAGAAAAGTTCCCCGTCGTATGGCCAAGCAATTAAAGAACAATGGAGACTGTGTGACACACATTTGCGTGACACCCGCCCCGTTTTTTTCTCTCTCTGCTCCGGTCTTTTGTTGCCAGCTGCGTTGG
This sequence comes from Dermacentor andersoni, assembly GCF_023375885.2. Classification (NCBI taxonomy): domain Eukaryota; kingdom Metazoa; phylum Arthropoda; class Arachnida; order Ixodida; family Ixodidae; genus Dermacentor; species Dermacentor andersoni. The sequence continues at coordinate 110,192,817 of NC_092822.1, read as the reverse complement.
CTTTTCTTCTCGTAACTGTACATTCTAAGCCAAAAAGGGCTAACACGGGTATGGCTGTTGGTCTTCTGGGGGGCTAAATGACCTGCCACAGATTTTGAACCAATTTTGGACTAACTGCGGGAGCAAATGCAGTGGCCTAACTGGGGGAGCAACTACTGCAGACTAAATGTGAGAGCAACTATTGCAGACTAAACTTTTAGTCCCTAGAGAATCAACGGTTGGTTTGTTAAAGCTAGTCTACAGGAGTAGCTGCAGGATCAACTTTTAGTCCCCCACGGTTAGTCCCTAGAGGATCAAAGGTTAGTCTGTTAAAGTTAGTCTGCAGGAGTAACTGCAGGAGCAACTTTTAGTCCTTTCCAGTTAGTCTCTAGAGGATCAATGGTTAGTCTGTTAAGGTTAGTTCACAGGGAGTAACTGCAGGAGCAACTTTTAGTACCTCTCAGTTAGTTCCTAGAGGATAAATGGTTAGTCTGCTTAGGTTAGCCCACAGGGACGATCCGTTTACCCTTCTCAGGAGAAATGCTCTTCCTTTCAAGTACTTCCACTAGACCAATAGTTGTTGCCCCAAGATGAAATGTTGCTCACCATAAAGGTAATATTTATCCTACCTGAATGCTCTTCTAGAGGCTAACCGTTCAAACAGGAATGATTATCATTCAATCTGAATGAATCTTCGGAATAAATCATACTTTTCAGTCGTGCACCGGAATCACTTTTCCAATGATTCCTGGCTGCCGTAGCTTTTCAAGCAAAAGCAATGATCGAACTCAAGTAACCCATGTTTACATGAAAGGAAGAGGTCCGGACACCGACCAAAAGGGTTTAAAATAGTTATTTGCGTTTCGGCTTCCCCACAGGAGCCTTGTTCACAATGAAAGGTTTCATTGTGAACAAGGCTGCCGTGGGGGAGCCGGAACGTAAATAACTATTTCAAACCATTTTGGTCGGTGTCCGGACCTCTTCCTTTTAACTATGCAACATCCAGACCAGACGGGCTTCCGTCATACTCTCGACTTAACCCATGTTTATATTTTATTAAATAATGCCACCATCATCTTGAGTGACAATTAACAAAAAGCAAAGGAATACTAGCATACAAATGCCAAGTCTTGATACACAGCAATGCCATATAAATACAAGAGATACAAAAAAAAAGAACTGAGTGAAAATATGCAGCAGTTGAAAGAAAATAAAACAACTCCAAAGTATACAGCAGATGAAACTTGTCATAGCAAGAGTAAAGTCATGAAAATAAAATTGAGTCGGAAGCCGTCACAGTAGAGTTAGAAGCACTCTACTATAAGTAAATAAAGACCTCAGTTGTGTGAACAAATATGCGCGATTGTGTGGCCATCTATACACCCACAGCTTCTACTCGCACACTGGTACTATCAGCAAGACTACAAAGTGCACAAATAATTGATCGGGAGTTGAGTACTCATTCGCGCAGGGCATAGAGGATTTTGTTGTTTAATCGTAAGCTAGAGCTCGACCGTATGCTGCACTTATCTGTACTTAAAGCCCACTACACTGATCACACACTCATTTTCTCTAACTACCTATTTTGCCCGAACAAGTGCATTTTTTTTCAATTGTTTCTGCAAACAATTAGTGACTGGAATAATATGTCACTTGATTGCCTGTTGTCCACTGAACATTTTAATTCTAATGCTTGTATTACTTTTTACCCAATTTCTTTTCTTCTTTCATTTCATTTTCTACTTGGCTCTTTCTTGCATTTATTTGTTTATTACATACCGCCAGCCTTGTATATAAGGCTGTAGCAGGATTGGTACACATATCCAACTATGACATATGGAACAACGTATGGATGGCGAAATTCTGGTAATCACAGCACGAAATATTGCAGGCTTCTTCGCAAGTCCCAAGGAAAAGGACAGTGATGGTGCGAACACTTTGAAGTAATGCATGTAAGGAACATGATTAATGTCCAAGTAAAAAAAAAATATTTGGGTACAAATACAACTGCAACATAATATTGCAAGCACAGTATGGATGGCAACATTCTGGTAATCACAGCACAATATATTGCTAGCTTCTCTCAAAGTCCAAAAAAAGAAAGGACAGTAAGGGTGCGAACACTTCGAAGTAATGGATGCAATAAACATTCCTAATGTAGGAGAGAAAAACAAATGTTTGGCATGCAGATACAATTATGAGCTATGGTATCAAATACATTACAGACAATGTTTCTGGTAATCACAATACAAATATTGCGAGCGTCTCAGATATCCTCCTCTCAAAAAAAAAAAAAGAACTAAGAAAAAAGAAACTGTGACGGTACACACACTTCTGTTGCACACATTCTATATACCCACTTATGGGTAGTTTCAATGACTTAGTACTTTCCTGTTGCATTGATCTTTGGCACTTGTAACAATGCCATTTTGACTTGTTATTACTAGATTGATATCACTATATTCATTACTGTATCATGCTTTGTATTGCACCTCCTCCTAGGGCCTTGTGGCCTGCAGTATTTCAATAAATAAAGAAATAATAACAAAGAAACATGGTGTCAAAAGTGAACTATTGATGCCAGTGCTTATTTCAGAGCATCAACCATGAAGAACATTCCTCCACCAGCGAAGTTTGACTCCAGCAGAAAAGTTGAAAGTGCACGTTGTACTTAAAACTGAGGAATACAGCAAGACCCCAATCCGAACACTAAGTAGCACTTTAGGCCGTTAGTGGCTCTTCACTCCACCAAACGCAGAATTTAAACGAACACTAAAGAAAAAAATTATTTCGCCTATATAGTAAATTATCATTCTACTATACCAAAACGTCACTCTTATTGGGAGAAGGGGTTTGGTAAGCCGGATAAGATACAAAAAAAGGAAAGAGAAGGGAGGCTGCCGCCTTGAAGTTACCGCACCAGCTTGCCACGTCTTCAAGGATTTTGACGTCACCTGTTAGGGCATAGTTAAACGCTTTTCAACAAAAGTAAGCTAAAATGCATTTTGAGTACCAACTGATCGATCATGGCTAGCTTTGAGAACTTTCACTGAGCTGACATTGCCCACATATGAAAAAATAATCTGAAATTTGTGTAGTTGCCCTGGCATTGAGGTTTCGATGCAATACTCAAGAAATGGAACATTGGCTTTCATTTTCTCTTCTAGCAATTAACCGAATCATGCAAGAATAACCAAAATAGTTATCGGACCACTTTGTCAGTATAAATTGATTTGTTTTGATTTATTTTTATTCATCGCACCCGTATAGGCTTCAACTAAGGGTTCAACGAGAGGGGACAATAATTAAAATACTAATGTAGCTCCAAAGAAGGGATTGCAATATTTGTACAACTGAATATGTGTTACGAAAAAATAAGAAATGAAAGAAGAAAGAAAAAAGTGTGAACGATGACCAAGAAACATACAAAAGTGGATTAAAAAAATTTAGACGGTGATAAAAAGAGGTGCAAACACTGATCAACACAAGCAAATATATGTAAAAAAGACAAATTTGAATGCAGACAATAAGGCAAACTTCAAAACAGAAATTATACAATTCAGTATACTTCACAAAGAAAAATATGAAATGTAAGCAAGAAAAGAAAAGAAAAGAATAAATGCAAGCAACGTCAATCACTAGAACCAACTGTCTTAAAAAAGAAGATGGTTACCTTCCTGAGAAAGTGGAAAATAAAAAAAAATAATAATCGAACACACTTTCTGGCAGTTTAGTGCCTCTTTAATATCCTGGTCAGATGGGCAAACTTAGGACACTTTCAGTAAATCTAATTCACTTTGATGAGTGTCACTTCAGCAGCAGGGTGCTAGGCGGCAGACCAAAGAGCCATTCAGGAGTGCTGAAAATGGTGCTACAGTGAAAGCTTTTCATGCAAACGTTCAGACAGGCGTTCGTCATGCAAACTGCATGACGAACGCCTGTCTCAGTGACTTCCAATTACTTCTGTCTTGCGCCAGCCAATCCCATCTTATGCTTACAAATTCTCTAATCAGCTGCGCTTCCCATTCCTCAGACATTCCCCATTCCTCAGCTCCAACAGACAATCGGTTATGTGTCCCATGCATTACTTAGCCAGGAAAGCCTCATTTCTCCCGCTTAATGTCAACTAGTCTACCGGCTACCCCGCTTGCTGTGTAATTCCAAAACAATTTTCTTTTTATCGCACGCTGCGCGGTCCTTAGCTTCTTCTCAAGCTTCTTTGTTAAGTTGTAAGTTTCTGTCTCATATGTTAGCATTGGTAGAAGGCAACGCTTGTACACTTTACTTTGACAGCGGTAAGCTTCCGGTCATGATTTGGTAACGCCTGCCTTAGGCGATTCAACCCATTTTTATTCTGTAAATTTTATTTGCGTGATCAGAACCCCCCTGTGAGTAATTGAACTGGATAACGTACTCCTGCACAAAAGTATAGAGACAGTTAATTTCCTTTCCTTTGATCCTCTTCCAGCTTCAGCACAAGTTAAGGAGGGAGTATGTTTAAGGTCCGAAGTCGGCGCCTCTCGATGACTCGAGTGCATGGTGGCACCGCGAAGGAAGAGCCGTTTTTCGCTAAAGAGACGCTTTATTCAAACGCTCAGGCGTTTCTCCGGGTCCAAGCCTGAACCTCCGTTCTCTCTCACACAACGAAAACATGACTTTTTGAACCTTCAGTTGCACAAAGCATAGGCGCTGACTTCGGGGGCGCGGGGCGGAGGGAGGCACCGGGGCTTGAGCTCCCATCCGGAGATTTCCGGGGGGGGGGCTCAACCCTCCCCCCTGGGCGATGCCGAAACTCCTCATCCCTCACCCCCCCCCCCCCCCCCACACACCAACCTAAAGTGCCATTGCCAGAGCTTTGTCACCCACATCAATTGAGGTTTCTTTTGACTTTCCTCGAACTTTTCACTTGAAATTTTACTGGGGCTGATAGCTTACTGCGCGGGCGTGCACGGTTTTTAATTCATACTTTCGCTTTATTTCTGCAAATCCTGACAATAGGAGCACACGCACATTAGAAGCACTAGCGGCGGCTGCCTCATCCATATTTTCTCACTTCAACACTGTTTTAATTTTCCACTGTAAACAGCACGCACATACACAATATACTTATAATACACACATGACAAAATTTAAAATATATTGAAAGAGATGGAGGTAGCCAATTAAAACGTATTTCTAAAGGCATAGATAACCTTTGCCTAAAGAAATTATGTTCAGCACGCTTCACATTGCTTTGCGTGCTTTATTGATGATGAAAAAAAAAAGGAACTTATAGACTTCAGTGACCCCTTCGGCACAGACTTAATCAATGACGTGTGAAATGCCCGTCAATGTTGTGTGTCTCAGTATTGCTTCTCTTTCCACTAAGCAATGCTAAAGACTCACACAAAAATACTCTTCTAATAATTTACAACATCTATAAGCGATGGAAACATCGTCAGTTGCATGCAAAGGTCATAAATATATACAGGGTGTGCCAATTAACTATCATGCACCAAGATTAAAAAGAAAGAGCAATGCGTTACTCGAAGAAAACCTAGTGCATATTGTTTACAGTACAGTAGAGTAGCTGCCAGTAATTGTTTTGTTACTGAAAATTAATTACATAATTGCTATTAATTATCTAACTCAAGACGTACAATCCTAATTATCGAAGTATCAATTAGGCATTTGAAGGCTAAGCCAAAGGACATCTAACTGTGTTATCTTCAGCGACGTACTGATTGCGTATTAATTTTTTTCCGACTGGTAAATAAACCCCGTGAAATATGGGAAATACCACGTGACTGCGCTCCCACATGGATCATAAATCAGCGCCGTCGAACAGCCTCCCTCTGAGTTGTAGGAATCATTTCTACAGCTCAGAGGCCACGGGTCCACACCATTGCAACCAATAGGTATAAAGCTTTAGTGACGAACACAGCATTGGTCAAAACACTGACACAATCTACTACATGCAAGGGGATCATTTCACTGAAAGACACGTGCCAGCTCACTCTTCCCTACGCTAGACCCCAAGTATTGACATTGATGTCCTCCGGGGCCGGAAGACAGGCTCGAGCTTCCATTTGTAACCATGAATTGCCCGCGTCGTTCCCCTTTGCCTACGCACCAGCCCACGGGCTAAACATCTCGTGCAAGAAACTGCCACGCCAGCTGCGAGAATGTTCCCACGAAGGCACGACTATTGACGATATGTGTGCCTGACAGCGGGCTGCCCTGCCAGCGCCAACAAAACTCGGCCACACCGTGCAGCTGTGGGCCGGTTCGCTTGAACGCTCCGAACAACTTAATTGGGAACCGATGGCGATCGCACACAAAAGCGCCCATCGGTCGAAAGCCGGCTAAGTGGTCGTCAAAATTTCTCCGTTTTCTCACGGCAATCTCCAAAAGGCGCGCGCGGATGCCAAACAGCGACACTGAAACCGGATGGCCATGTGTCGCGTCTCCCGTTTTCCGAGACTGCGCTTGCTCGTACGGCGGCGAGACCCACAAACAAAGCAGAGTTAACGGCCGAGAACGTCAACGTGACATCTGGGAAGCCCGGGGGCGTCTAGCGGTCGCGTTAACTACAAGCACCCCTCTGCCCCCACCCCTCTTCTCTTCATGCCCGTCTCCCCGAACGCTTCCCATTCGTCTCGAACCGTCTTCCCTTTTGTTCCGAGCGAGGGTGCGCATTCGGAGGCTCTTCTATGGCGCAACCATTAAGCCGCACTTCTTTCCGTGCGTGGGTGTCTTCCGCGTCCCCTCTTCGCGGAGCCGGCCAGCGTCGTTCGTTTGCCGTACTTGGCCGATAGAGCAGCGTGAGAAATCTTCCTGCGCTTTGCTGTACTCGCATAAACCCGCCCACACAGCAACAGCAACTCCATATACCTCATGCTGACTGAGGCTGACTACTAATTACGAATTTTCGTTCTCCTGCGCATTAGTTCTTCAGGCCCTATTCTTACACTTTGTTTGTTATGGTTGTAAAATGATAATTATGGGGTTCTATGTGCAAAAAACCCGATCTGATTATGAGGCATGCCATAGTGGGGGACTCCGGAATAATTTTGACCACCTGGGGTTCTTGAACGTGCACCCATTGCACATGGTTATATTGCGCTCAGTTTTACAAACACGATATTAAGGAAGGACAGGACGTGGACGGATGTAGCGCAAACTACCGTCCACGCAAACTACATCCGTCCACGTCCTGTCCTTCCTTAATATCGTGTTTGTAAAACTGAGCGCAATATAACCATGAACGTTCACCAACTAGCCCCCTTCATTGCTTTACCCATTGCACGGCACACGGGAGTTTGCACACTCTAGCCCCATCTAATTGCGCAGCTGTGGCCAGGATTTGATCGTGCGATCGTGCAAGCTAAGGTCTTCGTCTCAAGTCATCTGCAGTGTTGCTGAACAGGACAGTGTCATTTGGACACCTCAGATAGACCCTGTAATGAAACAGTCGAGTCAGCGTTCGGCGCGACCGACTTGTCCCATCTGCACTCACCCAGCTGCTCTCGCAAACCGACAACACCTGTTTGTGGAGTCCACTCGTACTGCACTCATCAAGGCGCCAGTGCACTTGTCAAAAGTGGGGCTTTAACCCCAGGCTCCTACCGGGTCTGCGGATCTTTGGTTTACACCATGGACCCCTTGGTGGACTTTATAGGAGAGAAAGAAACTTTATATCTGCATGTAAGATGATTCAACTATTTTCTGCGGTAGGGGAACTTTCGAATAGTAAACGAAAAGAGAGAAAAGCAATCTAGGAATATCAACAACATCCTAGTTTTAGTTAGGGTTCTGCGTTGTAGCATTAGTCCGGTAAAAACCGAGAAAAAAATACACTCGCCTGTAGAAAACCCAAAAGTTCAGGGCCCTCATGAATGATCACTTGACCATGCCGGGTCTGCATTCGAAGAAAAGGAAGTGGCAGAAGGCGAAGGGGTTCGTCGTGCCAGCAACTTCCTCGCACAACCTACTCATCAACCTGAGATTGCTAAAAAAAAGAATGGAAATGAACTGCTATTAAAATCGAAATGAACTGCTATAGCCGAGTCCACTCTTTTGTACATTGTGTAGTGTCCCTCAGTCCGAGCGCGACTGCGAACGCTGCTAAGTCGATGGAATGATACATTTTCGACAACGTTTGCGCGTGCGTAGACTGTATCATTGATAGTGAAGACGAATAGAAGCACTGCGATGTCATCAACAGCTTCCGTTAGCACTACGCTGCTGCCGAAACAGAAACAACAACAAAGACAAAAGCAACCAAACAAGCATAAAGAGAGAAAAGCCATTTCTTGCAGTGAAACATTCCTTGTGACTTGCACTACACCAGCGAGTCATTCATTGATCAGACAAGTTTAACCTCCTCATTCATTAGCGTTTAGTTGGCCGACAGTACATTCCCTCACTGCAAAATTCGATGCAAGAAACTGTCAACTGTAACAGCAATTCATTTCGCTGCAGATTTCAGGTATACTTACGCATTTCTAGAAACTCGTGCAATTCATCGTATATTCAGTTTTGAAATCCTCACGCTTTGCGAGGCAGCTGACTTCAATTCTGCAATAGCAACACGCCCCTCATCGTCTTTATTTACGAGATGCCATTATTGAAAGTTTGTTCCTCGATCACAACATGCTGACATTCGCCACCCACTGTAGGAAGGTTTGCTCAGGAAACAAATTATCAGTTTGTCTCAAATATCCTACTTTGAATAGCATGTGCCAGTTTTCGAAGAAGCACGCCGTGTAGCGTGTGTACCAAACGCATGCAGCGTTCGGGTTTCGTGAATTGTGAATGCCGTGAAGCTGCTCGTTCCTCTGGAAAGCGGAGGGTTGCTCGTGCATGAGAGTTCAGTGGGAGGCACTCGCGCGGACGATCGTCTTATCGCTCACCTTATCGCAATGTTTCCCGTTTGTCGACAACTACGTGGACGTTGTACACGTCCTCCTCGCGGTCCGGAAACGGTGCGTGGCCGGGGAAACGAAACTCTGGATATAGTCAACGGGGACAGCTGTGTGCTATCATGGAAAACTGTTTTATGGCACGTCTTATAGGCCCGTGCGTTGATAAGAGAACTTTAACCCGATTATTCACCAGCGTTTCGTTTCGTGAATCGAATTATGATTCGGTTGTGCTGAGTTGCAAATACTATTATAGCATGCTGAACATGTTGTAACAAAGGGCTGATCGAGTAAATCTTTAATCCCGCAAGGACCAATCACTCTAAATCAAGCAAACTTAGAATAACTTGATCGACTTTACTTGTGGCAGCGGCGAGTACATTCGCGAAGAAAATGAAATATTTTTGAGTAAGAAACCAATACATATAATGCGTAATAAATTAGTAACTGTTTTACTGCACTACTCACCATTGGGAATCTCGCTCCAGGGTATCAAAAACGCTACTAAATACGGACGCACGCCGTTAAGAATATTGCACTCAAATCTAAATTTCGACCTATACAATTCAGTGCGTCACAAATGAAACGTTAGCCTTCGTGAACTCTAAAGTATAGTGCAGTAGAAGCACCAGTGATGAAGATAAATGCGGTAATCACACTTCAACTTGTTAACCTAGACTCTCCAATTAACTGTTCTTTCATTTCGACGAAGGCTCGCCATATAGCATAACATTGTATACGTATACTGCGAGACATTTTCTCTGCACAAATTTACCTAATTCAACGAGATTTCACTCAGAGAAGAGCTAAATAAAGGACATGCGCTGTCGGGGTTTTTTTCACATTACATTTGTTTGTGGGTTGCCGTTCTCAACATTCTGAGGAATAACTTTGTAAAGAATGAAAGACAAGGTATTAGCAACTTTGTCGGTATAAAGAAGTGGTTGGGTATGCGGGGTTCAGAATTTGCTCTGAAATACTCTTTGCCGAGGCGACGTCCGATGCTCGACGCCGATGCAACACGCCGACGCCGACGCCAGATTTTCTGCAACACGGGCTCCTTGACGCTGTCGCGTTAACACGTCTGCGACCTCGACATAGCTGCCATGAAACACACTGGCGTTCCAGGTTGCATCGTACCAAAAGTGTACCTCTGACAGTTCGGAGCGATCTTAGCTGGTACGATGGGGAATTTCTTTAGCAGGTATTGGGGACGTGCATTTCGAAAGTGGTGCCAGTCTCAGTACTTAGGTTAAGCGGATTGACCCCCCGGCTTCGATTTCTCAATTACAACACGCGCTGTAAATCGTGTCATTAAAAAGTAGCGTCGGAAATGTTCTTTCTGGTAACGTCCGGCTAGCCACATTCAACCCTATTCGCAGGAATGGCAGTGACATAGCTAAGAGAGTTTCTTTTAAAGTTAAGTGCTGCGCATAACGAGAAATAGCTGACGTATAACGCAACCATGTATACTGTATGTGTTGGAACGCAGCAACGCTTCGCTTATCAGGTGATATCCTGTGAGATCATCACGTTTTTTACAAGGATATATGGCGGGCATTGACTTTTTACTGTATATATATATTAGAGACTTTTAGCTCAGCGGGTTTACGTTTCGCTTCGCTCGCGGTCTCCACCGTTGCGCCAGCGGAGCGGCTCGCGAAAAAAAGAGTTTTAGCCCGGCGGATCCCTCACCCGCTCGAGCGGGGTAAAGAGCGGGGCGCTCTGCTGCCCCACCTAGTGGTCCGAATAGGAGTTACTGAGAAATGAATTTGAATTACGCTTGCTTTTATTATGCAAGAAATGTTGAATAAAGATATATTACATGTTCTCAGTACATTATTTGTTAATAATGCACTGAGTACTAATGTACGGGTCAGCGCCGCAGTCGCCGTCGTCGATGCAGAACTGCCGGCGTTCATGTTCGCGGCTGCCATCTTGCATTTCCCATACACGCCCGCGCGCGCTTACGCCCGCTCGCGCGCTGCGTATACCCTCCGCTGGGGAGTGCTTTCCAGCGGGCGTAAACGCTGCTCCGTAAAACCGCTGGCCGCCTCAGCGTGGTGCGCATGCGCAGTCGCGTCTCCGCTCGCCCGCTCCGCTCCGCTGGCCGTAAACCCGCGGGGCTAAAACTCTCTATTCATTTGAGTTTCACATTTTGCGCATTTACGGGCGAGCGAAATCAAGCAACTATGTCCAATTAGCTTTTCCGCGGCCTCGACAGACAGACAGACAGACAGACAGACAGACAGACAGACAGACAGACAGACAGACAGACGGACGGACGGACGGACGGACGGACGGACGGACAGACAGACAGACAGACAGACAGACAGACAGACAGACAGACAGACAGACAGACAGACAGACAGACAGACAGACGGACGGACGGACGGACGGACGGACGGACGGACGGACGGACGACGGACAGACAGACAGACAGACAGACAGACAGACAGACAGACAGACAGACGGACGGACGGACGGACGGACGGACGGACGGACGGACGGACGGACGGACAGACAGACAGACAGACAGACAGACAGACAGACAGACAGACAGACAGACAGACAGACGGACGGACGGACGGACGGACGGACGGACGGACGGACGGACGGACAGACAGACAGACAGACAGACAGACAGACAGACAGACAGACAGACAGACAGACAGACAGACAGACAGACAGACAGACAGACAGACAGACAGACAGACAGACAGACAGACGGACGGACGGACGGACGGACGGACGGACGGACGGACAGACAGACAGACAGACAGAGAACTTTGTTGAGGTCCTGAGTGACTAGCCGGCAGAGACCCGATCGGGTCCCTCGCCCGCCACTGGCTGCTCCCATGTCGGAATCGGGAGGCCAGTTGCCTCTTCGCTCTTTCACGGGCTCTCTGGACGGCGGTGGACTGGATGTTGAGGTCGGTACTTGAGATGACCTCGTCCGAGTCCAATTCGCTGGTGAGTGTCGTATCCCGTAATGGAGGACACTGCTAGTGCACATGAGCTAGAGCGCTAAACTCCTCCCCAAAATCCGGGCACTGTGGATCGGTTTCTGTGTTAATCCTGCTTAGGAAACCTCGCGAGAGGCTGTTGCGTACTTCTGGGTAGCGTATCGTACTGCTGCCGAGAAGTAGCGACGCCTGCCTATCGAAGCTCGACCGACGTTACTGTTGGGTAGCGTGGCGTTGTCGGCGGGCTGCAGGCATCCGGTAGACCATGGCGACCAAGCGAGGACGAGACGATTGAAGTGCGAAACTTGCAAGGTTTATTCAAAAGTTGGTGAAAGAAAATGAGAAGAGCATGAAGTGATCTAAAGTACATTTAGGAGCCCCTTAAATAGGCTCTCTACAATCGTTGGAGGGATCTTGCTTCCGTCAACGTCACGTGACCGGCACAGAAAGTCTACTGCAAGGAGGAGGCCGTCCCGCCTCCTGGAATTGTAGACGCTTGTCCGCCTCTTTTGCGCGTTGCTGGTTCGTGGAAGTTCTCCCGTAGACTTTGGCCGTTCGAGGAAAGGGTCCCTCTAAAGTCTCCCCCCTTCCCACACACGCGCGCGCGCGCGCACACACACACACACACACACACACACACACACACACACACACACACACACACACACACACACACACACACACACACACACACACGCGCGCGCGCGCGCGCGCGCACGCACGCACGCACGCACACAAGGCCTGTAAACACTGCGGGGCTTCCGCCAGACCGGCAGACACTCGAAATAGTCACGGCGAATTAGGAAGTCACGCTTCATTTCGACGAGGCAAGGTGCGTGAAGGTCGGGTGAAAGTTCTTTCTGCCCGTGGTGCCAGTCGCCAACCGTAACAGGGGACGACCTCGTCTGAAGCATCCTAAGCGTGATCGCTTGAGATCTACATAGTTGGGGGTGTGCACATGGAGGCGGGAAGCGCCTACGTTCCTTTTCATGATGGGAGGTGATCTCATGGAAGGTTAGTAATGGGTCGCTGTGACCGATCTCCTCTGGATCCAATGAAGCCCCATCGCCGTCGCGGCGCGTGAGTTCTCGCGCACGGCTGTACGTGAGCAATCTCATTGGGGTTCGAGTGGCCCGGCAGCACGTCGTTGCCCATGTGAGCGGGTAACCACGTAATGTAATGTACGAGGTCAGAATTTGGGGTCCGACTGACTGGAATGTGCGCGAGCTGCGTCGCCTAGCCCAGCACTTCTCTTTGCTGGATGCTTATAGACTCATACAAGAATCCCAATTTGTCTGGACGTCGTCTAGCAGGTTGGGTCGCGCCTATGTGCGAAACACGTCCGCTCCGTATGTCTCAAGATTTGATGTCATGTGTTTACCTTGCCCTACTGCTTATATTTTTTACCATTGACCAAGCATGCTTGAAGCTTCTTTCCTCCTCGTCACTGAAACCTTGACGCCTTAATATCTGCGCACTGCGTTACGGGCGACTGCCCTCTTGCTTGTCAATACGCTTACACGAATCTTATTGGATCTGATCCATAATCGCGGAAGAAGAGCTTTTAATTGCTTATTGCCTATGACAAAGAAATGAGCCGCAACTGATATTGCAGTGGATGAGAACCCGACCAGCGACTGACCAACCTACCGACGGACGGACGGGCCGGCCCAGGCTTTCTATCTAACTTCTAACTTTCTATCTCAAATACACGAAATGCAGTTGAAATTGGTCCAGGCGTTACTACCACAAACCTTCAAGCTGAGTGACTCTCTCTCCCGATGCGAGCATGAATCGAAGCTGGAGCTGCGGGGGGCGTTCCCAGCGCCGCATCACCGCATCTTCTTTATCAGCATCTGGCTGGCGATGCATACGTAATGCACGTGCACACTCGTAGGTTCTGCGCTTTGCAAGGAATTATATTTTGGAACAGTCCAGTCCGTTGTGTTCCGCAGCCGCAAGATGTCTTCCGCTCGCTTCGTCACCTGCGTGTGATTCATCACTCTTTATGCGTTTTGAGAACATGGCATGAATACGACGTTGCCAGAGATGACTGACAGTCTTTGCGCATGTCATTCAGCTGATGGGGTGAAGGCTGTATAGCCTTCCATGAAGCGTGCATCGGCCCCTGAGCCGGCCGTTTGAGTTTTGCTTAACCTCCCTCCTCTCTCTCCCTTTTATCTTTGTTTTCCCCTTTCCCTTTCCCCCGGTGTAGGGTAGCCAACCGGACATGATTCTGGTTAACCTCCCTGCCTTCTTCTTATCTCTTTCCCTCCCTCCCCCTCCTTCTGGGAACAGGTTGGTGCCACTCTCATCTCTTATTATTCCGATGCTTTGAAAACTTTGACGTCCGGATTACTTTTCGTGACAGGCGCGTTGTACTCATACGCAAGCGTGATACATCATCAGTTTGCCAGTGGTATGGAGGCCAATCAAGCTACTCCATGTTGACTACAAAGCATTCCCCGCTATTGTCACTCGTTGCCTAGGGAGCCTGCTAGGGTCCCTGTTAGAGACATACGTAATCTCTCGTTTGTTACGCGTGACATATGTACTCGCCGACCAGATCAGCACACGATCTCTTGGTTTTGCTTGATCAACAAGAGAAGAACAAGGTGAAAGCCGGAGCCAACATTTCGACAAGTGGACTCGTCAAGACTAGTACACTTGTTGAAACGTTGGCTTCGGCTTTCACCTTGTTCTCGTTTTGCTCATCGTCTTGAATTTCCATCTCCCACCTTCCCTGTGTTTTTCCTATAGATCAACAAGAGGCATTCGATCACCTTGAACATAGCTACATATGTAGTGTACTGACAGCGTTTCGGTTTTAGTCAAACTTTGTTGAGTTTTATAGGAATGCCTATTTAAACATCTGAAGTACATTGTTTTCCGATGCACGTGAATGCGCAGCTTTTCCCGTTACACGTGGTGTTCGTCAAGGGTCCCCTCTATCACCAGCAATCTTTGTGCTCAGTCTTGAGCCGTTTGCGCGCTCAGTGGTGAGAGGCCGTTCTGCACGAGGCTTCCCACTGCCTAATAGTTGTGTTGTGGAGACGATAGCCTTTGCCGATACCATCACGTTGTGTCCCGGGAACGGAGGAAGTTTAGCTCGCACTCTCCATCTTTTCGCTGAGGGCGGAAATATCTCAGGTGCTGCAGTGAATTTTTCAGGGTGCCGTTATTTCTTCACTGTCTCCCCACTGTCACTGTTTCAGTCTTCAAAAGAGTGGCTCTATTCGTACTATAGGCCTTGGTTACACCTATTACGGCATGTCAGACACCGTGTGGCTTTCAATTCTTGAGGATGTAAAACGAAATATTCAGCAAACGCAAGAGCATGACTTGCTCCTTTTAGATAGAATGTACTTAGCGCAGTCTGTGTACTTAGCGGCTGTGTGTGGTGCGTTTGTCACGTGCAACCCCACTTACGTGTTACGATAGGTCGTTACCAGTTCTTTTTTCGCCTGTTGCAAGTAATCGGTGCCCCGCGCGTGAACTCGCCTACTGCCTTCATGGGCTCCAAGATTCACTCAATTTTACTAAATTACGGGCAGCAGGTATTAAACACACTTGCACTTTACTCTATGGCAGTGACATTTCATCGTCGCGTACTGCAGGTCTGTCCTGATGTAGACGTGCTGTAAGCTCGCGTTACGGATACGATGTCAGCCTTTGTCTCTCCGGCTCTCTGTCCCTCTGGTTCTCCATTGTCGTGTCGTGGGGTGCGATTACGACACCCTTCCTGCATGGAGATCGGCGTGGCTTCACGTGTCGTCTGGGGTGGGGCGTGCTTATCGCGTGTGGCAGACACTCCCAATTTCTCTGTTCGAGCATTCAACCAGCATGTGCTGCCGCAATGTGTCGCTGGAGGAAGCATTTTTCGAGCGCCGTAAGGGATGGTTTCCGTGGACTAGGCGTTGACCATTTTGTCACATCTTCGCGAGCCTTGTAAGCGCAGCGGAGTCCATTTGCGTGCGGCGCAAGCGGTGCGGAGCGGTTGCCGCGGGTCGCTGTAGCCGCGTTGCGTTTCCACTTCTGGAGCGGCCTTATTAATTCCGAACTGCCATCGTTTCTGCCGGAGAAATTGTTGTTCTTCGGGGTAGAGGAGTTCCTTCGGCAGCGATCATCCTGTTTCCTGTATGTGGTAATAGATAGACGAGTATAGCTTGTTTTTCGAGCAGCCTGATTTTTGTGCAGGGCCATTAAAAGTATTTATTGAATGTATGCAGTATTTATGTACTGGTGATATTTGTGCGCGTGCAGTTCCGTATGCGTGTGAAATTTTTTTGTAGATGTACATCTCATTGTATGGCTACATAATTATGTAAAGTAGCTCTACCACGTCATCAGTTACATAGACCTTCATGCCCTTGCATGCATTCAACATCATGCATGTATATGCGACAATTTGTTTATGTGTAACCATGTGTTCTCTGTTCGTGTAAGTAGCAGTGCTATTAAATCGCGTGGTCTCTGACATTTATGTGAACACGTTCCTTGCTCAGTTCTTGCATACTATCGCCCCAGTGGCATTGTGCCGTCATCGCGATTCAGAAAGTTCGCATCGTCATTTGTTGAAATAAACTTTTTTCTAAACACAACCTGACTCGACCCGACACGTAAACATATCTGCTGTGTATATAAACGATGGTGTTTCAGTAGACTGGGGTTAGCCTGATGGTCTGCTGCTTAGCTGGCAGTTGTTCCACCTGCTGATCATCTACTGATCACGGGTGTTTTACCAAACGCTCGTCTACTCGGTGTCTCGGGGGAACGCAATCAAAGGCGTGAAACTTTCCAGAGCTGCCGATAGTACGAACCAGTTCTGCATAGCAGCACACACTTAGGAACGGATGGGTGGTAACAACTTTATTGTAAATCCGGCAAAGGACATTGAGGAAGCGTTTTGATACTGCCGCACCACGTGGGGCGAACACCAGACCCTTTTTTGAAACGCCGTGACCGACCTTGATACTTATGTTATTGTTCGTCCGCTGTTGACTAATTCAGGATGATAGACAGAACACCGAGGCATTCTTCGTTACGACCTGTGAGTAGAATTTTTTTCCTCCCTTCCTACATTCTTTTTGTGTTATCTTGCGCTGCGTTTGAGTGAGCAGTGTTACAGTTGCCGCTGCTCACTTTTGTCAGTGGCCTCATCTGTTTGGTGCTATTTTGTTAGCTTTTCCCGTTGTTTTTCTTCATTACATATTCAATCGCCAACTGTCAACGTAGTACTCATGTAGACCACCGGTTCTTTCTTTTGCTTGCAGCTTTGTGTGATTGTGTGTGCGCCTACGCTTGTTGGGTTTTATCAGTGCGGATGTACTGGTTACTTGAAGGAGCAGAGCCACAGCGTCGCAGAAGTGCATTAAAACAGCAAGGGCAGCTTATAAACACGTTTAAATAAAACAGCCAATTGCAGACACACTGTTGTTACAGCAGGGTGTATAAAGAACAATTGACTTAAGGAGATTACATGTTGACGGACATTCCGCGAAACTGGTTCAGTTCAAAGAACGTTCAAGAACGTTCAAAGAAAGTCTAACAACAAAAAATCGTTAGCAGTTGGTAAGAGACAGAGAAAGCAAAGACAGGAAAGGTAGAGAAGTCAACAAGGTGAGCTTGCGGCTTGCTGCCCTGTATATACTGAGGCAAACGAAAGGGTGAAGTGAGAGAGAAATAAAATGAAAGAGTGAACACCGTGAGCATGCAAGAGAATGCATGGGCCGCCACTCAAGTTGCTGCACTTCAAGTTTTGCCTAGCCATTCTAGCGCAATCGCAGTTCGTAAACGTAATTCCCCGAAAACGTCTAGGACCTTTTCCTATTTCAAAGTTTGTGGGTAATGGTTAAAAGGTAGTTATTAGGAAGTTTCTGAAGGGTATAAAATGGTATTATTGTAGTTCACGGTTAGCCTCTATAGTCGGTGGCAATCTAAGAATTCTATGCAAGCCATAGAAGCGCTGTGCACCGACCCTTCACCAGCTGGCTCGGCTCTCATCGCTTAATAACTTTGCTCGGCTAATGCTAGGCTAATAGGAAAACAGAAGCTTGTGGATGAAGAAACACTAGACAGATGCTGGGGCCTGGTGTCTACAAACTACATATTCAGCTGAGCCCACTCAACCAGGCGGAAGCCTGACTCCGCCGATTCTACTGCTGCTCGCGCACCGTCAGCATGCTGAGCGTGTCGTATTTTGTGACCGGACCATCGAGACACGTAGTAGCGCGCTACAAGCTCTTTGTTTCAAGCTGAAAATTACCTTTGGCTGTGCACTGATATCAGGATCAGCCATAAAATTTGCCTGGGCGTTCAGGTTTTCTCCTAAAACCAGTGCCACAAAGACAAATTTGTACGGAGAAAATAGTCGTTTCAAACGCGCAAAACCTCTTGGCGTCATTGAAATAAGCAAATTTAATTGGCTAAAGCATCGATGCAAATTGTGTTTGGGTTGTACAGCGTACATGAAACCGTTTATTCTTCGATTGTCACTGACTATAGCAACAGTTGTCGAACAATTGAATGTGCTATTTACTGTTCGAATATTATGTTGCAAGATGCTTTTGTGGGGGACGATCCCAGATTTTCAGAACGCTGCGCTGTTAAACGCGAAAATTCGCTCACCTGCCTGCGTCGCGCCCAATAAATCTCGTCCACGCTACGCAGCGGACAGCTGCGGTTAGCTGTTGCTGTTTGCGGACTGATCGTAAACGCCGCTGTCTGATGACGTCATGAATGGCGCCACACCACACGCGGCGTTTCTCCGCCGTTTCAGATGCGTGGATTAGATAAGAACGAGGTCAGCCGTGTTGCTCGAGGGTTCGCAAAACTCGCGCCTATGCGATGACGTCACAGCGGTGTCCATCGATAACTCTCTATGCCACTAGTATACTGTCCTAAAAAGAAAGGAAAGAATGGGAAGGATCGAACTACACGCACATGCACGCAAACAAGAGGGAGTGGAGTGGCCAATTCGCTGTTTTTTATCTGTCGAGGTAAACTTGTATTTGCTTTTCGTTGTTTTAGAATATTGCGACCAACCCGCCAACGTGTAGTTCACTGCGTCCCGTCTTACGAATTCCATGCAGCATTGGGCGAAAGCATCCGACTACTGCGGCACTTATTAGCGTCTTACCTTACGGTGTCACCTGCCGCGGTTCTTTAGTGGTTGTGGCGTCCTGCCACTGCGGTCGAGGTCGTGGGTTCGACTGACAGCTGTGGCAGCTCCATTGCGACGGGAAACGGTAAGAGAAAGACGTACGAGTAGGCTCTTCGCCGATATAAAAGGGAATATATAAAGGAACCCGTATAAACGAATCGCACAGACGAATAAGTTGGAATCTCACTAATTGAATTATTTGCTTCCATCTGCAAACACTCCCGAAATTTCCGTAGAGTTTGCGAATTCTGGCTAGTTCTACCATTTTACGAATATTTCGTCTTGTTTTGCGAAAAATAAATTCAGCCTGCTTAAAAGCTTCGCTCGTCGCTATCCGATCGTTCCCTTGGAAGTCTGGCAATAGCGGAAGGACGCTAGACTGGCACCTACTAAGAGCAAGTTTATTCAGACATATTTCGCCTGAAGTGGGCGGAATCGGCAACAGCTCAGTCGCTGAAAACGTCATCGAGATCTAAAAAAAAAAAGAAGAAAATTACAGGGTCTCTTAAGATCTCTCTTAAGAGGTGAATGGCAAAAGCCTACTCTTGCTCCTCTTATCATTCGCCTCATTAGTAAGCATTTTTAGTCATTTGTTATCACTTTTAGTCGTTACAATTTTAGGCAAACAAACTGCTTACGGGAGCTGAGATAGTTCTTAATTAAAGCATATGCTACACCTCTTATGCCATACAAGGGTAACTTTCGGAGCAAAATATCGTGATTAATAGAGTCAAAAGCCTTTCGGAAATCCAAAAACACTCCAATAGTGTAAGTCTGTTTTTCAAAGTTCTTAATTAAGTGGTCTTTCGCATGCAAAAGCGCTTGCTCAGTAGTCTTTTGTTTCTGAAACCCGGATTGTGCTGGTACTATTGCTTTGTTTTTTGTCAAGTGCACATCTATTCTTTTATTTAAAATGCGTTCATGGATTTTAGAAAAGGTAGGAAGAACTGAAATGGGTCTGAAATTATTGAGGTTATCTAACGCACCCCCCGTATGCAGTGCCACTACTCTCGCGCTCCTCGTACGCATGTTGTTCTTCGGGTGTACGAACTATACGTGCCCGCCCCATCGACAACGCAGCTGTTTTTAGCGCCGGTACCTTTCCTGCTTATATACTGCGATAACCTTGACGTTGCGCTATTTTTCTCGGCGAGCGTTCTAATCTGTTCCGCATATTGACATCTGCGCCGCCGCACTGCACCCGTGCGTGATCGCCCACAAAGCAAACAATGTAACTCATTCTGCATGGGTTTGTTCGAAATTGCTAAGTCCGTTTCTGTTGCCGGACTCCGAAAAAATTACGGAAGGTTAGTCATACACAGCTTTCGCTATAAAAGGCACAGTTTTTAAGAAGAAACGTCGTTCAAGAGGATATTCTGGTGTAAGTAATTAGAGGTAAGTCAGACGCCACGCAGCAAGAGTGCACTGTGTAGGTGCGCCACGCTAGTACAGACTTCTTTGTGCAATGTATCAAGTAGCATCTCGGCGGGATTCGGGCTGGGATGGCCCTGACACTCCTCGTTATCTGAGTCAGGGCAACGGCAACGCTTCCTCAAGAAAAAAGAAACGTGCTCGAGATGCCCGACACATGTTTTCGATGGGAACTGATGGAACGCGTGCAATCTGGCTGAATAGGCTGAGAAAGACCCGACAGAGGGCAGGTGTGCATGTACATTAAAAAGAAAACATTATTGGGTGAAGGGCAACTAGTTTTCAGAGAGATCACTGCAGTTCCGGCGCGATTTTTCTTTCTCCTTATGCTTTGCGGTTAATCCTTTGTAATAGTAATACTGACAATAAAATATTGATAATAATAAAAAACTATTATTATTATTATTTGTTTTGAACACATATATACAATTAATAGGAAAGGGAAAGCGAGGAGCAGGCTGGCAACTGCCACCGGAAGGGGCACAACGCTTGCCTACTCTTCAGAAGGGAGGGGACAGCAACACAGGACTGGAAGATAGGAATCACTGACGTTTCTAAACATGCTGCTTCAGTTACGCCTCCGCCTCCAAAAGATGTCACGAAACACGTATTCCCCATTTACCTCACAATCCCTGACTTGCACAAAAAGTCTGATATGCCTGTTTCGGCAATATTCCAATTGGCTCAGTCTCACATGTTCGAAAAGCTTCCAGATTATCTTCAAGTATTCACAGATGCATCTGTACACAGCGATGGTCAAGGCGCCTCTGCAGCTTTTTTCTGCCCTTCGACTCCAGTACGGCGTATCTTTAAAATCCCTCATCCAACTTCGTCAACAACTGCTGAGCTAGCAGCGATTAATGTTGCACTGAAATACATGCAAGAGGAGTTAACTACATCGAAGATTATCATCTTTACGGACTCCCGCGCTGCCCTTAGCAGGTTACAAAGCAGTGAGATTGATTGTCCACTTGTGTGAAGCATTACTGACTCTGCGAGCAAAATTTCATCACTTGGCGTATCTCTCGTTGCTCAATGAATACCTTCACACGTAGGAATCGCCGGAAATGAAGAGGCTGATCGACTCGCTTCAACTTGCGCTCATGACAATTGTGACTGCCCAGAAATTTTGTGCAAGCTTGATGACGCTCGCCTGCTGATTCGTCGCCACCTACTCAAGCGGCATCCAGACCAGCGCGTCGCAAATGGAACGTTCCCGCCCCGTGTTCGCTGTCGAGGCTTGCCTCGACGCGCTAGAGCACAACTACTCAAGCTGAGGGTGGGCTGTGTGAACGTGCACGAAGACTTATACAGAGAAGGACGTGTGGTACGTCTTGTGGCCGCTGCGAGAGACTTCAGCATTTTATATTTGAGTGTCCCGCTTTCAGTGCGCAGCGCATGTCGCTAGTGAGAGACTATCATCTCCTTGGCCTGCGGTGTACGACACGTACTCGACGAGTGTTTGTACCCGAGTGGTTGTGCGTCTAAAAAAAAAAAAAAAAAAGCCGGGTGACTACAACCATTCACTGGCTCGGAACTCACCCATTCCTATATACAGCAGCTTTATCTTATACTGGCAACCACCGTCCTCAATAGTGTGGTGAACTAGGCTGGTTGGTGCATTATTAGAAGGAAATAGAAGGGCGCTTTAAAGAAGACGGAAGTAAGAACGACAGGCAACTGCCTGTCGTATTTACTTTGTTCTGTCTGAAGCGCTGTTCTATTCCCTCGTATAAGATCACCATCTTGTCCGCTTGCTTGTATATCTCAACGGGAAAGGGTTATGGCCAAGAAGCAGGCGATCTGTAATATATCTGTTGGTGGGTGGCGAGGGGAGGGTGCGGTTGAGGGATAATGTACGTATTGAGAACGGGGTGGGGGAGATAAGAATATGGGAAAGACCAATGAGATAACTGAAGTAGTATTCAAAGAGATAATGACAAATTTGTTGGTGTTACAGAAAGAAAGGCGTTCTTTAAATAAATAGTACTGTGCAAGAGAAAGAACTCCGTTTGACGCAATAGTTCTGCGGAAACCCGCAAGGTGGAGACAAGTAATTAATAAAGGGAAAATGTGACGTCTACCTAAACGTAGCTAAGTGCTACAAAGGAAACCCATACGGGCTCCTCGAAAGCAAAGTTTCGCAGTCGACGAAAAATTCGTCCTGGTCCGGGACTCGAACTCGGGACCACCGCCTTACAGGGCAGCCGCTCTACCATCTGAGCTAACCAGGCGGCTAGCAGATGGCAGGCGAAGTTGGAATTCTCTGCACCTTCCGGGTTTCCGCAGAACTATTACGTCAAAAGTCTTGCCTTTGCTTCTGAGTTGTTGATAAGTTCGACTTCGCCCTGCCATCTGCCAGCCGCCTGGTTAGCTCAGATGGTAAGCCGCTGCCACGGAAAGGCGGTGGTCCGGGGTTCGAGTTCCGGGCCAGGATGAATTTTTCTTCAACTGCGAAGCTTTCCTTTCGAGAAACCCGTATGGGTTTCCTCTGTAGCACTTAACTACGTTTAGGTGGATGTCTTATTTTCCCTTTATTAAGAGAACTCCGTCTAGAAGAAAGAAACACATTTTTGAAAGCTCTTCCGCTAAAGACTCCTGGATGCGAGACGGGAGAAGCGACGCGAAAGGAGAGCCCGCTTGACGAGGCAGAACGGGGGCTCGTGGTGGGCGCTGTGCTCGCAACCGCGACAGCGAGAACGCCAGTTTCACGTTGCACGGCACTGAATGGAAATAGGAGGACGGTCTCTTGCGCCAGCCTGTTGGCATGCAGTGCGAGACTGGTTTGGGTTGCGGCTTGCCAACGCAGGAACGCTGGCCGAGAGTCTGCACAGATCGAGCGCATATATGCAGCGATTGCCCGTGTTGTCGCGGCGGGCCCGCCTGTTTGCTTCAAGTGATCGGAGAGCTTCGCAGAACCGCGTATTACGTAGGTACCACGTAAAATGTTCGGTCAGTGGGGTGCGTTTCGAGAAATGCGCGCGATTTGCATGTAGATTCGCGCACGTTTGCGTCAGGCGCCGTGAGCGCCTTACCTCACGCTTACCTTACTCTTACCTTACGAGCAGCGGTGACGTAGCACCGGCGCGATCACCTGCGCAATGCGTTCGTGCAGATAGAGACGCGGTGGAAGAACTGCGCAACTTTAAACCGACGAATAAAGAAGAGACACACGAATTTGTGCATGTAATGTTGTGCTATTTTTTTTCCACCATGCATCTATGCCAATTCGCCTGAATGTCAGCTCACATAGACGTAATTTGAGCGCGTAGACATGCGCTAAAAGGGGAGAGAAAAAAAAATGCCCCCGCTGGTTACGATTGCCACGGCTAACGCGCTCAGCCAAACCATTTCCAAGTAATTATAGCATGTACAAGTGATCAACTGGGGTCAAACGAGGGATGTCAAGGCTGGAGCGAACGTTTCGACACGGACATATATATATATATATATATATATATATATATATATATATATATATATATATATATATATATATATATATATATTTTTTTTGCAGCGAGTAAGGACGATAAGAGGTAGACGAGATACACAGCATGAGAGCGCTGACTCTCGAGCGAAAATTTTACTAATGTCCAACGAGGCAGAAAATTCGGCGTGATGAAGCGATGGTTGGAAAAAATGGCCCATGGCACAATGAGTAAAAAAAAAGAAATGCACGGATTGACGCCAAATTTCTCAACGAGGTTCCCGTAAACAAAGTGAATTAATGGATTTGGAAAGAACATTTGGCACATTTTGGTCTGGGTGGAAATCGAATCCGGACCTCCGGGGTGTGAGAAGAGCACGCTTCCCCGACACCAAGGCGACGCTACGGTTCTCTAACTGAAGGTGTTTCTAGTGCGCGCGTCATCGCACACGTGACGCGTATGCAATGACGATCCTCCCCGCTTTTCCTTGTCGTCTCAGCGACCAGCAAAATGGAAGAAAATAAGAAAAAAGAATGAAGATCATGATAGATCACAGCACAGGTATTCACTAACAACTAATAAAAAAAATCCAGCAGGACCAGTCACGCGATAAACGTCGACGTTAATGCGATTAGCATTGAATTAACATGTAGCGACGCATCGTTTGGCGTATGGCATCCGCCGATCGAAACGCGTCATGTGTGAGGCCTGCGTGCAACCGGGCTCCTCTAACACGTTTTCTTTTGGCCAAATTACACGAACGCTTGCCGGGGCGTGAGAGCTCGCGCCCGCGTGCCTCGCGTTTGCGGCACTTCGCGAGTAACGGCGGTTTGAACCTACAAGACGCGCGCCAGCGCGCGTCGACTTGGCTTACATTTCCGCCTCGGTAGACATCGTTTCGTATCTTTTTGTAAGGCAGCCAGAGCACCGATGTTTGTCTGGAGCAGATAAACAGCTTTATATTAGCGCTTGTCGCTTTACGTATGCAGGTCGGTCCCCTGTTAGAGGGAACACGCGAGCGTGTCGGTCATTCTCCGCGCAGCGCCGTGTACGGGAAGCGGCAAAAACCAAGCGCACGGGCGGTACAGCGCACCTACTGCTACTCTAGCCACAATAATCCTGTTGTCGCCATGGCAACGCGTCTCCTTAGGCCTATAGGGGCGCGGGAATCGCAGAACAATCTCACAAATTGAACGCGCTAGGCGCTCATAACTAACGTTTCAGGTGCGTTTAGAGAAAGCGAAAACTCGTTTGTATAGTTCCTGGCCATCAACGCCAGTGGGAACGTAGCCATCACGAGAATTCACGCTGAAGCGGGAGACATGGGTGCCGCCATGATGGACAACGCTATTCGTTAGCGTGCGTAAACACTAGAGAGTTTTAGAATAGGAGCCCCAAACGTTTTGGCTGCACAAAGAAATAGCGTCGAAGCCATTGCGCATGCGCGAGACGCGAACTGCGTTTGGGTTTTGCGTCGGGCACACTATTTCTCTGATTTAGCTGAAGCCCCAAAAGGTGCCCCAAAAGATGTGCGTAAACAAACATGGCGGCACCCATCGAAGCGACGCCTCTAACCTATAGGTTAGAGGCTTCGCTCATCGCATCGCGCATCGAGCCCGCACCAAACTGGGCTCGATTCGTGGTAATGCGTGAAGTTCGCAAGCTAGGAGAAGTGACTGCGGTTATCGCTTTCTCTCAAATAGCGTGTGTTATGAAGATTGATTCATTAGACGCCGCTCATTCCGAATTCGATTGCGGATTTTATGGTTTCTAGGCCTAACACGGCCTATAGCTTGGCTGGTGAAGGCACGTAAAGTTGGTTACTCAAAAGTAAGCGCAACTAATTGCTTGCTGCTTACAGAATAACCTCTAAATTTTAATTAAACGCGAATTCACGAAAGTCAAAATTACTATTCTTATCATAAAATGGTATACTTTATTTAATTACTTCCAATAGCCTTTCTCTGACGCCGTATAGTGGTGCTGTCAGCGCAAGACGCTATCCGCAAACGCAAAGCCCTATTCTAAAACTGTTCACTCCTGCGTGCCCCAACGCTAACACACGCAAAGCTCTTTGGGGCCACAAACTATTGAGGCGCTATTCTAAAACTGTATTAAGCCCAGACCGCACGTACACTTGCGGACGCGC
This sequence comes from Dermacentor andersoni, assembly GCF_023375885.2. Taxonomy (NCBI): domain Eukaryota; kingdom Metazoa; phylum Arthropoda; class Arachnida; order Ixodida; family Ixodidae; genus Dermacentor; species Dermacentor andersoni. Next base: position 110,166,796 of record NC_092822.1, on the reverse strand, counting down.
GCAAGCTCGCGTCTAGACGCCTTGCGCCTGCCGCGTCTCACCAGGAATGGTCGTCTGCATCCACAAAGACGTGCGACAGCGCGCGCTCACTGGGCTGCCTCATAGACGCCTTGGAAGACGCCACTTCGTACTTTGTTATGGACAGCGTTTAAAAATGCTTCGATATCTATAAAAGCTTTTGTTGTATTTTTAGAGCTGCTAGATCACCACAAGAAGGAAAGATTAGGATTAGGCACTTTCTTGCATGATATAAATCTGCTGCGATGCGAGTTGAATGTACCGCGCCGTAGCTGCGTAGCGGGGCGCGCCGACGCGAGGCAGTCCAAGCACGCGATAACGAATAGGAGCTGTTCACCGAGATCGCGCCGCGTTTCGACGCGTACGAGCCGTGCCGCACTGTATGCGCATGCGCGGGCGCGCGTCCTCGAAAGTACTTGTGGTCTGGGCTTTAGATATATGGGCTCGCGCCGCGCTTCGACGCGCACGATCTGTCCTGCACAATCTGCGCATGCGTGAAGCGCGTGGGTGCGAGCTTCCGTGCGCCGGCACGCTTGCGCGTAGTTTCGCCTTTAGGGTTACTGCATACGATCCCATTGGGGGGGGGGGGGGGGAGCATGCACAGTCATTCCATTCCCTCTGGACACGCTGCGCCGTCTAGCGCCGCGGTCACGAAGCTCGCGCGTGGCGCATTCGTGAATATACAAGTTAGACAAGGTTTTCGGGGTATATACGGCGTGAGTTCGACTGCACCCAGCTGCGGATAAGTTTTAAATGATTTCTTGCTGTTATCATTTAAGAGCTGCACATACCCAGTGACTCAAGTGAGCGGGAAAATGGTTAGAGAAATAAAAATATCCCGTGAAGTATGCGAAGTATCCTAAGAATGATAATTGCATTAAAATTAAACTCTAGGGTTTTACGTTCCAGAACAGCGATGCGATTTGGAGGCAGCCGGTATGGTGGGGGGCAGCTAATTTTCACTGCCTGGGGTTCTTTGACGTGCTTCACTAACAACTACTTTGCGCCGTGCACTGCCTTCGAAAAAATAAAGTTTTTATGGGCACCTGTCCCGTCACCTAGTCTTACGTGTCGTCTGCTTTTGGGCAACTTCTCACCGAGATGAGCGCGATTGAAGTTTCTCTGAATTGACCGCAAGAGACGCTTTCCCAAATTCGCAAGTGCGCTTCCCAGCGTTGCTTAGTTGTCCAAGTGATGGCGGCTTCAGCCATGGCTCAAACGAAGACAGAAATGCCACGCACATATGCAGGGGGCTTGTCTCTTGTGAGCGTGGTTTCATCTAAAAAGTCAGGCATACATTTTTCCACGTCAAAAAACAAGCAAACTGCGCTCGCAAAAGTGCGGGTTGCTAAAATGACTGCGTCGTCATTAGCTTGGCAAGCTGCATGTCGGGAAAGCTAGTAAATCAAATTATGCTATGTATTCCGCTTTATCTTTTATATAACTTCTAACCCAAGGGTCCCGTTGCAGTCTCTCACTATATCATTTCTTGTAAGCAATCGTTATGAACGAATAATAAACTGAAACTGAAACCAAGGACCCTGCTGAAACTGACGTACCGGGACCACGATTTTATTAGGAGGCACGCCGTAATGGGAGGCTCCGGATTAATTTTGACCACCTGGGGTTCTCTTAATGTGCGCCTAAAATCGTAGTACGAGGGTGTTTTCGCATTTCACCCCTCATCGAAATGCGGCCGCCGTGGCAGGGATTTGACCTCGCGAACTCGTGCTTAGCGACGCAGCACCAAAGCCACTAAGCAACCACGGCGGGTCTTCTCGGGAAAGCTAGCTTTACAATTATGAAAACGTTTCTAATAAATTAGTCGTAATGTATTTCTTGCATCTTTTATTTTGTTGTTTAACGCACTGGTGCGCGCTAATATGCCGAAGGTTTAATTGCGACACAACCCCCCCCCCCCCCCCCGAGGGTACAGCTATAATGCGTTATCTGTGAACCTATTGCCGGCAAGAGGTTAGCTTCGGTCTGGCGAAGGCGGCTTTCTTTACTTGTCTGCGGCGCCAGCTAAGCGAGGCTCGCCTGAGGCGAAGCGTTGCAATCGAACCCGATCACTCTCTCGCATCTATGCGTTTTCCGGTCCCGAAGCGACGTGACGCAATACTGTACGCGGCGCCTTGCAACCGCCCCGGTAGCGAGGCTCCGTTGCACTGCTTATCTTCGGCGTCGCGCGTTTTATCAAGCAATGATTAAAAAAAAAAAAAAAACGAAGAAAGAAAATGCCGCGGGCAATTCGGAGATCTCGCGACGGAACGGCTACATTGAGGAAATGAACACGTCTTGTTTGAATGCATTGCCCAATGAACTTCATTAACAAGCCTTGTACGCCTGTGGACGCGCAACGCTATTCCCTATTAGCGGGAGAGTACAGAGCATCTGAAAAGCTGTATCCAATTGGTAAAGTGTGGCTAGAAAGCAATCTATCTGTGCCATTAGGCTGACCGACGATGCATCGGATCGTTACGGGCAGTCAGCAGCACGATACATCGTTAGATAATTCATGTCACTTTGCGTTTCTTCATCCTCTTCTGTTATTTATTTATCTCTTCTTTATACTTATGGACCCACTTCTCCCGCTATCGGGTGAGAGCAGAGACCGTTCCCATTGTGCGGGTGGTTATCATAGACCTGTCCTTCCCTCCTCTTAGCTATGCACGACTGTCCTAACGAACGTAAACGGAATGATCAGATTAGTAACGCAAGCAGATTATCCTATCAAACCCTCCACCTGCAAGTTCATTACCGGCAGAAGGGCAAATATTGGGAGGAGAAAACGAAGGTTAGGCCCTCCCTCTCAAATTTCGTGTCATATCCCCGCCACCGGTGACGTCGCTGCGACGTCACGGATGTTACTTTTTTTAATTCCGATTTATTAAGGGCCTCATAAAGATTCCTTCAGTGATAGTTGCACAAAAAGGGCGCTAGAAGAACAGCATAGTATGATGGTGCCAGAATAAGCACAAAACTTCAGCCAGGGATAATTATATGCAGAAGAAATGGAGCTATAAATTGAAAATATACGTAAACATATCGTAAGCAATGGTACAATCACAGTTATAGATTCCAGCGGGCATTGCACTACAGCATAATACAGTTTGAACAAAGGCAACGAATCACCATACAAAATTGTGCAAAATCATAGGAACGGTTATCTTATAAAACGCTGTAATAAAGAAAGCAACTACAGGCACACCTTTCTTTATAGGGGAATACAGGATGATTAGGATTCATGACTGCGAAGAAAAATAATTTGCATGCTTTTAAGGAACTTTTCTGGCTGTTGCTTATACCTTGCTTTATTTCAGATCGCTGGGTTTTTCTTGTAGTAGAAGTTTGGAAATTCAGCTTGTTCGACACGTGTAGGATTCGATGATAAAATCATTGCCAACAATAAATAAATAAATAAATAAATAAATAAATAAATAAATAAATAAATAAATCACTGGCGTTTGCGACCGACTGTTAGATCAGCGCACGGACTCCCGGCATGAGCGGCACTCACGAGCAAGCACGCTGAAGAGGACGGCCCACTATATCGTTCCAATTTTTCTCTAGAATTATTCCCGGGAACGAAAAGGGAGCCACCCGGCGACCTAACAGCTTGTCACAATGAGTGGGTCATAGTAGGTCATGAGGCGGTCCACGTTGACAGTGTCTCGTCCACGACGGCGCATATCCGAAGGCGGTTCAACGCGCTCCATCACGTAGTTGACCGGAGATGTGCGCTCGACGACGCGGCAGGGGCCTTCATTCTTGGGCAGTAGTTTCGACGCGATCCCAGCTGCAGTGGAAGGGACCGAGAGCCACACAAGCACTCCGGGGAGGAACGTGGGCGCAGAAGCGGTGTCACCGCGAACGCTCCTTAATGGCCCTCTTGGTCACTTAAAGTAAAGGCCCGCGCGAGATCACGACACTCTTCGGCATGTCTGTCTTTGGCAGAAATAGGCGCGCACTCTCATGCACCCGGCTTGTACGGAAGGAATGTGCCGATCGTGTGCGAAGGGTGCCGGCCCTTCAATAAGAAAAATGGTGGAAAGCCAGTGGTGCTCTGAGTGGCGGTATTGTAAGTGTACGTTGCGAAGGGCAGAACGGCATCCCAATTCGTGTAGTCGGAAGCTACGCTCATTGCGAGCATGTCGCCAAGGGTACGGTTAAAGCGTTCTGTGAGGCCATTGGTTTGCGGACGGAGAGCAGCAGTGGTGCGGTGCGCAACGTGGCACTCTTTGAGGATGGCTTCGACGACTTCCGACAAGAAGACACGTCCGCGAGCGCTGAGCAACTCCTGTGGTGGACCATGACGCAGGATGTTCGACGGTGCAGGAAGGAGGCAACATCGCGCGCTGTAGCCGCTGGGAGAACGGCAGTTTTGGCGTGTCCCGTGAGGCGGTCAAGAGCCATCGTGGCCCAGCGGTTACCAGAAGATGTCAGGGGAAGGGGCCCATACAGATCGATGCCGATGCGCCCGAACAGCCGGGTAGGGCAAGGTTGCAGACTAGTCGCAGAACTAATTGCAGACTAGCCGGCGAGAGGCGCGGGGATTTCCGGCTCTGACAATCGGGCCACGAGCGAACGAACTTCTGAACTTCTGAAATAAATAAATCAGATTTGCTCATCTACAGCTCGAGTTGAACGACATTCTGACCGCAGAAACAAGGCACACTTAACGGTGCCTGTGGTTATTGCTTGATTAAGGAACTGTCACTTATCTATTATCTAAGACTCGCTAGCCCAAACTTAGGCTTTAGCTCTCAATAGCTACAAGCAACCAACACAACGACAATTTCAGAAATACGATCACGGGCGTGCGTGCGGAGGCAGAGAGACAACTTTTATATAATCATGCAAATACAGAACAAGAAATAAGGACGCTTCCAGACGCTAAAGGAGAGAGTGTCGTTTAAATAAACAACGTTTTAATGTATACCTCGGCAGTAACCGTTTCCAGGAGACGAAGCCCGGGAGTTACGTGTAGTCCGAATCGTCGACGAACCTAAGGGGTGGCCGTATCGGATCTCTCCTCATAAATCTTTGTCCACGAGGACTTTACTCTGATGGGTGCATCCCGCAGGCGCCGTGTATGGTTTGGACGCACCAGCCGCTGCAGGGTGTCCGGCGTGTGACGTTCCTTCACGCATGTTCCTCGAACTCGCTTTGTTGAGTGAGGCAGGTGGATACCCCAGAATGTGGATGTGAAAATGTCGCCAGCATCGCACGCGTAATGCGAAAACGTGGGATCGTTCCCCACCGGCGGCCAGTTGTTTTTTCATCCAGTTTCATTTCCGTTAATTTATCATTTCTCTAATTCAATTTGTAAGTGCAAGTAATTTCCACGATGTTGTCCCTGTTGCCTTCGTTTGGTCATTGTTGTGGCGGTACTAGAGTCGCGTATCGCAGCTCTTTACACGCTGTAAAGCTTGCTTGGCGCCTGTGCTTTTCACACAGGGTAGGCTCAAACACCAGCTCCGTCTTATCGCCTTTATCTGAAGGTTCATTTGAACTAGTGACCACAGACAAGGTATGTAAACCGACAGCGGCTTCATGGATGACGTTTCTGAATGTTTGTAATCTGAACGTTAAACTTGTTTTCACTGTTGCGCATCCCTCTTTGTATGTCATCATCATCCCTCACCACACCTTTGTGTCCCCGTTCCCCTGCCCCCTGTGCAGAGTAGCAGGCTAGAGCACGCTAGCTCAGGCCGACCTCTTTGCCTTCTTTCAAATAAATTGCCTCTCTCGCTTGTGGGCTCCTTATGATAAGATTAATAAAAATTGGGCCCATCAGTTCACTTTCTTCTAGTTCATCCCAAGACAAGTGACGCGGTATGATGCTAATGATGATGATTTATTGACATCCCCTTTGAAATCGGGCGGTCGCATGATTAATCACATAGCCAGATTGATTTAATCAGGTATACAATACATGTTCTTTTTTCATTCTAGCATTTTTGTATTCATCTCCTTAACGTTCTTTTTCTTGCTCAAACCTTCTCTATCTACCGTGTACCACTACCTATGCAACTGCTAGATGGCGTTCCACCTGGTGTAATAATATCCTACTGCAATGCAAAGTGAGCTCGTATCGCCGGGACGCTACGCGGCGAGCATGTCACATCGCGTGTTTGTTCAAGTACTATAGGACGCGTTTATAGGACATGTTTCCACTGCAAGCTAGCGAGCGCTGACATGGCTCAGGGGTAGAGTAGCCTATTCTCGCGCAGCGGGCCGGAGTTCGTTCCCGGAGGGAAGTGGGGGTTTTGTTTCTTATTCTCGGCGATAGCTGCTACGGACACCAGCAACGGTGGCGGCAGCGACGGCGCACGACATCGCCAACCTAAACGGCTATTGGAATGAGCCCATTACAGCTTACGCTGTAATACGCTGTAAAAGACAAATTCACACAAGAAGATAGAGGAAGAGATGAGAAAGAACTGTCTGTCAAAATACCAACGGAAGGGGTATAGCGCTTGCCAAGATTTCAGAAAAGAGGAGATGCAAGCGTAAGAAGTGGCAGAATGGAAGCAAACATGAAATAAAGAACAAGATGACTCACTAAACGCACAAGGAAAAAAAAAGGTACATTGACGTTTCACTTCGTGAACGCTGGTGACGCGCAAGCATGTGGGTGCTATAGTGCACACGGCACTATCGGCGCATGCTGCGCCCAGACGGCTACACTTGTCCGCATCGCAGATCGTATTCAAGACAGGGCTCGCGTGGCCGTGCCACACGCAGCAGCCGCCCGAGTAGAAGGCGCCGTTGTAAACATTCGCTTACTATCTAAATTACCTAGCATGGTGTCAGCATGCATAGGTAAACATGAACACTTGACAATCGATGACCGCGAACATTCGCTTTCAAAAGGCTGGCGTGAGGAATCCCGGAAGCAGCAGCGAGCGAAATGACCTTCGTGCTGTCTATCGCTTCAATGCAAACTGAGCGGTGAGAGCACAGCGCGCGCAGAGCTACGAGCCGTCGGCCCACCTATAGGCTGTGCTCTCCATCGCAGATCGCTTTCAAGATAAAGCCCGCATTCTTTCCTCGTGACAGCTAGCGCTTTGAGACGCTGCCGTTGAGACGTTGCGCCTCTGATCGCAGACGCTGCGACCAGAGGCGGTGGCAGGCGCTGCACGGGGTTCCGAGCTAATGCCCATAAATTTATTCCTAACGCGTTTCTTCGGGAAGTGACGCTCGAAGTACCGGTTTACTTCCGCGTACGGATAAGGCACGGTGGTGAGGGGGAGTGCCCCCCATAACAGAGTGCAATACAGTGTCGCAAATAACCACTTCCCAATGCATGCTCAACGCATTCTCGAATAGTAAGCGGGGTTGGTTCTTCGTAAGTTTTTTTTTGCGTCATCCATCAACAGGAAACATTTCAGCAGCGCTATTTCAGGCATATGCGTGTCAGACTTTGTGTTCCAAGTGTTAATTTCAAGAGTATGAAGGACGCTTAACGATCTTTATCTTCAAATTTCCGCGTTGTCGTTGCCCATAGTGCTAACTAAATGCGCAAACGAAATTTGCAAGCAAACCGGAGCCAGCAAAGACGCCCAGGCGCCTTCCTCGTTCGCTTGCCTCGCTGTTTCAGACAAACACCACCGATTTCACGAGCTGGCCAGTTACGCTTGCTCGTAAAAATAGGCTACAAGTGAGAAGCCAGGTCAGTTGCGCAAATAAATAAATAAATTAATAAATTAAAAGTGAAAGGTTTCGTTCTGCAGCAGGCCGTCTCTCCGATGACCTTTTCTCGAGGCGCGATAGACAACGCAAGTACCGCTTCGACCGAGCCAGATCCACTGAGGCAACCCTTCTGCGGGATCGCGTGTTACGTCAAAGCTGACAGAGTGGTTGGCGAGTCAACAAACTCCGGAGATAATGTAATGTACTAGCTTGACTATAGTTCATGGCTATAGTCGCCATGGCTGAAATGTAATACTACACGAAGGATTTGTAGAAGACGGCAACGGGACGTCGGTTCTGTTCTCCACTGTGCAAAAAAAAAAGAAAAAGAAAACATAATCATTACCGTTGCCAATCACGCCGGCGTGAATATCACATGGTCCTCGTCTTAGTGATAACGACGACGATGAGCCTTTAAAGCATGACACGTGCTCACAATGGGTGAATAATCAATATCGAGTGGTTATGCGTATAGATAAGAGCATGAATTAAGTGAAGAGCTAGAAAAGGTGGAACTGGGAGCAAATATTAATGCATAAATAAATATTCAGACCAGGTGAAAGGATAATTACGAGGGGTATGGGACTATTTGAAATTATGAGTACAAATTGAATACTCCTTGCTGCTGGATTTGTACGCTATTCAAGACTTCACTATGCGAAATTTTTGAGTAGTTCATGTTCAAGCACGAGGGATAAATAATCTCTTTGAAATCTCGGATGAGAAACACGTACCGATGAAAGTGGCGACTGTTTCCAATGATTGTGTGCTGCACAACTTCTGCTCAATATTTTCTAGTCATTCAATGATAACGCCTGCTTTCAGGCTGCCTATTGCGAGTATGTTGTTTGAGTTAGGCGAAAAAATGTACTATCCATACCAAAGAAAAAGCCACAGCTTCATCCGACGGGTGAATCATTGATTGTGATAGAGAACTATTGGACAGCTGCACGAAGTAAGGTTAGTCACTTTACAAGCTCCATAAGCTGCTCTAAAATTTGCTTACTAACTAAATTAACAAGCACGTTGTCACACGCGCACGATCAAACACAAACACATCTCACTCATGACCAGTGGTACTCGCTGTCAGAACGTTGGCGTGAGGAAGAGCAGCAGCAGTGGCGAGCGAATTCCCATTCGTGCTGCCTCTCGCTTCACAGCAAACCAGGCACGCGAGAACACAGCTCACCCGAAACCATCAGCTATCTCAGGTCGGCTAGCCTTCGAACCCAGCGCAGACTACCTTCAAGGTAAGACGCGCGCGGGTGCATTCAGCGGCCGCAGCTGGAGTGAAGAGGAGGTGCGAACTAATTACACCCCCCCCCCCCCCATCCCACTTGCGCGCGTGGGAAGACAGCGCCGTATGAAGCCACCGATGCTTCTGGACTCAACGTCGCAAATTTGTGCTCGCACCAACAGCCTACGGCGCGCGGCAGCGATTCACACACCGAGCATTTATTTGACAAGTTTAAAATTATCACAGTGCACGAAATTTACGGGCGTCGACTTTCGCAGAAGCTTTATCACATGAACAGGAAAAGTGATCTATCCCTTGTTAAATTATCATGTTTAGAAGAACGCGTCCCCTCCCGTTTCACAAGAAACACAAAACCCTGGACAGTGCACCGTTTTAGGACTAATTACAGCGCACAAATGCTAAAAAACAACTTACCAAGGCTTTTAAATGTTTACAACAAATCTGGAATTGATATATGTGCCCTTACCCCATCAGAATTTTCTCGACTTAATCAGCGGGACTAATATTCATGTTTATACGGTCAGCTATTTCAGAAGTGCAGATTAGTAGAATTTACAGCTTTTTGTTCACATTTAAATTACATATATATGTGTATATCTATGTTTTTTTTTCATCTGTCATGTGGGAAACGTTTTTGTAACTTCACTACACGCTTGGTAGGACTACACGCTTGGTAGGACACACGCTTGGTAGGACTAGCGGAGTACCTACCACGGTCAGTTCACGTCTCAATTAATATACGCCGACGACATTTGCATCTGGGCTTCTGCGGTGACTCGACCTCAGGTACGAGCCAGGCTTCAGCGGGCGGCAACCATGACGGCGTCTTATCTACGAGAACAAGGCCTCAGCGTATCTACTGAAAAGTGCGCTTTGGTTGGCTTTACGCGCAAACAAATGTCATCGTATCCTGTTTCAATCAATGGTCAAGCGGTATCCTATTCTAAGACACATCGCTTTCTGGGTGTAATCATTGACCGCAACCTCTCGTGGAGCCCTCACTGCGTCTATCTAAAGAAGAAATTGGTTGCCATTGCTCAGGTCTTTAAATTTCTCTGCGGCAAAAACTGGGGTACACCAGTCCGTTCTATGATGCAGCTCTACAGGGTACTGTTTCTCGGACTCCTACGTTACAGTCTACCAGTGTTGTCAAATGCATGCAAGACGAACTTTCGCGCCTTGAAGAGCATACAAGGTCAAGCCCTACGCACGTGTTTAGGGCTGCCTCGGTGCACGTCAACAGCAGCGACAATCGCCATCGCTGGGGACCATATGATCCAGACACACGTAGTGTTCGACTCTCTCAGAGCGCACATTCGCCATCTGTCAAGGATCCCCGACCATCATTTGACCTCCCGTATACCAGCCGAAAGACCTCAAGCGACCTTTTCACGAGTGATTAGCGCTCATCAAGAGTGCATACCGTCATCTTTTACACCGGCGACAAAGCCTTCATCTCCCCTGTGGTGCCTACGACAGCCTCAAGTGAATTTTGATATTCCTGGAATTACAAAAAAGTCCAATCTTCCATCGCCGGCTCTGAAGCAACTTACGCTCCTATTACTACACCAGACGTATCATGACCGCATACATATATATACCGATGGTTCGACCTCACGTGCCAGCTCAACTGCCGCATTCGTCGTTCCAGCCAAGAAGGTTACAGTTAAATTCAAATTGTCGCACACGACTACATCGACATCGGCAGAACTTGCAGCTCTCCATGCCGCTATGATGTACGTCACCGAAGAGCCAACAGAGAAATGGGTCGTATTTTGTGACTCTAAGGCAGCCCTACACAGCATCAAGTCTGCATTACGTCACAGAATATACGAGCATATGATATCTGACATCAGGGAAGTGCACCACCATGCTCTGGAAAGAGGGCACACCATTACATTTCAATGGATTCCTGCTCACTGTGGCATTGTCGGCAACAACCTAGCAGACAAGGCTGCCCGGTCTGCCCACGAAGATACCCAGACGCGTTCAATACCTTTGGCGAGGTCGGACGCTGCCAGGGAACTTCGCCTACATGCACGCAAAAAGTCGCAAGATCTCTGGAGTTCAGGTCCCTTCAACTGCCGATTATATAAGCTGGACCCCACGCTACGGCTACAAGTGCCATCTAGCCTTTCCCGCGGTGAAGCAACCTTGCTGTACCGCTTGTGGCTGGGAGTAGCGTTCACAAACTCATATTCCTTTCGTTTGGGAATGGCCGAGAGCCCGATGTGCGATTCCTGTGGGTGCGAGGAGACCATCGAGCACCTATTGTGTACCTGCCCCCGCTACGATGTACAACGCCTCCCTCTGCGGGAAACTTTGCACCGACTAGACTTACGACCTTTCACCGAGTCAAAGATACTCGGACCGTGGCCCCACCCGTCACTGGCACGAAAAGCGAATCGTGCATTACTGCAATACTTGAGGTACACCGGTTTAAGAGACCGTTTATAGTGTCCCTGTGCATAGTGTCCCGCCCACACGTACTCAGTGCTCACTCTCTCCCTTTCTCCTTTTTCTATTCCCCCTTCCCCCCAGTGTAGGGTAGCAAACCGGATACTCTTCTGGTTGACCTCCCTGCCTTTCCTGTCCTTGCTTTCTCTCTCTCTCTCTCTCACTACACGCAACTACTCACTTTTAACTTAGTGCTTTTCATGCATTCTTGCAAAACAGTGTATCTTTGTATTGTCAAAGACACGCGGCAGCTCCGCGCTGCCCATGTCTTGTGGTCATAGGGGTCAGGGTGTTTTTTCAAGCTGCACTTGCAGCTTTTCTTCCCTGTCTCCCCCAATCTATTGGAAATAAAGATATGTATTTAAATATTCAAATGTTATCGTATATATACTTGGACTTTACACGGAACATCACGGCGTTGACGACGGCGGAAAGTCGCCTTGAGTGCCCCTATAATTCCTATCACAATAAAATAAAAAGGAAAGAGCAACATACTACCGATGTATAGGGCGCGCATCCTCACATTCGGAGGGCAAACCGGATGTGCGCGCCTTGCTATGCTAATTACTGGTCGACGGCACGCACTGTATTTTAAATTAGGCTTCGAGCACGAGCTCCGCTGTTCGCATTTCAATGATTTCTGATAGCGCAACAATAGCCGTGCTGACCGCGTAATCTGATTAGGCAAGACTCTTAGACTATACAATCGGCGATAACATTAACAGAAATTTAGTTCGCAGAAAGGGCGCTTGTGCCGAGTGGTAACTTCCTATAGTTCGCCGAAGGAAACGCTCACCGGCGAAAGGCAAAACAATGAACGAGCGACATTATTCTTGTTTTTAAGGACAACAATAATACTAACAATAATAATACTATTTAAATATAGGGTAGGCAAGTAAAAGGATATCTCCCTCTTAATCTCTGTGAAGAAGTTCTAGTTTGCCGCATACACAAAGGCCTTTATTTAATTACGAAAAATAACCTTGCAAAACGATTTCGGCTTCACTGTTGACGCACTTACTTCCAAGCGTCACTTGTAAGCGGTGTCAGCTAGGTTTCGCTTTTGAACAGTCTGGCGATGGCAAATGCATTTCTCGATCTCGTTCGTAATTATGATTAATACGCGATGTCTGCGAAGGCGAGTCTGGAAAAAACGCTCGAAATGCAAATGTCGGAGCGTTTCCGTTCATCGCATATAAAGCACCTAGTCTACTATCTCGCTAAAGGCTGGCATGCTGAAAACGCGGACTGTCGCAAGGCGTGGATAAGGACGACGGTGAAATGAGATTTGTGCGCGCGATATTGAAGAGCGAACTGAAGATAACAGCGAGAGTGCAATTAAGTTCCTTTCTTTATGCAGTAGACGCACAGCAGGCCGAATAAAACGCAAAAGAGCGGCAAGAGTTATGTAATAAAATAGGCCTGTTCAAAAGTACTGCATAGCATAGAAGCAAGCACCTGAAGAACCAAAGAAAAAAAGTGCGTCACAATTTGATTATGGGGTCCGATGTCCTTTAGAGAGATACGCGGGCTATACATGGGACATCATATACGGGGTGATCATTCTATTGCGATAGCAATATATAGACACTTCAGGCGCAATTCTGCCGTCGCTGTTGGCGTTGCCATGAGGTTTCGTATAAAGTCCCAGAGCGATAAAATCGTCACCGCGCGCCGTGTGCTGTATGTGCGAGTGAAAGTGTGCGAGGGTGAGCCGGATATCGCGGCTTAATGTCACCCACGCAAAGAAGGAAAGCGGGGGGGAAGGATAGGGAGCGGGTGCGCGCATTCTACACCGGGCGGCCCGGAATGCCGCGCGCGCGGCTTAAGAGGAAGCTTTAGCTCGGGTGCTCCTATCTAAATACATGTAAAAGGAGAATTAGTTTTTCTCGGCAACCACTGCACCAAATTTGACGGGGTTTGCTGCATTTAAAAGAAAAGCTTAAAATCTAGTGACTGTTTGTTTCGAATTTTCGATTTAGGTCGTCTAATTTTTATAAAAATTTGGCAAAAATCGCAAATTTTCAGAAAACGAAACTATCAAGTTTACAACTCCGTAACTCAGCAAGAAAAAATGATATCGCAATTCTGTGAATTGTACCTGATAGCACATCTAAAGCGGACAAAATTGATATGTTACACATGAACCTCAAAATATGGAGTAATGTGTAACTACAACTTTTGCAGAACCTTCGTAAACAACGTAACAAATTCACGTAAGATGTAAACTGACATATCAAATTTGTCCGCTTTGAATGGTCTAACGGATGCCGTTTACAGAATCGCGATATCTGCTCTTGATGCAGAGCTATTAGCTTGTAAACTTGGTGCTTCTATTTTTTTTAAACGTCTGAATTTTGGAAATCCTTTTGACAAAATTCAAGCCCTAAATCAAAATTCCGCTTCCAACAGTCACTAGAATTTAACTTTCTCTCTCAAATGCAACAAATTTCATTAAAATCGGTCCAGGGGTTATCTCAGAAAAACGTTTTTGCGTTTTTACATGTATTTGAATAGGCCGCGTCGGAGTTGGGCCCGAGCTAAAGCTTCCTCTTAATGTCACCCACGCAAGGGAGGAAAGCGGGCAGGAAGCGCGCCGCCTTCCGTCGCGCTCAAGACTACGGGGGAAGATAGGGAGCGAGGGCGCATTCTATACCGGGCGGCCCGGACTGCCGCACGCGTCTGCCCGGGTCCCTGTATTTTGAAAGTAATCTGCGACGGGGACAGAGTTCGGGGCGAACTGTTTCCGACGCTTAGTTGACGTTCATGCGAGACGCAGCACGAAGATCAATTCACTCGTTGCTGTTGCTGCCCTTCCTCACCATTGTGACAGCGAGTTTCCGCGGTCATCGAGTGAAATGTGTTCATGTTTGCATGTGCGCGCGTGATGTCATGCTTGTCAATTTAGTTAGTATGACTACGTTTACAAGTGTGCAAGGCCGATAAAACTACTATCCTTATTTCGTTTAGCCAGTTGTCCACTAATTCGCTTTCACAATCGATGCTTCGCCTTTTGGTTTAAACTACGACTTTTTAAAAGTTTTATGGAATCTTTAAAAATCACCTGTGACAGACAGCATTGTTCTTGTCGTTGAGCTGGATTATTCGAAGAGGCCGACATTACGAGAAATCGAAACACATATTCAACTAATTCACAAAAAGTGACTAATTAACTTATTATGTGATTACTTACGGCACAAATTGCAATTTAGGAATGGCAGCCGGTGAGTTTGCAAGAGTGATCCACTTGAAATGAACTTGCATGTTGACACCAGTTCCGAAATATTATTCCCCAAAGTGTGGGGCAATTGGGCGTTCCAGTTACTTTTGTCCTTCGATGCATAAAAGAGCATTTTGTTTAAAAAATAAGTGAGACAACAGTGCATCTTTGCGGCGAGTTTGATGGCACATATCTCTAAACTGGTGTCACTCTTGAAATTCATTCCAAGTGGGATACGCCACGAAAGCTAACCGGCTGCAATTCTGTAGCCGTGTAAGAGTACGCTGAAAAGCGTGTACTCTGCTGAATAATATTAAAGTGTTTGGATGGGATGTTGCCGATGTGCCGTAGTGTAGACGGGTGAGTGACAACAAGGTTCGTTTGGTTTGGACGCGGCTTTGAGCTCGACTAAACTTCACTTCTGTCTCGGCCTATAGCCTCATCAACAACTTTCCGGGTAGCCCTTCGCCACCAGGGCCGTTTTGAAGTTCTTTGCGTGACTTGCGCAATCTGTCGCATCAGACAAGGTGCGGTGGTATCGGTGGGCTTGTGAATACGGGATCGCGGTCTTGGAATGTCGTTGATGGCTACTTGTGAAACGAAGGTATTGTTGGCGGTCAGTTGACTTTTTATGCAAGATTGTGAGTACTCGACTGCCTTTAATTTGTACAGTGTATACGGGTATTACTCAAGTTCGCGCGTGCGCACCTGACCCTTCTCTGGATCGCACAGCGCCGGCGAAGCGGCAGTCGCTCGCTAGCACTTTCGCAGCAGCCCTAACAGTCAGAGCTGTGACCCCTAACCCGCGGTGCGCAGTGACTTGCGACCACGGCGGGTTCAGGCCAGGGGGGACAAGGTGAGTCTCGACCTAAGGTGTTTATTCACCCTAGAGTACATGTACCAACTGGACAACAGCAGCAAACCACACATAAAATAAAAAACAAAACCACAGCGGCGGAGCGTTCCGCACGTCTGAGGTGAAATAAACCGCACAATGTTGGAACCACAAAAGAGGCTGATAAGAGTTCAGCTCACCCAGAGTGCATCCGCGCTCGGGCCCTGGGGCGGTCAGTCGCTCACAAAGGCCGAACGCAACAGGGGGACGGCGTGCGGCGGTCTCAGCGGCTGAATTGAGATGCGGCCAGCCGCAAGCTCCTCAGCCGAAAGACGAAGATGCATCGGGGGAATAGCGCTTCTCCCCGAGCGGCGGAGAGGGAGTCTCCCCGGTTCCAAGAAAGGGAAAGGAGGGAACGGGGGGTGCCTTGGCTGCAGCGTCGCGGCCAGGCGCGAAGAGCAGCGGGAGCGGCTAACGTGCCCTCTCCCAGCCACCCCCCGCGAGCGAGCACGTGATTATCGCGTGATAACCGCGTAGCCACTCCGGAGATTTCGGGATGCGCGTGCGATCCCACAAGTGACATCAACAAAGCTTGCAGCTGACTTAGAATCACTTTCATAGAACAATCCATCTACCATACCTGACCTCAAGCTTGATTTTTGAGCCAGCCAGCCAGCTCAATGCGACAATTTAGCTTCCGTGTGGAAGCCGAAACGTCTAGCCTCTTCGACAGCACCATTTTGGTCGGGATTCTGTTGACTGTCCTTCTAATATGAATTACATGCTGACCAGACAAGATGTCACCCAATCATTGATTCACCATAGAAGAAAGACTAGTGAAATTGTAATGTCAAAACAACAACCGAAATGAAAAAAAAATAATGAAAACTATATTCGGGGCATCAACCAGAGGAAGAATACAAAACAGTGCAAACATAAAAAAAAAGTAATGTCCTACAGAAGCTATGTCATAAGAAAGGTCAGGTGTTATTAATGCGTATAAGCTCTTGAAGTTTAGTTTGATCAGTTTCCATGGCGGTTTCTGATGTAAGGTCATTCCAATCATTTTTTTTTTTTGCGCGTGCTAAAAATAATCTCGCATAAAAAGATGTGCGCCGTATGGGAAGTTATTTTGTTTGGATCGCCTCGGCACTGAAAGAGAGCTGCCGCTTGAGCGACGAAATCGTCATCAAGCGATGCCTTATGATAAAGCTTGCGAAGGAGTGATAAGTACGAAATATTTCGCCGTATTGATAAATCTTTGACGTCGGCACGTTTTTTTAAACGCTGTAATTGTGTCGCGTGAATACTTGGAAAAAAGAAAACGGACAGCACGGTTCTGCAAGGATTCTATATCGTTAATGAACTCTTGTTTTGGGCATCACATGACTGATGCGTAGTTAAGTTTTGGTGGAGTTAGTGTTGTAGAGACGAGCTTTGGTATATTTAGTGGAGCTTGTTAGAGATTTCGTCTGAGAAGGCAAAGTGAACGGGGAGCGGCGGCAAGGTTGTGGCTGATATGAAAGTTTCATGTTAAATCAGGTAGCGAATAGATACCGAGGTATTCATAGGTCTCAGTAAGTTCTACGGGTCCTGTTATTTAGCGTTTAGGTCGTAAGAATCCTGTGAGTGCGATGTGTAACGGACATTACTTTTGTTTTAGAAGAATTTAGTGCGTTATCCAAGAGGAGCACCACGTGGTTAGCGCATCCAGGCCAGATTGGAGGGCTAGCTGGTCACTGTTAGAAAATGTGACGCGATATATTACGCCGTCGTCTGCAAAAAGCGGTATTCAGGAAGAAACAGAAAGTCGTTAATATAAACTAAAAAAAAAAAATGGATGGTGTTTACGAACCACGAGAATGCAATCACTTCAAGAATGGAACAGGTCATAAAAAAAAGTATAAGTCGTCTAACAGGTTTATGTTATTTATTGTTAATGCCATGGCCTCTACTTTAATTTTTTTTTGTATATTTATGGCACACTGGTGCGAGAATTAGGACTCTGAGTGTTTGTTGTCTTTTTTTGTAATTTTATGAGTAGTTTCTTTTAGCTCTGCGATGTCTTGTTCTTTGTGGCAGACTTATGCTTCTCGTGCGAAAAGGAGCCACCGGCGCCGATACCTATTTAATTAAGTCATTCGAAGAAAAAAACGTTAGCTCCTAGCTCACAAAACATGTGGCTTTAATGAATTGAGCGCGATCTCCTGCTCAATTCTTACGAATTCCCTTAGGTGTTCGTCGAAGGCTGAGTGTCTACAGCCGAGTCGTAACGGTCAGCGTGACCTCTGCACGTGCACACTACTGAGCCCCGTGCTAGTGGCGTTTCGCATTAGCGCCAAGGACACACGCGCCTGAACTGACCTTATTTATATGCAGCGTGCCTACTTGTATGGTACAACGACGGCGCCAACCACCTTGACGACTCATACACTATCCTCACGGGCAAGGCACCGCCTCTCGTAAAAGGCTGCTACGTTTCCCGACAGCTGTGTCACGATCGAGACGCAAGCGACTGGAGGGTGGGTGACGGTGACGTCAGCCTGTTTGTGTACACGCATGATCCCGCACGGTATTCAATGGCGTAGCGTAAGGCGCCCGCGCCTACATGAGCCCCGACACGCAGTCCCGTTATAATTGCAGACTCGCCGTTCCAGGCTCGTTCTGATCACACACAAGATAATGGAGCCTCCAGGGGGTGTACGCTGTTTTGTGCGTGTGTGCGTGCGTGTGTGCGTGTGTGTGCGTGTGTGCGTGTGTGTGTGTGTGTGTGTGCGTGTGTGCGTGCGTGCGTGCGCGAGTGCTTGTGTCTTGGCAGTGACGACGAGCCACACATAAGCGAATTTTGCTGCGCCACACAGAGCCAATGACTAAAACACGTGCCTACGCCGGCAATTTCATAATAGGGTGGGGGGGGGGGGGGCGTTGTAAGGGCTGTAATTCTGGACATGTGCGTGCCAGTATCCATCAAGACGGGTGACAGGCTTTTGTCTATTTATTTTATTTATTTATTCAATTACACTCACAGCGCCTAGGCCGTAAGAGAGGGGTGTAGGCAGAATGGTCTATAGAAAGGATTGGATAAGTAGTGAAACTGATGGCCCCCTCCCTCCCCCTGCCCCATCAGCAGCAATCGCCAGGCTCTTTCATCCCTCCATTTGATTACTGGGTTGCGGTGAAGACGGTGCTCTGCAAGATTTCAACGTTTCGCTCCTTCAGCTGTGCACGTGCGATGGCTACCCATGCGAGGGCGACTCTTCGACAGGACGACCTTGGCGACGCCACCAGGGCCACGTTGTACACCTGTATTACTCGGCACGTACGCTTTGCGTATTAGAAAAAAAAAATAGACTTGTTGCGCGCGTTCGTCAGCACGCGCACGCGTTTGCATGTCGGTGATGAAAGGCACTGATACACTTGCTATGACATGGCGAATAGTAACAAGTGCTCTGTTCGCATAGCGTAGCGTTATCTCGGGGAAAAAATAAACAAAGAATGGGCGCAGTCAGGGCATATTGTCATAATCAATCGTGGACCCGTTCACAGAGTTTAACCTCTGGAAACATCACTATGCCAGACGCGACGATGGCCACCTATAGGGTTATTTAACGTGCACCGAAATCTCAAGGCACGAGTGGTTTCGCATACACACACCGCAATGCGGACTCCGCGGCTGTTCAGCAGCAGAACGCCGTAGGCAGTGCGCCACCGCGGCGGGTACGCATTGGAGACCGAAGTAGGGACGCGGTCTAGGGGGCAGATTTACTCGTGTCGGTGGCTTATCGGTGTCCGGCTCGATGTAACTGAGCCGACCCGCTGCTGAGACATTTCCGGACATAGTTGACGTGGGCGGGACCAGAGTTTGTTTACTCTAGGTTGGTTTCGTGTACGAAGCTATCAAAAGCTGTACGTGTGTGGAGGACAAGAAGCCGGCTTATGAAGAGAAAGAGAGAGAGAGAAACACCGGAAAGGCAGGGAAGTTAAACCAGAAAAAGTCCGATTTGCTACCCTGCACGGGGCAAAGCGAAATGGGGCTTAAATAGATAAGAACGGAGGAAGACGAGTATATAAAGGGGCGGGAATCGGCGCATGAAATTGAAGCGGCGCAAGTCATTATACCGCATAGGTAAACGTACCCTTGCACGGGATCCAGAGGCTCACTGTCAATCAAGAAGCCTGTTCTCTTGGTTGATGGAGTCAAGTATGGTGCTGATACTATTGGAAGGTACCTTGGTGAATATCTTATAAAATAATGACAGTATATCCCCCCTCCCCGCTCAGTGGGCATACAATTTTCCAATTCTATTGGTGCTGAGCTATGCTCCCTCAAGAGCTGCAGAAGACAGTGCCAACCCTTCTTGCCCTTCTTCATAAGGAACCACACTTCTCCAATTATTTCCCATGAATTAGTATAATGCGGGTATTTTTCCAACTTTCGGGTACACATCAAATCTTGAGGCATTGTGTACAAAGGCTTGGAAGCTTTCCAAGTGTGATATTCACTGCTTCTTTGATTAAGTCGACTGCTATTCCATCTGCACCTGCCGCTTTTTTCCAATCCCTCTTTTTTGTCCAGTTACTCACAGGTAGCCCTGATCACGGGAAAGCCATTTATAGAATAAGAATGCTCCGGAGCGGATGCAGCAGGTATTGTCAAATCGTGACTGCTAGCTTACCGGTTTCCTAGAAAATGAAAGTGTATAATCATTGCAACCTACCTGCATTAACATACAGGTCAGAAAATTGTAGGCTAACAAGGAAGCTCCAGAACAAGTTAGGGACCGTGCAAAGAGCGATGATACGAAAAATGTTAGGGGTAACATTACGAGACAGAAAGAGAGCCATGTTGATCACAGAGCAAACGCGGGTTGCCGATACTCCTAGTTAACGTTAAGAGGAAAGAGTGGAGCTGGCCATGCGTAGGGCCGATAACCGGTGGTCCATGAGAGTTAAATCATGATTGTCAAGCGAAAAGAAACGAGAAGAAAGGTGGTTAACCGAGGGGCCCGATTTTTATTAAGCATATCATAAGCCAACAAACATTGACACCAAGGACAACATAGGGGAGATTATTTGTACTTACTAAATCAGTTAAAGAAATGATAAATTAATGGAAATGAAAGTGGATGAAAAAACAAATTGCTGCAGGTGGCGAACATTCCCACGCCCTCATTACGAGTGCGATGCTCTGGCAATTGAGAACTGGAAAAGAAGCGCATTCGAGGACGGAAGAAAACTAGGAGGGTTGATGAAATTAGGAAGTTTGCAGGCACAACTTGCAATCCGCTAGCGCAAGACAGGGGTAATTGGAGATCGATGGGAGAAGCCTTCATCCTGCAGTGGACGCAAATATAGGGTAATGTCGGTAACGTTGCTATCCGAGTCTATCTCGCAGGCCCGTAGTACGGCAGGAAGCGAACTCAGTGCTCCAGCTGCCTTTAGCGCTCACACACGTGACCGCTGTCCAGTTACGTTATGCTCCGAGAGGGGCCGGTTGTCCAGTTTCTCGATAAGCTAGTACACAGGAGGTGCTGCAGTATCTACTGGAGCAGCACATATTCTACGCATCCCGCCAATCTGCTGTTCAGCGAAGGGGCCCGGGTATACGAGCGGTGAAGCTTCGATCGAGACTGGATATTCTGAGAGTTAGACTTGAGGAGGAGGAGGAAACAAAGAGAGAAGGCAGCGATGTTACCCAGAAATGCGTCTGGTTGCCTACCCTACTCTGGGGGACGGGAGAGAGGGAATAGAAAGATGAGATAGAGGGAGGAGGGGGGAGGAAAGCTGGCGGTGAGCTCGCGCACGACTTGAGATCGCATGCGTGGCGTGTTGGCTTATGCAAATGTTGGCTCTTCTGTAAACTACTGAAGTGGCTGTAAACGCCTTTGTAACTTGTGAGCAAGCTAACAGCGTTGTTTCGACGTCACTGCGGCCTGCGTCTCCGAGCTCGCTGAGTGACGCTTATCGCCGATGCACGCTTCCGTGCTACGTAGGTAAAATCGCCTTGCAGCGGCGTCCATACTGCCTTGGCCCTTATTGCATTGGGCGGCGTTTAATCCTGTGCGATACGTCTTCCCTACGTGGTTTCTGACCAAATCGACTCGGAAAACGTTTTGGCCCCGTGCCACGCTAGTTACATGCACCGACGCCGATCGACGTCACGCCGGAAATAACGTCGTAAAACACGTTCAACGAGGTTCGCGCATTACACCTACGTGTTACGCAAGGCCAGTGCACAGCGAGGCCTACCTACGCAAGGTGTGCGCTCGTGACGTCAGTCATACGCGATCTCGTTTTATTTTTCTTAGATCACATGCGTTCAGCATAATCTATGCAAATATTTCGCAAACGCTATGCGTCGGCAGCGAGACCGGTGCCGATATTCCGGACAATCAACGCCGCGCCGCGGCCGCTTTTTATTTCTTTCCCGGCGTCGCGGGAACAGACCGTGACACGACGGCTCGCAGAAGCGGCCCGTCCTTCCGGCGAGGCCCACGCGGCGTGCGGGGAGAACGTTGCGGAATCGTCGTCCTGCTTTCGTTGTTGCGCCGACGGCGGCGTTTGTGTTTCCGCCGGTGTCCTTGGCCCCCGCGAGAGCGGTGGCCTGCTTCGGCGAAGTGGCCGCCTTCTTCCTGGCGCATTGCGCGGCCAGGTTCGTTGGCCGGTCGCCGGCGACGGCCAACGTCGGACGGCGCGTCGAGCGCGCCCGTTGTTGATGCTGCTGCTCGTTGTGTGCTGCGGCCGGCGGCATGCGTCGCCCCGACGCGCACTTTCGCCCCGCTATCGCGGCCGGCACGCGGGAGGACGTAAGGGGGCCGAGCCTGCCGGTCACGGCAACGATCAACAGCGCGTTCTAACGCTACAAGCGAAACGCGGAGTTATACTTTTTTTTTCTTTTTTTTTTGGTTGGCTATATAGATGACGAAACGTTGCTACGCGGACAACAGGCGCGAACGGACACGCATACAAGCATCTTGTGTGCTTATTTCTGCTTGTGCGTTTTTTACGTCCTCTTCTTGTTTCGATGAAGACTTGCCGTGAGGCATAATGTGTGGTGTGTATTATATGTGTGCGTTCAGGCCTGCGTTGCGTATAGGTTCAAGCAGTGGTCTGTGGTATCTGTAGTAGTTTGCCCAGCGATCATAGCTGGTCGTGGCACTGTAGCGAAGGCCAGCTTGCAATAGTAGACGGGAGCTTTTCGCCTGCGAGCCAAAAACGAGTTATTAGGCATCATATTGCGTCGCTGGAAGATGTAATAAGAGAAACGCATTCGTGGCATCACATAGCCAGCTGGACTTACGAGAGAACAGATCCTCTCGTTAGTAAAAAAGAAGTATTGGTTTGGGCTAGTTGTTAACTAATCGTAACAGGTTAACAGCGTGAGCGGATGACTAGGCGAGACAAAGGAAACGGAAGGACGAGCAGTCCTCCTGTCCTTTTCTTTGTGCTCGTCTTTTGCTCACTCTATTAATCTGTTAGAAGGAAATGGTACCACCATCTGCGCTACTTTCTTGAACTTCTTTCGGTTGGTGTTGCCTGAATGCACTGGGTCCTGGTGTGAGAAGGCTTGGGGGGGGGGGGGGGGGGAAAGAGGCATCTCCTTGCATGCACGCCATGATGTGCTCGTCATAAGGGTCATCATCATCATTATCATGATGAGGGAGGTAGTGGCCGAATACTGCACCAGGGAGGCCAATTCCTGTTCTGGTGAGGGAGTGTCTTTGTTGAAGCTTAGTGGGCCTTCCGGATTTGGTTGTACCTGGATTAGTATAGC
Source organism: Dermacentor andersoni (assembly GCF_023375885.2). Lineage (NCBI taxonomy): Eukaryota > Metazoa > Arthropoda > Arachnida > Ixodida > Ixodidae > Dermacentor > Dermacentor andersoni. Next base: position 110,143,536 of record NC_092822.1, on the reverse strand, counting down.
CCCACTCGCTCTCGACATCTTTTGCCGGTGTCAGGTGCCACTTCAAGCCTGGAGATGTAGTGCACTGGAGGAAGTAAAGGTCGAGCTCACCATCCTCAAAAAAAAAAAAAAAAAATGCGTCAGTAGGTCGGCGCATTGCAAAGAATCGAGAGCAGCGCGCGGATAACGCGACGTCCATTGTGTTTTCAAAGTATTACGCTAGTGTGTGCCGCGAAAATCGGCGAATCTTCATAAGGCCGCGAGCCATCCTCCTCAAAAGAGGCAACCTCCTCGCCAGCGGAAACGACGTCACAGCAAGCGCCTTCACGTCACATACGACAGCTGGAGGGCGAACAGTGCGAGGATTTCCGTGAAAGGTGATACAGCGCGCTCAACGGCCACTGCAGTGGCGCCGCGACCCGCCGTGGCTTTGGCGTTGCGCTGCTAAGCGAGCGGGCGCGGGTTCGAATCCCGGCCGCTTTTCGATGGGGTCGAAGTGCAAGAACGCGCGTGGGGGACCGTGCGTTGGGTGGACGCGTTAGGGAACCCCGAGTGGTCAAAATTAAGGCACTACGGCGTGTCTCATAATAATATCGTGCTTTTCGCACGTAAAACGCCAGAATTTATGTTTCGTTTGTTGGCGCCGCGCCACCAATAAAAAAAAAACAAGGTGGGGATGGCGTAAACGTCGCGTGGGCGCTCGCTTCGATAAGACAGAAAAGGATGCGCGGGAACGTGTGCACAATGTTGTTTATTTGCCTTTAGTCGCACGTTTATTTTCTTAGTTTGCTCTGTGAGCTTGAGCAATCTATATGTAATTCGTATTATCGCACGTCATTCTGCCTAAATCTTAATTGTACTTAAATTATTTACTAATGGAAGACTTGTCGCGTTCATGCTTACTTTTACTTGATCCTGGATTAGCGGTTACAACTGCGGTCCAACGGACTATCCTACATTATCTCACTAGGTTGCGCACAAATAAATAAATGAAGTAAATGGTATGTATGCATGTTAAACGAATCCGCTAACCAGACACAGCTCTAAATCCGTTAGGATAGTGACTCATCATGCCGGGGCGTGTATTTCGCGTGGTAAATAGGAATACAGCGGATCATTTTAATACGAAAGTTATCACTGCTTCAGTTAGACGCAGCGTCACATCCATGGTGTCGGCACCGTTGCAACTGAGTCAAAATCAGTTTTATGAACTGCCTCGAAATACCAGTGCCCGTGAACAAGTACCACTAAACCAGTACATTTTCCTTCTCCGCCGTCTTCATGCGGCTGCTTAAGTATAGGACAACGAGCCCCCGACCTCGGGTCCAGGTTGACCTGCATTGCGCTTACGTGGACGAGTCGTTTTGTACGAGACAAATAACGGTAGTTCGCTCGTGGCGTGCGATCCCTCCCGCAGTGGGTCGAGCATTTCGTGCAGCTTTCTCGTGAAGCTAGCTCGTTGGCCATGACCGAAGTAATTGTCCGCTTTTCCTTTTTCCATTGAGCAAACGCTAGCCTTAATTCTGCGCTCAGATTTCAACAGGTCTTGTGCTCTGGCGCTGCCGGATCACTGATGCAGAACGCGAGAAACTGTTTCCTCGTAGCGTGGGAATGCACCGGAGAAGAGGTAGCTGGTGCCGCATCTCTCAATTGAATTGTGGGGTTTTTTACACACCCAAATCATGATTTGATCACGAGGCACGTCGTATTGGAGGACTCCGGATGAATTTTGACCACTAAGAATTCTTTTACGGGCCCCAAATGCACGGGACAAGGACGTTTTTGCATTTCACCCACTTCGAAATGCGACAGCCGCGGCCGGGACATGATCCCGCGACCTCGTGCTTACCAGCGCAACACCATAGCCACCAAGCCACCACGGCGAGTGAACGCATCTTTAATAGGAAGTTTTTTATGTCTGATCTACCACCTCTTCAGGTGCCGTTGTAGTTCCGGCTACGAAAACTGCAATGAATTCAAACTGTCACACATGACAATATTAACGGCGACAGAACTTGCTGCTCCTGCGTGCTACTGTAAAATACCTCCTGCAAGAGACACCTTAGAAATGGGCCATATCTTGCGAGGCTGGGGCAGCACTTCAGAGTCTGCATTTTGCCCTATAACACAGGACTCAAGAGCAGCTGGTGTATGAGACAGGGGAGGACCACTATCAAGCTATCGCTAAATGAAAGAAAATTATATTTCAGTGGCTGCCTGTACATACCAGCATTGCTGGTAATGACTTCGCCGACGAAGCCACCCGGTCTGCTACTTAGAAGCCCGACCAGCTCGGACCCCTTATTCAGAACCGACGCTGCAAGAAAGGTTCGTTTCGTGGCTAAGGCTATGACCCACGAACATTGGTCTTCTCCCAACCCCCAAAGTGTCATCTTCGTACACTTGATCCCTCCCTAAAGCTACAAGTGCCATAAAAAAAATTCATGCTGTGAGGCGACAGTGTTGCGCCACCTCTGGCTCGGGGTGACATTTACACAGGCCTACTTCATCCGCATTGGAATGGGGGATACACCCATGTGTGACTCGAGTGGAACTACAGAAACAATTGACCACATTTTATGTTTCTGTCCATGGTACGACGTCGAACGTGAACATCTCCAGACGGTATTGAACCGGCGGGACCCTATACCATTTTCGAAAGATCCTTGGACCATGACTCTATGCATCGGCGACGCAGAAAGCCACGAAAGCGTTATTGCAGTACCTCAATGTTTACCGATTTTGTTGAGCGCTTGTGTACTCATAGCGTACCTTCAATTGTGCGCGAAACTGATCTCTCTCTCTCTCTCTTTTCATCCCTATAACTCCTTCCCCCAGTGCAGAGTAGCAAATGGGATGTGTGTATGGTTAACCTCCGTGGCTTCCCTCTATTCTATTTGTATATTTCTTTCCTCTATTTGTTTTTTATTGAAGCGACGATAACCATTTATCGCAGCATTCTGGGCACGACTGTTCGTTTTTCAATCTAGTTTTTAAATAAATAATGTTGCACTAGAACGCGTTGTGGGGCTATTTGATTTATATATTTCAAAAGATGAAGCGCCTGCAGAAACAGCACACTAAGAAAGAACACAGACAGGACAAAGCGCTTCCTGTGTTTGTTCTATCTAGTGTGCTGTTTCTGTTGGCGTTTCATCTCCTGAAAAAAAATATTGTTGAGCGAAACTTAAACGCATCGTTCGACTATAGCGATCTGCGTGGGAAACTATGTTTACATGCATACACTCCTGTGCCGCAATGGTGCTTACTCGAACTGAACGTAAAGTGACAGTGGCTGTGTTTTGGTTTTAGCTCGCGTGGGCGTCTGCGTCAGCACGCGTCTGGTGTGTCGCGACACCACGGACCCCAGCACATGGGGGTTGGATGTTCTCGCGTGTAGCCGTGTGCGACATAGCCGTGTCCGGAGAAAAGGAGGATCCAGCGGGTTGAGCCGATGCTGAGTGATTGGACCTTTATGGCCCCTCGGCGGAGGCAACACACCTCTTTGGACTAGGCTTCACGTCGACGGCACCCCCGGAGTGATCCACCTGGAGAAAATCCGTAGTTGTCTTGTTGTTGTTGTTGTAGCCTGTCACACGTGTGGCTCCTACCCACGATGGGGAATTGGCCAAGAAGTGGGTTTACTGTCGCTTCCTACAACCTTCGTCTTTCTCTCTCACTTTCAATCTTTCCTGTCTTCTTTTCACTTCTTTTTATTTCCTGTCTTCCAGGCATCGAGGCTTAACATTGTATGAAACAAACCTTCGCTTTACAAATCTGACTATAGCGGAAACGTACAGTTAGCGTCCGCAGGACAATATTTTATAATTTTTGCGACGTTCCTTTGTTGGGCTCCAAGGTAGGCGGCTGGCGTTAGTGCCACAAATTTAGTATGGATGTTTCTTTTCCCATGCTCCCTGATCGCCCTCAGAAACGAGGGCGCACCGAAGAAGTGTTTAAATGGTTTGGCCGAAACGCTGAAAACTTCCCCCGCTATCAAGTAATTCACTCTGATAATGTAGGAAAGACAACGAGAATGATCTTGTATTTCGTCCATCGCAACACCACATCGATTCAGCATACCATAGATAGCAGCAGAGAGGACAACGTCCTGCAAGAGGTTCTGCCCAAAATAAAGGACGATAAGAGTCTCTTTGTTCTTAATGTATATTGTTCTCCGACAGATAATGGGGTGGGCTTGCCAGACCTCTTGACAAAGACTCCTCAACTCATCATCCTCAACTCATCGTGGTTGGGGATTTCAACGCGCCTCATCCGGAGTGGGGCTACATCCAAGCCACTCCAAAGGGAAATAGGCTTTGGCAGGTAGCTCAGGACCTGCGATGGACAACCTTGAACAGCCCGCTAGATCATACGAGGACAGGCAACAGCGTGAGCATAGACACCTCTCCGGACCTCACATTTGTGAACGGTATTAGGGATGCAAAATGGGTAAACACGGGACCGCCACTAGGCAGTGATCCCTACATCCTTTCCACGGTATTTAGTGCTGCTAAGCACAAAGACAAGGTGAAAGGAACTAGAGTGACGGATTGGGACAGATTTCGGTAAGTCAGGAAAGACACAGTGAGCGGGGAAATCGAGGACTTAGGAGCCTGGGTTGAGGCGCTCAAGCAGGACGTGAAGGGTCCCACAGAAGAGGTTCCGACGGCGGAAGAGGGTTTTACGGCGGACTCTAGACTGTTACACATGTGGGAAGCGCATGCGAGTCTCCTTCGGAGGTGGAAGAAACAAAAGCATAATGGTGTCCTCCGTAGGAAGGTGGCCAAGCTAGAACGAGAAATCGAAACCTGCACGTTGGACTTGCAGTGCAAACAATGGGGGCAGATTTGTGACCGTTTGAATGGGCAATTCGGATGCAAAAAAAATATGGCAGTTGTTGAGGCACCTTTTAGATCCGGCGGCAACCAAATCGGCGCAGAAGGGCCAAATGGCTAGGTTACTGCATCAGTATCAAGGCACGACTCAGGAGTTCATTCAAGAACTCCGAAGTCGTTACATAAACAGCTAGGCGGGCGGTTGCTTGCCGGATTACTCGGGAGAGGAAAACCTCGAATTGGTGGAGTTTGCAAGGGGGCAGCTTCGCACTACGTCGGCAGCGGGTCCGGACGGGGTTACTAAAAAAAGGCTGAGGAACCTGGATTTCAAGTCAGTGGGGGGGGGCTCACGGACTTGATGAACAAATATTTGGCGGCCGGGGAGATCCCGACAGAATGGAAGCTTGCGCTAGGAATACATTTGTTCCTAAACCAGGGACGAAGATCAGTATTGAGAATCTTCGTCCTATCTCGCTGACGTCCTGCTTGGCCAAATTGATGGAGCATGTGGTCCTCAACAGGCTTCAGGGTTATGTGGAGGACAATGAGTCGATACCTAAAACGATAATTGGCTTCAGGGCTAATTTATCAACGCAGGACGTCAAGATACAGCTCAAGAAGGACGTGGTTGATCCTGGGTACGGCACGGGCACCAAGGCTATCTTGGGGCTCGACCTCACAGAGGCCTTTGACAATGTCACCCATGAGGCAATATTAACCCATTAGGGACCGGTTTCCTTTTTTTCTCGCTATCTTGAAATAAATCTAATATATTAACTTACCTTTATACTAATAATGCATATGGAAAAAATTATTACTCTTGCCTAATTAGTTTTTGAAATATAGCCCGTGACCATATGGTCACACTGGGCCCTTACGCTACAGCAAAATACGCGAAGTGAAAAACATTTATTTCAAGCCATGAAACATCACAAAAAACATACATAGCGAATAGTCGAGCACTTATTTAGTGTGACATGGTTTAAATCATGGAATACACATGCCGTTGTCATACTTTGTGCATTTTGTGTGCACTGCGCTGTTGCAATTATCTCATGCACACCTCCGCCTCTTGCCATTAGGTATTGGTGCAACAAAGTGGTCCACTTGGTCATACCGCGTACCAGTCAGGACACACCAGTCTTTGGGATTCTGTGTTGACCAGGTCCTCTATGCTTATTGTCCCATCGCATCAGGTAGCTTTGTGCAATTTGCCTGCGGAATTCCACCTGCGTGACGTTGAACCCTGCACTACGAATTAGCGCCCAAGTGTTGCTGATAGACACACCACAAAGTCAAGTGAAAATCGGCCACCACCACTTTTTGCCACGGATTACAATCCTGTGGGCGCCTACATTTGCATCCATCTGGTCCGTACCTCCCATGAAACTTGTACTGAGCAGCAGTGTTTTTTGCGGGCCACCTTGATTTGCTTGTTCTGAACACGACAGTAGCTGTCTGAAGATGACATTGTCTGTACGCCGTGAATGGTGCTTACGATCGTTACTACAGAATTGTCCATCAAGCGGACAACAATTATCCCCTTGTCGCTCAGCACGGACTCTTCGTGCCCGCTAGGTTGGCGCTTGACGAATTGTGGTCGAGCGATAGGGCACTCTTTGGGAACACGGTTCTGCTTCACTGTGCCCGTGCCTTCGTAGCCCTGTGCCTTGAAATGCCTGAGTAGCGGCATGCCTGTGAATATATTATCTAAATAGAAAAAGAAAGGAAGGTCGTGCGTCTCTGCTGTGAATTCATTCACCCTTTGAAGAAGTGGCGCCGTTGCTTTTTCGAAGTCCTTTTCATATTTTCCAGATGTTCCGGGATCCCCTGCTTGCCTTGGTACACTTTGAAGTTTACAAGGTATCCGTCATTGGCATTTAGGCACCATATTTATACCCGAAGCGGATAGGCTTTCCGCGTATAAACTGTTTACAGCCATGACGACCATAATACTCAATCATACTTTCGTCATAGCTCAGGTGACGCACAGGTTGAAAATGCTCCAGAAACCTTGCTTTGAATAGTGCCATCAATGGACGGAACTTTGCCAACTTGTCACTAAGCGTTAGGCTTGCATTTCGCACAGTGCAGGAATCGCATTATCTGTACGAAGCGATTTCTTCGCATAGCATTGTAGGCCATCGTGTTGCGCATATCCAAGCCGCTGTCCCAATAGCACTTTTTCCCTGGCAAGCGGTTATAGCCGGACAAAACGAGCACTCCAAGAAAACCTAATCCTTCTTTGGTAACCTGCGGATCGGGCGTATTGAAAAATAATGCATACTTTCTTGTTTGTTTGACTAGCAGCTCCACGACGGCTTCGTCAAAAAAAGATTTCGAACAACTCAACAGGTGAAAAGTTCCTGTAAGCAGCAAAGTTTGGGTAGGGAAATATGTCAAAGTTTCTCTGGGGATCACCATTCGTCCACTTAGAAGCAGTGGATAATTTCGCAGGAATGGCCGCATCAACTACAGCAGAAGAAACCTCTCATGTTCCGTCACCTTGCCTGCCGGGGTCGTCATCATCCTAGTCGGATCCACCAATGCGGCGTCCGTCAGAGAAAACAGTTTCAGCGCCGGCTGATAGCTGCCGCCCGATTAGATTGTCAATGAGCCCGCCTGAGTCTTCATCGGCCGACTCTTCATCCGAATAGGTGCTAGCCTCTCGCGGGCCGATATAAATCACTGACATGTCGTCATCGTCTCCTTCGAGTATCTTGGCTATTTATTTCAACATCAACCTATTCAGACAATAAAATAAGAAATAACCACTGTGGGAACGCGCCAGCAGCCGTGCAAGAGATGAGAATGCAGTTTAAAAAAAAATAAAAAGTTAGGTAGCCTAGAGGCCCAGCGTGACCATATGGCAACGCGCAAGATAACACGCTCGTTCGTGGATAAATCAAACATTAATCTTTCACAAATGCTCATCGAAGGTCACATATTCAAAGAGCAATAAGGAGATAAGGATATCCGACTATTGCTTAAACAAGTAGTGAAACAAAAAACGCATTACCCCTTGGAGTGATGCATGGCGACGCTACTCGCACAGCAACACTTATTCCCGCCCTTGCGAGGGGCTCCCACAAAACGATTGACACCTGCTGCCACTTGATATCCATAAATGGAACTCTCATCTGTCTAACGGCATGTCAAAGGCGAGTTTGGTGCCGTTTTGTTATTCTTAATTAATTGAAATCCACTGTGCAGACTAACGTGACCATATGGTCACGCTGGTCTTTAAAGGGTTAAGGAACCTATCCGACATGGGAACGTGGAGTAGAATCTTCTGATACATCAGATCATTTCTGGATGTTAAGACTGCGGAGATTGTAGTCGGAGAAGTTAAATCGGATCCCTTCCCGTTGGGGGCAGGGGGACAAAAGAAGGGTCGGTTTTATCGCCGTTCTTGTTTAATCTCCCCTTGATCAAGATACCGCCAAGGCTGGAAAGGATATCGGGACTTAAACATACAGTTTATGCGGATGACATTACTCTATGTGTAACAAGGGGAAGTGACGCACAATTGGAGGAAACTCTACAACAGGCAGCTGTGGATATTGTAGAGGAGCTAGCGGGGGAGGCAGGACTCTCGTGCTCTCAGCCCAAGTCCGAGCTTTTTGTGCTTAGAGATAAACCAAGAGGGATACACAAGAGGCATTATGTGCCGCCACCACCGCTGGAGGTGAAAGCGGGGGGTGCACCGGTCGCTGAGGTCCAAACGATCAGGGTCCTGGGTCTGTATCTGCAGACTAGCAGGAAAAATAGGGAGGCCTTGGAATGGCTTAAAAATACGATCAATGCTACCGTGAGACTAATCAGGAGAATCACCAATCGTAAGCGAGGGGTCAAGGAAAAGGACTTGTGTAAGCTGGTACAGGTGGTTGTGCTCACTAGAACAGTGTATGCGACGCCTTATATGAAGATGTACGCGACGGGGAAAGGCAAGGTGGAGGCTATGATTAGGCAGGCGTATAAGGTGGCCCTTGGGTTGCCTAATAATCCGTCTACCGAAAGGCTGCTGGGATTAGGGGTGCACAACACTCTGGAAGAACTGCGGGAGGCACACTTGGTGATGCAACTCAATAGACTTTCCAAAACGAGAGTAGGGAGGGATATATTGGTGAGGATCGGCACTGGAGTTGATCCTCCAGCCGGGGACATGAAAATTCAAGTGAAGCGAGAAATGCACAAGGGCTTGTACATAAAACCTTTGCCCAAAAATGTGCATCCGATACATCACGAGAACCGCAGGATGGAAAGAGCCAGAGCTTTACATGCTATGTACGGGAAGTACAACGGGGCAGCCTACGTAGATGTCGCCGAGTATAAGAACAAGGACGCATTTGCAGTTGCGGTGTTGGACTGGCAGGGACGCTTGGTCACCTCTGGATCAGTCAGAACCCGCCCGTCAGAAACTGCAGAGGAGGCGGTGATAGCGCTAGCTATACGTAATACTGAAGCTGACCTGATTTTCAGCGACTCTGAAACAGCCATGCGAAATTTGGTGAGGGGCAGAATATCCGTCACAGCGGCAGGATTGCTAAATCGGGCCACGGGGCGAGGGACTACGGAGGTGGAAATAGTCTGGGTACCAGCAAACTCTGGGAACCCTGAGAACCCTGGGAACGAGGCGGCTCACATGAATGCTCGAGGTGTCGTCAGCCTAGCAGGTGATCCGGACGTTCCGGGGAGGTCCACAAGAGATGGGCTGCTGTCCTTTCACGACGTTACTAACCATTACAAACTTGAGCGGAGAATTTACCAGCCCCCGGACAAGCAATTGGTGAAGGCGTTAGAAAGCGTCTGGTGAGGATTGCAGACGAGATCTTTCTATAACGCATACGTGTTAAACAAAATATACCTGGACGTTCAGCCGAAATGCAAATGGTGCCAGGAACTGGCCACCTATGACCACATATTATTTAGCTGTAGCATAGCGCCGCCGCCGGCGGATATTGTGCGTGATCCTTCTCTCGAGCAGCGGGAGGCCGTGTTGGCCAGCTCAGACCCGGTTGTCCAGACCAGGGCCATGGAGTGGGCCACCCAGGTCGCCGTCAACCATGAGATGATGGCCATCTAGCACGGAATCGTTCGCACATGCGTTCTGAAGAAAATAAAGTTTTTCCATCCATCCATCCTCGTTTCCCAATGTCTGACTTAAGCTATCGGCCCAGGCTATAACGCATCGAAACTGGCAAGTGCAGACCTCCTCCTCTTGGAACTTCATGACAAAAGGCAATGTGAAAAATTATTTAACCTCTAGTGTCTTTCGGGGACATATCAGTTTCAGTGACCCCACTCCTCATCATGAGCACCATCAGCGGCGTCATTTCCGATGATAATTTGGTGCAACTGACCGAGACTGAGCTCCTAGAAAAAGGGAAAAAGAAAATTGTTATCAACGCAAACGGAATGGAAATAAGGCGCGTGGGGAAAGAAATCAACACTATGCACCTAATTCTTACATTAGGTTCCAGTGTGCTGCAAGTAACCACCGAGGCCGGCTAAGTTAAGATCCGAGTAAGGCCGTACATTCCTAACTGTTTCTGTTGCTTAAAGTGCCAAAGATTCGGCCAAAGTTTACGGAACTGCCGGGGTCGAATGACCTGTGCTAAATACAATGCACACGAACATTCAGCTGATTGCTGCGAAAACACTCTTATACACTGTGTAAACCGCGAGGGGGAGGACGCCGCACACTCCTGGTCTTGCCCATACTGGGTAGGGCCACGAGAAATCGTGGCAATTAAGGTAAAGGAGAAGTTATCGTTCGAGGAAGCACGGAGACGAGTGTCGTACCTGCCATAGAACTGACCTGCCGAAGTGGCGCGTCAGGGGGCAGCGTCACAACGGCTTCCGGCCGCTGTCCGGTCCGCTCGCCGTGAACCGGTGACTACGCCATCCGCACTCTTGATGGCTGCAGTCAGTGCTATGTCACCATGACCCATCGATCTCCGGGCTGCTGGGCTTCAGGGTGTCGTCTCTTGATGCGAGGCCTTCAAGGCGAACATACCGCTCGAAAGAGCGGGTGCCTAGCGCACCGGAAGAGACGATGGACACAACTTCCAGCCCAGAGGTAGATCCAGCGACTAAGGAGCGGCGGAAGTCTCTCAACTGCTCCAAAATAGACAAACCATGCTTTACGGGGCCAGAGAAGGGCTCTGTAATCTAATAGTTGTTCCCTACACATACAACACAAAGCTCCTTTTCAATAAGGGGACGCAAATAGTTCGATGGAGTGTCAGGGGTCTTCACAATCTTGAGGGCGATAAAGAACTCATTCGCAAAATGAATCCCAGGGTGCTCTGTGTTCACGAAACACACTTCGAACACACGCAAACTTTCTTTGGCGATATGCGACTTTTCGTAAAGACCGGGATGATGCAGTCTCATTATGTGGCGGTGGTGCTATTATAGTCGATAGAGGCGTAGCCTGCCGCCAATTAAAGCTTCGCATGCCTATTGAGGCAGTTGTTGTCCAAGCGGTGCTTAATAAGCTGATTACTATCAGCTGTATATGCATCCCTCCCTATTGTCAACTTCACAAAACGGAATTTCAGAACTACATTGATGAACTTTCTGAGCCATCCGCAGTTGTCGGAGATCTAAACGCACATAACACTTTGTGGGGAGACTCCCGTTGCTATGGAAGATTGCTTTTAATAGAAAAATTTCTCTTTTCATCTGGTGCATGCCTACGGAATAAGAAGGAGCCGAAGTCACATAACGTTGCAGACAAAACCTACTCCTCAATTGACTTACGCAGAGTATCCAGTACTCTCATACCCTATTTCACGTGGAGCGCTATTAAGAACCCTCACGAAAGGGACCACTTGTCCATAATTATACATGTTACAACACAGGATGAATGCTTATCCCGACATCTTCCTGATAGAAGGGTGACTCGTCGAATTGGGTACTGTTTCGAGAACTTACGCGTTTAGACAGGGAACACATTGCTGTTAATTAATATAGGCAGTGGTTTGGCTCACTAAACAGGCTTTGTAATAAATGCTGCCACAAAACACATCCAACAAACGAATGGACTGTTTAATAAACGGCGCATGCCGTGGTGGAATGACGGATGTGAAAAGGCAAGGAAAAAACAAGACAAAGCATAGGGGCAGCTTCGTGACTGCCCAACTGCCGATAATCTAATTAATTTTAAACAATACGTCGACATACTAAGAGAGATATTTGGGAAAAGTGTACAACCATCATTAATTCCTACACCGATGAGAGAAAGGTCTGTAACCGGATAAACAAATTAAAAGGCCGACAGTCTCATCCTCTACCCCTATAGTAAATACCCAAAGAGACAACCTGGAAAATCAGGTTGATTTTCTAGGTGAACACTGTGAACAAATTTCGAGTGAATCGCACTGCACGCACGCTTTTCTGACTTTCAAAGAACACGCAAAGCGATGATAGCACATTGAACGCAAATGTGGAAGAAATTTGTAGACTTTTTGTACGGGACAATTGCTGTACAATGCCTCAACGTGGAATCGAATCGGTGGTCACTTAACTTGCAAAGGTCACATTCTAGCTTTATATATTTTCTGAAGCTACATGCAATCCGTGAACATCCGTGTTACGCTATCTGCAAATGATATGACATGCACCACACCGTTTCGTAAGCGATCCACAGCAAAGGAACCCTTCTCACTGCGTGTTATGAAGCTCAGTGATGAAATGGGTGTCCCGCTTTTAGAACCTCGTCTAAAGGCCCCAGCAAAGTTCTTACCACCGTGGCAATGTCAGCTCATTAAATGTGACACGTCGTTTGTTCATGTTACAATGCACGCTCCAGAGGCACCCATCCGAATGCATTTCCTTGAACTTCAGTTAAAGTACTCATGCCCGGAATTGTATACTGAGGCATCAAAGTCCCATGCTCGCATGTCTTATGCAGTGGTTTGCACATAATTCTCAGAAGCTTATGTTTTGCTCCGGGGAACGAGTGCCTTTTCCGCAGAGGTATATACGCAATAATGTCGGCTGTTGAATGTATCAGGAAATCCAACCTGCCAAAGGCCATCCTATTCACTGACTCTTTGAGTGTAGTAAGGTCCGTAATGTCATTCCGCAAACATAAAATTCCGTAGTCAAGGAGCTTTATTCCCTTCTGTGCACTGCGTACATATCTAACCAACTTGCTGTGATCTGCTGGGTGTCCGACTACAGAGGCATCGCAAGGAACATGCTGGCCGACCAGATGGCCACGTCCATTGCAGCGAAAGCGAGCAGCGCTTTCATGTCTGTCCCTGTGACGGACTTGAAGCCTTTTCTGCGAAGAAAAATTAGGACATACTGGCAGCGAATGTGGGACACTGAAACGTCGAATTAGCTTAATTTAATTAAGATTCAATTGGGTAATTGGCCACCAACAACAAAAATACGGCGAAGTGAAGTAATTCTGCGTCGATTTAGCATAGGCCATCCCTACGGCACCCACTCTTACTTGCTGTCCGGTGGTGAACTTGCCAGTTGCGCTAAGTGGGGAGAGACGCTTACCATCCTTCATGTCCTGGTTGAGTGCCGTGAATCAGAAGCTGAAAAAAAAAAAAAAACTTTCGTCTAGTTTATCGACATAATGTTCCTCTCCACCCGGTAATATTCCTCTCTGTGGACTCATTCTTCAAGAGTAAATGGCTTTCAGACTATTTACACGATGTTAATTCATTGTAAGTTATAAGCCCGATGAATTAGTAGCATTACCTCTCAACAGAGGCTACTGCTGCGATATTGGCACTTGTATGGCACGTGCGTCCAGAGCCTTGCATCCGAGGTTTCTGATGAGGCAGCAGTTCTACTGGCACTCGCACGTCTTAGTGTACCATTCTTTCAAAGCAAATGTTTTGCGTTCACAGGACACTTTACAAGTCTTTGTCGTAATCTCAATACATTTATATTTTACGCACTCTACAGTGACTCTACTTTTTAAGCCGGTATACAGCCGTGTTCCATCAATGCTTTGCACTTCATTGATCCTTTGAAAACTCATAATCACTTGCACGGCGCTCTTTGACCTGACCTGGCGTTTGCACTATGAAAACGCCATATATGATCGTCGACTTCGATTCTACTTTTATTTCGCTTGTGTTTTTTTTAAGCTACCAATACCTGCTGTGTTATTTGTGTTTGTCGTACGTATACAACGCACCGCGTAGCCTATATTGATTACGGCGTTGCGCTGCTAAGCTTGAGGTCGCGGGTTCGGCCTCAGCCGTGGTGGCCACATTTCAATGGTAGCGATAGACAAAAAAAAAAGGGGGGGGGGGAAGTAGAAACGCTCGTCCACTTACATTCAGGTGCACGTTAAACAACGCGGGGTGGTCAAAATGAATCGGGAGTACCCGAATGCGGCGTGCCTCATCATCAGACCGCGTTTTACGCACGTAAAACGCCGAATATTTGTTTATACGTATCAACTGTGCTGTGATTACTTGCTGGGGACAATGAGTCACTGCGTAAATGCTGGGGACAATCCAGCCTTACTTATGTATTAATTCTTTGTTTTGTTTGTTTGTTCAAAGCAGCCTAATTTCAATATGTATGCGATTTGACTCGAAGAGGAGAAGTATCCGGCGTTATTCATCATACCAAACTCTCCTACACACACGCGCACATAACAAAAAATAAAATAAAATAAAATAAAACCAACCCGTGTCTGTGTTTGTTGCAGGCACGCGGATATGTTTCACGCATGCTAGACGCACTAATGAGACTCATATAAGCACACATCCCGACTCACGCAGGTCCTCCGCGTGGCGCAGAGGCGTGTGCTGAGCTAATTGAATTTCTCAAAGTGAAATGCGTCAGAAAAATCGTAAAGTATGACTTGCACACAACCTGCAGACATGATAGCGTCGGCATGTAATTTGAATGTACGAGAAAACATAATTCTGTTGCGCGGAAACTCTTTTTCCAGCTGCCATTTGAGGTCCGTCTTATACGAGCGGCGCGGCGCGCTCGATTCCTTGCAACGCAACACCATTAAAAAAGATACCCTCAAAGCTTGCCTTCGGGCATAGCGTTCGCCGCCAGCGTTTCCACGAAAACATTATGGTTACATAAGGTGCAGTTACCGGGAAGCATGAGAAGCAGTCAGGGATCTTTGAGCGAACTTACTTTTGTTTTATCTAACCCCTTCGTGGTTATTTTTTTGATGGTGTGCAAAGAACCGAGGGGGTCGCGCCGGTCCTACTAAGACAGACCTCAAATGGCAGCTGGAAAACGCCACTGCGTTAAAGGGGTTTGTGTTTGAGTGACCACGTAACAGAATTATATTTTCTAGTATATAAAATTACAGTCCGACGCTATCATGTCTGTAGGTTGTGTATAAGTCGTACTTTACGATTTTTTTACGTATTTTACCTTGATAAATTCAATTAGTTCAGTAGTTTCCTTGCACCACATAGAGGGGCTGCGTGGCTGGGTATGCGTGGTTATCTCAGAAATTATCTATGTCAAAGCGACGTCCGACACCGGACACCGGATTTTCTGCGACATGGGTTTCTTAGCGCTGTCGCGTTAAAACGGCCTCCTGCGCAAGAACACTAACGTGCGGCCATAGAAAAACCGAGCCAAGGCCGGATTCGTCGCTGCCGTTGCTCTTGGTCAAGGGGCGTGGACCGCTCGACAATCCCGCGACATGACATGGACGTGGAATGAACTGCTAATCACAGTTTGTGTGAGTTTCGCGAGCCAGCAAAATCAGCACAGCACTACGCAAGAGCGAATCTGCTGAAAACCGAAACCGCGAACAGCGCAGAGTGAAGAACACGAAACCTTTCGACCCCACGCGTCGTTGTCAATGACAACGTCAATAGGTTCCTTTCTTTTTCTGAATATCAAATGGAACTGGAAAAGAAGCATTTTCTTCCGTCTTATAATGCAATACGGCAATCTTTTTATTACGAGTGGTTGAGTACTAGTGACAAAATACTAATGAGGAGCGCCTTCGTCATCCGGCTAGTACTTGAATGTCCTGGGGAAATCTCTAATCGCGTCCTACCTTTACCTCATTTGTCGATTACTAACGCTCTGTTCACGATAATATTCATGCCTTAGACATTCTCGAGCAGCATTCCATTACTTTAGCTTTACTTAATATTGTCTTTGGTGTCCCGTTAAAGCTATCGCTTTAGAAGCAACAGAAACGCTGGTATGAAGTTATTCGCTTGAAGGTGTCACTTATCAAAACCAACGTAACCATGAAACATAATCCTAATCCATAAGAAAGGCGACGCCAATGACTTGAAAAATTATAGACCGATCAGCTTACTGTCCGTTGCCTGCAAAGTATTTACTAAGGTAATCGCTAATAGAATCAGGAACACCTTAGACTTCTGTCAACCAAAGGACCAGGCAGGATACCGTAAAGGCTACTCAACAATAGACCATATTCACACTACCAATCAGGTGATAGAGAAATGTGTGGAATATAACCAACCCTTATATGTAGCTTTCATTGATTACGAGAAAGAATTTGATTCAGTCGACACGTCAGCAGTCATGGAGGCATTACGGAATCAGGGTGTAGACGAGCCCTATGTAAAAATACTCACAGATATCTATAGCCGCTCCACATGCACCATAGTCCTCCATAAAGAAAGCAACAAAATCCCAATAAAGAAAGGCGTCAGACAGGGAGATACGATCTCTCCAATGCTATTCACAGCGTGTTTACAGGAGGTGTTCAGAGACCTGGATTGGGAAGAATCGAGGATAAGAGCTAATGGAGAATACCTTAGTAACTTGCGATTCGCTGATGATATTGCCTTGCTTAGTAACTCAGGGGACCAATTGCAATGCATGCTCACTGACCTGGAGAGGCAAAGCAGAAGGGTGGGTCTGAAAATTAATCTGCAGAAAACTAAAGTAATGTTTAACAGTCTCGGAAGAGAAGAGCAGTTTACGATAGGTAGTAAGGCACTGGAAGTGGTAAGGGAATACATCTACTTAGGGCAAGTAGTGACCGCGGATCCGGATCATGAGACTGAAATAATCAGAAGAATAGAATGGGCTGGAGTGCGTTTGGCAGGCATTCTCAGATCATGAACAGCAGGTTGCCATTATCCCTCAAGAGAAAATTGTATAACAGCTGTGTCTTATCAGTACTCACGTACGCGACATAAACCTGGAGGCTTACGAAAAGGGTTCTACTTAAATTGAGGACGACGCAACGAGCTATGGAAAGAATAATGGTGGGCGTAACGTTAAGGGATCAGAAGAGCGAAGATTGGGTAAGGGAACAAACGCGAGTTAATGACATCTTAGTAGAAATCAAGACGAAGAAATGGGCATGGGCAGGACACGTAATGAGGAAGGAAGATAATCCATGGTCATTAAGGGTTACGGACTGGATTCCAAGGGAAGGGAAGCGCATCAGAGGGCGGCAGAAAGTTAGGTGGGCGGAGGAGATTAAGAAGTTTGCAGGGACAACATGGCCACAATTAGTACATGGCCGGGGTAGTTGGAGAAGTATGGGAGAGGACTTTGCCCTGCAGTGGGCGTAACCAGGCTGATGATGATGATTAACCATGAAACTTGCGGAGTGGTATATTCGTTTGAGCGCATGCTGCTGGTGCAGCTCGGGGAACGTTGCGTGCTATGAAACGTATTATAGCCAATCCGCAGCAATGCAGGCGTCACATTGGCGCCTTCGTTCTTGGCAGCCCATCGAAAATGCCACCGCGGAACGCCCCAGCCAAGCCGGAAAGCGCCCTCGCACTTAATCGCGAATGTCCTCGCTACTGCAATGAGCGCCTGCGAATTGTAACTTTATGAGCACTTTATATCTTACTCACTTCATGTATGCGCCTTTATCAATCTGATTATTGGGCCAATAGCGGAAGTCGGTGCCGATTTATTAACTGACCTGCGTTAAGCAGCACGCAAAAGAGCATGGATATGCATCAAACGCTGTTGACTACGTTTTATGCTTCCACGCGCACGCGCAAGTAGAATGCGACTGCCTGGATGCCTTGTCGGTACACTACAGCAAGGAGTTTTCAAACAGCGTATATACGTTAAACACTTTGCGTGCTTCAGTGATTGCTTCCAAGTTATTACGTTGTGCTGGTAACACCGTTACAATATATAAAAAGAAAACAGCGCGTAATACAGATAACAAAGCCGTAACAGTTCTTAAGTTAGTTTATTAAAAAGTGAAGCATTTTATCGAAAACAATGTCTCCGGCCGTCTACGCTTCGAGAGGTATGAGACATTCCGAGTTTCCAGGCCAGAAACAAGAGTGACTCGTTCACATGCTCAACATGCTTACTTGACATCAGGTACGCCCTTTCTCTATGGAAACTTTAGCTCGAAAGCTTCTATCTAAATACACCAGAAAGTAAAAATCGTGTTTCTCGGCAAACAGTGCGCTGATTTTGATGTGATGTCTGCTAATTTATAAGAAGCTTTAAGTCAAGTAAATGTAAGGAACAAAGTTTCGGATCACGCGATAACTTTTAAAGGAGAATTCTTGCAAATTGATAAATTCCGAAAAAGAAAGCGAAAGTACCAATACTAGAGCGTTGTTACTCAGCAATAGAAAAATAAGTTTATCCAATCTGCACCTAATAGTGCATCGAAAGGCGGGAAAATTTGTGTATTATGCACCGATTTGAAATGCATACCTAATTTGTGAGCAGGACTTTTACGAAACCCTTGTAAACTAAAAAAAATAATATGTAAGCTGTAAATCTATACACCAACTTTGTGCGCTTGTGAAGCTCTAACAGCTGCCATTTATAACACTGCGATATCTGTTTTTGGTGCAGACTTATGAATTTGCAATCTTCATCCTTCTAGTTTTTCCTAACCAGCTGATTTTTGGCAATTCTTGTAAAAAATCAGCCATTTTAAATCACAATTCTGCTATTCACAATTGCTAAAATGTCACTTAATTGTATCTCAAATGCAACAAAGTTGACTCAAATCATCCCCGTGGTTGTCTACTTGCAACATTTCTGCCCATTACGTGTATCTGATCAGGGAAATTAGAGTTTGGCTAAAGCTAAAGCTAGCTCCGAAGGTAAGAAAAAAAGAGAAATAGAGTAATGCGCAGTGAACTGCCTGGTCTATTTGCCTAGATGCACACCCGTCAGCAAAAGTATACGGACTACGGGGCCGCCGAAGAAACAGAATTTCTTCGTAGTTTACACGCATAGACGGAAACTGATGAGGGCACTAATGCCAAGTTCGGACTGCAGTCTTTAATTGCAAGTTGCGTTCGCGGACAGAGGAGAAAATGAGTTTTATCGCGCGATCCCTGGTCCATATGCTTCAGCTCACGGGTGTATTTCATCGCTGAAAAAGCAAGCGAAGGCTTCGTGTAAAAAAGTATCCGACAGTTACGAAGCTCCCTAATGCGAAGTACATGTTGTCATTTCGCGATATATTGAGGCAAATTGAGATCAAAATCACCGCATCGACAAGCAGTGGGTCAGGGCTATCAGCGCTTTCGCAGAGGGAGGTGCCGTGTGGGAACGCTGACATAATGAGCGGCATCGGAGCCAGCTGTGGAAGAGCAAGACGACGAACGCGTTCGCGGGGTTACATCGATGGACACCGACGCTCAACCCAGGCACGGGCGCCCAAGAGCTGCGCTCTGAAATGGGTAGCAGAGTTATAAACGCAGGACCGCTCATGTTGAGGCGCCTTCGATTGGTAGTCTCAGAAAGATACGGTAGTGGCTGCAGAAGTCGGCAAAGGCAACTGCTGAGTGCTTTGATGTTGGAGATGAAGCCGGCTCAAACACGTATAAAACTACTCTTTTAGTAATTACTGAACCATAGTTTCATTCGATTGAAACATTTAGAAGGAGCAAGAACACATGCGTCCTGTAACTTTGGAAGCCAATAGGCTTGCGTGCCTGCGTGAGTGACATGACTGTATGATTGTTTAGAGCGGAAACGTTCCTTTATGCGATATGTGCTCAATGAACAGCGTAGAAGATAGTCATCGCTTCCACGAAATTACAACTTCTTGTTCAACATCGAACCAAAGCTCCAATCAAGGCTAACGCAATCTCTACCACGGCATCTGGAGGCCATTTATGGCCGGCTTCGCCTGAACGTTGCATACAGCACGAACAATCTTCTTTTCCGCAATGGCCAGGCCGCAAATCCATGTTGTGACAATTTGTGACAACTATGGCGCGATGGAATGTCTAGAGCATATCTTGCTCGAGTGTTCAGCTAACAGAGACGAGCGAAGTCTATTTAGAGAGAACATGAATGAGCTCGACCAAGGCCACTTCACATTGACACAGATGCTGGGTCCCTGGCCTTACCCATCAAAACAGCGCAAAGCCCTGGACTTCTTGTTTTTACACATTGAGTCACTTGGTTTGCTGTCTAAACTATGACTCACGCACGTCGTCTCAAGACTGTGATTTTATTGTATTTGCACTTACCATCTACATTCGTCGCATCGGACACTTAGCCTACTGCTGATAACATCACACGACCCGTATTTTTCCCTCTTGTTCTTCTGCCCACTTTTTTCTAGGGCCTTTCCTCTCTTCTGTCCCATTCCCTGCAGAGTAGCACGTAGGCGAAAATACGCTGGCCGAAGACTGCATTTTATATAAATAGCTTTCCCCCTCTCTCTCTCTCTCTCTCGTGCGTCTGTCCGTCCGCCCGTCTGTCTGTCTGTCTGTCTGTCTGTCTGTCTGTCTGTCTGTCTGTCTGTCTGTCTGTCTGTCTGTCTGTCTGTCTGTCTGTCTGTCTGTCTGTCTGTCTGTCTGTGTGTCTGTCTGTCTGTCTTTTTGCGCCGACCGAGTGGCCCTTGAGTGAAAGTGAGCGAGTGAAAGAGCCTTATTGGAGGTCCGGCGAGGACGCGAACTCGTCGCGCACCCGGCTAGTTCCACGTCGGAACCAGCAGGTCTAGCCGACTGCCCTGGTCGCGGGCACTTGTCTACTTGCTTGGACCACCAGGTCCTGGTCTCCTGGTCGTTATGCCGTCGTGGTCGCTCCATTGTCGTCGTTACAGCTTCATGATCTTCATCATGCCGCCGTTGTCACGTCTTCTACCCCACCCCAGTGACCCAGGTTGTCTAATAGTCCGAACCACTATGCATGGGCTTGTGGTCGTGATGCTGTCGTGTTTGCTGAATCACCATCATTCCAGTTTTGCCGTCTGACACTCTTCATGCCACCGTCGTCGTCACACCATGATGGTCATACAGCCGCCATGCGTTCTTGGTCACGCCGTCATAGTTCCATCGTGATCCTTCAATTGTCCTCATTTCAGCTGCCTAATCTGATTCCTGCCATACGGTGCCGTCGTCACTCCTACTCCAACCCAGTGGTCTGAGTTTTGTAATAGCTTGGGCCACTAGGTTTGTTCATAATGGCAAAGCCTTTAGCGCAATTCAAAAAGACAGGGACGTGACAGAGACACAGGCCAGCACTCAGACGACGTGACAGAGACAGGGACGTGTCTCTGTCACATGCCGGTCTTTTTGAATTGCGGTAAAGGCTTTGCAATTATGAGTAAACCGCACCACCTAGCCCAAGAATCAGCCTTGTTGAACTAGATGTGTGTTTGGGGTCGTGATGCCATCGCGATCGTTCCATCGTCACCATTCCAGCTTTGCGATCTATCTCTCGCGACGTCGTAATCATCACGCCATCGTCGTCTTACCATCGTCCTCACGCTGTCATTTCATAATTGTCGTCACTTCAGTTACGTCATCCTATTGTCATCATGATGCCGTCGTCATATCATCTTCGTCGCTCTATCGACGTCAATCTCTCCCCGTCATTCTATTGTGATCATACTGCCGCCATTGAACCATGATTATGCCACCCTTCGTCATGTCGTCATTTCGACAGTCACTATCATGCATGCATTGCCAGACCTTCGTCGTAATGCCGTCGTGGTCCTGCCATCATCGTCCCTCCAGCTTCGTCATCCGACCCTCGTCATGCCGTCGTCGTCATACCGCTATCGGGATACTGTCATCGACACGCCGTTGACATCATACGCTTATCATCATCGCATTGCCCTCATACCGTTGTCATTCCATCGTCGTCATACAGTCGTCGTCATGCTACCGTCATGCTACTGTTCATGCTACCGTCGCCATTCTCGCTTCTTCACCCGATTGTCATCATACCATCGTCGTCGTCATCTCATCGTCCTCACGTTGTCGCGTTGTCGTCGTTATATCAACGTCAACATCTTAAGAATCGACATCTCATCGTCGTTATACGCCTTTGTCGTTCCATCGACGTCATTCCTTCTTAGTCATCCCATGGCTACTGCGCGAGCGTGATATGGTCGTCGTCATGCCTCTATGCTTACGAGCGACCTTGACAAGCGAGTGCCATAGCCAAGTGGGATGATATTGGAGTATGTTGTATATAGCGGGAGCAACGAAAGTCTCAAAATTACCACTACACGTGCTTAATAAACGTGCCTTCAGGAATATGATTCGTCGCTACATTGATCGATTTCTATTCACGTTACCGTCACAGTTATCGGGAGATGAGTTCTGTCGTAATCTTTTTTAATGATAAAATGCTTCCTAGACAAAACATGTGTTGTCTAAAAACATCTGTTGAGGAAACAACTTTATATTTTGGCGTTGTTCGCAATTACGCAATAGATTCTTGCCCCGTTATACAGGTCTTGCAATAATTTTTAAGCCTTGCGGAATTCTTAAATATCGCTCGAGGCAGACAGCTCAACGCTTCTCGTTGAGCTGAATTATTCAAAGAGGCGGGCACTACTAGTGCGAGGAATCCAAATAAATATTCAACTAATTAACAAGAATGACTAATTAGCTTGCTAATTAATTATATTACGGCATATGTACCGATTTACGAATTGTACCAGTGAGCCTGCAAGACGCATCCACTTGAAATAAATTTCCAGGATGACACCAGCTTTGAAATATTATTTCACGAAGTGTGGGACAGCATACATGGATGTTCCAGTTACCTTTGTGCTTCAATGCGTAAAAGTGCGTTTCGTTAAAAATTTATGGTCGATCCCTCTTTCATAGGAATCCACAGAACACAAAAGTCAAGCGTGTCTTCACAGAAGCTGTTGTTGCATGTTTGCTTCGCGAACTCACGGTCTGCTGCAGCGAAAGGCGCACGATTTGCGGGTCGGCTGCTGTGTTTCAGGTTTAGCGGCGTCCAGCTGCCGAGTCATTTCGGCGAAGGCACGAGAATTTTGATCCGGCTCCGTAGTGTCTTGGGCAGCCAGTTGAGTTGCGACGCGCTCAGTTTCAGGAATGTGAGTGGCAGAGTTTCCAGCTGGTGCCGCGAACGCGCGAAGGCCTTGTGCTTCACGCTGGCGCATCTCTCGCCGGACCAAAGCGAGATTCGCCTGTCGACGCCGTTGCCTTTCTGCGCCACTTAGCGCAGCATTTTTGTTATCGCAAGCGAAGCAGTAGGCGGTGTGTAAGCACTGCTGATGCATGTTGAAGCTACAGTCCGTAGGCGACGAGGCGCCACAGGCTAATCATGTGCTGCAAGTGCCAACATCGAGCTATACCGAGTCTCCGCTGCGCTGTGAGTACCGAAGCGCTCCCTATCGGCCCTCGTTAGTGTCACGATGCAGTACTTCCCTTCACCACTGCTATCCCCATCTCACAAGCTGGTTTCAGCACTACAGAAGGTACAGAGGTACAGGTACATTGGTAATATCTGTGCGCAGCGGTATATGTAGTTCCCGGTGTAACTGACTGATTATTGGATATATACCAGATAGTTTTATTTTTGATTGTAACATGATGAGGAGGAGGAGTAGATTTTAATGAGGAGAAAGGAGGAGAGGTCGGCCTGGAGAGCGTGTCTCTAGCCTGCTACTCCTCACTGGGGAAGGGGAAGTGGGGAGAACAGGGAAAGGTAGGTGGCGGGTGATTATGTTATGGTACAATGAGACACTATATACACGTTGTCCAATATGCGGGTGCGCACTGAAGACGCAATACACGTAAGAGTAATCTTGTCCATTGAAAAAGTAATCTTGTCACAAAAGTTATTGCGCAAACATATTTCGCACTGACTGCACGTCTCACAGCTTCTAGAGGTGATCGTCTAAACCAGTCTCACTTAAAAAGTTCAAAAGTGATTTTATAGCACGTTGGGCACAGTCAACACTCCTCCACGAGCCCAAAAGCTTTTCTTCTGAAAAGGGGCGGGAGTCCAAGCAGTCAACAGTGGATTTGAGTGTTCTTCGTTCGGCCGCATATTGAGGGCACACGCAAAGTACGTGAGCTATTGTCTCGAGAGTGTGACAGACACTACATTCAGGGTCCCGTGCTTGTCCAATCTTGTGAAGGTATCGGTTGGTGTACGCCACACCCAGCCGTAATCGATGAATGAGTGTTTCCTGGCTTCTCCACAACAGAAGTGGAAGCCGGAATTGTAATCCAGCATCAAGTCTATGGAGGCGCTCTTGTCGATGTTCGGGGTTGTCCCAATGTCGCGCCGTAGAAGTTTTAATGGAGGTGTGGAGCAAGGTGTTAATGTCATACCGGGAAAAATGAATTTTTATAATGGTTCCGTCAGGTTGCGCTTTTTTTTGCTTCCGCGTCAGCCTGTTCGTTTCCAGCTATACCGTAATGGCCAGGAATCCACTGCAGCACGATGGTATGCCCGGAATGAGACGCCTCAGCAGGCAGAGACATGATGTCATAAACCATAAACCCGATGAGCTACAGCGATACGTGGCATGCTAAGACTTTTGTGCGTGCACGTCGTATGCCGAGAAATACAGAGGCAGTTATCGCCGGTAACCGTAATAGCCCCCACAACCGTGATCAACTATAGCAACATGGCAGCAGGCATACAGCGCAGACCACCCACTACGATCTCAATTCGCGCTTGTTACAGGCTCTCCGCCCTGTAAGCAACAAACAAGTGGCGAAATCCGTCATCGCTGTCTCATCTCAAGCTGACGTCAAAGAATTGGGCATGTTTTGCCCTAAGTATTAAGATCGGTTTGTTTGCACACTCATAGGACCACTGACACGGCGCTGAGCCGCAAAACTTGTTTGATACCTAGTTAGCAGACGGCGTCACACCATTAGCACTGCTGATGCGTTGACGACGCGGAATGCTATAGAGGCCTAATTGTTCACTGCCTCATTAATTTACTACCCCGCTCTAGCATGGATGACGGTAGCGAGCAAACGCCAACTAGACGCCAAATGGACGCTGTGGCGCAGGTGAACATTGATGAGGGCATTCGCCCGTACTGCTTCCTAAGGAGGCTTCAAGGTAACTGCAGGAAAACGTAGAGGTAAAGCGAAGCCCTGCTGTAGCATGCATGTAAACGCAGCTTATGGTTACGGCACGGCTAGGTCAGCTGGTATAGCCCCCGGTAAGCGGGAATCGGGTCACGAACGCCAATTTCTCACGTGGAGCTTGGTAGGCCAAACTTCGAAAGGAAAAAACAAAGAAAGAATGAAGCCTGCTTCCATGGCAATGGTTTTGTTGATGCGCGAGGGAAAACGCCCTCCCGCTTGTCGTCTGCTATGCGCTCGACGAACACACGACTTTCTCTGCAGGCGCTAACGGAAACCAACACAATTTGCATTAATTTTTTAGGTCGTTCCCTCTTTCAGATTTTATTTTCAACACCCTTCTGCTTCTAATTTTTTTTTTCTTACAACATATTTGTGACGCGTCTGTGTGAAAAACTTTGCTTTTTCTGTTCAAGATGGGCGAGCCAGCACGCCATGCCACGCGACTATTTTGTTTCGGCAAAACATAAGTAGACAGAAAAATGTGGTCTATTCACTGTTTTTATTAGCACCTTACCGCGCAGCAAAGCATTCAATACACAATACAACAATGTAGAGCTGGGTATCTCATTAGTTAGTACGAATCGGTACATACTGTACTACGATCATATATACGTAAGACAGCTTCCTACAATTTTCACAGACAGAAAATTGCTAACGATGTCATGATTGCTTGCCGTGCGCAACACAGGTCTACCAAAGTAATTTTTGTCGCAACAGTTATTTGTGAATAATATAAAAGATTTTCAAGAGCAGCAGATCCACATCTTTCGCATATCAGTAACAGCAACGTCCTTTCTTATTCCATACAACGGGCATACTTTCAAGTCCAAACAACATGCTCTACCTTGTCAATTTTCTGCATATCTCTCCTTGTGCTAATGTGCCGATAAATATCCAGCAAATTATATTGAAAGTGTCTTTAATCTTTTTTCATATGTGGCTTTGTTTCGCAATACAACATGTAAGACCCCTTGAGCTTCATTCAGATCTGTAACATTGCGAACAAGGCATCAATACAAAATTCCTCGTGAGCATATTGCAGATTTTTCTAAAAATTTGTAATGCACTTTGTTTGTTCTATCGTCATCTAGGAATAAAGGGCCCAGTTACAAGACAATAACAACAAATAGCGCCAAGTTCTTTTGTTGAGAAACAGCAAATGCAGGAGAGGCATGTTTCAATCGGCGGTTGATCGTCAGTTGAAGTTGGACAAGGTCAGAGGGATGCATAAAGGTGCTATTGAACGCGGAGCTTCGGGACCGTGGCGAAATATTTTCTAAAAGCAACACAAATCGGCTGCTTTCAATGCATCAGCGCAACCTGCTCAGAAAAATTCTCTTTTGAATGGTTTTGAAGACTTTCCTCTATTACGCTGAATGTACATTATGCACTTTCTTTAACTGAGCTCATAGGCTTATTTTCGTGCGGCTTGTTTGAAGCGTAGGACAGGTGTTAGAGCTACGTTACGAATTTCATTGTTGGCTGGAGGTCACCCGTCATGAGAATGTCGGTGTCGATACAATAAGAAGGCGGAGGCATTTTAACTTTTCTGAGAATTGGCACAGCATGCTTGCACAGCACAGCAGCATGCACAGCATTTCTGGCACAGCATTCTTTCTTTGCTTATTAAAATTATTTGTGACTTTGCCGAAAGGCGCATGCCCCCCCCCCCCCCCCCCTCCAATGTTTGTCATGTTAACGAAACCACTGATGTTAAGAGTGCCGAGCAACATTAGTACTTGCACAACTTTACTTAAGTAAGCACACGAAGATTCTAGCATTCGAAGATCTGTGTATGGTAGCTTTGGAGAGGAGCTATGGTAGCTATGGTATCTTTGAAGAGGAGGGTGCAAGTGCGGGAGGAACGAATGTCTGTACAAAAAAATACGTTGCACCATGTTTGTGCGAATACTGAAACATGTCGAAATATTTTCTAACGATAGGGTCATCAGGAGACCGCCCTAAGAGCTATCGGAATCACAAAAATAAAATATCAGCAAGAAAATTTGTCTTCATTTTCAAGCTTTTGGAGCTTTCGTTCTGTATCAGGTTTTTTCTCACGATGATTTTTTACATCCAGATTGGCGTCATTTATGTGCAGCATAAGCCACGAATAGCAGAACTACTGCAGCAGGTCTGTGCGACATTTATTACAGCAAACGATTTCTCGTAGTACACGGCTGTTTAACTTATCTTTCAGTACAGTCGACACACCGCACAACGGCGCGACCACTCCAGCGTGCTCCGGAAAGCATTTCTCAACGTCCTTCCCTTATTCTTGCGATAATGGAGGGTCACCTGGCACTACAAGAGTTGGTAGTCCTCTGGGCTTACTTGATACATCAACTTCTCTAGCACTTTCCTCTTGGTAACTTCGCTGACTTGCGATTCCTTTATGTATAATCTCTCAGCCGGTTGGTAGCGCGTGTGGTCTCTGGTGAGTATATTTTCCACTTATGACCTCGCTGCGGTGGTGTAGAACCTGTAAAGACAGATGCATCATCAGAACATCTTGTCAGGATAGCTGGCAAATTTTCGACGACGTTGCACGTTGTGTCAGGGAACAGTACACACACAGGCACACAGGACAAGCGCAGCGCCCTGTCCATGCTTGAGCGTCATCTGCTACTGTAAAGAGAATTCCACTGGCAACACGCGCGTGCCATATGATAATTCTTCAAGTTTATGGAACCACGACGTGAAAATCCGTACATTATCAAATTTCTACTGCACGTGACAAAAAAAAGTATCTGTTTTCGTAAAATAGTACTCCATGCTGGTTAGTTCTGATTATATTTGGTTGCAGGATTTCAAGTAGAAATACGCCCCCTAAATTTAATATGCAATGTTCAACGTTTCAGTGCTGCTATATATCCATGTAACATGTTAAGCATTTCTGGTGTCTGAACAGCTGGCTGAGAATACTAGACATCAGTTTTTAGAGCTAGTTTTCTTCATCGATGAAAGTTTTGATTCATCTTGTTAAGGATTAGGTAATTGAGCGTTTTATTCACTTTGGCTCGATTTTCCCGCACAATACCCATAAGAGCAAAACTAACTTCTAATAGTTTTAGATTTAGGTGCACGTTAAATAACTCCAGGTGGTGGAAATTTCCGGAGTCCTCCACTACGGCGTGCCTCATAATCAGAAAGTGGTATTGGCACGTAAAACCCCGTAATTTATATATTATATAACTTCTAATAGTTTGAAGCTGCTGTGCAACTGAACATTGGAATTTTTTCACCTGAACAATTTTTGCTATAAAGCGGCAAACCAAGCTCGGGTAGGGCAGTGCGCGGCAAGAACTGGCCTTCGCCGTGTCTTGTGCTGTAACGCCAAGCGAGGCGCGACATTTTACGAACGGGAATTCGCTCATTGTCAGCGAAAAACTGTCCTGCTTTCAAGCGGAGCCTATGACCGGGAACATCGCGTACAGCAGACGAGTAAGCGATAGCGAGAAACTGAAAAGCACGTGGTTTCTTGGCGCACGCGGAGCAAATTTTGCTGCGTAACGTCACGTGGCACCCGGCGCCGTGTCAGACGACGTGGCAAGGACAGCACTCTCCATGCTCGTGGCATTTGCGCCATGCCCTGTCAAGTGGTTTCTGTGCAAAAATAATGAATTACACACGCACAAATTGGCAACCACCGATAACTTGTTTTCCTTACCATCATCGATAAGGGAGCGCTCTTCCACTCCCACAGTTGGCTCAGCCGACCACAGCGAGGTCGGAGTAGTCCCTTCCCACCTATGGCCTTCCTTTGAAGTGGCTAGAGCAGAGGCCGTAGCCTTTATATATCTGCTCCCATGTTAGCCCGGCCAGGAATCCCCATTTAGCATAATTTCGGCATATATAACGTCTGAAAAATGGGCAAAATACCACGTGGTCATGATTAAAGAACACTTAAACGCAAAACCATAATTGAGAGTACCAAGAAGCGACTAAAGATTTCTGCCCTTCTAGGCCCAAGTTGAAAAGTGGAGTGAACCTAAGTCGTCCCACAGGCAACTCGAACCACTTCTTGTAGTTTAAAACGCAAACAGGGAATGCTACGTAATTGATCTTTTTTTTTACTTCTGCCGTGTTCATGACCACTGACAGGTGGTGATGTAATAACAAAAAACTGGTCGCAAGAATGCTCTCCAGCGCAACCAGTTTGTACAGCGAGCATTAAAATGCCTTCGGCAGATATAAATTCCAAGTTTTCTACTCCTGTGAAATATGAAGAGCAGCCGCTAACGTATACCGACGTGAAATTTCCGTCTGCACGTCAGCTAGCAACAGCCGGCCGAGTTGTTTCGGTTTCTTACAACACCGCGTAAAAATGCGCCGCGCCAACCCAAAAAAGATTTAACTTGAAAACAAGCACGGGGGAGCCTTCGTCTCGTCCTATAGCTATTTTGATAAGCATAGCACTTGTTTCTTCATAACGTCTGCAGAAATAGCGTGCTTACATTTGGTCCCGTGAGTAACGGAAAAATTTCGCCCTTCTGTTGCTCCCCGAGTTGCCACATCACGTAGCCGCACAGCAAGCCTTTCCTCGGTAATTCCGACATTGACAGAATATTCGCAGGCATATAAGGATAATTTTCAACCACAGAGCATGCGGAAAAAAAAACGTGCGCGTGCATAGAAAGCGGCAAGAGCACATGAAGAGAGTGGCAGCCGACACGATTAGAACGAATTTGCCGCCCGTTAGGGCAAGAAATGAAGTTAGAAAATGAAGATATAAGGTACCGAAAAACAGAATAGCCACAAGTTCATTTTATTTCTACGCATATTTTATCACTTTATTGTCATGTTGACTGAAAAGATACAGCCCCATATGCAAAAGTTATTGAATTTTCCTTTGCCCACCAGTGTCATGGCGACGCTGTATTGCCAATACCAAAACTAGCCGCGCTGTCCACCCACTGGTTACGGCGTCAAAACAATTTTTGCACCTATCCGCCAACCGTGGAGCATGTAACAGGATGGCAAGCAGACGCCGAGCAGACGACGCGGCACGGATGAGCACATCTCGAGGAGCATTTGGCCTTCCTATTGGCTAAGGACTCGTGCCGCTTCCAGTGATGTAACCAGCCAGATATTTTACTACTTGGCGCCGACGTCGCATCCGCTAGATCCGTTACAGGAAGTCAAGCATGGGCCCCGGCAAAAAACACTTTCGTCTTAAAAAGTGGAACAATGGCGCGAATTTACAGCGAGTTTGATGGTGCATATCTTTAAACGTGTTTCACTCTTGAAAATCATTCCAAGTGGGATACGCCACGCAAATTAACCAGCTACAGTTCGTAAACTGCAATATGTGCCGTAAAGTGAATAATTAATTATTTAATTAGTACTATTTTGTCAATCCTTTGAATATGAATTAGACTTTTTTTTCCAATCAATATCCGCCTCTCTGAACAATCGAGCTCAATTACTGCAGCAGGCAATTTTCCAAAATTCTATCACACTTGAAGATGACCCCGTATATTGTAAAGCCTATGATTCCATAAATCAGTTGGTGCTTTGCGCTCAAGCTTTCATGTTCGTTCTCTTTGTGTCGCCTGTTGCGCGTCTCGCGGATTACATATCAGTCCGTAATGAACGCTAATATTTTCTTCTGGCTCTCGCTTCTCTCATTCGTGCCTTGAGTATAGCTAGTACGAAATCTTGAGGTAACCAGATTTCACTAAGTTTACCCTAGCATTTCTCTGTATATAAAACAAAAAAATTAAAACAAACATGTAAACACTGTCATTGTGGGCACCATTACCGGAACCAAGGTGATTTATTTGTCACTAGCCACGACGACGGCAGCTGCTAAAGAGTATGTTCTAGCAAAAGGTAACTTTTACTTCGGATGCATAAGATTACATAAACAACCTTGGTCAGCGCAGCAGAGTGGGTCAAGTCGTTGTCGAGAGCGAGCCTGTTGCATCAATTTATATATAAAAAAAGCAAGGTTTAATACTAGACGCCCCTTTCACTGGCAAGGCCAGGGACCCAACATCCGGTATATGAGCAGCATTAGAGGTGCCACTATAGACGTGCTTCTGAACCCAACTCATAATGAAAAAGAAAAATAGGCAGAAGTAGTAAAAGAGGACGAGAAATTCAACGGTGACAGAGTCGACAGCATGCGGATGTTGTGAACGAGTAATTGAAAGGGGCTTCGAAGCATGGAGCGAACCGTTATGTAACGACCGATTTATGCGTTGTTTTTGCCAGCAGGGGGAGGCCGATGCATGGCCTTCTTGCACTGCATTTCGTAGCTGGTTTACTTGGCGTCTGGCCGGCCCTCCTCACTGTTGCTTTCATTTTGTGTACGTGTGTGTTTTGTATCGTCGTGATCTTGGAGTCACTGTTGCGTTTTCTCTGCGGTTCGAGGGAGATTTGTGGACCCTTGCTCGGGGGGCCGCGCCGGCGCAGCAGCAGCAATCGGCCGTCTGCTGGCACCACTGGCCCGTTTCTTTTTCTGGCCGCTTACTTCCTTCCGGGGCGCCATTTGGAACGGTTCCTGCTGGAATCCGTATGTGCTTATCTTTGTACGCTTTTCTTTCCCTCCCTCTGTTTGTTTTTATTTCAGTGCATATACCGCGAGTTTCACCACCGTCCACCTTCGCCGCAGGCTGTCCCGGTATTCAAATCGTTGCCGTTCCTGACAAGATTTCGCATCCGTCTTCCTCCTTGGCTTCTCAGCACTTCGGTGTCGATGCGGAGGGCGTGCTTGGAATTCCATCTTCACTTGGGTGTCGCCTCCTCCCTGGGTGACTCGTTTTTTTGTTTTTTTATTTCTTTAGTAATTGAAGGGACGTAATTCATTCGTACATTAACTCGTTCATACCGCCCAAACTGACTTGAATTCTGGGGTTTGACATGCGACAACCACGATCTGATTACGAGGCACGCCGTAGTCGGGGAACTTCGGATTTATTTTGACCAGCTGGAAATCTTTAACGTGCCCTCAATGCATGGCACACGGGCGTTTTTGCATTTCGCCCCCATGGAAATGCGGCCGCCGCGGCCGGGATTCGATCCCGCGACCTCGTACTTAGCGGCGCAATACCATAACCGCTAAGCCGCCGCGGCGGGTCGATCTGCCCGAAGCCAATCGTGAATGGCGTCGTCGAATCGCTCAGAGAATTGCTCGAGGCAGTACTATGGAGGGGCACGCATAGGTGCGAGTGCAGACCATCTGGTTGCCATCGACAAGGTCTCGTTGGTCTATATAGCTATAGTTTGTATTGATTTCTTGGTAGCACGGGGTCGCTTGTGTTCTCTGTGCGAGTTTGCTGTGTTTGCCGGGTCTGTAGCGATCCTAAGCGGTGTTGTGACAACGTCCTGCCAAATGACCTCGTTTGGCATCACTGTGGCGAAGCGTGTCAGGGTTAAGCAGTGGATGGGCGCATGAATACCCATCTCTCGTGTGGGAAAAATGAGGTTAACCGTGTTGCGCGCTACAAGACGCCTTTGCATTGCGTATGCGTCCAATGTCTATCTTTTTTATAATCGTACTGGCTAGAGCGTTCTGTCACTG
Organism: Dermacentor andersoni; assembly: GCF_023375885.2. Lineage (NCBI taxonomy): Eukaryota > Metazoa > Arthropoda > Arachnida > Ixodida > Ixodidae > Dermacentor > Dermacentor andersoni. The sequence goes on along the minus strand of NC_092822.1, from coordinate 110,110,903 downwards.
CATGTGTTAACCGTGCGCTGGCGGAAGCGGAAAGGACGTTAGGACGTTAGAAAGGACGCTAGGAAACAGGACGTTAGGATTTCTAAAACGCCATCTACATCATGCTCCTCAACATGTAAAACTATTAGCCTACAAATCATTTGTCAGGTCAAAACCAGAATTTGCATCGCCTACTTGGAATACTCATCAAGCATACATAATTAATGATCTCGATTCTGCACAATATTGCGCCGCTCGTTTCATCCACTCGTGATATTCCTTTGATATCAGTGCTTCCTCCTTAAAAGCTGCATCCGCATTGACCCCCTTATCGCTCCGTCGTCGCATTGCCAGCCTGTCTCTATTTCACAAATTCTTTCATAGCCATATGCGCGTCGCACCTTATGTTCTTCCCTCCGGACGCATATCTCACCGCACCAGCCATCAGCCGCAGGTTGCCCCTCCCCGCTCACGCACTGTCACATTTTCAGATTCTTTTTTCCTCGCACAGCTGCAGACTGGAACGGCCTTCCTAACGACGTTGCTGTCACCATGAGCCCATCGAAGGTCGTCGAAAATGTAACAAAGTTCCTGTTATTGTGACGATGTACTGTTATTCTTGTCAGCCCTTATGTAACACCCCATTTATTGGGGCCTTTAAGGTAATAAAATGAAATTCCAATTTTGCTGGGCTCATTCTGTCTCTGTTCACGAGAGCCAGATGGGAAGGAGGAAAGGTTGGGAGCTTAACCAAATGCACGTCAGGTTTGCTGCCCTGCACGGAGGGAAGAGAGGATAAAGGGGGCGAAGGAACTCTTGCACAAACTTTGAACCTCGCTTGATAGGAACCGGCTTATTGGCCACCTACTAGAATGAGTGTTTATTAATTTTCACGTCCTTCTAGAAAAATATATTTAAAACAGCAGTGTTCCCTTTACAGCGTCGTACTTCATTGTAGGAAACCACTGAAGCGAAGGAGAATATTCCCGGGGAGGAAAGAAGCTCGAAGAAGAAAAAAATTTTAGCATCGGAAAAAAAGAGAAAAGAATCCATGACAGCACAAGAAAATCAGGGCTTATGTAAATGTAACGTCGGTCTAGAATAGGCCCAACAAGAAGTCTCGTTTACAGGGAGGCTTGGAACAACACAGATCTACGCAAGCGTGAGCGCTTACAGAGTCACTTGCAACTAATAGTTGCCGCGAGGCTAGTGCAAAGGTTAACATCATTAAAAAAAAAAAAGATGCCCGGGAACACAACCTTTCAGCGTTCTCCCTAAGGACGCTGCGTTGACTAACCAGGCAGATTGAGGGATGCGAACTATAAGGCTATACGCTGACATGCCAGCTTCCTTTATCGACATTTAACGTTTACTCTTCGCGTGTGCCGTATAATCACGCGCATTCATTAAGCATCATGCAGGTTGCACATGGTCATTAAGGGTGCACCACAGTATAGCGACGTTGCGACGTTGATGAATAACGACGGGCATGCAGCGCGTACCCAAAGACAAGTTGACCACCAGCAGTGGTTATTCGCCCATAAGCAACGTACTTGACGTTTCATGTTGTTTTTTGTTTTTACTTTCCTTAGAGCCACCGCTGTTGTTATCATTTATAAATGATCTACCACACGCGCTAACCGCTTCAAGCGTCTGTTATATGGAGATGAACCAACCGTTTATTCGCCGCACAAATTGCTTACCACACTTCAAGAAACGCTCCACACTGACCTTAACGATGTGTGCTTATGCTGCACAGATAACCAGCTTGATATTGACACCAGGAAAAGAACTTTCGTGCAGTTTCATGAGCCAGAAACTGTGATTAATTCTTTCATAGTGGTTTCATGAAATAATTCTATAGTAGCGGCATCAGCTATATACTATTAATATAACCTGAAGCATTTTAGACAAATATTTCAACTCCAGCAGCCATACTAACACGCAAATTAAAAAAAAGAAGGCAGCGATTGTTTTCTTTATTATCAAGAAAACGCGCGGTAATTTTCAACCTATTATCATTACCTAGCTGTGTCATGTTTTCATTAGTAATTATTTATCGTGTTGTATATTCTCATGCTGCAGTACATACATGCAAACCTAAAATGCCCCGAACGATCTAAATCATGCACCCAAACTTATGGCTTTTTATTTCATTTGGTTATCATTCCTTACCCCTAGCTCTGCCGACAGATTTGTATCTTACACTGGACATTGGAACAAAAGATGCATCATTCTGTTATAATGCAATGGAATGCTCGAGGTTTATGCGGCCGCATGTCTGACTTTAGGCAACGAGTCTTCAAATACCGCTTCCCAGTGATCGTGATATGCGAGCCAAATCTCACGTCGGAATTTCGCCTTTCCGGATACGTTAAGCTCTGGTCACGTGAAGATCGACACAAGAGCAAAGTGTTAATGTGCATACGCAGTGACATGACGTTTGTGCGGAACACGATCGCTCCACATGACAGCAATGAATATGTGTGTGTGACACTAAAACATAAACTACATGTGTTTTCGATCATCGGCGCCTACATACCTCCTAGACAAAGACTTGAACTCTCTTATCTATCCACTGTATTACAATGTTCCCCAGGCCCTCATGTTCTTATTGGAGACTTCAACGCTCATCATCCTTACTGGGGAAGTGCCGCAATGAACTGTCGGGGTAGGCACTTGATGGACTTCATAGACACTGGAGGTCTGGCTGTCATCAACGATGGATCTCCAACTTACATCCGCGGCACTACCTACGGAAGTTGCTTAGACCTCACTATTGTATCTCAGAGCCTCCTGCCCTTAGTCAACTGGTGCTTGGACATAGAAACGCATGGGAGCGATCATATACCAACATATGTGCAGATGAAGTGGTTTGTTCAATCAACTGCATCTGCTGTACGCTGCACTGATTGGTCCACATTCACTACATCTGTCGAAGAGTACTGTGGAGACATCACTTCACCATCTGATATAGAAGACATTATTGTCTCATCAGTGCAGAAGACAACTAAGTTCATCAGTGCACCTACATCCAGAACGGCGATTGATATTGAATATGAACGGCTCCGAGCGATCCGTCGGAGAGCGGAAAGGAAGGTTAGGCGAACTCAATCGTCATTAGACCTTGCTTTATGTCGACGAGCTCAACGAAAAATACGGCGTCACCTTCAAAAAATGGGAAAACAACGGTGGAGGACCTTCTGTTCGTCTCTAGATCCTCGAAAGCCACTTTCTAGGATCTGGCAGATAGTACGAAGCCTTCGTGCCCCTCCTCAGCAAAAACATCCTTTCCGTGCTCTAGCACTTCACCAATCTCTGACGGAAGTGCAGGTTGCCGAAGACTTCTGTAAAAGAGTCACCCGTACCGATGCTTCAGCATGTCCAACATTGGATCGACCCGTGCTACCTCCTAAAGATGATCGTCTTGACCTTCCTTTCACGATGCCGGAATTGGAAGCTGCACTTGCTGCGTCGAGACGATCTTCTGCCCCTGGACCTGACGGTATTTCGTATACTGCTCTGTGCCACCTTGGGATGGAAGGTCGGAAAGTCCTGCTGTCATACTATAACGCCACGTGGTCATCCAGTACAGTCCCGAAGCAGTGGAAAACCAGCCGTTTGGTCGCCCTCCTAAAGCCAGGAAAATCGCCTTACGAAATGTCATCTTACCGGCCAGTAGCTTTAGCTAGCTGTGTCGGTAAGGTGATGGAACGGATGGTGCTCACTAGATTAGAATGGTTCATGGAAAAGAATGAGCTTTATCCTGAAATGATGACCGGATTTAGACGTGGCCGGTCTGCAATAGATGGGGTCATTGATCTCGTGTCCACGATCGAACACGAAAAGAAGCGACACCGCCTTGTAGGAGCAGTTTTCTTAGACATAAAAGGAGCTTATGACAATGTACTGCACGAAGCCATTCTTGATGCCCTCAGTAATTTAGGCATCGGCGGCCGTCTCTACATGTGGATTGATAATTACCTAAATGGTCGTACAGTCTTCATGTCCACGAATGATGGCGAAACGACAAGGCACGCTGTGGTCCGTGGAGTGCCTCAAGGAGGAGTTCTCAGCCCGACTCTTTTCAATGTTGCCCTTAATGGCCTTGCGGAAATAATTCCTGATACAGTACACATCAGTACATACGCAGACGACATATGCATGTGGGCATCCGCAGTCACGCGACCGCAAATTTGTGCCAGATTGCAGCGTGCTGTTTCTTTAACGTCTCAGTACCTGCAGTGCCAAGGACTGCAACTGGCCCCAGACAAGTGCGCTGCGATAGCGTTCACACGGAAGCTTATGTGTTGGTATCCAATTATGATCAATGGAAATGCCATCCCATATGTCACCCACCACAAGTACCTCGGCGTTGTCATTGACCGCGGTGTTTCATGGTCGAAATATGTGGCAATGTTAAAGAAAAAATTAACTGGGCTTGCTCAAGTTTTTCGCTTTCTGGCCGGTATGAAGTGGGGTCCATCTGAGCGTTCGCTACTCCGGCTGTACCAGGCTCTTTACGTCTGTTACATTAGGTATAGCCTGCCAGTTTTATCAGGTATGAGCCCGTCATGTTTACGCACGCTGGAAAGTGCCCAGGCACAGATACTGAAAACATGTCTCGGTGTTCCACGTTGCACCTCAACCCACGGAACAATTGAGGAGGCTCGCGTCACCCCTTTACCTGTCTATCTACGATGCGAACCTCTTCGAGTATTCCTGCGACTGCTTTGTCGTCATGGACGCCATCCCTTATCGACATTACCCGATATACGGCCGGACTCCACTTTCTCAAGAGCCGTTAAATGGCAAGAATCTGCCATACCAGCATACTTTGCCCCGGCTGACCTTCCACATATGCCCCCATGGGTAATGTCCAAAATACCGGTACGTCTATCTATTCCGGGAATTTCTAAAAAATCGCGAATACCTACCGTCGGCCTCAGACATTTAACACTTGAATATATATCGAAAGAATATGACTCCTCGGTGAGCGTGTATACAGACGGATCGGTGTCGTCGTATGCGTCTGGTGCGGCTTTCGTCGTGCCTGCGCATCAAGTCATTCGACGGTTTCGTCTGCGTAACAAGACGACTTCAACATCTACGGAACTAGTGGCAATCAGAGAGGCCGTTCAATATATTTCGCGACAGCCTCCTCAAATATGGACAGTCTTCAGCGACGCAAAATCGGCTCTTCAACTACTCAGAGTGGTGTTGAAAGAAAGCGCTTACAGAGTGTTGGCTCTTCAAACTGCCGAGCTCTACACTTTAGCACAAGAAAACGGCCACCACATCACATTTCAGTGGATTCCCAGTCACTGTGGTATACAGGGCAACGAACTGGCCGACGCCGAAGCGAAGAAAGCACTCGAAGAACGAGAGTCACTGCTTTCAATTCCTTTTTCAAGAGCGGACGGCAACTGTCTCCTCTCCAGTGTCATCCGAAAATTGACAGCACAGCACTGGGACAATCCGGATAATCGCCACAGACGACTCCAAAGATTGGACCCTGCCATGAATTTTAGGCTACCACCGAAAATTCAACGAAGCTGTGCCAGTCTTCTGCACAGACTAAGGCTGGGGGTAGCGTTTACGCGCGGATACGTGCACCTCATGCGACGCACCGAATCTCCACACTGTGAGGTGTGCAATGTGCCTGAGACTATAGGTCATGTGCTTTGTGACTGCCCTAAGTACGTGGAAGAGCGTGAAAGGTTGGACAACGACCTTACGCGTCTCGACAGCGCACCGTTGTCGGAGGACGTTATTTTAGGCCCTTGGCCAGATGCTCGATCAAGTTTCAAGGCCATTCAGGCATTACTGAACTTTTTAAAAACTACGGGCTTGGATTGCAGACTTTGAGCAAGCCAAATTGCTTGTGATATGTTCTACATCTTCCTTCTATCGTCATCGTCACCCATCATGCACCTCTTCTCTCTTTCTTTCCCTCTTCCCCTTCCCCCAATGCCGAGTAGCTGGCTAGAGGAATATACCTCACGCCGACCTCTCAGCATTTCGTATCATTAAACTTCTCTCTCTCTCTCTCTTGTATCTTACCAATTCGACGCCTGTTTTATCGCAAGCTGTCACTCATTACATCGCTTATGTTTCATCGCACGTTGTCTTTAGACAGCCTTCCTTTTGACCGCAGTGCAGAAGAGAATAACACAATGTTATCCGTGCGCAATACTTTTCGATGACGTAAATTCGGTCTAATTAGGCAACATATATGGACACTTTTCTACATCATATATGGGTACTTTTTCTAGTGGAGGACTCCAGAAATTTCGACCCCATGGGGTTCTTTAACGTGCACCTAAATCTAAGTACACGGGTGTTTTCACATTTCGCCCTCATCGAAATGCGGCCGCCATGGCCGGGATTCGATCCCGCGACCTCGTGCTCAGCAGCCCAACACCATAGCCACATAGCAACCACTGCGGGTAAAGAGAGAACATTGATAGACAGTGAGACGGAAATTAACCCAGAACGTCAGTCGTGCTAGATGCAATTGTTTGCCATTATCCAAGAGACACGAACCAAGGCTACATCGACGAAGCAGCAGCGGTGATCGATAAGTGCACATATTGTTCACTGAACACTGGTTCTGCCCTTCTGCCCAATCCTCCTCAACTCCAACAGCATATATATATATATATATATATATATATATATATATATATATATATATATACATATATATATATATATATATATATATATATATATATATATATATATATATATATATATATATATATATATATATATATATATATATATATATATATATATATATATATATATATATATATATATATATATATATATTCTGTGGCACAACACCCGTTTTCCTGCCTCTCTGCACGCCGCAGAAAAGTCCGACGTCCGTGCACTAGCACTCGGCCAGGTCGGGAACCTACGGCGGTTACACAAATACGACTTCGTGTAGCAGTACCACCAAAATACTTCACACACGGTGCTGTGCACACAGCGACATTGATTTAGAGACGATAGGCTTGTTGGCGCTAAAAAAAGGGACAATGTCTTAACAAGTCGACGCTGCGAAGTATGCAGGCTGGGTTGCCTGCAGCGTTAGAAAACAAAAAAAAAAAAAAGAAAAGAAGTGGGCTGCTGTAGAAATGCCGCGCACCGAACCGAACGAAACACTTTCGTGGCTCTGTCAACCATGTCCAACGTGCCTTTCTTCAGTTGTTGATGCTTCAGCTTTCGACTCCTTATCGCGCCTAGTAAAACGACCTCGTGCAGCCTCGTAAAGTGTGTCGGGGGAGACGAGTGGCTTCCTCTAATGGTACAAGCAGAGTTTTCACAGAGGAAATATATCGTGTTCCTGCAACTCCTTGGTATATACTGTGTTTTCTGCTAGAAATGCTTAACGTTGGTCTGTACCATATTTTTGTACGTGCAGTGGACGTCACAATCACTAAAGCGTAACCTGACTGTTTTATTAAGCAAGCACTAGGATACGGTAAGACTCTTGAAAGAACAGTTAAGCAAATATTAATCACACCTAATAGGCTTTGCATAATTAGTACTTATTAAATATTATATACATATTTTGTTGTCATTTACATTGAACTTGAATATATATGGTGGAAAATTATTCATTTATTACGGTGCGTGCGTTCTCGTATACAGGGTAATTCATGTTTGTATTTGACTGATGACATTTGAATAATGTACATAACAGTGGATGCACAGCAGACCAAAACAGATACATTGAGAAAATAAAACAGATTTCATATGATTCGAGTTTAAAAAAATCAAGCGCTACAAGAAGAAGCACAATAACATGCCGCACGCTAGACTTCACTTGGTTGCAAGTTGGCTCTTCGCTGCACATACATACCGGTGCTCATGCGCAAATACTACGTTAAAGCGTCAGTGAAAGAACACCGTTCGTTCTTTCGTCCACCCTCCTGATCGCGAAGGGACAGTGACTTCAACGACGGCGCGCGAGGTCGCGCCACGAGCAGTGAATATGAGCTGGCGCAAACACGTGAACTGCGGGTGAACGACCTGACCTAGCCGCGGACTTTGCACATAGAACGTGAATGACCTTTTACGATCTCCTTTACCATCTCCCCCTGTACCGTAATCTCGTAACCACTCTTCTCGTGCTGACCGCGATCAGGCTCAAGCTATGCAGTTACAGTGCAGCCAGCGGCAGCTTTCTATTCCGTGCATCGTTTCATGAACGGCCACCCGCACCTGTCGCGCTGTCCCAGTAGCTATGGCGTCCTGTCGTTGATCACAAGGTCGAGAGTTGGATCGCCTGCCGTGCTGGCCGCATTTTGAGGGAGGCCAAGTGGAAAAACACTCGTGTAGGTGCACGGGAAATCTAGGTGCACGTGAAAAAACTCTAAGGTGGTCAAAATTCTTAGGGTACTTCTGGCACTTTCGAGGCGCTGGATATGTGTCTGTCTGTCTATCAGTGTCCGTTTCCAACCGTTTTCCCACCAACTTTGGTCACGGGGTACTCCATGATCTAATGCTTAGAGCATTACATTGTTGTGGGAACCGGGTTCGAAACCAACCGTTGGGGCAACTTGAGTTATGCACACGCGAGGTTGGGTATCCGCTGCTCATCGGTTAACCCGCTTCGAGTCACACCAACTTGTGTTATTGAGTACGTGCCATTGCTCATGTGCCGCTCTTCAATTAACCGGTTTCACCCCATCTTGGATCACACGGTATGTGAAACAAGGTAGGCGTCACACTTCAATGAACCTCTCTGACGTAAATTTGGGTCCCCAGGTATGTGCCACTGGGCCCGTACCTGGTGACCGCTCTTCAACGAACCTCTTTAACACCAACTTGGATTGCTTGGGTCGCCGCTCTACGTTTCAATCCGTCAGGGAGAACTCATCGCTGCCCGACGAGCTCTGGGAAGTCTAACACGGTATGTTTCACGGCTTTTCTTTTTAATGTTTAAGGTAAAACGGCTTTCGTACAGGTTGTGCACCTGACGAAAACGAAATTGCGAGCAGTAATATTAAACGCGCGTTGTTTCTGCATTTCAGCCACGCAGAAACAGGGAAAATTACTACGCGCCGATGAAAGGGTCTGGGTTGAAGAGAGTGCTTGGACGAGATAAATTTGATTCTTGTGTCCAATAACTTCGGCCTTAAAGTAAAGTAAAATGTCGTGTCTTGAAGGAAGGCCAACGGCAGTGGCCTAGTGAAGCCGGATATGGCGGAAAGCTAATGCGCACACGAGGTGCATAATCCACTTTCCATTTTCAAGCGATGCCAAAACGAACGATCACGTCCGTTTTGGCTTCGGAGCTCGGAGTTAATCCCAGCCATATTATTTGCACTCGCAACGCTAGGATTGTCGTCTGATGGCCAATGCTAAAAGACGTTTAATGTTACAAGGAAGTACTCCTCCTAATCGGAAATGCTGGTGCAAGTGCACCGGAAACAAGGCGAGCCAAGTGATTGTTATCAGTGAAGCATTTGGGTTTCTTAATTTTTTCCTTACAGAACGTGTACGAAGTTTCTTGGTGAATTGAGTTAGATGAACATAATTTCCCTTTTATATTCTTGAACATCCGACTGTAGAATTCGCTGGTAGCGCGAAAATTTTCAGCCTCTGGCTGTGTTAGCAACTGGTGCCTTTGTTACCCAGTTGTTGTTAAGCGAAACATAGTTTATCTTATATTGGTCAATTATACGGAGGCTTCCCATAGGCGCAACACTTAATTAATCCCTGAAGGTATTAAAGATGCTCACAAAGGTAGTGCAATGAGCGGCAGACACCCAAGAGAAGTATAGTTATACTAAAGTAATAATGATTTTTTTTCTTTGCAAGCGACACATGCTTGCATTTATTTATTTGTTACATACTGTAGACACTAGGCGGGTTCAAGCAGGTTAGGCAAATAGAGAAAACAGAAAATATTGGTCACATTACAGAATGTGAAGTGGTAACACATTTTTATAGCCATTTCTGTTAGTTATAGTTCTTGGAAGAAATAATGTTTAAGCGTATCGATTCTTTGGAAGCATGGTGACAGGAGGTGTGGCTTAGCCGGTATTGCGTCCCTTTTTGCTAGAGGTGACAAGTATTTCCCCACGGTTGAAAGCAAGTTTGTTAGCCAAGGAAAGAGACAGAAATAGAATCCGCCTAATCTGCCGAGGTTTTCTGTATACATAGAGTGACTCGATAGAGCTAGCTTTTACTGGTTGGGTGGGGTGGCCTTGCCAGGACTACCTCGAGTGAATCATTATGACCGCTCCTCACTGAATCTGTTCAGTTTTCTGTATGCGCGATAATCATTATGCCTTCAGAAGGCAACCACGCGCTCCCACGTGCTCCAAGTTACTGGAACAGTTGAATTATACAGCGTTCTGCAATATTAAAACAATTACACTTGATCTCGTCATCCTAAAATTTCCTCGTAGCTTGTCGAAATATTTTTTTCAGAAATGGAATCGTCTGATCGTCCTTCTTGTGACTAATCTCTTTAGGGGACAAAGGGGCGTTTAACTGACTTCACATTTATTCCGAATTGAATTGAGTTCTGGGGTTTTACGTATCCAAACAGGTCGGTAGTGTAGGTCGTAGTGTAGTGTAGTGCAGGTCGTAGTGGGGAACTCCGGATTAATTTTGACCAGCTGGAAATCTTTAACGTGCTCCCAATGCACCGTACAGGGGCGTTCTTGCATTTCGCCCCCATCGCAATGCGGCCGCTGCGGTCGGGATTTGATCCCGCGACCTCGTGCTTAGAAGCTCGACACCATAGCCGCTAAGCCATCGCGGTGGTAAAATTAATTCCGAGAAAAACAAAACATTGAGACATACGTAGTGGCGGCACAAGGCAGAGAAAGTGATAATTTGCAATGGCTCTAATGCGAAACAAAGCGTTACGTTAACACATTATGTATTTGCCGTGCTCGTTTATGTACAGTTACCGTGACAAAGAGAAGTCCCCTTGTCGATAAATTGGCTCCAGAAACCTGCCTTGTTCGACTACTGTCAGTCATGTGCATGTAGTTGGGTGACGTAGTTGCGTATTTATGCGCACTTTTGTGTAGCTGTGTTGGTTCATCTCGATCGACCGCAATACTGTGCATGTCTGCTCGTGCTCTTGAACTCTTTTCTACGCCTTCCTTTCATTCGTGCGCGGAAATTGAATGCATGTTTGGCTTCTTATACAATATTTGGGGCTGTACAGTGCTATCAGATTTTTTTTTCTTGCCTTGCCCCCGACGAGAAGTTGCCAGCACCCAGCTAAAGACACCCATTTATCCTAAGTTCATATTATTAAAAGGAGACACGTTCATAGCGCTTCTGGCAGAAGGAAAAAGAAACGATTGGTGATGTAATAATGATGACAACCCCAGCAACAAACACCACCCACAATCATACCCCACGATAATAATAGGCTTCGACATCACGAGATAAAGTCTTCTCCTTTGCCTTCGCAAAAAAGCAAAACAAAAGATACCCCCGTTAGCTTGTGTAGTACCGTATTTCGGGACCGTATCTGCTTGGACCCTTCATATCGCGTTGTTCACGTCGTGACCGACAGCTAGAGACAGCGGCAAAGGGTGCCATAAGCAAATAGGCGATTGCCTCCAAGCTTGCCGAAGCTGCTGAGCCTACTGTCAATGTGTCACGTAGCTGCTCCCAGGGGCAGACATAGTCAGTTTTCGTGTGTTTGTAAACGGACTCAGCGGAACACCCTTGGTTCTGTTTGGTACGTTCGTCAAACATTTTGAACTGTGCTGGTATGCTGATCGACATATGCGCTCCCTTGATGCTTCCGCGCTGCATCTAGGCTCCCATTAAAGTGCCTCCGTCGAGTCTAAACTTGCACGAATAATTACTCTTTTTCCAAAAGCGAAGTTGTCCTCCTCCTTTCTTACTCTTTAATTCGTTATATAGCTATTTTACAGTGAGAAACAGATGTTCACGTGATGCCTTTGGTCGGTAATCACTTAACTGATAAATGATGATGATGATGATGACGACGACGACGACGACGATGATGATGATGATGATGATGTGTGGTGTTCTTGTGGCGCAAGGGCCAGGTATCGCGAAAGAACGTCATGCTAGTCTTAAATGATTTCGAAATGTAGCGATGAAATTTCGAGAGTTAGTTGAGACGGGGCTGTAAAGAGGCCCTAAAGACAGTTGCTGTAAACTGCCTAAAATGTACTTTCCGCATGCATCGTGGAGTGTGCCTGTGCAAGGCTGTGGAACGCCGTGCGCGAAAGCAAGAAAAATGCGGATTTCTTGCTCTGCGCGGCAATATTATTTCTACCATGAGTTTTAAGCCCTGAAACGCCTGTGAGAGTGAACGTGAGTAAATGAGCAGCCAGTACGCATCGTAGTATGGTGTGAACACGTTGTAAATGACATAAACACGCTGTGAAGTGCACCACAATGCGTTGGCGGTCTAGTTCGTGCGAATCCATAATTGCTTTGTTCAGCGCAAAACAACGGACACAAGAGCGCCTTGTCCTGTCGTCTTTCTTGTGTCCGTTGTTTTGCGCTGAACAAATTAATTGTGCACGCATAAATGCATTTGGCTATCAGACTTTTGCGAGCTGCACAGTGCGATTCGCCAGCGCGAATCTTCCTAAACGCACAATTGGTGCAGATTACACTCGCGGACAACTTTTCCTGACGATGAAGGGAAAGCTGCAGAGGTAGAGCTTCGGCATTTGTGCTGCTACACCAAGTAGTTTGGCAGCATTTGACAGCATTTTAGTCTCTTGGAGCACGTACCGCATGAATCAGCGTATCTTCCACATGCGAGAATTTCTCATTTGCCCGAACGCGAAAAAAAAAAAGAAGGAGAGAGAATTCACCGACGATTACGATACTCCCTAATGCGAAATTTGAGCGCAGCTCTATGCGCGTTTTCATTTCGCGATGTATTAGCTGGCATGGACAAGCAGTCTCGTGCGGCACGTTTCAAACGGAGCGAAGTGTGGCGCGACTGCCTCGCTCATCGAGATATCGCGAGAGGCAGCGCGTGTCTGACGCGTGGGTGCGATTCACAGCAGCCGCCACAGACAGACCTCCGCTCATGCAGCGCTTTGGGGAACAGACGACGCGTAGAGGGCCTTGATGCTCGTGCCTCCGCAGCGCGCCAGCGCATCGAGGCACCCTAACGACGCGCACTGTTCTGGCGCAATGTCGTAGCTATAGTCGTCGTAGTCCTTCTTACGCGGCACTACGCTTTTGTTCTCACGCTTTCGCCATACACTCATCCTCCGCTTTGGGCCTCATGGTTCCGCTGCACCCTCCTCGCCCTATCTTCGCCCTCGCCGCCTTTCATCGCCCGCTGTGCTCCGCGTTCGCTCCTTCATCTTTTGCTGTGCTCGTTCACTCGGTTACGAGGTACGACGCCGACGCTCGCCGCAGGAACGGGCATCTAAGAGCTGCTCTCTAAAATAAGTGAAATTTAACTCTCGGTGGTATATTTTGTCCTATTTTCTTGTTGTAGGGGATATACCTCTTCCATAGCTTAGACTACCAGGATGAAAACGTGGGACGTTTTTGAGAAGCACCCCCTCTACTTCCTCACACTTTGCCTTCCTAGTTCCCTTTCATTGTGGTTATCATCATGCGTCATCATACCATCATAAAAGCAGATACCATTTAGCTAACTCTTCCCTCTCGCCCTCGCATAGCCATCTTATCATTATTTCACGAAGAATATCACAGTTGTCTCGACCCGAAGCCTTAGATATTTCCCTCGTTTTCTTTAATTATGGGGTTTTACGTGCCAAAAACACGATTTGATTATGAGGGACGCCATAGTGGGGGACTCCGGATTATCTTTGACAACCGGGGGCTCTTTAACGTGCACCTAAATCTAAGTGCGATTGCAATTGAAAAACGAATGCAAAAGAAAATACAACGCCACATGGATAAACTAGAGGCTCAGATCCCCGCGAACCGCTATCTCAAATATGGAGAACTGTGCGAGGTCTACGTTCTGTTCCGGAACAGCGTTTCCAGTTTAAGACCCTAGCACTATTCCAGCGCCGACAAGACATTGATGTGGCGGAAGACTTCTGTGCTATGATTGCGGGCCAGCCAACTCGCACAGATTCGCTTATATTGAACTGTATTCCAAATTCACGAGATTTACGCATGGATCTGCCTTTCACGACGCAAGAGCTTGACGCGGCGCTCGCCCTATGTAATCGGTTATCGCCACCTGGTCCGGATGGCATATCTTACCATATGCTATGTCACTTTGGTGAACGGGCACTAGGTGCGCTCCTTAATATCTATAGCGAGTCCTGGCAGGAGGGCAAAGTTCCTCGAGATTGTAGGATCAGCTATTTAAAGGGACACTAAAGGTTAATATTAAGCCAACGTGGACTGTTGAAATACCATCCCAGAAGCCTCGAAACGCTTGTTTCGTGCTAAGAAAAGACTTATTTTAAGAGAAAATGCGTTCCGAAGCGTCCGCGTACCTCTAGCGCAGACGTCATGGTCTCATAGTGACGTTGCGCCGTCGGTGAGTAAAACGGCTCCCGCAGACGGCGCTACGGCTTTTCTGCACAAAACGCAAACGCGCGGCCAGAAAGAGCCAAGACAGCCGACAGCAGCGCGAAAGCGGAACTGCGGTGGCTAGCGGAAGGGAAAGCGCACGATGTTACGTTTCGCCTACAACGCGCGGTAATGCCGGCGTGGATGCAACGGACGCCGGGGCTTTGTTCAAAGCGGCGGACATTTTGGCCCGTCCGACGCCGCCGCAACGCCTACCCGCCAAGCGTGTCCAGGCGTGTTTCAGTGCCACGTGTCTTTGTGTGTGTGTGTGTGTGTGCCCACGCTTGTCAAAGCGCGGCATCAGGGGAGCGGAGCTCCCCAAGTGAAGGTTGGCGATGCGTCACTACACTCGGTTCAGCAGGTCTCTCGGCTCGACAGTTCGCGCCGTCGTGGGGTCATGCTCCGCCGTCCCGTGACCTTCATCCCGTGACCTTCATCCCGTGACCTTCTCTTTTGGACCGCGACGCCGAGGGTATAAGAGCAGCTGCCCCCGGACGCCAGGAGAGAGGCTCCGATTTGTACTGTTGAGTTACGTGCTCTCCCGTCTCTCCACTTCGGTCGACCTGACCGGCCGCTCTTTTGCTATGTTAGAATAAACAAGTTGTTCTGTTACCCGTCTTCTCTTGCTTTGCCGGGACCTTTCGATGCTTCCAGTGCCCCAGGCCGCCAGGCCAACGCTACCCTTGGGGCTTGCGACCCATTGGCAATAACGGGCGTCAGCACCGAGACCCCAACAACTCGTGCCAGCGGTGCGATTCCAACATCTGGTTGCCAGCGGTGAGATCGCGACAACGGAGGCCAGCAGCGAAGAGATGCGGTTGACTGTATGCTGAGCAGCCCAACGACCATCCGGGAGCAGCGCAACGAGCCCTGTGTGATGACTGGTTGCCTGCAGCGGAACGACTGCGCTGAAGTCTTGGCTGCGAGGTTTGGTGAGTGCGGGACTTTCTTCTTCTGAGTTTTGCCAGGCTTTTGTTAGTGTTAGAAACAGAGCTGGTAATTGTGGTTGTCGTTGCTACCGGGTTAGTTTGCGGCAAGACAATAGTAGGCAGTAGAGAAAGCAGCATTCAGAGCAGCCATGGATTTGAAGTCGTTGCGCAAACCGATATTGCTGGAGCTTGCAAGAGAGTTGGGTCTGGATGTCTCAGACAAACTCAGAAAACCAGAACTGCTAAGGGCTATTCTTGAGTTAGAAGCTGAGGATGACGAGCTGTCGGATTGCCTTGAGACCATTGAGGAGCGGGCAAAAAGACATGAGCGCGAACTTATAGAACAGAAAGAAAAAGAAGAGCGTGAACACGCTTTGGAAATGAAGCGTCTCGAGTTAGAGATGGAACGCGCTCGTAATGGAAGTCAGGCACACGGTGCAGGAGAACGAGTATTGTTCAAAATGACTGACCTGATGCGGCCGTTTAAGCTTGGAGAGGACATTGGTTTGTTCCTGGTTAACTTTGAGCGAACGTGCGAGAAGCAGGGGTTCTCTCGGGAAACGTGGCCACAGCGCTTGCTCACTTTGCTACCCGGCGAGGCGGCCGACGTAGTCGCTCGCTTGGAGAGAGAGGAGGCAGAGGATTTCGACAAAGTGAAATCGAGTCTGCTAAAAAAGTACCGGCTGTCAGCGGAGGCGTTCCGTCGGAAGTTTCGGGAAAATGAGAAAGGCAGAAGTGAGTCATATACAGAGTTTGCGTACAGGCTTATGTCAAACATGCAGGAGTGGCTCAAAGAAGAGAAAGCGTTTGGTGACCACGAGAAAGTTCTGCAGGGTTTCGGGCTAGAACAGTTTTATAGTCGGTTACCTGAGAACGTGCGGTACTGGGTCTTGGATAGGCCAGACGTTAGTACGGTGGCTCGAGCCGCTGAGCTAGCCGAGGAGTTTGTGACGCGTCGGGCTCGCGGAGCTAAGGACGGTCAAAAGGGTGAATTTGGCTCCAAGTTTGAGAGGCCGAAGTTCACACCCATGAGAGCAAAGGGGGATACACGTAGTGCGGATGCGAGTGAAAGCAGTCCGACCGAACGTACGGAGACGGCGGCAACCGAAGCCGAACGCAGAAAGCGGTTCGAGACGAGGCAAGCGCGCGTTTGTTATACGTGCCAGAAGCCGGGTCACTTTTCGGCGCAGTGTCCAGAAACAAAAACAAAAGTCGTGTTTTTGTCTTTATGCAGCACTGACGAGAACATGAAGCTTCTCGAGCCTTACATGCGAGACCTCCTCGTGAACGGGAAAGAGTGCCGAGTGCTTCGCGATTCCGCAGCTACAATGGATGTAGTTCACCCCTCTTACGTAGAACCCGATATGTTCACGGGCGAGTGCGCATGGATCAAGCAAGCAGTGGAAGCTCATAGCGTGTGTCTGCCGGTAGCAAAAGTGCTTATTGAAGGACCTTTCGGAGCACTTGAGACGGAGGCCGCAGTGTCATCTATGCTGCCCCCCCAGTACCCGTACTTATTTTCGAACAGGTCCGATCACCTCCTGCGCGAGAAGGGGCTTTTGTTTGGTGAGGCTAGCGTTCAGGCCTTAACCAGATCGAAGGTTCGGGAGCTCGCTGCAAAGGCGGTAGTTGCGGGGCCGACGTTGTTGAATGATGAGAAAGGGTCAGAGGCGCAGCAAGCTGGTATTCAGAGCACGCCCGAACGGGATAAAATTGAGCCTGTAGCGTTAAAGGCACCAGATACTGGAGAGGAAAATCCCGACACGGGAAAGTTAGAAGAGCTGTCTCCAGATTTGCTCATCGCGCCTACGTCAGACGGACTTAACAGGTTGCTAAAAGTCAGCCGGTCGGCTTTGATAGCCGAGCAAAAGAAGGATGGCAGCCTAGAAAACATACGCTGCATTATCAAGGAAGGTATCGCCAAGAAAAATGCTCGCTTTGTGGAAAGAGGTGGGGTCCTGTACCGGAAGTATCTAGACCGCAGGGGAGTGGAGTTCGATCAGCTGATCGTGCCTCAATGCTATCGTCAGGATCTGTTGCGCTTGTCGCATGGGGGTTCGTGGTCCGGACACCTAGGAGTTAAGAAAACTAAGGACCGTCTCTTGCAGGAGTACTATTGGCCAGGGTGTTTTCGGGACGCAGACCACTTTGTGAAGACATGCGACACCTGTCAGCGGGTGGGCAAGCCAGGGGACAAATCGAGGGCGCCGTTGAAGTTGGTACCTATCATTACGGAGCCTTTTAGACGGCTCGTTATTGATACAGTGGGACCTCTGCCGGTAACAGCCACGGGGTACCGACACATTTTGACTGTGATCTGCCCAGCGACAAAGTTCCCTGAAGCAGTGCCGCTTAAAGAACTCAGCTCAGTTGAGATAGTCAATGCACTACTGTCCATATTTGCGCGAGTTGGTTTTCCTGCAGAAATCCAGTCAGATCAGGGTACAGTGTTTACTAGCGCTTTGACGACAGCCTTTCTCGAAAGGTGCGGGGTAAGGCTGTTACACAGCTCAGTGCACCACCCCCAGTCGAATTCCGTGGAGAAGCTCCACTCCGTCATGAAGCGCGTGTTGAGAGCATTGTGTTTTGAACATCAAACTGACTGGGAGCTGTGTCTGCCTGGAGTGATGTTTGCTTTAAGAACCGCGCCGCATGCGGCTACGGGGTTCTCGCCAGCTGAGCTGGTGTACGGTCGCTCGCTGCGATCTCCGCTTCGCATGCTTCGAGAATCATGGGAAGGCAGGGGCGACGACCCAGTCGTGGTAGAGTACGTGCTTAAGCTCCTCGAACGCTTAAGAAGGGCACAGGAGTTGTCAGGTGAAGCAATGGCAGAGGCCCAGCAGAGGGCCAAGGTTTATTATGATCGGACAGCCAGGGCCCGTCGTTTTGAGGTGGGCGATGAGGTCATGATATTGCGCACATCGCTAAAGAACAAACTCGACGTGCAGTGGGAGGGCCCAGCACGGATTGTTCAAAAACTGTCGGACGTTAACTACGTGGTGAGTCTGCCAGGAAAGCGGAAAGCACAGCAAGTTTACCACTGTAATCTGCTCAAACCCTATAAGCAACGGGAAGCAGTGGTGTGCATGATGGTAAACGTTCCCGAAGAGCTTCCGGTCGAGCTTCCGGGACTAGGCTCAGTGACGAACAGGAAAGACACCGATCAAGTCATTAGTGACTTAATAAGTAAAGCATCGCTGTCGCCTGAGCAGAAAACCGAACTACACCAGCTCTTACAAGAGTTTCAAGGTCTGTTCTCTGAGAGTCCTGGTAGGACTTCTGTCCTTACTCATGACATAGAACTTACCTCCCCAGAGCCAGTACGATCCAAGGCGTACCGGGTGTCACCCCGCCAGAGCGAGATTATGGAGGCTGAGGTAAAGAAAATGCTACAGCTCGGTGTTATTGAAGCGGGTGAGAGTGATTATACCTCCCCTTTGATTTTAGTTGAGGTACCGGGCAAGGAACCTCGTCCTTGCGTCGACTACCGCAGGCTTAATTCCATCACTAAGGATCAAATTTATCCGATCCCTAACATCGAGGAGCGCCTTGAGAGAGTGAGTAGCGCTCAGTTTATTTCCACCCTAGATCTTGTCAGGGGTTATTGGCAGGTTCCACTTACAGAAGAGGCTAGTAGGTATGCGGCGTTCATTTCACCAATGGGGACATTCCGTCCTAAAGTTTTGAGTTTTGGTTTGAAGAACGCGCCATACTGCTTTTCAAGCCTCATGGATAAAGTGTTGCGGGGACAGCAAGAATTCGCTTTACCGTATCTAGACGACGTAGCGATATTCTCCGCATCCTGGCCTGAGCATATGGCGCACTTGCGGGCAGTGCTAACCCGCCTGCGCGATGCGGGCTTGACAGTCAAGGCGCCCAAGTGCCAGTTAGCACAGGCCGAGGTTGTCTACCTCGGACACGTGATTGGTCGGGGTCGTCGCCGCCCCTCTGAAATAAAGGTGGCCGCTGTGCGAGACTTCCCGCAACCGCGTACGAAGACCGATATTCGGTCGTTCTTAGGTGTCGCCGGCTACTATCAGAGGTACATCCCCAGGTACTCTGATATCGCGGCTCCCTTGACGGATGCTCTAAGAAAGACAGAGCCGCAAACAGTCGTCTGGGATGAGACGAAGGAAAGAGCTTTTAGCGCCCTAAAGAGCGCCCTAGCAAGCCAGCCTGTGCTACGATCGCCCGACTACACAAAAGGGTTCGTTGTTCAGTGTGATGCTAGTGAGCGAGGCATGGGCGTTGTACTGTGCCAACGGGAAAATGGAGAAGTAGAACACCCCGTCCTGTATGCTAGTCGTAAGCTGACGAGTCGTGAGCAGGCGTATAGCGCCACCGAGAAAGAGTGTGCGTGTATCGTGTGGGCCGTTCAGAAATTGTCATGTTACCTAGCTGGCTCGAGGTTTATCATTGAAACGGATCACTGCCCTCTCCAATGGCTGCAGACCATCTCTCCCAAAAATGGCCGCCTCCTGCGCTGGAGCCTCGCTTTGCAACAATATTCCTTTGAGGTGCGTTACAAAAAGAGGAGTCTCAACGGTAACGCCGATGGCTTAAGTCGAAGCCCCTAACGTGGGAATCAGCCTCAAAATTGCTTGTTACTGATGTTTTTCTTCCTGAGGCAGGATTTTTTTTAACTTATTGCTTTTGTGTAGTGTTTCAAAGTGATGATGTGCTTTTTAGTGCAATTTTTCCGATTTGTGGACGCGTTCTGAGTGCTGCTAAACTACTGTAAGGAACTAGGCAGCAGTATAAAAGGGGAAAGAGCCTGGCAGGGCTTAGTGAGGGTTGTGCCGTGCTTGCTGACTGAGCGGTTGACTTTCGGCGTAGTTCTCGCTTGCCGGAAACGAGAACAAAAATGTCAACTCTCCCGAAGTCACTTTGCAGTGTCCTGTGTGCACCTGAACGTGAGAACGAGGCCTTCTCTGTGCGCTGCGCTCAAGAAACGCCAAAGGACGCCCGACTTCGGTTATGAGCATCATCGAGCGACATCCCTCCGGACAGCGGATGCAGTCCCCTGACCTTCGGGATCTCCTTCCCCCGGCGGGGCGGTCTGTTACGTTTCGCCTACAACGCGCGGTAATGCCGGCGTGGATGCAACGGACGCCGGGGCTTTGTTCAAAGCGGCGGACATTTTGGCCCGTCCGACGCCGCCGCAACGCCTACCCGCCAAGCGTGTCCAGGCGTGTTTCAGTGCCACGTGTCTTTGTGTGTGTGTGTGTGTGTGTGTGCCCACGCTTGTCAAAGCGCGGCATCAGGGGAGCGGAGCTCCCCAAGTGAAGGTTGGCGATGCGTCACTACACTCGGTTCAGCAGGTCTCTCGGCTCGACAGTTCGCGCCGTCGTGGGGTCATGCTCCGCCGTCCCGTGACCTTCATCCCGTGACCTTCATCCCGTGACCTTCTCTTTTGGACCGCGACGCCGAGGGTATAAGAGCAGCTGCCCCCGGACGCCAGGAGAGAGGCTCCGATTTGTACTGTTGAGTTACGTGCTCTCCCGTCTCTCCACTTCGGTCGACCTGACCGGCCGCTCTTTTGCTATGTTAGAATAAACAAGTTGTTCTGTTACCCGTCTTCTCTTGCTTTGCCGGGACCTTCCGATGCTTCCAGTGCCCCAGGCCGCCAGGCCAACGCTACCCTTGGGGCTTGCGACCCATTGGCAATAACGGGCGTCAGCACCGAGACCCCAACAACTCGTGCCAGCGGTGCGATTCCAACAACGACGATAAGCTGGTTCTTTATTTTATGACGCCAACTTCGACGCTCGTTGCAATGGATGACCCTGACACAATAGCTCGCGATGCTGGGCTCGAGTTCAGTGATTTAAGCACTGATGAACGTGACCTGCTGTTGAGGGCTGGCGCTGCCGGCGTCGTTGCGTACTACTACGACGAAGGCCTGCTTTGAAAGGCACTTCACGCGACTTCAGTAAGTCAGCGTTGAACTCGTAATCCTCTGGACGAAAGTGCAGCGAGCACACTACGTGATTTTTCGGCTCCTTGCCAGTGCTCTGTGGCAGAGGTACGGCACTTAACCATTTCGAACGGAGAGGTTCACTCGTTGGCACACAGTGGTAAGTAACGTTGGATTCGCCGCTGCAACAGCCCTTGGCCAAGTTCCGCGGACCGTTAGCGCATCCCACGACATCACATGGACGTGGCATCCTCGCTGCTTGTTCCAAATGCAAGTTTCACGAGCCAGCAGCACCACCGTAGCACGACACGATAAAGAAACAACTGAAACTCCAAAGCGCGCGTGACGCAATGTCGAGCGCGCAAAGTCGAGCGAAAACGAAACCTTTCGATCAGCCATACTATCCAAGGGTAACGTCAAAATGTTTTTTCTTAGAATCGAATAGAAGTAGCCAAGTAGCATTTTCTTCCGTCTTATAATCTAATGAAATGATCTTTTTAATACGAGTAGTTGAGTATTAGTGACATAAATTATGATGAGGAGTGCTTTCGTCATCGGGCTAGTACCCGAATGTCGCTGGGGCGTCTCAAATTGTGTCATGCATTTACCTCAATTTCTCGGTTACTAAAGCTCTGTTCGCGATTATATTGATGCCTTAGACGTTCTAGAGCATTGTTTTATCACTTTAACTTGACTTTCTGGTAGCCTTAAGTGTCCCTTTAAGCCTGGCAAGTCTCCCTTAAAGATTACTTCATACCGACCAATTGCGCTGGCAAGTTGCGTTGGGAAGGTAATGGAGCGAATGATTCTCACCAGACTTGAGTGGTACCTTGAACATTACGAAATCTACCCGCACGCCATGGCGGGCTTTCGACGTCACCGATGTTCTATCGACAACGTTATCGATCTGGTAACCTATGTTCAACACCAAAAGACGTGTAAGAGGTTGTCTGTCGCAATGTTCTTAGATATAAAGGGAGCCTACGACAACGTTTTTCATGACGCCATACTTGAAGCATTGTAATCGGTGGGCCTAAGTGGTCCATTATGTCGTTGGACACGCAGTTATTCACATAGGCGGACTCTATTTGTTAACACTGAAGCTGGCCCAACCTCGCTATATTATACACAACATGGAGTTCCACAAGGCGCCGTCTTGAGTCCCACGCTTTTCAACATTGTACTCATTGGTCTCGTGAAACGACTTCCGAACACAGTTAAAATATCAATGTATGCAGACGACATCTTCGTCTGGGCATCTGGCGTGACACGGCCGCAAGTACGCGCCAGGCTTCAAAAAGCTGCGACGTCCACATCGACGTACTTAAGTGAACAAGGCCTCAAGATCTCGCCACGAAAATGCGCATTGGTCGCATTTAGCAGAAAGCCAGTGACATCATATGATGTCTCTGTCGACAGTCAAAGCATACGTTATGTCAGGACGTACCGATTCTTAGGCTCAATCATTGATCGTGACCTCTGCTGGAGTCCTCATGTGTACCTAAAGAAGCACCTGACGGATATTTCTAACGTGTTTAAGTTTCTTGGAGGAAACGTCTGGGGTACGTCAGTACATGCAATTATGCCACTATACATGACTCTCTTCCTTGGGTATTTGCGATACAGCTTGCCTTTGCTGACCAACACCTACAGAAGTAATGTCCGTACACTCGAAAGCGTCCAGGCCCAGGCACTTAGAGTGTGTCTTGGATTGCCGCGGTGCTCGTCAACAGCTGAAACCATTGCCATTGCACACGACTTCCCAGCCAAGACCCATATAGTCATGGAAGCGCTCAGAGCACACGTAAGACGCCTCGCTCGAGCCCCTGCCCATCATCTAGCCTCACTGGCAGAGGATCCACCACGTTCTGCTCTATCGTCACACAGTCCTGCTCTATCGTGCATACCTCCCATCAGGTTATACAGCTCCAGCGAAAGCTCCGTTTCTCTCATGGTGCTTGGCTCAAGCAAAGGTTCGTCTAATGGTACCAGGAATCCGAACAAAAGTTCAACTCTCGTCTCCAGCACTCGTGCAGCTTTCACTGCTCTTGCTGTACGAGACATACAACGAGCATCATCATCTATATACTGACGCTTCAACCACGGTGAATGGATCTGCAGGATCGGTGATCTTTCCTGCAAAACCCTCTACGATAAAGATTCGACTATTTCACCAGATTACATCGGCTGCCACGGAGCTTGCTGCTATTCGCTGTGCACTTCGTGTAATTTCTGACGAATCTCTTTAAATCTAAGCACAGGGGTGTTCTTGCGTTTCTCCCCCATCGGAATGCTCCGGCCGAGGCCTGGATTTGATCCGGCGACATCGTACTTAGCAGCGCAGCGCCAAAGGCACTGAGCAACCCCGGCGGCTTTTTTCCCCGGTTCTTATATTACTTCGTACAAGTCATCTTCCAAGAGTCGCTCGCCCCGCAAAGTCGCACTGCCACCTTTACGTCTTCCTTTTAAAACTCACGGGTGTATACATTGGAATGGCCTTACCTACAAAATCGTGCCACTCAACGATTCGCAAGCCTTCGTTGAATGTCTAAGAGTTCATTTACCATCATAATATGGTCAATCTGGCATCTTTTTGTTCACCCACCCCTTATCAAATACTCCCGCAGTGAGAGTCTTTGAGGAAATAAAGTGAATGTGGTTCGGCCGTGGAGCGCACCCGCTCGTCTTATCGCAGTGGTGAACGCATGCCGAGGGCTACACTGCTGATCGGCGGAGCGCACGTAAGTACGCAGCGTTGAGCAACGAGACAGTCAACAGCAACAATAACAACAACAACAACAACAACAACAACAACAATAAAATAATAACTCTATTTGCCATCAAGGTTGACGCGGAGGTAGAGGTAGAGAGTAAAAGCTAGGGAATCCTTGACTAGCTCTCTCCTCCCCCGAAGCAAAATACATTTTGTTTCTTTGATTTGGAGTCCGTTGTGCTTCGGCAGATACGTCGACCGCAATCATCCCCGGCGAGGGTGATGCGCACGATCCCGTATGCATGTGCCACGCGCGGGTGGGTTATGCAAAAGTCTCCTCTGACGTAGCTATAGAATGGTGTTGAAGAGGTTGCGCCCTTCTTGCTCGTCAAGGGTGGCGTAACGGGAGGAGGAGGAGGCTAGATAGTTCGGCCGGGTTTCTAGCGCGGAGGCAAGTGAGGTCGTCTTGCGGCAAGCACGTACGATGAACAAAATCCGTGTTTGCGAAACACAACTGTTGTGGCCAGACGTAAGGCAGAAGGAAAAAAGTATACTCAGACGCGAAGGGCGGCATCCCCACCCTTTTCTATATAGGTGGCATTTTTATTTTGCACTATACGTATTTTTTTTATCAGAAAGGTACGAGCGCAGCAAACATGGCTCTTTCCCAGAGGAATTCCTAGACGAGCCGGACATATACAGGGTGTTCCACGTAACTCGAACCAAGAATTTTAAGAAAGTGGTTAACCGCCGAACATGTGGCATTCCTTGGAGTATTTTTTTTATATTCCGCTTAATTAGTTACTAAAGTAAGAAGAATTCTGTTAAATTTTAAAAACTTACTTTAGGGCCAAGTGCTTCTCGTTGCATCGTAGAGGGGTTTCAGAAAAGACCGATGCAATTCTCTTGCGGCAACGTACGTGCTGCGTGGCGAGTCTTTTTCGGCGTTTAAAGAAAGCCCACGAAATAGGAAATAAAACCGCGCTCGTGCGCCGTCCTATTGCAGCGCTCTGAACCGTGCATCTTAGCCTATCGCTTGTCAGGGAGGACGGCGCTTCCTTTCTGTGTGCCACCGCCAAAGATGCTGACGCACTCTGAAGCCGATCCCTAGAACCGCGGCTGCTCACTTCGCCACGGTCCGCGCACGCGGTTCTTTCGCACGAAGCATACCTGTTTAAAAGTTGCAACAATCAGGTGCTTGCGGCTTCAGAAATCGCATTTGGCGCCTACAGTACACAAAAGCATGGTCTCTGAGACTGGATTCCGTTACTCTGAGAGAGAAAAAAAGATGGCCCAAAATAAAGGGACGCAATTTGTTTCAATTTTGCCCGATCTTGAACTGTCTTTGAAGAGTAGAGGGTTATATAGAGAAGATATTTCTCCGCTTACGATATACAGAACTGGGACATAATTTTTTGTACAGAGATCATCATCATTATCATCAGAACCTAAGAACACTGCAGGGCGAACGCATATCCCAGCCCTCTCCCAATGTCCATGTCTTTGGTCAGCTGACTCCAATCTCTGCTTGCATATTTTGAAAAAGGCACGCAGTTCCCTGTCCCCCTCGACTGCTTCTTCCTGCCATAGGAACCCATTCTGTGACCCTAATGAGCTACCGGCTATCTGATCTGCACCCTTTACGCTGCCTGCCCAACTCCATGTCTACCTCTTCGTCGCAACTAGAATATAGGCTGTCCCTGAACAACCTGAGAACTTTCACTGATGAGGAGTCACCAATGTGTAATAATTGTGCTCCATTTATTAAAGTTTAGCTGCCTCCAAGAATTTTATAATGAATATGCAAAACATAAACAAAAATTTTGCTTCCAGCAGTCGAAAGAACCTAGCTTTCTTTTTCGAAAATTAAAAAAAGATAATGGAATTCAGTTGGTCGTTAGTCTAATTAGAGCGTTCATTCATTTATCGTCTAAATTAACAGAAAAATAAGAGTCGCTGCGAGCTAAACAGTTCTCTTAGGCTGAACATATCCAGTGCCGTAGTGATACAGGAGATGGAAAAAAAAATACTATTCTATCACGTTTTCTCCGTGATAATAAATGCATTAAAAGTAATTTTGTAGAGCTGAGCTCAATCGAAATAGAGCGATATTAAAAAGACATACGGAAAGCGTGCACACGCTGCAGCAAACCGTTGCGAGCTTTCGAGAATCACAGCCAGTTAGTGTCTTGCTTTCAAGCACATTTGTTAGTGAATTCCCATAAGTCCGCAATTGACTAAATGGAATTAAACATTAACCCCGCCCGTCAATCATAACGACCCCCCCCCCCCCTTCTCTCCTGTCCCTCTTCGGCTATCATTCCCTTCAAATTGAGCGTTGCCGCCACATTTAGCTCACTCAGGACATCGAGGGCAAACATTTTACGCTCTTCATGAAACAAGAGTATATGCTTTCGGGGGCTTAATTGTATTGCTAATTTTCGGCGACACCCACAGTTAAACCACGGAGCTTCAGCATAACAAAGACATCCGCCATAGCATGCCGTCAATTTATTATGGACTTTGACTCAGAGGCAGAGTTAGTTCTTCCAGGCCGCAAAGGTAAACATGCGTTTACGCTGCTCTAAATGTTTTGAGTGCTTCTATTGATATATTTTTTTTGGCCAACGCTGGTAATGAAACAACACATTTAAAGTTTTACCCATACATCAGTTCTGACGTGTTTTATGCACATAATTTGAGAGAACAGGTGACACCGCGGCAACATATCGTCGGATTGGGTACGAAATTAAAGAGCAAAAAAAAAAAAAAGAATACCGAAAAACGCTGAAAGCAGGCAAAGGGCGTGAACACCTGCAAACTTCTACACCTGCACACCAGCACAGGAAGCCACAAAAGATATTGAAAGAAGTCGCACCAACTCGGTAAAGCACGTATAGGCAAGCACAGTTCCACGAAGAAATGAAGGCGTATTTATAGTATTTTGTATTTCGAGAACACGTGTAGAAGTTCACTGTTTTGCGGACGAGCACATAACAACAATGACAATGGTCGCATGACTACACACGACAGCCTAAATTTGCATGACACATATATGTGTAATGTAAATTAGCGAAGTTATTGTATTGCGGTATGAAAACGGGAGCACAAGAATGAAAAAAAAATGTACAATTACCCCTAGAATTGCACTCGTCCAGCGCCAAACATCAGTGAAACCACACACCCTTCATACAGAGAATCAGAACTAGTTTATTATAATCATGTTTTTTGAAGCCCAATATCGACCCGTGCCCTTCAAACTTTGTCCCAACATCATCTGAGACATGCACTTTATTCCCTAATTTTTTGAAGTCGGTACGGCATTTAATTCTTCCAGCACACTGGTAAAACACGCGTGTAGCGCTTTCTAGTGCCTCTAGCTGCGCTAAAACTAAAATTAAAAAAATCACGAGCCATTACGCTCTCTGAAGGTGGTTGACCAGCGAAGCTGTTTAGCACACGACACGGAGGGGACACGTAATTTTGAACAAAGGTACAAATTCATTTACTGTCTTGATGGGTGGTCATCGTGACAAAAGGTACGCACACTCATTTAATGTCTTGGTCGGTGGTCATTATTTAACTCGATACTGCAGTCACATTCTTTGCTAATGTCAAATCGATGCACGTTCGCCGCTGGGTGGTCGGTTGGACCGGATCGGTATGGCATCGCAAGGGATATGTTTGCAACACGGAACGCGTAAACCACTCCCTTTTCGGTACCAACACATCCACATTGTAATCACCCACAACGACAACAGGGGTAGCGTCATCGCAGCTAATTCACGCAAAGTGAGTAGCCATGAACCTTACGGGACTTTGAGTCATTGCATATTTTGCTTGCTTACTGGAGTACGAGCCATTGCTCACGGTGGTATGAGCTATTGCTTCCAGCGGTATGAGCCATTGATGATGACAGTTTTGAATATGCTGTTCTATATGTTGTATGCGTGATTAGAAAGAATTTAAGCACTGTTCGCTTCACTTTGCTAGGTCTTGTAGCCTTTGCCTTACGGGGCTATGAGCCATTGCATGTTTTGCTTGCTTACGGAAGCATGAATACTTAGGGGGGTACGAGCCATTGATCATCATAGTTTTTGTTCACGGAGGACAAAAATCCATGGAACCCTAGCAATATACAGCTTCGCTATAATTATGGGGTTTTACGTGCCAAAACCACGATCTGATTATGGGGCACACCGTAGCTGGGACTCCGTAAATTGAACCACCTGGGGTTGTTTAACGGGCACCTAAATCTAAGTACCCGGGCGTTTTCGCATTACGCCCCCATCGAAATGCGACCGTCGTGACCGGGATTCGATCCCGTGACCTCGTGTTTAGCAGCCCGACACCATAGCCACTAAGCAACCGCGGCGGGTAGTCGCGCTAACAGCTTTGCTGGGAAAAAACAAAAGCAAAACAAGAACAGTGCCATGCGACTATAGGCGCTTTCATGCCGCCGATGTCAGCACCCTCGCACTAGCTTAGATAGAACGATTGCTGATGCGCTCAGGCCCGAGGTGTGAACGGGACGCAAGCATTGGTGACGAAACGGAGACGACGACGTGACCTCGTGGTCATGGCCGCCCATTGAGCGAAGGTAATTTCGCTGCTGAGTGCGATGTCGCCATACGAGATTGGAGATAAAGAGCTTACATGGCAACGCTGAAAAATGTGTCAGCATTCTGTTGCTTACTTCGCCTAAAGAGCGGGAATGTGGCGCCAGATGGAGATGTAGCCGAGACAGCGGTCTGATTCGAACGACGACGGCGGAACACGAATGAATACTGATACGTTGCTAGGTTATTTAGATACTCACAACAGCAAAATCCTGACTCAGAGTTGAGATACAACAACAACATAAAGAAAACTAACAAATATTACGCTAATGGAAGAAAATGCAGGATAGCTTGAGAGAGAAAGACGTTTATTTCATTTCGGTCCCCTGTCCGGGGTTACAGGGTGTTCAGGTGATGGTGAGAGACGCCGCGAAACTGAGGTGAAGCTGGGATGCGAAGAAAATGGTGTCAAATGTAAAGTCAGACATCAAGAAACAATACATGGTATAAGTAATGAAGAGGAAGCCAGCTGTGGAGCATTATCGGACAGCAAGGGTTGAAATCAGAAGGTTGCATGACAATTCAGTGTGTAGTGCCCTGGACTGTTTTGAAGCCAGGTTGAGGTGTCTGGCGTATTCTCATGTATTTCCAACATGTTCAGATGACTACGGGACTTACACATCGGGCTGCTATACTGCAGAAACCGCTGCTCATATTCTGTTAGAATGTCGGGATACCGATTCAGTGATAAGTGTGCAAACGGTGGACTGGATTGAGGCGCTACGATTTAAGAAGAGGCTTCAGCTCAGGGCGCCTATCTAAATACACGGCAAGGCATAAACCGCTTTTCTCGGCAGTCACTGCGCGGCATTTGGTGAGGTTGTTTCTTTTTCTTGATTTACTCTAAAGGGCCTTCCGGGGTGTTAATTACACGGAGGAAAACAACGCACAATCTGACTAAACACTAATTAATATTACAAGGTTACAAGAAGCGCGAGTAACAAAGTCAGTGCAACCTGGCATTAGTCAACTTCGTCAATGGTGTACGCTTCAAAGAAAACTAGGAAAGAAAAAGGGATTTGTTGTGTTGAAAGTCAAGAAGTTAAAATAATTATTGAACGAAGTAAAATTTTCATTTAGGCCGTAGTTCTTTTTTAACAAGAATTGCAGAAAATTATGAATTCAAAAAAGCACACGCCCAACTACCAAGTTTACAACTCTATAACTCAACAATATTAAACAATATATCTATTTTGTAAACTTCACTTAAAAATTATCCAAAGTAGACAAAGTAGATGCACTATAGACCGCTTTAAAGTATGCCGCAAATTTATGAGTGGGGCATTTGCGGTACCATAGTAAACATTGTAAGAATGTCGCGTAGGCTGTAAACTCATCTGTCAAATTTGTCCGCTTTAAATCCCCCAAACATATGTACTTTGCAGAATTTTAATATCAGTAGTTTGTGCACTTTTACTGATTTGTAAATATCGTACTTCAAATTTCTTAAACATTACCAACCTTGAGCAATGTTTGTAAAGACTCGAAGGTCGAAATAAGAGTTCTGCCTCTCCAGTCACGAGAATTTGACTTTCTCTTTAAAATGAAAGAAATGTTATTCAGGTTTGTCGAGTGGTGGTTTTTTATAAGTGCATTTCTACGTTTTACAAGTATTTGAAGAAGGGGCATCTGAGTTGGCTCCGAGATATAGCTTGCTCTTAAGGACAGCGGTAGAAACTTACATGAAACTGATGTGCGTACTATAGCAAAAGACGAGTGGATAATTCGCGGTACAAAAAAAAAAAAAAAAAAGGGAATAACGCACGGTAAAGCGAACTTTCTCTTCTGAATAATGTACTGAGTGTATGAAAATATTTAAACATATAAGAGCGCCAGAAGACTCCAAAGGACGAGCTCGGCGCCATATACTACCGCCTCGTTTCAAAGGGGATCATCGACCGTCGTCTAGCAATTTTCGCCTTAGCTTACAGCAGGTTCATAGGTTCAATCCCCACGGGATGAAGCTTTTCCTACCCTCGAAGCTTGATGGAGAACACTACTTTCGCTCCGCACAGCGCTGCAGTCGTATGCATTAGTTTGCCCAACACTTTACTAGGCTCATTGAAGAATCATCCGGATTGGTCAAAAGGACTGCATCCGTGGCGGCAGCTTTCTTTCTTTCTTTCTTTCTTTCTTTCTTTCTTTCTTTCTTTCTTTCTTTCTTTCTTTCTTTGCGACATTGCACAAGCTTGATGAAACAGCCTCCATTTAACATTCAAACTAAAGAATGCTTAACTTACAAGCAAATGAGAAAATAATCACCACACAGAGACAGAAATAAAAGAATTTTAACGACACTTTTATGATCGTAGAATGTTGGATAGGAATGTTTCCCACAAGTAGTAGGAAATAAAAGAAATGTTTAGATAAAATTCGCAACTATTGGGTTGTCGGGTTCTCCACGATCAGTACATTGCTGATTAAAAAGTGACAAAATAAGGCCATGCCATAGCGTTCCGGCAATAAAAAGCGTTTTCAAGCAGTGCTTATGTAACCAATAAAAACACGCAGACGAAGTTAATCTACAACTTCAAAATAACACAGAAACGCAAATGCATGCTACGCGTTTAAGCATGGTTATAGATCTACAGATTTAATATCAGTTTCCCGAAAGAGTTATCGAGTATTTTAGAGTGGGTCTTCGTAACGACGTCTTACTGCATCACCCAAGCAACATTTATACATAAAAAAAAATAATAATCGAGGTGATTCATTGTTGACCTCAAAACACACCTTAGCCGCTGAAACTTAAAAACTGTGTCCGCCACTTGCAACCTGATATGATGTATGAGTGTCTATGTGGCGTAACACCAAGAGAGATCGTAAACTACAGATATATGTTCACTGCAGACAGGGTCCACAGACTGTTCACAGAGCTGACATCAAAGTGAAACTTTTGATTTATAGACCTCGTAATTGCTTCGTTGTAACTTCACCATACGAACTCCCGAACTGAACTTGTTCGACAGTGGCGGAATCGTGTGATTTACAGAGCAGTTGGCCGGCATCAGTGCTTCCAGCAATACCAACACGTCCGAAAACACATAAGAGCTCCGTTTGCTGCCATGATGATACAGCTACAGCTATTTTTAGTGAAATCTGATAAATCTCCATTGCGTCTGAATTCCGCAGGCAGCTGCCGTAAGCATTGAAGCGTTCACATCGAGTCCGTTTTAAGTACACCATGCAGCAAGCGTCACCTGTGCTTGAGTGAAGTCGGCGGCTACATTTATTGCACGAAGCGTTGCTGTCGTTAACGACGTCCCATGCGAAAAAGGCGTCTCTGACCTATATCTGTTCACTGAACTGAAGGCAGAGATATTGATCCGGGCAACGTTGTTGATTCGTCAGTCTAGATGTGTACACTCATATTGCGATAATTCCGCAGGTGACCCCGAGTTAACATCTCCGCGAAAATGCTGCAAACAGTATATTCTCGTCCTACCCGCCGATCGATATCGGCCGTATATCGAGATTCATACGCCGATATTGTATCGTCTGCTGGGATTTCGCGTCGGAATTGTATGTTGGTGAATAAGTAAACAACTAAATAAATAAATATATAAATAGATACCACTGACAACATTCCACAAAGAGGACCTTGCTTTTCTCTTCACCTGTGTTATATGTTATCGGTGGTGGCGACTTGCTAACGCGTGAAAAGCAATAGAGACCCCAAAATCGATGGGCTTGCTTCCATCTCTAAAGCATCTCTCCCGGCCTGTGTTTGTGTTCGCGCATGTGAAACCAGTGACGTCAAAACCGTCTTCTATCTGAAAGCCGCGCCGGCAGTCTCCGCACTTCGCGCGATTATTCCGTTGCAGTGGGAATAAAACTCGCTTCGGGCTGAACGATCCGTTTTATGTGGACACGTATTGCTGCGTGCCTGAGTTCACTGGCTGTGCGATCCCTGGAGATGTGGACTGTGTCGCGACGGCTTCGGGGCAAGCGCACAGGATCATCGGCGACAACGCTGAAGCAACTGCTCGGGGAAACTGCACCCCCGATCGGAATTTAGCTTGACGAGACCCGAAGACAGTTCAGGGACATAATAGCTTTTCGAGTAGGTTGTTATTACGCCCACGTATGGACGTGCCCCGGTCCTTTCGTGATTGGCGCGATCCCTTGCTGTTAGAATGTCCAGCTTTCGACAGTTGTCGCTGTGTGCTACTGAACAAGTTCCAGCAACTTAATTTCGCTCGAACAGCAGTTATAGATTTCCCGTTTCCAAAAGATCGTGCTTCAGCATGAGACGATGCTCCCGAAGCTGTGAATTCTTGTCATTCGTATGACCAGGCGCTAGTCTGTGATCCTCGTACTCTGCGCGTGGTGCGATGTCTTGTGGTGTTCCCTTTTCTCCTTCATTTATCTCTTGTTCGTCACCTTCGTGTTTCTCTTCGTTGCGAACCCTCAATGACTTTTCTGACCGTGGCTGCTGGATGCCGCTGTCCGGACGAATCGCTTAAATTAAAAGTAAACAATGCCACGCGTGCTCGTTGGTTGGATCGAACTTGAGTCGCTCAGCACAGCAGCCCCACGCTCGAAGCACTGGGCCAACTGGCTTTCTGAGATCATCGCCGCGTATGTCGCATTGCGCAGCACCGGTGCCCGAGAGCACAAGCGCCAGTTTTCTTTACGCCAAAGAAACAGGAGTGGAATGGGAAAATTTATTGCATTTGAATAATCGCTTCACGAAAGTGTCGCTTCATAAAAATTCCAATGCGTGCATTGGATCTGCATAATTTCTTTTATTGCGATAGCAATTCTACGGACACTCCAGGTGCATTTTGCCATCGCCGTCGCCGTCGCCGTGATGTTCTGTATAACGCCCAAGCGCGATAACATCGTCGCCGCGCGCCCTATGGTTTATGTACTAGTGAAAGCGCACGAGGGGAGCCGGTGATGTCTGCTCAATTTGGCGCGCGCAAGGGAGGAAAGCTGACAGGAAACGCGCCGTCTTCCGCCGCGCGGAAGGCCGTGCGGGGATGGAAGGGAAGGAGGGAAGCTGCAACATCGCGTGATAGGTTGGCATCTTGATGCTACATCCGGAATTTTCATGCAAGTTCGTGGCATTTGAAGCAAATATCCCGGTCTCTTTTTGTTGTCGGCGATGGCACAGCGGTTTACATCAAAGTGGCGTCGATTTTCTTCGAAGCTGGCTCCTAGAATACGGGTGAACGACTTCCACGTAGTTCCACATGCATCTGACTTCATATCCGCGATAACATTTTAAGTAATCACTTTCGAGTAGGTTTGTAAAAATATTTAAGGGAATGTGTTGTATAATGTGCAATGGGTCTGAGGACGTGTAGAAAGGCGATAGGCGTTTGTGCTTTTCTGCACTCATTATGCTGCAAACTTCCATGCTACCATTGTCGAAAGGAATGGACCCCATTTACCTGTAATGTGACGCGAGCAATTTCTTGTTTGGCTATTTTCAAGTTTTATAATTTGTTTTAGCTAATTCTGCTTACGATGATCCTGATCACTTTGATCAATTTTGAATACGGAAATTGGCGCTGCGGTTTTAAATACATTTTCTGAAGCGCGTTTGTCATAATGTCCAAGTGCATAGTTTACAGCTGTACGGAGTACGGAAAAATGTGGTTTCCATACGGAAAATCACTCTTTGTGGATATGTTTCAGAAAAGTTTGACGGGCCACTGATTGCGGCATTTAGTTTTTTGCAAGGATTGCTTCTGATATGTGGCACAATTTGGAACGGTGATGGCATTTCCTGGCATAATCCGCGACACCTGAGCAATAATAAAGGTAGAGATGCTTTAAACGGCGTTCCCCGAACTACAGCTACCACGATCTCTTGAAGTGTGCTTTAAAAATTTATCAGAAATTTTCCCTTTTTTTAGAAAGCTTTAGACAAGGTTCGCTTCGTGATACATAGAAGCCTGAATCTTTCGGCATCGACTCACCCGGAAATGCTATTATCATTACGAAACAGCATTACAGACGAACACTACATGAAGAAACCACGAGATAGCGCAGTGACTCGGAACTAAAGTCCATCAGAAAAAAAAAATAGAAAGCGGATGTACGTGCATAAATCCTTTCATTTGCGCCAGTTGGTGGTGAAAGACATGAACATGACAGTAGGGCTAAGAAAACAAACAAACAAACAAACAAACAAACAAACAAACAAACAAACAAACAAACAAACAAACAAACACAATGCAAACTTAAAGCAAATGCAAACGTAAAACAAAAATAGGCGTTCACGCGCTCAAAGGCCATCACGATCGGGAGGAGCGCATGAATGCCAAAATATATTTTGTGTCTTTATATGTTAGCCCAATGGGCCGTTTATCAGGTTCACCAGAACAGTTTTCTTTTTCGTTTGCCGCTATCTCTATGCGATCTTTCAATGCTCTTACCCCTGTCTATGCATAGTAGCACGACAGCGACCATTTGCCCGCTGGCAAAAATCTGTGCCTTTTCAATATGAAGCTATCTCTGTACGGTTTCCTTCCTGACCTTGTGTTTCGCATCGTGCGTCGTCAACCGACGAGGACGGCGCACCATTATATTCTGCACACGCGCGAGCCATGTAGCAGCGGAATTCGAACACCTTCAAGCTTTTGCAGTAATTATTGTCGTTCTTTTTTCCGTTTTCTTTTTCTTACTTTAGAAATCACTTGTCCCGTGCGGAAAACACCGGACGAGCAGGCAGTGGGGACGGCACACGGCGCTGTGTGCCCCTCCGCTCTGCCTGCCTGTCTCTTTTTCCTGACTGAAGAGGAAAGAAGGTGTCATCCTAAGGGCGGCGACCTTAGGATGACGTCTTGGAAACATGGCCGTCAACGACCTCTTCGAGGTGCCGAGAAACTGACAGAAAGGCTCGCCCGTCCGATGCGTCATGACGAGGAAGAACCTGTCGACGCTGCTCGCCTAATCTGGAAATGCCCTAAAGCGGAAGACACTTTCCTCGACAGCACTCCTCTCCTAGTGATCCAGATGTCCTAGGAGCGTTGGTGTATGCGGATCTTCACCGCCAATCGTTCATCGTCAGCATTATGGAACCTGGCCTGAACTCTATGTGGTAGCAGACGCAGCCCAATGTAGGCCCCGGCGAGCACTCTGGAACGAAGATGCTTATACCACAACCGCTCGCTGTGCAGTGAACTGTGCCATACCCGCTAGCCCAAATATATACCTTTCAAGACCTCAGCGGTGAATGGAGATAACATTTGGTGCACACGCGTTTAGCTAGCACATTAAAATTCATCGGTTTGGCTCTCTCTTTCCTGTCGCAGTTGGTTGATCACACACACACACACGCACACACAGGCACACACGCGCACACACGCGCACACACGCACACACACACACACACACACACACACACACACACACACACACACACACACACACACACACACACACACACACACACACACACACACACACACACACACACGCACACACACGCACACACACACACACGCGCACACGCACACACGCACACACACACACACACACACACACACACACGCACATACGCACACACACAAACACACACACACACACACACACACACACACACACACACACATATATATATATATATATATGTATATATATATAGTTCGAAAAACGAAGGTGCACACTTACGACAATCGCATCTTTAATGTTTTGAACGTTTCGGCCGTGGCACGGCCTTCGTCAGAATAAACGAAGGCCGTACCAACGGCAGAATAAACCGTACCAAATGTTTATTCTGACGAAGGCCGTGCCGCGGCCGAAACGTTAAAAACATTAAAGATGCAATTTCCGTAAGTGTGCACCTTCGTTTCTTTAGCTACCTATGCACTGGACCTACAGAACTTCTAATTGACATATATATATATATATATATATATATATATATATATATATATATATATATATATATATATATATATATGGGAGGCAAGGAAAGGGGGGCCTGGTCTTTTAGTAATGTTATAAGAAGCCACCAAACAATAACACTTAGTGCCTTTGTTTCGTGGCTTATTACGATTTGACTACATGTTATCTATATTTAATGAAGTAAAATACTTGTGCGGAGTCTCTCACTCTTGTGTGATGTCTGGATGTGTTGGTAATGGACTGGGCTTTCGATGCTGGTATCCGCAGAGGCACTTATTACGTGTGAGAGAGAAATAACGACATTTCGGGGGGGGGGGGGGGGGGCGGGGGGGGCATATCAGGTAGATTAACCTGAAGAGCTCCTGGCTTGCTACCCCGCACTGCGCAACGGAGTTTTTGTGTGCCTACGAAATACACCTGTGTGCGAAGTGCTTCTGCTTTTTCTTTTTTTTTTTACTGACATGATGCAATAGGAGAGCTTGGCGCCTTTAGGCGGCACCCGCTACTACTCTTCGCTTGGCAAAGAAAAATATTGTCTCAAGATTTGTAAGAATACACAGCACAAAAAATAACAAAACCAGTTGGTCACCAATATCAAAAGGCTCTGTACATTAGTCCAGGGACCCACAGAAGGTGAACATGTGCCCAGTTGCAAATGTAAACACATGTGTTTGATATTGTCCGAGAACACAAAGAAGTTCAGTTTCACAGACTAGTGCACCTAGTGTAAGTATAACCATACATAACATACTACATAAACTTCTGACAAAGTTGCAGACACAGACTTACATCATACATATATCTTTCAGCAGACACTAAAATTTAATGCAGATTCAAGAGATCGGTGTTTTCTAAGAAAACTTCTGAAGCGACAAGTGCTTTCCTCTGAAGCTTCGCTGTTGGCCATGGGCCAAGTACTTATTTTAAGGTGAATGGTCGTCGATCTAATGGCATTATATCTGCCCTCAGATTTCGTCTTTCAGTTTTATGTCTTGGGCACTCGAGGAGGAGGTCGCGCACATCTTCGTCTCGGTGACGATACGTCATCTGCGGACTGGGGACATGTTTAATCCTGCAGAGAATGTGCCGCGCATGTACTGTACCGAGCCGCAGGCGGTGCAGTTATGTCTCAAATTTTTGTTTACCTCTAAGCTTTGGTGGAATTGACAATATTATACATGAGCCTATAAAAATAACTAGGGACACTTAGGCTGTTGATAAAACCAGGTAGTTGTAGTGCGTGCTTCTTATTATCTCCGTGCTTTCTCGTTTTTGTGAGCAAAGATTTTGGTATTTTACAATCGAGAGCCCTAACAAAGCGTACCTTCCAATTTTTCAGCTTGTAACCTTTAAAAACATTCAATCATCATCATGATCGCCCCATCATCGTCAACAACAACAGTAACAACTACGACGAGGACGACGATGATTGATTTAATCCGTGCTCTATTCTAACCCAGATAGACAGATTGAACTATAGGGGAACGTGTGGAGGAGTTGGAAGCACGTGTTTTGAGTGAGTAAGTGAATAAACTTTATTGCAGGTCCGGCGAGGACGCGAACTCGTCGCGCACCCGGCTAGTCCCACGTCGGGACCGGCAGGTCTAGCCCACCGGCCCGGTCGCGAGCACGCCGGACGGCCAGGATTTGCTTTTCTAGAGCGGGGCTACGCAGAAGCGAGTCCCACTCCTCCTTGATGAACTTGGGGTATGTCGACCCGCACTCCCAGAGCATGTGAGGTAGAGTGGAGGTCTGGCCGCAGGACGGGCAGGCGTCGTCGCGATACACGTCGGAATAAGCCTCGTGGAGAGCGTACAGACACGGATATGTGCTGGTCTGTAGGAGCCTAAGCGAAACGGCTTGCGCCCTATTCAACTTGGGGTGAGGGAGTGGAAAGACCCTTCTGGACATGTAGAAATATTTAATAATCTCGTTGTGAGTAGCGGGAGCGTCCCTGTGACCGTAGAGAGGAGGGGAGTCAGTGCTCCTTATAGAGGAAGCGCGGTCGGTGAGGTCACGCGCAGCCTCGTGGTGGGCAGACTCATTGAGGTTCGTGGGAGCACCCTCGACCGATCCTACGTGAGCGGGAAACCAGTGAATTGAATGGTTTGTGAGAGCATGTGGACTCGAGCCGCTAAGCAGACGAACAGCTTCCTTGGCGATGCAACCCTTCTGAAAAGCCCTAACTGCCGTTTTGGAATCACTATAGATTTCGGACCCACGACCGTCTAGCAGGGCGAGGGCACGTGTGTTCTGCTGCTCTATTTCGCTTAGACGCATTTGGGTTAAGGCTCTCTGAGTGATGAAAATGACAAAAAAAATGCGGATTAACATAAAAAAAACAACTAAATGCTGGATGGTGTAACACCAAACTGACGCGTGATGCTGAAAACAAAATGACTTAGAACCAATGCACTATATGATTTAGCACAATTTCACTAGCCAGATCTCTGACATGCCAGTGTAAACATCCCGTCTTTGTTTATTACATAGCCCTCACGGCGCCTTACTCAGCCTGAGTAGAAAGGAAAAACTTTCGCGCTGCATAAAGCACTCTCGTGGCTCCGGTTTCCGGCGTTGTATTATTTAGTATTTTTCTAATAGTATGCCCCGAAGAGGGTGCGAGACAAGCACCCAACGTATATCGACATTGGCGGTGCGTTCCATGCTCGCAGCACATTAGCCTTCGAACATGACCTGCACGTGTGGACGGCATCGGACGCAATATAGACGCGAACGTGACTCGACGCTGCCCTTGGAATCGAGTCGCTGAGAAGCCAGTCGTTTCGTCGGGGCGAGTGGACTCCCGTTTCCTGTAGCGTTGTGTCTCTGTCGACAGCCTCGTCTCTCTTTGCTGCCAAGCGTTTTTATCGTTCGTCGTGCCCCGCCCTATGCGTCCGTTGGTGGGAGCTACCAACGGTCAATGAGTTCGTTCGAGGAATCCCCCGTGAGATACACGGACTCGGTGAAGGAATCTCATATTTCGAGGAATACGACGATGCAGTAGGCCGATGAGGAAAACATAAGCGCTCGCACCGGTCGCAGAGTGAACAGACGGTTTAGGCCATATTTAACGAAAGTAGTGATCATACCAGTGTTTCAGGTGAGGTCGATGGCAGCAGTTTTTCTTCTAAGCAGCAACGTAGGAATACTCGATTCACTGACAAAATCTTCCTGGTGAACTCAT
This sequence comes from Dermacentor andersoni, assembly GCF_023375885.2. Lineage (NCBI taxonomy): Eukaryota > Metazoa > Arthropoda > Arachnida > Ixodida > Ixodidae > Dermacentor > Dermacentor andersoni. The sequence goes on along the minus strand of NC_092822.1, from coordinate 110,071,146 downwards.
TCATTGCCTGTTTGCTTGTTGTTTGGATTCAGGGTGATCATTAGACATATTGCGTATTAATATAAATGTCCAATGAAACCAGTTTATTTTCCTCACAATAAAATCGCGCAACACACAGGACAGAGGGTAAGGCAAAACAACAGGAAGCAAGGTAGCGCCGCTTGATCATTGGCAAACGTTACGTCTGGTGGCCTGCATTTCTGCACTTCCGACGTTCATCATATTCGTTCGCCTTTCTCGTAGTGTGAAGCGAAAGGGGATATCCTCGTAACTTAAGGTTATCTAAGAAGGGTTATTTCATGAGTTTGAAGAATAACCACACAACCAAAAGTGCCTGCTCAAGGAGTTTTGCATTGATCTCGTTGCACTGGAATATAACTTCTGGCCGAGACATCCGCTGCAGTTGTAAATGCCGATGTCTGCATGGTTTGCTGCACGGACTTACTGGTGCGATGTTAGCTGTGAAGTGGTAAGTAGTGACAGAAACATGCAGTGGTCGGCGTGGTTGAATGTTCTGTAAAGCAGCTATGTTAGGTCTGTCGGTTGGCCTTCTTCGAAAGCGTCTTCAATAAATTAGAAAACGTGTGCAGCGTGTTCATTTGGGCTGGCTGGCCCATCTTGTCAAATGGCAGGATCTTGAACAGCACGACACAGGACAACATTTTGTCCTGTGCCTCTTTTCTTTGTCCACTGTTGCTCTGTTGAAAAATTTTATTAGAGAACGTGCATCAACCTTGAGTTTTGATTGACATGCTTAGCCAACGCACACAGGTAAATAAGGGTGCGGTAAACTTGAAAAAGCGTGTTGCGAATACGACCAAGGCAAAGAAACAAGTTAGCGTACAACAAAGCTGGCACTCCGCTCTGAATCACCAGCTCACACACGTTCGCAACCTACGAAAGCTGTAGACTGCGGCACTCCGCCACCTATCCCGCTGTAGGTATGCGAATTAGCTCTTTAAAAAGTTAAATTATAGGGTTTTACATGCCAAAACCACTTTATGATTATGAGGCAAGCCGTAGTGAGGGGGATTCTGGAAATTTCGACCATCTGGGGTTGTTTAACGTGCACCTAAATCTAAGGACACGGATATTTTCGCATTTCGCCCCCATAGAAATGCGGCCTCCGGGGCTGGGATTCGATTCCGCGACTTCGTGCGTAGAAGCCCAACAACCAGAGCCACTAAATAGCCACGGCGGGTCGAATTGGCTCTTCTGCACATCTACGCGCATCTGGTGCGTATATCTTGACCTGTACTTGCGAGGTCATATTTACTTTCTTGAACACCCCCCCCCCCCCCCCCCCCCCCGGCTTCTTTTTATAACCTACTCTCACGGAATTTGCTGACCATGGCTGCCGCAGGATACTGCTGCTGCTGTCTTGCTAAACAGCTCACACATGGTACAAGATAAATATAGAACGAATTGGATTATATGCAGCCGCCTACATATGGCCCCTACAGATTGACCCGCGACCGACTCGGTTTTCCACGGAATTACGCGATGAAAGTTTTTGCCTGTGGCTATCTGGTTCATTGCAACCTTTTTCGGCAACCGTCTTTCTGATGGAACTGTCCCATGACGCACAGACCATGCTTACACCATTATTAAGAACATACGCAGTGAATGAGCTTCGACGAATGGCTCGAGTTGTCACGCTGGTTCTTCGGGAGGACTCCGGAGTACTCAGGGCATCTTTTATTCATGCTTGATCCATTACTGCAGCTGCCATTATTATATCAACCCTCTCACAGTCTGACACCACACGGATCTGCTGTCTACGGCTGAATTAAGTACGTAGCCTTGAGAAACTCATACTCGTTTCTAATATGAATGGCTGACTTCCTCGTATACAGTTATACAGTATATGTGGCTACTGCGACTGTGAGGAAACCATCGGGCACCGCCTGTGCCACTGCGTCCCCTTCGCCTTCTAACGTAGGTATCTTCGGTGTACGTTCAGCCAACTGGACAGGGAACCCAAGATCCTGTGTGTTTGGTTACTACTACTACTACTAATGCGCACGTGAAATCTCTGTAATTCTGCCTTTGCCTTCTGCTTCTTTCTTTAAATCTCTCATCCCCTTTCCTCCGCGCAGGGTAGCCGACCGGACGTGAGTCTCTCTAACCTCCTTACATTTCCTCGTTTCTTTTTCTCTAACTCAACGTAATAAAACAAGAAATGGTACCTAGAATTCCTCACTTGAAGAAAACTACACCTTCAAGGGCATAATTTCTTTATTAAATTCCTTCAGGCACGTAATTCCACGTTTTGATGGAACATCACATAATCGCCATGCTGCAGTACCTGGTGCAGAACTGCACGTATTACACACGCGCGTTACTGCGAAACCAGGGGAATTCTGCGATGCGAGAGAAATGTGAGCAATTCCATGCGCGTATATATGTGTCTATTTTTATAAAATTTATTTGACGCGTTTCACAAAAGCTTCTTTTAACGCTGATTCCAACGAGCGTGTTGGGTCAGCCGTAGTCTTTTTAGTTGGTTGCTGTTCAGAGCACGTGGCTACTCAATTACTTTCAACGTATCAATCAAAAGGCCCACGCGTAGAAAGCACGATTACAACAAAAATGAAAACGACAACGCGAACTTTTTTTTTTTCGTCGTTATTTGTCCATATTTAGTACACGTGCCAATTTTCACTTCGTCAATTCCCACCAACTTGCGCTAGATGGCGCTGAGTGTTCTTAGGGATTAAGGGTCGACGGGCACGGCGTGTGTTCGAATGCATCATGTAACCGCACTGAAAAACAAGGGGCAAGGAACGAACACACAAGACAGGCGCACGTGTTCCTTCCTTGTCCCTTGTTTTTCAGTGCGGTTACATGATGCATTCCATTAATGACCACCAACTAGCCCGCTTAACCCTGTTAAGTGTGTTCGAATATCTGACCGTCACGCGCCTTCGTACGGCGTGTGTGAGGCGTGTCTACCGATTGGAGGAACTGTTTGGTTTTTCAAGGAATCGCTGAACGCGGAGGGAGGACAGACTTGCGCACTTAAGGTGCGGCAGCGGGTGACTGAAAAGAAGAGATGCAGGCGGCGACAAGGACATGGTGACAAGTCAACGCTCGCTCCATGCCGTCAACGCAAATGCAACGTTGCCGCCGTGCGCTTGTGCGACAACAGCTCGGGGAGCGCGCTGCGGTTCGAGGCGAGGGCGAGAGCCCTTCGGACACTTGTGCTCATAAAAACACACGACACTGCTGTGACTAGCGTGTTGTGCCGCGCATGCAAAAGTGCAGACGAAATGATCGAACACATGGTGTTGAACGACAACCAACTAGGCGGCCCCGGAATGGCGAACACAAGCCTCGAAGTTGCATTGGGTTTCGCGGACACGAATTGTGCAGTCGACACCAGCGCTGCAACGCTCACCAAGCGGCGCCTTGAGTGTTGGAGATAAGCCACGCTCGAGTGTTGATAGTTGCGTACACCTATGTGGCCCTTCGTTCCGCTCCCCTTTGCTTGCGGGTTGTGTATGCTTGCTTTACCTTTTTTTTTTAGAGAGAAGCTACTCATGGCTAGGTTTCCGTGAAATGTTCATGTGTGTGAGCAAAAACCATCATGAGCAATGGCTCATGCCCCCAAGCAGACAAAAACTGCAATGGCTGATAGCCCCGTAAGGCAGAGGCTGCAAGCACTGAGCAAAGTGAAGCGAACAGTGCTTACATTCTTCCGAATCACGCATACAACATAGAGAACAGCATGCCGAAAGCTGTGGCCATCAATGGCTGATACCGCCGTAAGTAATGGCTCATACACCCGTAAGGTTAAGTCGTTTGTAAGCAGCACGTGGACTCAATAGCAGAAGGCGTTGCATTATACGAAAATGACACAATGTATGTACAGTTGTCCTCTTGACTCGCAAGAGGACAGTGCCAGTGACGGGGGGGGGGTGTCTGTGCCGCAGAAACGAAAGACGGAATTGTGATATCCACACTGCATATATCTCCAGGCACACCCAAGTGAGATATCCAGAGGTTCATGACCACGAACTTTGTAAGGGTGATGCATGACCACACCCTTTGCTAAGGTGGCCCTACCCCTGCGCATCCGCGAGTACACTGGTGCGTTCTGGGCCTTCAGTATTGACACCGGCGCACGTTCTACGCGACCCCTTATTTTCTTCATCGATTCCCACGCTTTGCGGTAACCGTGACGAATGGGTAAACACCGACGAGGAAACTGCGCCCGCTGCTGGAACGTGCTTATTGCACAGCGTAGCCTTCGTCGCAAGAGGTGGTGCGATGGCGCGTCGATTACGAAAGGAGGCAAAATCGTCCCGCGGGCGGCCTTGAACTTGGCTGAAACGGTGCCGGCATAGTGTACACTTTACACCAGTGCCAGCGGCGTAAGTAAGCTGCTCTTCGCTACGCCGGTCATCGCTCGCGCTAAGCGGTTCTATTGTATAAGACGACTTCGTGGGCACGCTTAGAAGCGGTAATCATCCATCCCCGTGAAATCTTGTCAAGGTGGATGCAAAGACATCTTAAAGAGGAGCGAGAAGGTTGGGCCGTGAAGTAGGCTCGCGCAGCGCGCGTGCATGTTTACATGCGCGCGTTGAACCTGGTTAGCGAAACAAAAGGCCGGATATGTGACTCGGGTAAGTGATTCGAGAAAAAAAAAAGAAGTTGAAAACAGATGAGATAAACCCCCGCCAAACGAAGCTACCCGTGGGTCACTTACACGGCAACTATTCAGCGATGACGATGTTGATGGCAATTAACCTTCATAACTAATACAGGGTGTGAGAGACGCTGTCGCCGAGGGCCCTGGTTAAGTTTTCTCCATCCGGAATTTTTTAACGTTCTCCCAATGCCCGGTACACCAGCCATCTTGCACTCAGGCCCCATTGATAAGCGGCCGCCGTTGACAAGAATCAGGCTCGCGGACTTGGGCTCAGAGCAGAAGGTCATGGCAAGTAAGCCATCGTGGGCGGTGAGTGTAATGACGAGAACTCTCGCTTATGTGGCGAGCGTCGGTGCTCCTGTTGGTGACTGGGCGTCGCAGAATGGCCACGTTCCAGCAACGAACGCCAGCGCGTAGGTATGCAGAAGCGGAGGCCAGGCCTGAGCCTTTTCCACCAATTTATCACAGGGGAGGCACCAGGACAACAACTCAAGTACAAATACTGATTGAGTCGTCAGTAAGGTTTATGAGGCAGCAAATACCTGACATCAGACCTTGCTGCTATCGGTGTCGGAACGTGAGAGCGCAGCAAGTCTATACGAGTGTGTCCAAAGGTGACACTATGGCGAACTTACTATAGGGCCTACGCTGACACGAAAAGCGGCCCGAGACACTCTAGCGCGGAATTGAATCCCGGCCACGGCGGCCACATTTCGATGGGGGCGAAATGCGAAAACACCCGCGTATTTAGATTTAGGTGCACGTCAAAATTTCTGGAGTCCCCACTACGGCGTGCCTCATAACCAGAAAGTGGTTTTGGCACGTGAAACCCCATAATTTAATTTTTAATTTTTATACACACTAGGCGCGCTAGATGTGTTTATGGGCCCTTTCCTGTGTCTGCTGTGTGTCAGCGCTAAAAAAAAAAAAATGTTATGTATAAACAACTCGTCTAAATGACAACCCCGAATAGACAAGGTGCTTGAAGGAAGCCCGAGAGCTGCTCTGCGCTGGGTGGAAAGGTAATGAGAAAAAGAGGGCTATGAGAGAAGTTGTGGTTATAATTAGCTTTGTGTGCGGAAAACAAAACTGACATAGATAACTAGAGGATGATAGGCATCGGCTGTAATTAGCAGACGCAATAGTGCCTGCCAGCTCCAGAGAGGAAACGTTACTCCCATGAGGAGACGTATACGGACCAGAGAATGCAGGATTAGGCCAGTTTTCTCCTCCGACTGCCAATGTAACTCAAATTGAGGACTGTAGTGCAAACTTAGCAATACGAACTTTCCAAGGTAGTTGTGAATTTCAGTTTATGCATGTTAATGACGAAGAAGTTAAGTTTGTTCGGTGACCCCGTCGTCTGTATACTTTTCCTCACGGGTGTACATAGGTAATAGAGATAATGACATAAATAAGGAGGGAGGGGACATGGAGCGCAAAGCAGATAGAAAAAAAAAAGTGGCAGAGAGACTTACAACTACTCAGGTGTGGGAATGTGAAATAATTATAGTTCCTTTGGTAAAATGCACCCGATTGATGTTTTCGAGATGCATTAAAGTTCTTTCTGCTGATTCGGTGCGTGTCTTTGTGTATACATCGGCCACATACCGGCTCATTTTACACTCTCATGACGTGACGTCGAGAGTCCATCTCAGTAGACACAGCGCCGATGAAATCCGAATAGCAAGTGATGCGCGCGAGGCAACGCGCTCACTTTATACATCTATGACGTGGCGCCACGCCTTCCCCATTGGCTGCGCCGTCACGTGCCCAATAACACACGCAATAGGCCACACCTCTAGTCTAGCCTCCAGCCACCGTAGACGATCCGTAATCGATCCTGGGGGCCCGGGATCGATTCCCATCCAGACCGAAATGTACCAAGTTTTGTTTTCAAAGCCAGTAGTTTACTTTGTTTAGAGGAACCTTCCTGAGAAACTTGATGTGAATCCGAATTTTTTTACGTGTTTTTACTCTTTGAGCCTTCGGCCATTTGGGTACCATCGCTCGGTCACGCTGCCGACGCCGCCGAATTTTCCCGTAATCGAGCATATAATGCTTCAACATGAAAGGCCACCAGCGGAGAAGAACATTGGAATAAAACGTGCGTCTGCATCACTCATCGAACGGCGCTTAACGTCTGGCAAATGGTCAATAAATGTGTACGAAAGCATTCCACATGAAAGAGTAGAATGTGTACGCAAAGCACGAAGAAATGTAGGCGCTTGGCTGCGAGGCGCAAAGACACCCCGAGACAAGGCCCCACGTTGCTCGGGAATTCACCTCGATCACTCGGGAAGTCCCGGCTGTGGTCTCGAGCATACACACGCTCACAACAGCATTGCTTTCTGTCAGCGGCTGTGGCTTTTCTCTTGTCGCCGGATTTTGGTTTGAACGTGTTTATACGCCCAAGCTTCCTGGTTTCACCATCCGAACGCAGACATTTCACCAGTTTCTCAACTGTTATACGGCCCGAGGAGAGGACTACAATTTTTCCCGTTCTTGCTACTAATACTTCAGATAAATAGAGCAGCAAGAGAACTCGCAGTAAAACGAGGAAAAAAATAGCCACGAGAACTAAGCTGAAGGAAAAAAAGAGAACCCATCTCACGCTGACCGTCGAACATATTGCGATTAGCATTCCAGAAATGTAGGGACATACGCTATGGCGGTTGACACCTTCATTTAGAGTCTGTAGTGGTCCACCCGTCTCCGGCATCGGCCCACTTGGCTACGACACGGGCTCGCCAGGTTCGGCCACAACCCCGACGGCCTGATGACGACTGAATGACGACTGTGCAGTGATGACGATGGGCTTACGAATAAGGATTGACGTCGATGGAAAGACGAAGGCATGTCTGTTGTGCGATGACGATTATGAGATGATAACGATGGTGTAACAACAGCGTGACGACGACGGCAGCAGAACAATGGGACGATGTCGAGTGTGTGACGACGGCTGTACGACGACGATGGCGTGACGGCGGTGGTATGGCGTATTCAGTGGCACATACACCGCGGCCAAAGTTGCCGTGAAAGGACAACAGATGCTGGCATAGATAAAGAAAAGCACGTGAAGTATCCGGAGAACGCTAATCGCATTAGAGCTGATTGCGAGGACCTAGAAAACAAGGAGATCGAAAGACCAAACTGAACAATTCTCGTGTTTATGACTATAATATGAGGCTTCCCTTTTGCATTAGTTATGAAAAGGTAGCCTCTCGAGGGTAAGTGCTTGCAGACGGTGGAGGCGATAAAACAGCACTCGAGTGCTTTGTTTTGTTTGTTGTTTACTGACATAACTCTGTTGATTGCTCTGTGCCCTCCTCACTCAATGGTTCATAGGAAACACTGATGTATTGTAAGTAAATAAATAAATAAATAGATAGAATAAGCGTAATAGGGTAAAATCATTATCATCAGTCCACTGCAGGACTTGAGTAGCATGAGCCATATCCGTAGGCACCAAACCGAACCAAACCAAACCAAAGCTGAGTTTTAGTTGTGTTTGTGTATTACGGGGATAATTGCTCTCCTCCGGGTCGCGCTCGATTCTGATCACGTTGTACGTAGTGCCAACACGGCATTGTCTTCAACGTCGGCCTCAAGGAAGCGGAACAGCCCAGCCGATGACACCGCCAGTGAGAGCGCTGAGCCGTATACGGCAAATAGCGATGACAGGGACGACGACTTCGTCCCTGCGGCGAAGAACAAGTGGAAGAGGAGGGACTTCGGCGGGTCTTCCCCGGGAAGTACGTCAGTAGTGAAGGCATCCTGTGGTCCGCCATGCCACGCTGTACTATTCGTTCCCGTTGATGCTTCGGACAACCTGAGAAGCATGAATCGGCGAGTCATCTCGGCACGAGTTGAAACACTCATGCCGAATGAGATAAAGCACATTCGACTTCGCACATGAACACATGAACGTTCAGCCATAGACGTCGAGCACCCGGCCACTTGAAGTACATTGCGCACTGTTGCGGAGCTTGGCGACATCAGAGTCTGTGCTTACATCCCGCAGGACTGACACGCGACAATGGGTGCCACATATGATGTCGACGTCTCTCTGCCGAATGGTGACCTTCCTGCCGTGGTCAAATCGGCTACTGACGCTACGGACATACTGCAAGTTTGCTGAATAGGTAACTCCCGTTGTATCAAGGTCATCTTCAAGGGCGACAGTCTTCCATCACATGTGGAGGTGGGTCTTCTTCGTCATGTCGTTTGAGCCTATATTCCGAGGACCCTTCAATGCCACAAGTGTCTTAGAATGGGCCATGTGAGTGACGTATGTAGCAACAAGCCAGCTTTCCCGCGCTGCGCCGAACCCCGCACACCAAAGTCTTGCAAGGCGACTACCTTGAAATACAGGAACTGCAATGGAAATCACGATGACTCATCAAGAAACTGCCAACTAATCAAGGAGAAGAGTATCTTGAGACAGATGGTGAAAGATGGCTCGTCGTGGAAGGCAGCGATAACGACTGATAAAAGACGACGTTCTCATCGACCACGCTTCTAAGAAAGAAAAAGTGTTGTTTTGCCTCCAGAGCGTTCCTCTACGCCGCCGCCACAACCGCCAAGCACCCTCCACCTACATGGTCAGAAGAATACCAAGGCTCAGAAAAAAGAATCTGACGTTGCTTGACCTGCACTACCACAGGCACACTTCTCCACGGAGCGACAGCATCGACTAACTCCAAGCGCTACTTCGACAACAGATTATCAAGCTGCGTAAGATGCCCAGTTCATTGCTATGCTGAGGTCGCTGGTGAGTGTTATCCGAACACTCCTTAACAATATGCAAACGCCATCCGCTAAATGCGCACTGCAAGTCCTGGATTTCCTTGAACTAGTACTTGGCGGTCTACAGTCACAAGCTCGCTTGCCATCCGCAACCACTGCAGCAATTCCGGGAGCAAGTCAAGTGCGCCTCCATACTTCAATGGCACGCCAGAGGTCTGCAGTCATGGATGTCATAATTTCAGCACTTTCTTTTTGAGAACAAGTTCCTCATATTCCGAGTGAAGCAGGGGTTTAGATGGGACGATTATTTAAAGAATTGCGGGAGAATCTTGAGGCGGATGAAAGTGATGGTCAATGTGATACGTTTGCTCAGCAAAGGGATCTCGAGACAATAAATTTTGGGGACCTCCAGCTGCCCCGTTCTTCTAAGTATAGGAAAACCCAAGAGTCTCAAACGTTCTTACGTCGTCGTCATTATTTACCTTAATTGGAGGTTACAGAGTATTTATGCGCGCAAACATGGACGACGTTAGAAGCGTACGTGCTTCCCCAAATAAATTTGGCCCTTCTGTCTGTCTGTCTGTCTGTCCGTCCGTCCATCCGTCTGTCCGTCCGTCCGTCCGTCCGTCCGTCCGTCCGTCCGTCCGTCCGTCCGTCCGTCCGTCCGTCTGTCTGTCTGTCTGTCTGTCTGTCTGTCTGTCTGTCTGTCTGTCTGTCTGTCCGTCCGTCCGTCCGTCTGTCTGTCTGTCTGTCTGTCTGTCTGTCTGTCTGTCTGTCTGTCTGTCTGTCTGTCCGTCCGTCCGTCCGTCTGTCCGTCTGTCCGTCTGTCCGTCTGTCTGTCTGTCTGTCTGTCTGTCTGTCTGTCTGTCTGTCTGTCTGTCTGTCTGTCTGTCTGTCTAGTTGGAAATGTGGCAGCAAGTACAGTAGTCCCCGGCTCTCCCACATTGATAGGTGAAGAGAAAGCTTGTCTGTCTGTCTGTCTGTCTGTCTGTCTGTCTGTCTGTCTGTCTGTCTGTCTGTCTGTCTAGTTGGAAATGTGGCAGCAAGTACAGTAGTCCCCGGCTCTCCCACATTGATAGGTGAAGAGAAAGCTTTCACCACTTTGGCACATCGCTACAAAGCGCGATTACAATGGAGGGGGGTTACCACGCGCCCATATTTCTGTTGAAATTCCTGGCCATTTGCTTGGCCTTAGGCAAACATCCAATCCCAAACAATTGCGCTTGACTTTCCGTCCTCATGCCACACAAGAGTCATATTCTGAACCTCTATGTTTTTTTCCTACCTACGCGGTTAAAATGAAGTTCTTTTCTTCTTTTCTATATCGGTGGATTCATTTCTCCTGTGACTTGGTGTGCAATTAAGCTGCCCACTGTCCGGCAAAAGAACTTAGTGTGCATGTAGGCATTCGTAACCTTACCTTTCAGGCTGTGGACCGATTCCGTCATCGACAAATTATCAGTCGTAACAGTGAATGCTTGCTTGCTGCAGCAAATCACAAACATTTCGCTCTCTACTGTGATGTTCCTGCAGCACAGGGTGGGCGGTCAATAACCATTTTCACGGTGCCAGATTTCGTACTTGCACCTTTAGATGAGCAGGCGTGAGTTCGAACCCGGAGTTGAACTTTTCTAAAGCGAAATCTTAGCTAACCTAGTCGAGCCGAGTTTCGCCGTCGCCAGCAATTTGATCTTCATTTTACCGCAGCTGCGCCGTACCCTTGGTAACGCATCACGTGACTCACACCACCGCGCCGCGCTCTGCCACCGCCGCCGGCTTGGCGCATGCGCTCTCCGCAGCTGGGTCGCCGCCGGACCACGTGACTCGCCGCGCACCTGGCCAACACCTCCTAGACTACTGAAGGCCTCTCCATTTCCTTCTTTCCACAGACTCAGGCCACCACGGTGAGATCGGTGGTGGATTCCGGCTGCCGGCTGAAACGACGAGAGAGTGGCATGGCTTGTCATGGCTTGCGGCTATCGACCAGTACGGGGCCCATCGCATGCGAGGGCAGGACTGCAGTAGCTTTTTAAGCAATGAAGTTGACAAAAGCTTAGTTCTTTCGTTACATTCTTCCGCCAGAAAAGCTTTTTTCTTGCTATATAGCTTGAATACTACCGCCGTGCATTATTTATTTCACAATAGGTGCGAGCGTTTCAGCCTTCAAAACTTCACAGTTCTGTTTGTAGTCGAAAGCGTGTGTCGTACGGGCGTGCTCTGGTTACATAGTGCCCAGACCACGTTTTTTTTTGTAGTCGGTCGCAAGGGAACGAGCTGCCTCTGTCGCGCAACTTCGACTCACTATCACTGCCATGGCACGCACGGACAAGCCAAGCAGTATGCCTGGGTGTTGTTGTGACCCCAACTGTAATTCCAATTATGCTGGGGGACCCACACACAGTTCGCGTCTACATGTTCCCGGCCAATGGCGCGGAAATAACAGCGTGGATGTGCGCAGTGCCGCGTAACGATTTTGCGCCAACGAAGTACACAGTGGTAAACAAGTCTGCTTCTTCTTTTCATTCACTTTGCTGTCATACCGACTTTTGCGGTGGCACAATTGTGAGGATTTCCCAATACTTCAGTCGCTGATTTACCTGTAGCGTGCTGTCCGATTTGAGCTCTGCGAAAAGGACTTTCATGCGAGCGACTTCCTCACTTCGACAAGCTACACGGACACTGGCAAAATCAAGCTCGGGCGTTTAAGGCCGCGCACTACGCCAAGCATTTATCCTGGCGGCCCCACGTGCTTTTCTCAAGACAAAAGAGCGGACCGCGAAGCCCCAGAAGAAAAGCGTGCTCGTCTGGAGGCTCAAGCGTTGCCGGAGGCAGTGCAGCAGTCAATCAGAGCTCAAGAAGAAGAAAAGAAGAACGACGCAGTCGCCTCTTTCCAAGAGCTTTTGTGTCTCATGAACAAGTTTTCAGCGGGAGGGTTCGGGAACAATGGGGTCACGAAAGATAAAGTGCTTTTCTTGAATCTTGTGCATCAATATGTACTGGTTGTGCACTGTGCTATGGTTGTGAATGCAGACCTCTCTTTGAAGGTATGCTTTCGAGAGAAGCGGATTGAGAAGGTAGTCACCATCGTTCTCCCTGTTTCAATTTCTGACGTCAGGCAACTGGGAAATCTGGACTTGACCACCTAGAGAAAGTTCGAAAACCTTCAGAAAATGATGAGACAAAAGTAGAGCTTCTTTTGCGGCGGATATTGGCACTACTAGAACTGACGGTTTCAGAATTTCCTCGTGAATGGCAGGCAGAAGTGATAAAGTTTCTCAGCAGCACGTTGAGATTGTATTGAGTAATGCAGTGAAATATCTACCCGAATTGCTTGTGTTCGCCAGTATTATATTTACGATATCACCCCATGCTTACAAGTTCATGCGAAGTACGTCAAAGGTGAAGCTTCCCCACCAAAACACTACTAGAGGTGTTTGTGCCGCATGCAGAATTGGCCCTTCATTAGAGCAACAAGATGAATTGTACTTGTCGTATGCAAAAAAGAAAATGGCATTAGCCCTGAAACGTCACGAATTCCGCGTCTCTATATACAACGGATCCAGAGACGGCCGAACAGGTAGCCATCGCCCTGGCACTCCTGGATGGCAAGAGAACCAGAATACACAGTGACTCAAGGGCGGCACTGAGAGCCTTTGCCAAGGGCACCGTTTCCAGACAGGCACTGGCGATTCTCCGCGGCAAGGAAGTTAACCCGCACACGATCATCTGGCTTCCGGCACACATGGGAGAAATTGACGGAGCCCCGACTAATCTCAACGAGTCGGCTCACGACACTGCGCGACGACTCACAGACCGCGCGGCGCTATAGGGCAGCCAGGCTTGGAGGTTACGTACTGCAGGGAGCATCTACTCTCATACATCGCACTCACGAAACACTTACTTGGCACGCAGATTATATCCGCCTCCGAACATAAAGCTAAACAGACCCCAAACTTTCACCTTGAGGCTCTTGCAGACGGGGACATATCCCAATCCCCTAATAATACGCAAAATATTTCCCGAAGCCTTGGCTTCACACAATTGCCCGCGATGCGGCAGCGTAGCAGACTTAGAACATATTCTCTCGCGGGGCTCCGCGTTACGCACCAACAAGGAAAACACAAAAGAGCGTTGGGGCGCGGCTCTCCGTAACCCCTAACTAGAACAGACATGGGCAGTCCATCGGGCCCGCGATGCGGCCGAGTGGCTAGGCTTTTCGGTCCCGACGGGAAAGCGGCCCGATTCGGGCAAGCAACCTAGCGTGACCTGAAGGGCCAAAATAAAGTTTTTGATACTATACCACACCATTAGCACTAAAGGGCCACGAACGGACTGTGACACTCTTGATAGATGAGATTCATTTATAGTCCTTGAATATAAAGGTGGTTTTGTCACAGGTGCCGCCACAAACAGCAATATTGCTGCAAGGACCGCTTACATCTTCATGGTTCAGTGTCTTCTCTCGCAAAACAAAGACGTTATGCCTAATCTGCCCTTTGCGAAACTTGACGCAAAGGACTTTCTCAGGCGCCTCATAATATAGCTGGAAGATGCTCGACTTCAGGGGATCGCACTCATTTCTGATAAATCGATAAAGCGGAAAGCAATATCATTTTTTTTCTGATCCCCCTAAATTTAACATCGTCTATGCAACCCGTCTGATCCTTCAATACCTTTGTTTTTTGTCTTGGGCAGTGATCACATTCTTAAGTGCAACCATAACAACTGGCTTAATCAAAGTATTCCAGGGACCTGGATGCTTTTTCCTGACATAAGTGAACTTTCCAATAATAGGCAGGTGCTGACAGCATCATTTGGCACTATGAGAAAGGCGTATGAAGGGGAAAGCAACGAGCTGTTGCGGTTGCCCCCCACATTATCTTTAAAAGCATTGAAACCATCCAACTTGGGGTACCAAGTTGGATGTCAAGCTCGTCTTGAGGGTTTTCAACCTTTCAACTAATGCAGCACTGGCAAGTTCCAAATTAGCTAAACTTCAACATGCCAAAGGCATAGCTGAATTTATCCGCATTATATTGACATAGTGGAACATTGTAAATGTGAAAACGCAGCACAAAGACAGCGCCTACGTGACAGCTTTGAAGAGCCTGTCAGAATTCTGTCTTCCCCTCAGATCAACTTTCTGAACAGTGTAATTGATTGGCTAGATTTCCGAGAAGCTCCAAAACATGATGCAGGTCACCTGACCCGTGAAACACGCAGTGTATTCCGCCACACTTCCCACGCACTTGTAGAAGTAACACACTACTGCATTGGAGAGCTTGGCTTCTCATATGTGTTGCTGGGGAAATTCCAAACAGACTGCCTAGAGGACACACTTGGCAAATATCGGCAATTGTCAGGAGCACAATACCACGTGTCTATACGGCAGATATACGAATCGGAGCCAAACTCAGGCTGCAAAAAGTGCCAGAGAGCCCCGAACTCCCTCAACTAGATGTACTCACTCATTGTGCTTCTGTTGGTGACCTACAAGCTTTGAAGGATTTTAATGTTGCTGCGAGAGAGCAAAATATCGCAAAGAAGCAGCCGATGCTTCCCGTCATTACGTGTGCGGCTGGCTATCGCGCACATGCCGCTAGAAAAAAAAACACATGTTCATCTTGCATGGAGAACCTGGTACCAGAAAAACGGTTTTGACAATGCAGAATTTGCGCTTATTGCCACTGCCACGAGAGGTGGCTTCCTGTTTCCCCTGCCTGTGGTTGTGCATGCAGTGGGGACAATGGACATAGTGCTTGAGCAACTTATAAATGAAAAAGAAAATGTCACTAAATTTTATGATTTTCCAAAGCAAACGGAACCATTTTGTTGCATTAACAACGTCCCTTATTGACAGCAATAAAGACTTTTTACAGGTGTGATCATGGACATTGACCACAGCTCGTCATGAAATATATTTTTAGTGTGGCTGCAAATGTTTTATTAAACAATCTCTGTAAGCTGCAAAATGACAAGCTTGCGGCCAATAAGCAAGAAAAAAGCGAAAACTGAGGACACTGCAAGATTAACCTTTTTTAGCTGCATTTGCAGTCCTTGTTCATAATGATATGTTCTTTTGTAATAGTTGTTAATAATTTGTTTGCATTTGGTAATAGATGGCTCTGTAAATTGTTTGAATGAGAAATGATTTCTTTGTACATATTTGCATGCGTTTTTCAGTTTAAAATGTTGTCTTTGTTACAGATGACACTAAATTGTTTGAATAAAAAGTGATTTATTTGTACATACATGCCGTGTCAATTTTAGTATGTAATAAATGACTCTACATTCGACTGAATGAAAAATTGGCTTTCATTTGTTTGTATGATTATATTCAAATATCACACTACAGAATGCAGTATTAGCTTCAGGTTCAGAATACTTTCTTGCATCCAATCTCACAGAAAGTCACAAACTCATATCCAGCAATACCTGTATTTTGTACTTGCCCGATTGTTAACGATTATCACGAAAGAAGAGTGGGATGGTTGGTTGCAGGTGGTCAGCCAATGATCCCCGGAAGCACTTTTCACGCATATGAAAGGAAAGAAAGATTCACCAAGATCGCTTACGTTCCCAAACTGTAGCATAAGAAGTATTTTTAGGGGTAAATCTAAATGCACGTGCTGTTTGCACGCGCGCTCGATTGAGACATCTCAAACAGTGAAGCCGACTACCAGTGTCACTCTGGCGTGGAGAGGCCTTCAGTAATTTAGGTGGTGTTGGCATGGCTAAGAGGAGCCGCGCACTTGCCTGGTCAGTGCGAGCTTGGCCATGGATGAGAACGAGGCCGGGCGGTCTTTGAACGTTGCACGGGAGTGGGAGGCTTTGAGCCGTCGTCGCCGAGCGGCGTACGACCACCCCGCGGACATCGCCCGGCGAGCTGCTTCACTGGAGATAGTCCGGAATGCAACAGGCGTTGCACCGTCGAGATCAAAGTAGTGAGCGCGTTCGCGCCCTCTCCGTTTGTGCTTCGACGCTGCGCATGTTCGCAGCGTCTCTTTGCATGTCTAGCACTTGCGCTTTCCCTGCGGCACAATAGGCGTCGCACCGTCGAACGATGCGTGTCTACCCAAGCCTAATCACAGTCATGTCTAGCCACCGACCTAGGCACAACCATCGTACCTGGCTTAACGATGATTGTATACCTAAGTATAATAATTACAGCTAAAACAAAGGTTAACCAAGTGGAACCAAGATTTAACCAGGCTAAACGAAGCTTTCGCTTTGCATATCCAGGATTTTTTTTTCTTTATGTGGTCATGTTAAGGGTTCGGAACACTCGCTTGTTTCTTCTTTTCTGTCGACGATGTGCTTCTGAAAGAAGCACTTACCTATAACTCTTGCTTTGCTAAATTAGCCTCATCGTTTCTGCTTTCGCAATTTCACCTTTTGGGAGGAACACCCTGTGAGGTATCCGGCAGGAAGTATGAAGTTATTCAAGGCTACATAGTTGCTGCAGAGACATTGACCTACTTGAATGGTTTTTTTCCTCAATATTGTTGAAGTATCCTTTATCTCCATTTCGGATTTGTTACGAATTGGTCATTTCTCTTTAAGAGGGTTCTTTGCTGTTTTTATGTAGATACGTATTGTCACGGTGTAGTGACGGTGCACCAACCGCAGTTGAACAATGCAAGTCACAAAAGTAACTCTTTATAGGGCGAACCTGTCCCTGCAGCAGAAGCGACAACTTTCAGTCGAATATAGCGGCGAGCACACTCGTCGATCGTTGAAATGTGAAGTGCGGTTCAGACGCGTTGGCTCTTTACACACAACTCATTTAACCTTCCAGTGTAATCGCTGGTGTCCGCGCGAGTTCTTGAATGTACACCCTTATTCTCGTCGCGTAGGCAATCGGATTGCACAAGACTCGATGAAAACCGTATCGAGAAATCATATACGCCATGCACCATAACGCTATTTGTTTCTGTATGATTTACAGGGTAGCGAACCGAGGATTATGGTACAGGGCATACATAATTTTGCGATAGGGGACGGAGGCAACAGATAGAACGAGCGATGACATTCGAGAAAATTCCGATACAGAAACGTGCGTCTTGCGATGAGCGATAACATCAAACGTTTGTTAGCCGCTAAAAGGCGGTCACCGAGAAAGATAACTAAGCACATGTTGCAATATAAATAAATAAATAAATAAATAAATAAATAAATAAATAAATAAATCTGGTATCTGAAGTCTTTGTCAAGATTATAGACTACGTTGACCTTTACCGCCATGCTACTACAGGCTGTTTAATAGAGTTCCTGCGATATGCCAAAAGGTTCAACTCCGTGGTAGATGAGAAGAAGTCTCACACTCGCCATACCGACATATGGGCTGTCAGAAATGCCACGGATACCGCGGCACCACGTCGAGTCACACATATGTCAAAGACGCAAAGTGGCCCATATATTTTCGACAACGGCTGTGGGTTAGTTGGTGGGATGGTCGAGTGCCGCGTTTTATCAAAGGCGAGCTCCGGTGATGCGTGCCGTTTCCATCCCACTACAGTGGCATGAACGCCTACTATACTGCCGTCGCAAGTGCTGATTGTTGGTGCGCGCCAATTTCGCAAATGTTTCTATTCTACGCCGATCGTGCCTAATAGGACCATAGGATCATAGGCACAACAGACACATGTTCGTGCCCCTCAATGAGGAGAACCCTCGTTCTTGAGGCACTTGTTTTCAGTTTTCAGTTTCAGCTCAGGGACAACAATTATGCTATATGCCACAGGCCATTTTTAAAAATTCTCGAACACTTAAAAATAATCACCGAGTATTGTTAACGAAGGAGGCCCGCAAATATCTAAGAGCACACACGAACAAAAAAAAAACTTTGTGAATTTTTTGCCGTGAATTCTACCGACTGTAGGAAACAAGGGCCGAATTTTCGTATCTCCCCGTTCGTAAAAATCCCTTGCAATTGGTCGGCCATCATTGCTAATTATATATGTCCAGCGTTGGGATTGGCTGGAATTTTGCTCTTATGAACAATTCTAGCGTAATAGGTTCCTTTTTTTGTAAATACGGGTCCAGAACTTCAATTTAGGGCCTCAATGTTTCTAGAAGATTGCTGAAAATGGGTAAGCTTTAGCAACTGAAGTTCGGAGTTTGCAGATCCATAGTTCTGTACCAAAAACAGATATCGCGCTTGTGTAAAGTACACATGGTGCAGTATATCGAGCGAAGAAATATGACATATGATTTCATATTCTATGTGATAATGTTACAATATTTACGAGGGCTATGCAAAAGTCGTACTATAGCCGTTAATGACATACTTCAGAGCGGTATGTAATAAATACATTTTTGTCACTTTAGATGTCTCCACAGGTGTAGCTTAAGGAATACAGATACCTTTTATTATTAAAATACAGGGCTTGATGCTTCAGCTCTTTAAATCTTGATCCTTCGAACAATTCTATTTGAAAATTGATGGCGTAAATTAAACATATAACGAATACAGTCAGTAAATTTTAACCTGTTTGGTTAAAGAAAATGACTAATTTATTTTGGAGTAGTGGATATAGAAAAATACGATTGCTCCCAGTTATTTAGATAGGAAGGAGCCCATTGCACAATAATGCTTCCTCTTGGGCCCACGTGATCGCAAGCTCTGTTGTCCTAAGAACCAATCGGGGTCAAGAAAGACTCGATCGGCTCCTCGAGAAACTGGCCATGGTCTGCCGTAAATATCGATGTAAATGTAAATAATTATCAGTCGCATGATTGAGTGTTAAGGTTCTAAGCCCCCGTCAAGGGGTTATGAGCTTTTTGTTGGAAAACAAAACAACAACAAAAAGGTCCAGCAAGATTTTTCACAAGAGTAACAACAGCGATTCTAGCTTTGTTAACTTGAGCTAATAGAAGAAAAGCCAGGAGGTCAGTATCCTGTTGCGTCCGGTTTTTCAAATAAAGCTTCGAGGATGGTCTGGAAACTTGTTTTTTCTTCACAAAAATGAGTCACATGTGAGATTTTCTCGCTTATGTCCCTTCCTTTTCCCAGAACAAGTAAATTGAGAGGTTCACTATAGAAAAAGAAAAATTGCGCAATCGTATAAATTACTGGGCTAAAAAAGAAACAATCTCCTATGCCAGTAATTAAAAAGATGGCTACGACACCTCAAGAATACTTATCCTCAACCGCTCTTTGTCATACTCCTTTCACACGCCCCGAGATGCTGTACTTGTCACCGACGTATTTACAACGTATGTACACCTACGTATTTACAGCGTAGACTAGTGTCGCTATAACGCTTTCGACACGGAAAAATCGCTGCCAGACACTGCGCAACTCCTGGCCCCTCTTGAAGGCTGTGAGGAACGTGGGGCAAACAAAAAGTATGAGCGATGCATTATTCATTACGGATGGTCGTCAAGTCAGCTCGGTTAATTACTCGGTGCCGTAGCTGCCGTGATGAATATTTGGTTGAGTCGATTGGTTTCTTTGGAAGGAAAAAAATAACGGGACAGCTTATTAACAGGAAAAAAATAGGACCGAAGCAAGGTTAAGAGGAAAACATTGCCGAAGCTGACAAGTGATGCCTTGTTTTTATTCTAAGCATAAATGGTCAGCGATGTTGAGCGGATGTAGGCGCGGGCATGTAGGCACACAATGCTGTAAATTTTCCGCGATTGGTCATAAATTTCCCCCAATCAGGAGTTTTCGATCATCGCGCAAGCTTTAGAAGAAAAAGAAAGCGGGAAAGTACTCCAGCAGCTACAACGATCAATGTTTTTCATTGTAACAAGTTCAAAATATTTTGCTACCGGTCACTACCGGTTTATTATCGCAGATGTTTCGCAACTGGAATCGAGTTTTTTTCGTGCTTGTATTTGTTGAATAAAACTCTCGGCATAGTTGCTTGCGTGGCTTGCTATTTTTTTATTTTTGTCGCCGACATGTGGCGAACGCTGTTCATGCCCGCTCCTCCTGCGGCGAAGTGCTCATAGGACGGTGGCTTTTCATTTTACTGAAAGAGTTATAGGCGACCAAAGATAGTGTGTTTCAACGCGTTATAATGGGCTCTCCTAAGTGTAAACAACGAAGGAGCGCTTTCCAGGCAACAGTGCTCATCTTTAATGATCGTCCTTCCAGCAAAGAAAATTTGCTTGCCATGGGATAGTGCATTTTTACAGCGACCAACTTTGAAAGCCTTCATAAGCTGCTTCACTGAAAGTGACATTGTATGTTTAAATAAACACTTTGCATGTACTTGTGCGATTATTTATTTATTTTGTAATGTTACATTGTTTATTTAGGTCTATTTAAATGAAGTTTGGAATATGCCCTTTTCTTGGTGTATTTTCTATGCTGACAGCAAAGGTGACCCTTGATGACCTTTCCTTTCAGCACAGAAAAGTAGCTTGGGCCATGGGATAACGCATTTTCACAGCGATCAACGTGAAGACCTTAATAACTTTCTTCACTGAAAGTGACACTGCATCTCTAAATGATGATTTGGCATCCATGATCTTAGGTTGCATTTTACGCGAAGATTACGAGCAGTTAGAACTTTTCGTAAGAGCACATGTAAGCTAAGTTCAAAGATCACTTGCGAACGAGAAGCTTTGTGGATTGGGCCACTGAATTATTTGCCAAGCTCGTCAGCGTCAAGTCGTCGTCATGCCAGGGCATAAGGGTTGGAACCAAGGATTCGAGGCATTGTGGAAAGTGAAAGAGAAATAAGAGAAGAAAAGGCATAATAAGAGAGACAAAAATTTGCGGAACCTGCGCGCGGTGGGAATCGTCTTAAGCGAAGCTTTCACATTTTTTTTTTCAAAGAACGTTGTTCCTGCTTAGGGACACTTTGGAAGTAGAGGGTACGCGGCCCATTTGGGCACGTTTTTATTGGAAACCACCTCGCACCATATTCTTGCCACGCACGACTACGATGGAACAACCACGACGGCATGAAGATGAGTGTATCACGACAATGTCACGGCGCCAGTGGAATCACGACGCCGGAATCACTACGACAAAATAATAAGAATGGAGCAACCACGCCGGCATGACGACGACCGCAATGCAACGATACATTGACGATACTGACACGATAACTACGGAACGCCAATGACTATTCGACGGCGATGGCATAATAATAATGGAATGACGACGCTGGAGTGGTGGCGACGTCACGGGGACAGCGAAACGACGACATGTTGACGACGACGGCGTAACAACACTATGCCGATGGTATGACGACGAAGAAATAGGAAAAATGGGACTAGCATGGCGGCATGATAACATTACGATGAAGACAATGGCATAATGGCGACGAAATGATGAAGACGACATGACGATCTGTAATGACAACGTCGGAGTGACGACGACCGTGTGACAGCAACATGGCATCGATGCTGCAATGATGCTGATTTATAACGACGAAAAAATAACAAAGATAGAATGACCACGCCGGCACGACGACGTTACAACGATGCCCATACCATGACTACGATGTGACGATGATGGCATTACGAGCATGGGATGACGACGCTGGAATGACGCTGACGGTATGACCACGTCAACGTGACAACTTGATGCCGATGCTGGAGTGATGCCGATGGTATGACGACGACAGGACCTCAACGGGATGACGGTGGTGCAATGATGCCTATGGTATGACGACTGTGTGACGATAGGATGACGAAGCTGGAATGACGACGACGGGAAGGCCACGGGATGACGATGCTAAAATGATTAAAATGGCATTTATACATATATATTTTGAAATTCTGGAGTTTAACGTCTCCAAACCACAATATGACTATTAGGCACGCCGTGGCTGGGTAGTGGACTCCGGATTAATTTTCGTCACCTGGCGTTCTTCAGCGACCACCCAATGCACGACACACGTGTTTTGTTCTTCGCCCCCATTGGAATGCCGCCGCGGCCGGGCTTTGAACCCGCGCCACAGCCTTAGCAGCGCAACACGAAAGCCACTATGTCGCTATGGCGGATCTTAAATGGTATGACGATGTTGCAATGAAGACAACTGCCTGACGATGACAGCGTGATAACGAGGGTATCACATACAGTAGAATTCCTACAACAAAATGAAATGATGGAGACTCTGTGACAATGACGCATAGAAGACAATGGCAGGGCGATGGACCGGTGACGACGGAATGACGATGGCAGCATGGCTAGGACAACTCGAAGAAGCCGGCATGAGGACAACTATACAGCAATACAGTGACAGCGAGGTGGTGAAGACGGCAGAAGTAAGCCGATGACATGACTATGAGAGAATTATCACGATAGCGTGAAGGCGGTGCAAGGACGACGGCGATGGCTCGAATACGACGGCATGACGACAAATATGTGATGACACTAGAATGACAGCGGCTGTGTCAACGACGACATAAATAAAACTTGACGGCGATTCTTTTTTTTATGGGGTTTTACGGGCCAAAACCACTTTCTGATTATGAGGCACGCCGTAGTAGAGGACTCCGGGAATTTCGACCACCTGGGGTTCTTTAACGTGCACCTAAATCTAAGTACACGGGTGTTTTCGCATTTCGCCCCCATCGAAATGCGGCCGCCGTGGCCGGGATTCGATCCCGCGACCTCGTGTTCAGCAGCCCAACACCATAGCCACTGAGCAACCACGGCAGGTGAGGCAGATTCTGGCCGATGCAGCTAACTCAGCGCATTGTTCAGCCCGTAGACCACCTACTCAAGGAACAAGCCATGGGCTTGACGACAGGGGAATCTACATGACAGAAAAAGGACAATAGAACGACCACGGCGACATTAGATCCCAAAAATGATCTCCTGTAAGGGTATAGCGATATGAGTGTGGTACTGTGTGTGAGCTATACAGCACGAAAGCAGTCAGCCAGCAGTCACAGCCAGTAGTAGCAGCTGTAGGGGGATAGTCAGAGAAAGACGCAAAGAAAGTTTCGATTTAAAAGTGACTGCTCATTGATTTCTGTATGCGTCACGGTCCACATTAAAACCCCGTTCATGAGTTTAAGTGACATTGCAACAGATATCATAAGAAGCCAGCAAACACTGACACCAAGGACAACATAGGGGAAATGACTTGTGCTTAATAAATGAAATAAAGACACGATAAATTAATGGAAATTAAAGTGGATGAAAAAACAACTTGCCGCAGGTGGGAACCGACCCCACAACCTTCGCATTTCGCGTGCGATGCTCTACCAATTGAGCTACCGCGGCGCAGTTTCCCCATCCACTTTCGTGGGTATTTATGTGTCCTAGTAGAACCCTGGGAGTGTTAGCCAGGGCCACCACTCACAGACCTTGGCGGTGGACGTGGAACGTCCTTTCTTTGCCGCAGGCGTCACGAGAACGTGATCTTTTTGGGCGAAGGCAACTGGTCAATAAAGCCACATATGCTACCTGAAGGAATCAATGTTGCCGGATTCGAGACCCTCGTTATGTAATAAACGAGAAGAAAGGGGGTTAACCGAGGGCCCCGATTTTTACTAGTCGTGTCATAAGAAGCCAGCAAACACTGACACCAAGGACAACATAGGGGAAATGACTTGTGCTTAATAAATGAAATAAAGACACGATAAATTAATGGAAATTAAAGTGGATGAAAAAACAACTTGCCGCAGGTGGGAACCGACCCCACAACCTTCGCATTTCGCGTGCGATGCTCTACCAATTGAGCTACCGCGGCGCCGTTTCCCCATCCACTTTCTTGGGTATTTATGTGTCCTAGTAGAACCCTGGGAGTGTTAGCCAGCGCCACCACTCACAGACCTTGGCGGTGGACGGGGAACGTCCTTTCTTTGCCGCAGGCGTCACGAGAACGTGATCTTTTTGGGCGAAGGCAACTGGTCAATAAAGCCACATATGCTACCTGAAGGAATCAATGTTGCCGGATTCGAGACCCTCGTTATGTAATAAACGAGAAGAAAGGGGGTTAACCGAGGGCCCCGATTTTTATTAGTCGTGTCATAAGAAGCCAGCAAACACTGACACCAAGGACAACATAGGGGAAATGACTTGTGCTTAATAAATGAAATAAAGACACGATAAATTAATGGAAATTAAAGTGGATGAAGAAACAGCTTGCCGCAGGTGGAAACCGAACCCACAACCTTCGCATTCCGCGTGCGATGCTCTACGTTCTCGTGACGCCTGGGGCAGAAAGGACGTTCCCCGTCCGCCGCCGTCTGTCAGTGGTGGCGCTGGCTAACACTCCCAGGGTTCTACTAGGACACATAAATACCCAAGAAAGTGGATGGGGAAACGGCGCCGCGGTAGCTCAATTGGTAGAGCATCGCACGCGAAATGCGAAGGTTGTAGGTTCGGTTCCCAGCTGCGACAAGCTGTTTTCTCATCCATTTTATTTTCATTAATTTATCGTTTCTTTATTTCATTTATTAAGCACAAGTAATTTCCCGTATGTTGTCCTTGTTGTCAGTGTTTGTTCGCTTCTTATGATATGAATAATAAAAATCGGGCCCCTCGGTTAACCCCCTTTCTTCTCGTTTGCAAAAGATAGAATTTCTCGGTGCGGGTAGACGCGCGTTACATTCAGTGTAAGAGTTTTTTTTTTTTTTCGCTGTGGCATAGGAAGTCAGAATCGGAGATTGTTAGAAGTGTTTCATTTTAACTTGGCTAAGGACACTGAAATACCCTGAGAAGTCGGGGTAAAGCGCGTCGTCACCCCGTTGCCTCGCAACGTTCATCCCGTGCACAACGCAGGTCGTTGCAAGGCAAGAGAGTCGACGATACTAAAGCAAATCTACAAGGACACGATAGAAGCAAGCTTCTTAGACGCCACGGCGTACCGAGACGGCAATATATTTGCGGTTTCCGTCGTGGACACGCTGGGCAAGTCATCAACTGTGCCTCGGTCCGGACGATGGACCCCGAGGTGGCCAAGTAAGTCGCCATTGCACTCGCCATGCAAGACCGTCGGAGAGAAAGAGTGCATAGCGATTCGAAAGTGGCCGTCAGGACTTTCCAGAAAGGCCGGGTAGTTAGGCGAGTAGTTCAAATTCTGAAAGGCGCCAAACGCAGCAACAGCTCCACACACTCCATACTTTGCATCCCTGCTCACGTCGGGCGATCGAAGGGATTCCTCGGAACCTCAGCACGTCTGCCCATGAGGCGGCACGTGACCTTACCGACCGCGCTACCCTCGGATCGCGCGACTTTCCGCGGTGCACAGAGACGCTCCTATCACGCACAATGAAATTACTAAATCATTTTGCTTAGAGAGAATGGTTTTCCTGCAGCTTCATTCCAAGCTAAGCAGGCCGCAGGTGGTCACGCTCACACTCCTGCAAACTAACTCGTACCCAAATCCGGCGTCCCTTAACAGCATATATCCTGACATTTACCTGAATTGTTCTTGCGCAGCCTGTGGTGAGGCTGCTACTTTGTCTTTGCCCGACGTTCACCAAGGAAGAGTGGGATACGCTCCTGCGAAGTCCCGTGTTTGAAAACCAAATGCTGGCCGTCCAGCGCGCCCGCGATCGGGCCGGCAGGCTAGACCTGTCGGTCCCATCGTGGGATTAGCCGGGTGCGCGCTTTATCGCGTTTTACTGGACTCAACGAAAGTTTGCTCACTAACTCACTCACTCACTCACTCACTCACTCACTCACTCACTCACTCACTCACTCACTCACTCACTCACTCACTCACTCACTCACTCACTCACTCACTCACTCACTCACTCACTCACTCACTCACTCGTGTTTTCCTTGCCTTTTTTCACTTCTGGTGCATATACGCATGGTATTTTCTATCTATCTATCTATCTATCTATCTATCTATCTATCTATCTATCTATCTATCTATCTATCTATCTATCTATCTATCTATCTATCTATCTATCTATCTATCTATCTATCTATCTATCTATCTATCTATCTATTCAACCTCTTACGCCAGCCAAGTGGTCCAAGTTGTCTACGTTTTTGGGCTTCTAGGTATGTGCTCCTGGTCATGATGCCTTCGTTGTTTCGTTGTCGTCATTGCAGCTTCGTGACCTTACTCTCGTCATGCCGTCGTTGTCACACCTTCTACGCCAACATAGTGGTCAAAATTGTCTAATAGCTCGGGCCACTATGTACGGGCTCGTGGTCGTGATGCCGTCGTGGTCGTTGTCAGCTTTGTCATCCGACACTCGTCATTCCGTCGTCGTCGCGCCAGCGTCATCGTAGAGTTCGTATGCGTTCGTTGTCACACCGACGCAGTGACGCCGTGGTGGTCGTTCAGTCGACGTTACTGCAGCTTCGTGATCTGACTCTCGAAATGCTTCGAAGTTGTGTAATAGCTTGGGCCACTAGGTACATGTTCGGGGTCGTGATGCCGTCGTGGTCACCTGCACCGTCGTCATTGCAGTTTTATCGTCCCACTCTCGTCATGCCTTTGTCATCACGCTATCGTCGTCACACAGTGGTCGTCACGCCGTCGTCGTCGCGCTATCGTTTTATCATTGTCATCACTTCAGTAACGGCATCTCATTGTCGTCATACCATCATCGTCATACCGCCTTCATCGTTTCATCTACGCCAGTCGTTCGTGATTCTACTGTAATCGTGCTGTCGTCATGCAATTGTGATCATGCCGCGCTTGTGACGCTGCCATCGCCCGACAGTCGATATCATGCCTCCACTGTGAGACCGTTGTCGTAATGCCGTCGTGCTCGTGCCATCATTGTCACTCTAGCTTCGTCGTCCGACTCTTACCATGCCCTCATCGTCACGCCATCGTCGTCATTCTGGTTTTATGATGCAATCATCGTCGCGCCATTGTCTTCATACACTCATCGTCATCCCATTGTTCTCATTCCGTTGTCATGCCATCGATATTACAGCATTATCATTAAACAGTCGCCTTCATGCATTCGTTGTCATACTGTCGTCGGAAGGCGGTCACTGTCGTTCCACCGTCATCACTGTAACTTCGACATCCGACTCTCGCCATGCCGCCGTCATCATGCGGTCGTTTCATTGTGTTCATCACTTGGGTATTGTTATCATGGCATCGTCAAGCCCATGACATTCCCATAAGGCCAATGGGGCCGATTTTCGCAGGCGACGCTAGCGCCGCCTGGGTTCTAACGGTAGTTGCACTGATACCAGAAAAATGTTTACTTACTAATAATAGATAACATTTTGAATATTATTCCCTTACAATCTAAATTTAAAAATGAAAGGCGACGTCTGAATAATTTCTGGTTGCTTAGAAAGTTACATGTGTATCGAAAGCGCAATGACGCTTGTGAGGAATACCGCACAGCAGACGACCGACAGTGGCGTCGTCTGCTTCTGCTATCGCTTTTGCTCTGCCCGCTTGCTTTGGCCATGTATATCCCACTAAATATATATTCTTATTTAGGACTCAGAATTAGCTTGTACATTTACCTTTGAAGGTAGGCACTGCTGCATAGGCCGAGAGAAATCACGACGCTAATCACACTAAGTTGCTGCCAATAAACAGCTTTATTAGAACATCATCGATGTTTACATGAAATAAAAAAGCACGTGAATAGCGTTTCAGAAGATATACTGGTGCGTAACATGGATAGTTATTTATGTGCAAAAAGATACTACGTACAGTCTCGCCACACATTTCTGGTGAACACAAGCTGTCCGCCGCTGAGTGAAGAAATACATCCGACCACATAAAGCCGTCGCCCGCTGGTATGTTGCTAAATTTCCTCCAATTTTGTAGGTGAAGATGTCACGCCACCTCGTTCACAATATTCATAAACTGCAACTCGATTTGAGTGAGTGCCTCCTGTTTGAGCAGAAACACGTAGCTTTCACAACGGTGAATTCTGTCGCAACTGTTCGTCTTCTGGTCCAGAATACCTGCTCTCTTTCTTTCTTGCAGTTAACCATTCGAGAAGTCACGTTATAAAAATTTTAAGCGTTTAAGCAGAATTTGCTTGGAAAAGTTTATAATGTCAGATAGAAACGTTTTTCTGTGCGTGCTGGTTTGATGCGTTGCAAATAAAGTTTGCATAATAAAGGCTTAGCTGGCGTTTGGATTACCGCCGCCGGCGGTGCGCTGTCGTCGTTTCGATGGTGGCGCCACCCCAAGGCTTGGACGCCAAACACGCCGCATGCCACAGGCTTGGCATCGTCGTCATACTAAGTTCTTCAATCCATTGACGTCATTCCTTGTCCGTTATTCAAATGCAATTACGCTATCGTCATTCAAACATGATTATGCCGTCGTTTTGATGCCATCGTCGTCATTGCGTCGTCGTCATATAGACGCTGTGATGCTTTCGTTGTAATGCCGCCGTCGTCATACCGTCTTGTTCGTCATTCCCGTTTCTTCATCCGGTTGTTGTTACACGGTCGTCGGCCCACCATCGTTGTTATACGCCTTTGTCGCTCCATTGATATCATTCCTTGATCGTCATTCCATCGTCACTGTGTCGGCGTCATACAGTCGTCTTACACTTTACCAGCTACCTTAGTTAATTCTTAGTGTAGAGCCGCGAGCAAAAGTTCGAAGGCCACGATTTCTTACTTAATTTTTTTACTTCGAGCCTAGGCACGCCGGCTGATATCAGATGGTACAGCCTACATGGGTTTGACCAAAGACATACATTGAAACAATTACACGTTACGCCGTTGTGCTAAAAGAAATTGGATTTTTTTTTGCTGATGTCATGATCTCTAAACTTCAGTGCTGACTGCACATGTGTGTGTCATTCATATCACAAAGATCAATGTGATAGGCGCTTGGTCTAGGCAAAGTTTGCTTATAAATATAATCGTGCCTCTCGGTTGGGGAATTTGCCCGATTCCAAGGGCACAGAGGTGATGACAATTAGAAGTGCACAGTGGGATGGATGAATAACTTGAGCATTACTCCTATAAGCATTTTCTCGGTGCTTTGGCTGGTATTGGTTGGTCATGCCTACGGGAGCATGACACTGGAGCTCCACAGCGCAGTCATTAACTCCACGCTGCGCAATATGTGCGATCTTTTTATCAATGGGACCATTCTGCCTTTCTCCATCAGACAATTTACCTAGTGGCGCGATGAGTCATCGACGAGGGGCCACTCATGAAAATTCTGTGGCCCGCAAACAAATGCAGGAGCCTGAATGGTTTTGTGACGCCGGACGTACAGACAGTGGCGGGGACATAAAATAAAGAACGAGAATGAAAGAACACATTCTACTTTGCTGAGACTCGTGAAAGTGAGAGGCAAGAAAAACAGAGGGAAGAAAAGCAAGTTAACACGTGTAAGCACAACTTGGCTACCCTGTGTTGGGCAAAAAAGAGTGAACGAGGCTTTTCAAAGACTGCGTTTCTTCTAAGACTAAGCTGTCGGCTTTATTTTCGATTGCTCCGGCTTTCCGACGAGATTGAGGGACGACAGCTTGCTTTGCGCGCTGTCACAGCGCCCAATGGCTGCGTCGCTCGAGGTTGCACCTTGTGTCCAGCGCCGACGCCCGACTTGCCTCGACGGCTGCGGTGAAGGCAGAGGCGATGTGCCTGCAATAAGAGAAGTTTCTATTATTTCGTTGTAGTTGTATTGCGCTCATGTTTTTTTGTTATTGTTATATTATGTTCTGTTTCTCCTATATTTATTTCCTCCTTTTTTGACATACATTGCTGTATACTCACGTGAGAACGATCGAGTAGCCGACATCATGTGTTGGTGCCGCCATCTTCCTATTTACTAAATTTAGTAATAATCATAATTTTAAAAATCTGCAATAGGAGAAAGTGAGAGAGAGAGAACAACTTTATTGTTTGGCCGGGATGGGGTCAAGGGAAGGGGAAGAGGTGGGAGATCCTCTTCTGTCTTCTTCCCTCTTTAGGCGGCAGCCAGGAGCCCTTGGGCCCCGGCGGCATATTCAGCCATCCAGACGTGTCGGACTTGCACTTCCGGATCGGAGCTGAGCAGCGCGGTCTCCCACTGCTCCACAGACCTGATTTCTAAAGAAGAGTGATCATTCTGTTGGACGTCACTACGTTTGAGGGGGCACAACCAAAGCATGTGCTGAAGGTCTGCCCTGCCTTTGCAGATTTTACATTTGGCTGCATACAGTCCTGGGTAACAGCGGCTGTAGGCTACAGGGTTAGGGAAGTTGTTGGTCCGAAGCAAACGCCGTGCCACCGATTGCCACTTAGTTAAAGTTCTGTGTGCTGCAGGATACTTGGCCCCCACGTGTTTATAACGATCAAGGATGTCCTGATAGGACACCAGCCTGTCCCGCCCCGACCGGCGAAGCGAGCGAGCGTCAGCGGTGGAAAGGTCGGCGTCGACTCGGTTGGTTAGACCTCGAGCCGTGTCGTGCGCGTTCTCGTTCCCCGGGAGGACGGAGTGGGCCGGCGCCCAGACGATTTGGACCCCCCTGACTCGGTTGCCACGAAAACCGGTGAACAGGATGTTTGAGTGCTTCGGACGACCCACGCCCTCTTGCAAAATTTAGGATGGCCTACTTGGAGTCGCTCACAAAGAACTTGTATTTGGAGGATGCCGTCATTGCCAGGGCAATGGCCGCCTCCTCCCCAACTTCCTGCGACGTCGTGAGGATCGTGCCGGACGTGATTGAATCACCCTGTTGACTTACTATTGCTATAGCCATGGCGTCGCGATCGTCATAATCAGCGGCGTCCACGTAGGCCACGTCCTCAGACCTCTCGAATATTTTCTGCATTGTCTGTGCTCTTACCCATCTCCGTGCCGCGTTATATACCAGGTGCATGTTTTGAGGTAGTGGCGCAATGTAGATGTTTGTCTTGATCTCCGCTGGAATGTCCGCTGCGATGTCCAATTTGGCTCGGGATCGGGTTTCGTGGTTAACGTTCAGGGATTGTAAAATGCGCCGCCCTGTCCGGCTCTTGGATAGCCTTTCCAGTTGAGCGATTCTCTGAGCTTCTATCAGCTCGCCTAGGATATTGTACAGCCCAAGTGCTTCGAACCGTTCATTCGAGGCTGTGACGGGTATGCCTATAGTGCCTGTTTGAAGGCCTTCCTGATCATGGCGTCTATTTTCTTTTTTTCGTCCCTCTTGAGATTCAGGAACGGGGCGACGTAGAGACGCGGCTCAGGACGAATGCCTGAACTAGGCTAATAAGGTGGCCATCTTCCATTCCGTGGTGCCGTTTGGCGGTCCGCGAGATGAGACGGGTCGTCTGATATACGCTCTTTTCGAGTGCCCTTATGGTTTCGGTGTTGTACCAGTTAGCCTGTATTCGCAGGCTAAGAACCCTGATGCTGGGTACTGTCGGAATGAGCTGCCTCCCGCTGGTGTAGAGTTGGATTGGCGGCGTTATAGTTGCCGACTTGCATCCCCTCCGGGTCGGTTGATAGAGAAGGAGCTCTGATTTTTGCGGAGAACAACCCAAGCCTCTCGGCTTGACGTACGCCTCCACCGCGTGTATGCGTCTCTGCAGGACTTCTTGTATGTGTCCGCCGCTTCCCCCTGCCATCCTGAGGGTAACGTCGTCCGCATAGAGACTATAATGCAGGCCCTCTATGTTTCCTAATATTTCAGGGGGACCGAACATGGCGACGTTGAAGAGGAAGGGCAGAAGGACCGGGCCTTGCGGCGCGCCCCTGCTCCCCAACTCCAACTCGGCTGACTCAATCCCCCCGATTGTTAGAACGGCCGTCCGGTTCGTCAAAAATGCTTTCACGTAGTCGTAGGTTCCGAAAACCTAGCAAACCCAGGCGTGGGAGAAAGTGAACAATTTCTTGCGTGTTGCTGGAAGCAAAATAAGATTGCACACGTTATACAGTCTCTCTGCGTATCATTTGATATAGAAACGTTTCAACAAAGAACTTGTAACTTGTTATTGCGGTTAATTTTCTGCTCGAACCTTTCAAGAGAAACTGCCGTAACTCATTTTAAGCGATTGCCTTTTCTTAGCTCTTTCATCCGTTTCCTCTGTCGATGGTAGGGCTTTCACCGCTGATAAAAAAGCGCCGACGCTAATGGTGCGTGCACTGGCGCTACTGAGTGGCGGGCCGCGTTCATTACCGAGTAGCAACTATTAGAGTTCTATCGAGACGCACATGTTGCCCGTCTACATACTACCGTTACAGTTGCGCTGCCGAAGGGCTCTGTTGTTCGCGGAATGATGCAATGAAACAACAGACACTATGCCTAAATGTCCTCACCGCAAGAAATACACGGTCGTCTTGTGCACCATCCTTTTAATGAAGCGGACAGCTTTCCTGAAGAGTTGGGCTATTCTCGTGGATTGACAATAACCGTCGATGCTTTCTTCTTAATTATTTCCCGCGTCATAATTACGCTCACAGAAGGTTAAAATTTGCAGTGAGGATACCGAGAAATAAACCTTTCCTGAATTAGCTGCTCTGTTAAGCTTCATATTGTCCGCTCGTCGAGTCGGAAAGCGGAGGAACAGCGAAGTTGTATAATACTGATAAAGTGCTTCCCCAAGACTAGAAGACGCCGCAAAGTGCCGCTCCAATCGTGCGATAAACGAGCAAGCGCGTCGCCACTGAGTGTTTTCTTATGTGGCTCTTCTGGAAGCATCCGGCTCCCCATCTGAAGAAACCAAGGTCTGCAAGATATTGCATTATTTTTGTTGCTGCGCTCTTGCGCACTGCTTCGAGTCTGCTGGCGAGAACAGCTGAAGGAACACATGCACTGTGCAATTTATTCGCTGGAGTGCTCACTCAAGCGGCGGAATATTTATTTATTTTATTTATTTATAAAATACTTCAGGCCTTACTAAGGGCCCTTGGAGGGGTAACAGTTATAAGTTAGAAAAATTATGCAACAAGTATACAAAGCAAAACAAATACAGCAATATAAATAAAGCAACAAAAATATCGAGTACAAAAGCCAATTACAGCAATTGTCAGAGAAATTAGACGAAATAAAATCAAGTACGACGTAAACCAAGTACAGCCGCAAAAGGCCAGCAAAACGTCTAGATTACAGCAAAGTTAAGGAAAAATAAACTCGCTTAAAAAAAACATGCATAAAACGCACTGACGTAGGAGGAAATACTACAATGTCCTAAACAACCGGGTATTCGATCGCTCCTGTGTCCAGTAGTGGCGTCAATTGGAGAAGGTCGCATTCGAAAAGAAGAAAAATTTAAAAGAAGAAAAGAAGAAAAATTTAAGGCGTTTGCTATTGTTTTGAACGGAGAAAGGGAGCCCGCAGGACCAATACTAATTTGGGGACATTCGGGGAAATGTGGGGAAGTTAGGCAAAGAAAGTTTCACTAAGGGTAACGAACATAATCAAGTGTTGAATAATGACGATGATGATTTCTAATTGCATTCACTTGAAACCGAAGCGCGACAAATACTCACCATATATAGCCTGCTTGAGCTAATCATGGTTTTCTATGGTCTATAAGTTTGCCTATATCTCAACTATGTTCTTTCTCTTCTTTAAAAAGAATATCCCTGTGCCCTATAACGTAAAACTATGCCAATCTGTTTTATTCCGATCCCCTGACGTCACATTTACGTAACCACCGTTGTTTGAAAAGCCCAATCAAACGCGCTCCTCGTTTATAGGAGGTCACTTTCTTTTGCTTTCAAAGCAAGTAGCATTGCCTACATTGGGCAGTTTTTCTTATCTCATTGGCTGAGAATAGGCGAGGAGCATGCTCAAATGGAGAGAGTTTCGATGGGGCCGAGCCAGCACAGTGAAAATAGATAGACGGGTCAGGAGGGTGGTGCCGGCGGCTGCGAGTGGTGCGCTTTCCCTTATTTAGCTTGCGGTGCCTGGTCGAAAATCGCGGCAGAGTGCAACGGAAGGTTAACAATGCCGTTATAACGGATCCTGAGCAAAGTAGACTTGGCAGAGCGATGTTGTATATGTGCCCAAAGGTCTCGACAACATTTTACGGCCAAGCAAAAAAAAAAAAAAAATTTTTATACACAAATAAATCCATGCTCCCCGGTAGCTCCGAGTAGCCAGTGCCTACTTATATATTCCTTTTGTAATGGGGCAGTCTCCGGCTATTCAGAAAAACTTTCAGTTTTGTTCGGCCTACTAATGCGTCTTTAACGCGTACACATCACTTTGATGCGTTGAGTTTTCGTTGTTTTGTGAAGTCGCGTGACAGACAGGTAAAGTCGGCGTAGCCGAAAAACGTTTGACCAATAGCAATTGGTCGAACGACGCCTTTTTCGGTAATGGCTAAACAGGGGTCGAATCAGAAATTATTAGTTTTCTTTCGTTAGGCCTAATCATGCATAATCAGTGTGCACATATGGTATCATATGGGGTGTTCTCGCAGTTTTTGTGATATCGTGTGACAGAGAGGCGCAGTGGGTGATGACAAATTTTTTCACCCATTGTCGAGGGCTGATTGCAGAATTTGAATAGAAAAGTTTGGAATAGCGTTACGTAATAGCGCCCCCTATCTTGTACCGTTACCCACGCCTGCAACGAGCGCAGCTCCATCAATTTATTCGCTGCTTTATGTTTTTATTCGTCGATACTCTAAAACGATTCTTGCTTATCTCAAGCGCTGACTATTTCATGTTCATACCACCTGTGAGCACCAGTGCATCTGTAAAGTGGGCTACGCCTTTTGTTCATGCTGCCTGAATATCTATCTATTTAAACTGCGCCGAGTCGACCTCTGATTCTATCTGCATAGAAATAGACAACTAGCGCCCAATGGTGACTGCGAGTGTAAACAGCCACATTTTTCATAGAAAAAGCTCCATTTTCAGCGAATAACTTGTTACATCATCATTTTTTAAAAATCTTTAGACGAACATAGATTCAACATGCCCTGCCCCATAGCTCAAGTGAGTGGTACATCATTTTGTGGCCTAGAACATGTTCCGAATGACGTCTCAAGTTTGAGGCATGTGAAAAAAAAATTGAAGTCGAAATTTGGAAGCAGTTTTACGCACTGAAACGTGATTCCCGAAGACATTATGACGTGGAACAGAATATTCCAAGGTTTCAGTAATTTCAATGACTCGCTTGACAGCTCGTCGAAACCGCGCGTCTCGAAAGGGCCAAAAATCTGTTCCGAAATTGCTATCTTCCTTACAATGTCAGGAAATAGATCCAGTATGGTATAAAAATTTGGAGGACGCCTAAGCTTAGCCTTTAAGAGTAGCACACGATAGTGTTCAAAGATCCTGGCTGTATTTCACGCTTCTCGGCAACTGCAGCTTATTCAACCGTAATGTTTACCAGGAAACGCTCGCTGCGGATGCTATGCACGAAGGCGGACTTTCTGGTATAAATGCATCCTCATGCGTGGGCCGCGATGCGGCGGAGGCGAGCGCCATCTGGAGGTGTTTCAAGGAAACGGGCGTGCCGCTCCGTGGCCTCCGAGATAGTAGCGCACCAGCGCGCGCAAATGGCGGACGCCGGGGCTGGTCTATGGATGGTAGAAACGCTGGAAAGGAGTTTGTTTGAGTTTTCGCGTAACAGTATTATGTTTTCTCGTATATTTAAATTTACACTCCGACGCTAACATATCTGTAGGTTCTATAGGTAGTGTGTAAGTCATACTTTGCGTTTTTCTACGTATTTCAGCTTGAGAAACTCGGTTTTTTCAGTAGTTTCCTGGCGCCACATGTAGGGCCTGGGTATGGATGGTCCGAACACCTTTTTGCCGAAGCTATGTCCGAGACTGGACGCCGATTTTGTGCGAAATGGGGCCCTTTACGCTGTCGCGTTAATATAGCGGCCAGCAGCGCACGCTTATGTTAGTCGTGGAGAGGACTTTCCACGAACAGATACCAAACTTGGGGGCCAAATGAACGTGAGGTCGCTGGTTGCATTTCTGTTCGCGGTACGTATATTTTTTCTTTCACTTTTTTCAGATTATTGACTAATTAATACCAGAGACACGTAAACTAACACACGTGCACTGGCGAAGTCTAGGCAAGACGAGCGCCTTCATGCGAGTATGCGCGTTCACTTGCGAAACTCTTCTAATGGGTGTCTCCTGCTAGCCGAAGAAGAAGTACTGCAATACGATTAATGACTGACTCTGTACATGGTCCTTTACGTCACTGTTTGCGCAATCGAAAGAATTCGGAATATCAAAGATCACCGGGCGCCGCCTGGTATTGGAGCGGCCGCTCTGTGTAACTATACTAAAGCTTCCCGACGCTCTAACAAAAACTTAATGACTTTCAGCCATAATTCCGGCTCGAGAGCGGGTGGCAGAGACGGTGATCGGGCGCAGCGTTGCAGAATTGCATCAAAAGTCGTGCAAACCGAAATGCCCACCTGCTACGCGATCGTATCTCTGTGCTTTAGCTTTACAGCACTTACCGGTGCGGGCGACAGCCGATGGACGCAGAGCCCGAACTAGCGGTCCCACCCCATGGCGGACGCCTTCGTCCAGTACCTCAGATCCGTGTCCGGTAGATGGTCACAAGGGGTCAGTGGGTTCCTGCATGCATCACCATTTCGGGTCACCTACGTGGCATAGCGAGGAGGAGAACTGAGGAGAGGGAGCAGGTTCGCTGTCATGATATACTCTCCGAAATGTCAGTTCTCTATGTGATAATGATGAAAAATGGCTAAAGAGAGAGAGCGAGAAGAACTTATATACACTTATATATATGCCCTTAACACCAAATCTGCGCCGTTTGCGTCCAGGTCGAGGACTCGTAACAAAGAAATAAGAGCCGGCGTTAAAAGCACCCCGAAGTCAACAATAATATATAATATATTTACTCGTGTAAGGCCCGCACTTCCACTTTAAATTGCGAAAGTTTGGCAAAAGAGTTTCCCTAAGGGTAACGCGCAAACTCATGTGTTAATTAATTCCCGGAAGCCGCTACAAGGTGACAGCTCTTCATATGCGCGAAATTGGTCGGCGACTGTAAAAGAGATCATAGTCGGCCGCCTTTGATTGCCTTCATTTGCATGGCAGTCTGAACGCAGTTGTAGGCTCCAGTGAGTAGCCATAAGCCTGCCTCGTGTACGGCCAGTATCCGTCAAGAATTCACGAAAAAAGTGCGGGCCTTAGACGAGTAAATACGGTAGTTTGAAAATGCTGGTAATGCGCCACAAATGTCACAAAAGCGGCAGGCATGAGTTACAGTAACACAGAATGCACTCAGACAAACCGCGACGGATTAGCGTCATCGTTGTAGTTATTATCATCAGCAGTAAGTTGATGTTCCGGAAAGAAAGGAATCTATGAAGAACTATATCGCCATATCACTAACTGTGAAACCGCAAAGTATGAAATGAAACGGGTATAATTTTACAATAATTCAAACTACAGTACATTCCTGTTCGAATCCCAGATCAAGATGACCGAGAAGTAGAGGTTTACCGATGAGGACTGTTCATGAGTAGCCTGTGGAAATTGCGCTGGAACCATTCATCATGTTTCGTTGGCATGTTGCAGCGTCCATTCAGAGGTAGATGAGGACGTAGTTACCAGTCCCCGATTACTTACGTTTTAAAGATGCCAAAAGAGGGCCGTGCCAACGTAATTGCGTAAAGTCAGACAACGCATCAGAATCAAAAGTACGCAACTACTGTGGGGCACCGAAATGGCTTCCGGTTTAATGGTTCGCCAGCACGGAATCGCTCGTATTCAACGCCGAGAATACACGCACGAGGAAAGTAAAAAAAAAAAAAACAATGAGCCTAATTACAACAGCCTTCACAGCGCTGCAAAGGGGACGCTCCAAAAGTCCGCGCATCCAGCTACCAATCATCGCAGCGCTCTAGGCAGGATCGGCCCAGACTATCTACAGACTCGCCGAGTGAACAGTGCTTGAAATGGTGAACGTGTCGCTTACGAGGCGGCGTCGGGCCTGAGCAGCGCGCGCCTCTGCACCACCATCCGGTGCGGCTCGTCCGCGTTGGCGCACAGCAGCTTGGCCAGGCTGAACTGCGACACCTGCAGCAGTTGCGCTGGAGCGCGAGGAGCAGAACAGACCGCGTCACACCATCTCTGTCTCTCGCGCTTCTCACCAGGAAGAGCGTTCGTCCCAATGCAAAGCGAGTCGCTTGCCCGTTTCACTCGTTAAAGAAGGGGGGGGGGGGGACATTTATTATAATAGGAAAGCGCAGAAGTCGGCCTGAATCAAAGTTCTGGCTCACTAAGGAAACTTAGATTAGGGTACCCAAGGGGTGGGACGCAAACCGCCAGAACTACAAAAAAAAAACAAGAAAAAAAAACGCAAGGACACGTTCAGTGCTCACGTTATTCTATGTGAAGTGAAGCCTTAGTAAAGCGTTTAATAGAATAACTTACAACTAATGGCGATCAGTACGATTTCGTTCACTTCCATGCAACGAGTTAAATTATGGGATTCGACGTGCCAAAACCACTTTCTGGTTATGAGGCACGCCGTAGTGGAGGACTCCGGAAATTTCGACCACCTGGAGTTCTTTAACGTGGACCTAAATCTAAGTACACGGGTGTTTTCGAATTTCGCCCCCATCGAAATGCGGCCGCCGTGGCCGGAATTCGATACCGCGGCCTCGTGCTCAGCAGCCCAACAACCATGCAACGAGTAGTCGAGCACACCCCAATGACAAATACTGAATGGCTAAATACAAAATAAGGTAAATAAAAGAATTATTGAAATATAATTAATCATTCTATTATGAGCTCCCTGTGCTTTAGATATATATTGTGCCGACACTATGTCATCTTGCTTAATGCAGGAATCGTACGTAGTGGGACAAGCCCACTGTATACTTTACCGACACATTGCAATGGGACGCTCACGTGAATTTTATACTCCAGAAACTGGGCCGCATAACAGGTATATTAGATCGAAATCGGTACTTTTTACCAACGTCAGCTAAATTGATCATTTATAATGCACTGTTTTCCTCGCATGTAAATTATTGTCATCTTGTATGGGGCACAACATCAGTTTCCAACCTCTCTAAAATACTACTCATGCAAAAAAAAAAATAATAATACGCGCTATCGCAAATGTGCTGTTCAACTCACACACTGAAGGTCTTTTCATCAAGTACAACATAACAAAAAGTCATCATTTCTACAAACTCTCCTACGCATCTACTACTTCCAGGTAAAATATAGAAGCAACTCAATAACAAATATAGCAAACTTAAAAGAGAATAACCCACATATGACACGCGCAGCCATGAAAAATGGCTCATACCTTTTTCGAGAACAATTTACGGCCATCAAATGCTCGCGAACACCTTTTGAGTCTGCTAAATTCTTATCTAGAAGCCGGCATTGACATCCATGCCTTGACACCATCGGAGCTCATCTGTCTGGCGAAAACTACGATTTAAATCACCATGGTACAGTGAAACCACGTGTATTCACAGCGAAAGAAATGTAACTACTCCGTTTAGTTGATGTAACCCGCTGTTATTTGTTTTTCATTTCTGAAAGTGTTCTTTGCCACCGGTCTGCCAATATGTAAAGGGGGCCAGGGACCACTCAAGCTGTCAATAAGCAGCTTTTACCTTGGCCCCCTCCATTTGCTTGTAAATGGGCCCAAATAAAATGAAATGAAATTATGAAGGAGTAGCTGAGATCCCAGAGGGAAATGCTGAGGGGTTAAACAAAATACAGTAAAGTAAATCAAAGAATTCGATAAAAAGGATTCGTCAATTCATTAACAGATCGCTGTGCTCTAGAAAGGCGTGTGAGCCGACAATATATCTGCAGGTTTTATGTGGGAAGGTATCTTTCTTATTATTATTTCGCAGAATAGAGCTGGACAAGCCTGGTCGGCATACAAGTATTATATTTTATACCTTCGGGCTTTATGTAGAAATAGTACGTAGTGGAACATGAATTACGAAGACATTCGGCTTTTCCAGTGAACCACGGGTCCATATACTTTTCATGGCTGGTGTACATAGAAAGCGACAGCGAGAAGCCCACCAGCTGCCGGATTATTAAAATCTTTTCATTGGGTGACTGCCCGGCTAGCTTCGCGATAATCCCCAAATCTTTCAACCACCGTCATCGTCTACTCTGGTGCCCGGGACACGCGGGGGTACAAGGGAACGAACAGGTCAACACGTTAGCAAGAGGGTGTGCCACCCGAGCGACGGCGTCCTCTTCTAACCTCAACCACTCGCATTATACCTCTCAAAATTCCATCAATTTTAAATGCCAAAGACATCCTTGCTCATTAGCGCGGAGTCCACAAAATATACCCGCCGCCTCACCAACATCTTAGCGGGGAAGAGGCCACCGATTGGTGCAAAATACAGACTGGGGTATTCCCCCATCTAAAATTGCTGGACGCCATGTATACCACTCACTATAGGGCCAACTGTCCTTGGCGCAGTAACCTGCCAACCCTAATACATGTAACCTGGCACTGCACTATGCACCCTGACACGCCTAATAGCAATGACGCAATGGAGCAGTGGGAGGCACAGCTCGGTCGTTCTGACTTGACATGGCAAAAGTCCTTAACTGGCTAGGTCAGCCAGGCGGCAGAGGCCAGTGGGGCCCTGTACTGGGGGGCTCCGACCAGCCCTCCTTAAAATCTCTTCCTGTCAAATAAAGTTTCTAAAGTTTCCGTTGGGTGAGTTAGCACGATTGCACGGTTCTAACACAAGCGCAAGGAAGGCGAAAACAGCTCTCTTGTCTTCTCTTGCGTCTTCGGCTTGCTTATGCTGCTGGCGCAACCAATCTTTCCGCCTTGACAACTGCTTGTCTCTGGCGAGAGCGGTCGTAGCCTTGCAGCTCGCTGCCCCAATTAGCGACCCCCTTTGCGGACAAACCTTGCATAAGCCAAGTTGTGGCCTTCAAGTTGCGAACTAGACACAAATGCTTCAATATTTAATGAGCTGTTTAGTAAAAGGCAGTTCGTGCTTGTCACGTGCATTTTTTTTCGTCGTTTTGGGAACTGTTGTAACAGAGCAGCACGCGGTCTGTCCGCTCATCATAGATCACCGGCTTTCGATTAAGAAAAATGGTAAGTGGCATTTCGCATATAACGTATCTTGCCAAGCTTTTTATCGCCTGAAAAATTTGTAGTTTGGGCTCCACACAGTAATGAGGAATGCTTATGGGAGCATTTAGTGCTAACAAATTACGATTTCGTGCCGTTTTTTTCCGCAATCTTAATTGCACAGTGTGTTTTCTCTTTGCCGATGCGAGAAAGGGGAGCGATAACTGCTGTCATAGATCGCTCTGATCGGCTATACTTCAGGTAACTTACTTGAAGATGTCCTTATTTGCACACGACCAATGAAAACGTTCAGAAAGGTAATTAACAAACTTTCTATAACAAAATTTTGAGTTCTCGCTTTAGGAGAAATGTCGTAATTTAAGAATGAATGAAATTCAGGCTCTCGTAAACTCACACCTGCTTATCGGAAATTTTTAGGGAAGGAACGGTTTTGAGATGTTGTTACTTCAAATGTATTGTAACATATATTGGATTTTTGATTAATAGTTTCCCAAAAGCATTCTTCGCACAAATTGTAAAAAAAAAAAAAAACGAACTGCAATGTCCACACATTTCTTAGCAGATTTTGTAGACGAGTATATATAAACTGATGCTAGTCTCTGAATCTCTGCTAAGCGGATATTCTTTTATTATTACTCCGCGTCATTTATGGGGCTGCAGTGTGTGTGCCCTAAAGCAAGTAAAAGAAGCTGAACTAAGAGCTGAATTAGCGTAAATTATAACTAGCTATCTGAACATTGCATTTTACCGTGTCGCCAGTAATGCACCACTTCAAGTAATTTACCTGAAGTGGTCGATGAGTGTTAAGTGTTTCAGAGAATCTTCAAGAAATTCGTTCGAAATACACAGGTATGTGGTATCTAACTTATTTAGAAGAATACTTGTGCCGGTCTCGGTCTGACTTAACGGTTTTGAATAAAAAAAATCCACCTGCTATAAAGTCCGTGAGTATCCGCTCCGAAATTCCTGCTTAGCTATAGGCTGCGCACAGCAGTGATACTCAGAAAATGCTCTCCGAAATTCTGTAGCGATACCTGAGGCCTAAATGATTGCGGAAGAGCGCGACCACTTTGGTAGAATATTTCCGCTCAGAAAAAAAAAAGAAGCTATTGTGACGTCCGACTGTTGGTTTGCTTATACGGTATACGCGCAAAACACAATAAGAGTTTTTTCCAACTGTCGCCAAAGTCCGGGCGCAGTCGCATTCTTAGTTTTTTTTCCTTCATGTCACGGACGGAATTTGCTCCCTTGACCCGATCTTACATCACTGACACCTCGCGTTGTCGCCGCCATTGTGACCAGAACAAGAGAACCGCCGTTTTCGCAACACTTTAGGCCAGCGCGAACAGGCGCTGTGTCCAAGGCCGTTCTCATAATCC
Organism: Dermacentor andersoni; assembly: GCF_023375885.2. Lineage (NCBI taxonomy): Eukaryota > Metazoa > Arthropoda > Arachnida > Ixodida > Ixodidae > Dermacentor > Dermacentor andersoni. The sequence goes on along the minus strand of NC_092822.1, from coordinate 110,028,511 downwards.
ACGCGACAGGCTTTCTCTCGGACTGCGAAATGGCGCGTGCTGTGTCTGGCACGCAGCAGAGAAGATTTGAGGCCACGGCCAAATTTGAGAGCTCGCGCCAGTGCCGACTTTTTCGTATTGTTCCACCTGTACACGGCTCGCAACTTTCCTTTGGGCCGTGGGAACAAGCTTTCTTTGTATTTATTAAGATTATTATTGTTGTTAAAGTAATATATTATTAAGTTACACCAGCGATAAGCAAGGAGAACACGGGAGACATGTTGGCTGTACTCTGTATGACGCGGAAAGGAGCGTGTTATTCGGGTCCCTCAAGAGGACAGGAATTCCCCACAGTTCTATACAGGACATTGTTTTCCCGCGCGGGAACCGGTTAGATAGGAAGGAGGTTTCTCGCCTTCTCTTAAATTACCTGCAGGACACGGATTTGGCCTCCACATGGTGACCTTAGGTGTGACTATGTGTAGTGTAGTTGTGAGGTCTGTGTCTGATTTATATGATTTATGTATTTTAAGTGTCGCTACGGTGGAGCAATTGCCGGCAGCTACTGCAAGGCTAATCCCACCAGTAGCCTACAACCACTCAACTCAACTCAACTCAACTATAGCGAGTTGCTGAGATGAAAACAGCAGCTTATATACGCCGCGACGTCACTCGTGCAGTCCTACACCTGTACGTGCACAGTCTATAGGGTGTGCCAGATAGCGTTAGCCGATCTGTTCAACGAAAAAAAGAAAAGCATTAAAAGGAAAACAGGGAGAAAGACACAGTTTTAAGGCGTATGGTGTTTGAGTATCAGAACTCCGCCGGTCGACCGAACACCACAAGCCGTGTTATTGTATCTTGCACCGTGTTTTTTTTTTATCTTGCCTTTTCCGTTGAATAGCTTGGCTAATGTTAGCTGAGACACGTGGTATAACACGAGGTTACGTCACGCACGAACTCTTAAATAGAACCCGTATTCTTAGATATAGGCCTTAACTCGGAGCCCATGCATTAATTTGCTCAAAACAAAATGAAGCCTAAAGTGAACGCGCCCAAGGAAAGGCAATGAACATCTTGGGCACGTTCACAGCAGGCGTCATTTCGACCAAGTCAAGCATGGGCTTCCAGTTAAGGCGAACTTCTGATTACGGGATCAATGCTGCAATCTAACGGTGCAGCATCAGAAATAAAATTCACGCAGGGTCACCTAGCTCTGAAATATGCCACTTCGTGATCGCATAACGCAATGGAAGGGTGGCCAGCACATGCGTCTCCCCATGCTAATGTTCTAAGCACAGAAACTCACGAAATGGCTTAGACATTCGTCGAGACGGCGTAGTATAGGGTGCGGCTACCTGGCACCCACCACCTGTGATTCTCTGAAGTGCGCGTTCCAAATGTGGGTGCACCAGCACCTAATAATAATATTATTATTACGTCCACATCGGAATGCCGTTGCCGTGGCGGGGAGTCGAACCCGCGAGCTCAGCAGCGGAACACGGCAGCCGCTAAACCGTCACAGTGGCAGTGTTAACCGGTTTCTGCTCGAGGAAACGACCAACTTCGAGATAGAGTGGTCTGGAACTGTAAGTGGAATGAAATATTATCAGAGTACCAGACCCTGGTTGCGCCGTGCCGCCTCCGCGAAGCCAGATACGGTACCCACGTACAATGCCGCGAAGTCTTCGAAACAGATCCTGCAGTTATTGGCGGAAGATTTCCGCATCTAATTAATGCTCTCGATATGAGCGCCAAAAACTTTCAGACATTCATCGCTATATTGCTTTAAGCTATTATTATTATTATTATTATTATTATTATTACTAAATATTTCTTTTGAAACGTATATACATGTGACAGTGAATTTCAGTGAAATAAGGAACAAGCAGCACACAATATAGCCGAATGCGCATGGCTGTATATGCACCGTCCGTGAGAGCCATGGGTCCCCCGTGGCTGTAGAAGAAGCGGTCCCCCTCCTGGAAGCCGCGGAACTGGCGCGCGATGATGCAGGCGAAGGTGGGACCCACCAGGGCATCCGGGTTCGCGGGTCGCTCCATGAGGCCGCCAACCCACAGGTCGACGTCGTCGGGGCGCCTGGAGCGTTGTTACACGTACGTCAGTTCGTTCAAGCTATTTTAGACTGCGCGGGAAAGCTGAATTTCATCAAGATTCAAAGAACTTCGAAAAATTGTTCCTCCCTCATGCCTGGGTACATAGAAAACGCACATAACCTGCTATGGACACGGCCCTTGGGCACAGACCGTCCGTGAAAACAAGATTTGGAGTCGTTAGAATTACGAACTGGCCACTGGCCAACGTGACGACCATGAGCGTTGTCTGGTGGACAGCACATTTTATTGGTGAATCAACCGGCAGCGTGTGCATGAAAAAAGGCTCGCATACTTATGTTTAAATTCCTTCCCTCATTGCGCCGTTCGGCAGTCAATGCAAAAAAGGAAGTGAAAGTCTGTAAAGTTAAAACATAAATACACGAGCCATTCATCTGCATGGGGTTATGGCAGTCTTTTGTCAATCTGCAGAGCTAGAATTATACGTTAGATCAAGTGTCATTTCATTGTAAAGGATAAATAGTTGGAACAGAGCTGCGAAAAGTTTTATTTACAACCAGGAAGAAGGGCGTAAACGAAACCAAACGTAGGCACTCCTTAACTACCTTGTGCGCACAAAGAATACAGACATACATGTCGAAATCCAGGACAAGGCACGTGTAACACCTAACGCCACCTTTCGATGGACATCCGCTAGACACTGCCTAACTGAATGGGCACCGCAGTTTAAAAATCATAATCTATGAAAAACTCAGCTACCAATTAAAATTTTATTGCTGTATGAGAAAGACACATTGGGGATCGTCTTCAAAAAGGCTTTAGCTCTGTGGCAATAAAGTTACAGGTTCCTCAGAAATTTCGTTTGCTTCAACGTGCACCATTTTATAGCAATACTGCCAAAAGAAAGAAGAAAAAAGTGTTTTAAAGCTCCTGAGAAACAATTTCGTTACCACAAAGCGCAAACTTTCCGACGGTGTTCAGAAATGGGTTTTCGTCACATATAAGTCGCATTCTAATTGACAAATAAATTTTCGGAGATTCGATTTTTTAAAACTACGGTACATATTCAGATGGTAGAATGGAGAGGGCGCTAGGTATCTCTGGACTACAGAGTGAATAGAAAAAGAAAAAAAAACACTACTAAAAGTCCGTCGCGCGGAGCCTCGCCCGAAATAGTTCAGGCTGACCCAGGCGAGAATAGTTCAGGCTATGGCGAGGCGAGAAAAGTCACCACCTCACGAGCGGCCGTTTCGAGACGACGGAAGTTGTTTTGCGCGATTCTGTATATATTATAAGTTATTACCTGCAGCAGAATAATGAGAATAATCAATTAATTGGAGAGGCAACCTCATTACGTTGTTTTCTTCATTTATGAAAATAATGTCCGCTACCATCCATGAAGCTAACAGCATATCACACTAAAGAGTCGATTACACTAGACGCCAGCAACTCAGTTTTACGACGTCCTGCATCTAGCAACTGCTACGTTACACGTGATCTTCTTGTAATATGTTATTTCCGCTTCTCTTTTGTCGCAGGCGATCAAAGTACCAAAGCGCGAAAATTCACTTGCGAGGCTAAATTAATTCTGCGCAGTGAGATATCCACATAATAGAAGGGCACCTCAGGAACTGCTAAGGACGACTGCGTGATGTTTGTGGTCGACCTAGGGCTCGACAATCGTAAATCGCGCGGTTCACACGAGCAGTGACAAGTTTTATTGCAGCCCAAAGGCTACAGCGCAAACTCAGAGAAGCGTCTATATCGCAAAATAAATGCATTTCACCATTTACGACTGGGATACAACCACGAAATAAACAGGCTTTAAGGGACATGTGCGCCGTACGCACACATGTATGGAATTACCGGCTAGGGGACGACGAGTCGCGCAACTAACACTGTTCCAGCTCGTTCAACCGACGTCCGCCAGGCGGCGACTCCGCTCGATATCGCGGCCAATAGTCGGTGACCACCTAGAAATTGCGAACTAGCTCCAGTCGCAAAAACGCAGTGTACCTATCCTTCCCAACAGAAAGCAAGCCGAGCCAGCACGAGTGCACTCATAATCTTACAGCCAACACAAGCAATAAGGTTCACTTACTTCTCTGACGCTAGGTGGTATGGCGTGTTTAAAACAGGTGCTTTTTTTTTTTTAAATGCGACGCATTTTTTTGCCTAGTCGGAGCCAAGGTCAAACGCGAAGCCGCCCAAGGTCACAGAGCTTGTCGCCGATGCGCGCGCACCTCCCATGCGCCCGCTAGCTGGCCGCTATTGGCTGGGTCCCTGCTTGCTCCACGGCGCATACGCGCGCTCTTCCACGCATGCGCTCGCACACCGCTACTGGCGTGCCGCCTCGTTTCCTTGATACCCTTGCCGGCACGGGTGTGCGCGCCACAAATAGAGACACGGCTTAGTTGCGCCAGCTGCGCCAAGTTGCGCGTAGGCCTCTACTTGAACATACAACAACGCGCCTTCGGAAGTACCGAGCAGAAGAGGAGCGGAAGGGTACAAACGCTCTGCAGACACTGCAGAGATGCGAGATGCGTGCCGAAGCGGCGAGACAGGAGGCGAAGCGATGGGCCGACGAGATATATGCGCGGCCGTAGAGCAGCGGCACGCAAAGCGAACGGCCGCTAGACAGGCCGCCTAGACAAAGCGGCGCCGAATGGAGGAGCGCCACTTGCGAGACGCATACGCGTAGTTTCGGAAGCGCTTCGTCCAAGGCGAATTTGCTGCGGTGTCTAGCATCTGTGACCACTTCTGGTTCCAGTTGCACGTCGTCTGGATGTCGCGGCCCGCGCATGTGGCGGTCATCAAGCGATCGAGCGTTCCCCTGGCTTTGCGGCGCGTTCGGCGGAGGCATGCTTCGCATTGACTTAGTCAACCATCAAGGATGGTTTCTGCCGTAATTTGTTTTCTTACAGATGTCTCTCTGTGGTCACCAGTTTCAGGATGAAACACGAATCTCTGGGGCGAATTTCATGGTTGATCCGGACCGAAAGGCAATGTGTTTGTTTGAAACAGTCAGCTCTGAATTTTTAATGAGCCCAGCATTTACATTAGCTGAGCAAGGTCATTAGGCTGTGAGAGGACTCCAGCTGGCTCGGCTTTTTTTCAAAGGTGAAGTGAAGGGCAGGTGCGCTGCGTTTTTGTGGGCGGAGTCTGCTTGTATTTCATGGGTTGCCTCCCACTATGCTCCTGGGCTGCAGCCACTGGTCGAGTAAGCTGGACAACTAGCAAAGAACACAACACCAGCGCCTGCCGGCCGGCGCTTGGATGCCCTACGGCGGCGACAAACCACGTGAATGGCGCGAGCCAATGAGAGGGCAGGCACAGCGTGGAAGACGAATACAATACTCCGAAACTTATTCTTTATACTGATTCTACGCGCGCCCTCTCTTGCCTTGGGTACATACTTGACTGGGCTACCGACTTTGTAACCGTGTAATCAAAAGGGAGTAGCCGTATCACCACCACGACCATTACCTGACGTCCCGGATATTTGTCCATGCCACCTGTGTACGATAGTCGACGGTCTGTACTTCCAAACGGGCAGGCTGAGCAAAATAATGAGGACAGTGCCAGAGTACGTGGCCGTCTGTGCTAGAGCAACCATTTTCCCACAAAATTGCTGTGGTGTTTATTTCGCATGCAATAGTTTGGTGCCTCTTTTCAATTGCAGTTAAATCTGCACAACACCGTCGTGAGTCAAAGACAGACAGAGTGAGAGATATAAAAGTAAGGAGAGGGAGGTTAGCTAAAGTACATCTCCGGTTGGCGAGCCTGTACCGGCGAAATGGAAAAAGGGGCGTGGTAGAAGTAAAACATGAGAGAAAAGAAAGAAATAGTAGGAGACAAGAATCAAGCTCGCGGGCGCATTTAGTTAGGTAAGTAAACGCATCAGGTGGCTCGTCATCAATTAACGTTTTTATGAAGAAGGCAGCAGGAAAAAAAGAAGATGAATGCTGAAAGTAAGCTATGGGTTGAATAATGAAATAGGGAAATTAAATTGATAGTATGGATGTTTAGATGTTAAAAAATAGTAGCCTAATGGGGATTAAACGCACGTAAGGTGTATGTATGTATGTATGTATGTATGTATGTATGTATGTATGTATGTATGTATGTATGTATGTATGTATGTATGTATGTATGTATGTATGTATGTATAATATACAGAGCGTCCCAGCTATAATGCATCGCGTTTTTATAAAAAGACGGGTCATTCTATGCGCTAAGATAACCGAGTGCATATTGTTCACGATCAAGTACAGTAGCCGCCAGTAATTCTGTTGTTGATGTCATTCAATTTATTAATTGAAATTAGCTAATTATTTATTTACTGCTCTGAATGACCTGCCGTAAATAAAGAATATTAGAAAATAAAGGAATTAATACCGGGAAAATGAGACATCCACCCAATCGAAGCAATTATTACGTCAAAAATAAAGGAACTGAGAACAGGCATGTTTTCAGTTCCTTTATTTTTGACGTAATAGTTCAGCGGAAGCCCGCAAGGTGGAGGGAAGTAATTAATGAAGAGAAAATGAGACATCCTCCCAATCGTAGCAATTGCAAGGTGGAGGGAAGTAATTAATGAAGGAAAAATGAGACATCCTCCCAATCGTAGCAATTGCTACGATTGGGAGGATGTCTCATGTTCCTTTCATTAATTACTTCCCTCCACCTTGTGGGCTTCCGCTGAACTATTACGTCAAAAATAAAGGAACTGAGAACTGGCATGTTTTCAATCAGGTAGTTTTCGCCCGTTTATTCTTTCCGCCTGATAAAGAAATCCCACGAAAAATGACACATATCACCTGACTCACCGTCCATCCGCATCAAAAAGCAGCACCCTATACAAGGCTCCGTAGGAGTTAGTGGGTGATACGTGGCGCCCGGCTGAAGCGGCCAGGACGCGCCAGATAAAGCGACAGCTCTGCCGCATTTGGCTAAGTATATATAGCCAAATCATAAGACGCCATCAAGAAATGACACCGAGGACAGCACGGAGGAAATTGTTCGAAATGGCTCGCGCCGTGCGGTAGCTGTTTGCATCGCCTGCGGGAGGTCGCGGAATACTGACTCGTAGAGCTCCGCGAGAAGCTTTGCTCGGCGAGGTTCCATGAAGGCGTACAGGTCCGCGAAGTCGCGCACCCGTCGTCCCAGGCAGCGGCGCAGCCAGAAGGCGTATCCGGGTATCGCGTGGTCCCGTCCCCGCTGCACGTTGAGCGAGGCCAGGTCCAGGCCCGCCTGGCTGCTCGCGTTCCGGTAGAGGTGCTCGCGCACGGCGTCCGACAGCGCCGGACTGGGCACGCGCGCACGCTGGAGGACCAGGCCGCGGATGAGCCGGTCCACCGTGCCCTGCGAGAGGGAGAGAGGGGCGTGCCTCATAATCAGATAGTGGTTTTGGCACGTAAAACTCCATAATTTAATTTTAAGAGAGAGAGGGAGCTTCTCGAGCGAGAAACTGGAGGCACGTCCACGTGAATGATAGCGATCATTATTATCCGATATGAAAGCGATGGATAGAGACGGAAATAAAGGAAGTAGCAGGCTCACAAGTGCAAGACGGCATAGAAAAAGAAATGAAAGATACGAAGAAGGGAAGTAAAGAGGAAAAGAAAAGCAGGATGACCCCCAGTTCACAAAAACTGAAGTGCCACAATGAAAAAAGTAATCGAGTGTGACGGTTGGAACAGAGAGAGAGAAAAGGAAAAAGGAAAGCCCGCAGGTCGCACTAATTACAACACACACACACACACACACACACACACACACACACACACACACACACACACACACACACACACACACACACACACACACACACACACACACACACACACACACACACACACACACACACACACACACACACACACACACACACACACACACACACACACACACAGACACACACACACACACACACACACACACACACACACACACACACACACACACACACACACACACACACACACACACACACACACACACACACACACACACACACACACACACACACACACACACACACACACACACACACACACACACACACACACACACACACACACACACACACAGTTTACGAAATTAGCCTCTTGCACGAGAGATCCCAGAAGCGTTTGTGGCAACGAACGAACGAAGCAGCGAACGAATGAATACTCAAACAAATTAATAATTTGACGAAAACTTTAGTAATTGTAGAGGTATTCAGGTAATCACTATACAAAAAAGTAGCACGACCAAGAAGAAGAGGCGTACACAGTGCTGACTGTGTAATGTGTTGAGATTTTGGACTGCTCTCTAAGCACGGCCACGAGAAGAACTTGGACACGCCAATTCTAAAGAGCATAACGAGGGTGCTGGGCATTCCCTTGCAAACCAGCGCCGAGCGACTCATGCAGCTAGAGGTTCACAGCACACCGGAAGAGATCATCGATGCACAGGAAACTGCCTAGGTAGCTCGGCTGTCCTCTACGCCGGCTGGAAGGAAGATATTGGCCGTACTCGGCCTCAGCCGCACACTTGTGGCGGAGCGGCGGCATCAGCTCTATGAGGCCCAAAGGGCAAACATTCCGGCCTATCTTTTTCCTCGCAACGTTCATCCACAGCACAACGTCGGCAGGCGCAGGGCCAGGGTCGCCGCGCTTCTCAGACACTTCAGGGACGAAATTTGCTCGGCCAGGTTCGCTGCCGTTGTCATCGATCACAAGGGTTCGATCCTCAATTCCGCATCTTTCAAAGATCTACTCCTTCGGAGGGCCGACCAGGCGGCCATAGCTCTTTGCACAGGAGATCACGCTCTCTCTGTAGGGCACACCAAGCAGCCAGACCAACCGGAGCAATCGTCATTACCACCTGCCCTCTTTGATACATCTCTATATGCCAACTGGACTCCGCCGAAGAGAGGCCACTCTGCTTTATCGCTTTTGGCTAGGAGTGGCATTCACGAAATCTTACTCGTTTCGCATTGGAATGGCCGACAATGCTCTCTGCAATGCCTGCCTTTGCGAGGAGACGCTAGAACACATTATTTGCGACTGTCCTGTATATAATGTTCAGAGACAGTTCTGGCGTCCGTTCTAGCGCACCTTGACGATAGACCGTTGTCGGTTGAAACGGTTTTCACATGTCGCCGACAGAAGATATCGCAGCAGAAGTGGACGAAGGGACTACTTCGGTTTTTGAAAGAGACGGGCTTGGACAAGCGGCTGTGACAGGGATGTTACGTACAACGCAAGAGTGACGGACTGTAACTTACGATTTGTGTGCTTTGCTATGTGCTCTCTCTCTCTCTCTCCTCTCCATCTTTCATCCATCCCATCCCGCTCTTATGTGTAGGGTAGCAAACCGGTTGAGCTAAACTGGTTAGCCTCCCTGCCTTTCCTTCTCCACGTTTTCCTTCCTTCCTTCCTTTGAATAATGAATATCTGCATTGGGCGTCGCGTAAGGCGTACTCTGCCCACGAAGAAAAATAAATGCCGCACTCGTGATGACTCGAAGACAAGCGAGGCGTTTCCCCTGACAACGGGCGCTTTTCGTAAAATCACTCGCGCGGGCGCACCTTGTCGTGCAGTTCGTCCACCAGAAAGTAGTGGTCGGCCAGCGAGTAGACGGTGCCCCTGAAGTGCTCGTCCACCAGGGAGTAGTGGTCGGCCATGCCGTGTCCGAAGCGGAACGCGGCTGTGGCGAACTCCACCAGCACCGACGGGTCACGCCGGGCGTCGTAGCGGCTGCGCAGACCCGGGATGGGCGGGAACCGTCGGCCCAGCAGCACGGGTAGGTACTCGGTGTAGATGATGTGCTGGTGCTGAGCCACCAAGACGCGCCTGCGCGAGAGACCGCGAAGAACGTGCTGCTGCAACGGACCGGAGGAGCAGGGTTGCCTACTCTCCAGCGGATCAAGTCGGGATGGGGAGGAGGGGGGGGATCTGGCTCCGACCAAGTTTGCCAGTGCGTGGTACGTGCAATGAAGTTACGCAAATATTTTTAGACCTATTGTGTCGCAATTTACAACAATCAAGGTGCAGTAGTCGCCTCGCCAACAGAGCTGCCAATACAGATACAGGTATACCGTGAGCAGTTAGGTCCTGCAACGCAATTATAAATACGAGAAAGAGGAAAACCGCCTTTATATTTCGCGACAATGAAACAGAAGACGAAACAGATTGAGCGACTGAGCTGTCAGGCATTAGTAAAGAAAAATCTGATTCATTGTTATTCAGTAGAAAAAAGTCACAGTTTTGCCCGAAAGGCGAAGCATCGATTGCAATAGCAAATTAGTGGACAGCTATACGAAGTAAGGATAGTAGATTTATCGGCCGTGTAAGCTTGTAAACATTCGCTTACTAACTAAATTAACAAGCATAGCGTCACACGCGCACAAGCAAACATGAACACATCTCACTAGATGACCGCCGAGCACTGCTCACCCGCGCACGCTTTAGTTCGCGCATGTAACATACGGCGCGCGGCGACGATTTTGACGCCCATAGACTTTATACAGAACCTCACGGTGACGGAGACGGCGATGGCGACGGCAGAAATGCGCCTGGAGTGTCCATAAAAGGAAAGCTTTAGTCGGGACATTTGGTCGTCCTGACCTCGTCAATTAATGTCGGTACTTCGGCCATTTACTCGAGAATCGGGACTGTCCGGCTAAATCCAGGACGGTTGGCTACCCCAGACCGCAGGACGAAGCGCTAAAAGGAGGGATTGATGTACAGCTCGAAAGAGGCAGAACGAAGAAGTGCCTTGACTCCAAGCTCTTGCCGGTGGTCTACAGCCTATAGGCCGAGACATATTGCTCGCGTTAGGGACGCTCAGTTTCATTCCATGCGCTTGCCGAACGCTGGAGGTGCTCGGCTGTTGCACAACAAGGTTTGAGAAAAATCATCTCGATCTAGCTCTCACGCTGCCCCGGAATCTCAGGGCGCGCTGGAGCCCCGGGATGACGTGGAGAAATTCAGGTGGCGCTGCGCTCGCGTTTACGACGTGCTCGAATAGCGCAGCGCCACGGCGGTTTATTTTGGATGCGAGGTCAGACTACTTATCCCAAGCATGATAAAATATACGGCTCATATACCCATAGTGGGTTGGTTGGTTTTCATGCGAAATGAAAATTGCAGGGCAAAGGCCTCTTCCATAGTTCTCCAACTACCCCGGTCATGTACTAATTGTGGCCATGTTGTCTCTGAAAACTTCTTAATCTCATCCGCCCACCAAACTTTCTGCCACCCCCTGCTACGCTTCCCTTGCCTTGGAGTCCAGTCCGTAACGCTTAATGACCATCCGTTATCTTCCCTCCTCATTACATGTCCTGCCCATGCCCATTCCTTTTTTTTATTTCAACTAAGATGTCGTTACCTCGCGTTTGTTCCCTCACCCAATCTTCTCTTTTCTTATCCCTTAACGTTACACCCACCATTCTTTTTTCCATAGCTCGTTGAGTCGTTCTCAATTTAAGTAGAACCTTTCTCGTAAGCCTCCAGGTTTCTGCTCCGTACGTGAGTACTGGTAAGACACAGCTGTTATGCACTTTCCTCTTGAGGGATAATGGCAACCTGCTGTTCATGATCTGGGAATGCTTGCCAAACGCACCTCAGCCCATTCTTATTCTTCTGATTATTTCAGTCTCATGATCCGGATCCTCGGTCACTACCTGCCCTAAGTAGATGTATTCCCTTACCGCTTCCAGTGCTTCGCTACTTATCGTAAACTGCTGTTCTCTTCCGAGACTGCTAAACATTACTTTAGTTTTCTGCAGATTAATTTTTAGAGCCACCCTTCGGCTTTGCCTCTCCAGGTCAGTGAGCATACATTGCAATTGGTCCCCTGAGTTACTAAGCTAGGCAATATCATCAGCGAATCGCAAGTTACTAAGGTATTCTCCATTAATTCTTATCCCCACTTCTTCCCAATCCAGGTCTCTGAATACCTCCTCTAAACACGCTGTGAATAGCATCGGACAGATCGTATCTCCCTGCCTGACGCCTTTATTGGGATTTTGTTGCCTTCTTTATGTAGGACTACGGCGGCTGTGGAGGCGCTGCATATATCTTTCAGTATTTTTACTACGGCTCGTCTACACCCTGATTCCGTAATGCCTCCACGACTGCTGAGATTTCGACTGAATCAAACGCTTTCCCGTAATCAATGAAATCTATACATATATAGCGTTCATTGCAGCGTGCAAGCCCATTTAGTAGTGATCCATCATGGAAGTGCTGTTTCAGGGAACCCTCAAAACAGCTCTTGAACGCAGGCTTCTTGTGGCCCTTTTCTGCGCCTCGTTGTCAGTTACTATATTTTGTGAGACTGTTGTAAGCTGCGGCGATTCCAAATGCAATGATTTTCAAAGCGAACCTTTTTTTGCCTCTTCCTTCGACTTTGCCGCCACTGCTGCTGCTGCTGCTGTCTGGCGCACCACGTCGGGGGTGGTTCAGAGCGTGTGTATACAAGGCAGGAGCGAGTCAGAGAGGAAAGGCGCCGGGAGAAACTCATTTGGACTCCGACGCGTCGAATGTGCATCATGTCCTCTCAAGGCTAATGTGGCGACCACGTTAGCCTCTTGACAGCTGTAATTATCCGTGACCCCCTTCAAAAGCATTGAAGAAACTGCAGGGCTTCACTTTCTACTAATGGGCGAGTCCGAAGGGGAAGTAGATAGAACTGTAGAGAGGAAGGGAGAGAAGAGGCAGTTCCCATACAGGGGGGGGGGGGTTAAGTGAGGAGGCAAGGAAACCCTACTACGACTACATGACAGCGCTTGCGGGGAAACTGGATAAGCTTAAGTTCAAGGTACGGTACAGTGTGTTCCAGCTATTTCTGAAAAATAAACACCATGCAAATATGTTAAGGGGACTAATTACGCAGGGCGCGCAGAAGCGGAGCCGCGTAAGTAAAGCAGAGCACAGAGTCCAGAAAGTGGTAGACCGTCAAATCAACACCTCTGTGCCCGCCATGGTAGCTTTGCGGCCATAGCATTGGTAGAGGTAGTGAATTTGATCCCGATCGCGGCGGCCGCATTTCGACGGGGGCGAAATAGGAAACGCACGTGCGCTTAGATTTTGGGACAAAATTAAAGAACACCACGGTGTCAAAAGAAATCCGGAGTCGGCCACTACGGCGTGTCTCATATTGCGATTATAATTTTGGGCCGTACAGCTCCATAAACCAATTAAACTTTAATGCTTCTGCCACGAAGCGATGTACCATGTGAGGCAAGAATATGCTCAACCCTCTCAGAGGTTATCAAGTATGGCGCAGAACAACGACTCAAGCAAACTCCTCTCCCTGTGTGTTCTGTGCACTACGCTGACAAACAGCAGTGGTGCATGCAAGGTAACGTTTAACATCAACTCTCCACTCTCGTGCTAGACTAAATGTTGAAGAAATTAAGCTTTCGCCGTCAACATTACCGCTAATTGCCGTCAATCAAAGCAACCAGTCCAGAAAGCTTCGCTTACATCGATTCTCACATAGCGTGGGATCTGCATAATCTTTTTTTTTTCTCAATATGCCATCGCGCACAGTAGCGAGAAGGTCTTCGCGAAGAGTGCCTACCTGGCCTCCTGGTACACAGTCTCGGCGTCCCAGCCGGGGTTCAGCTTCTTCAGTTCCCGGGCGATGCGGTTGTGCTGGCGAGCATACGCTATCTGCAGCAATTCATCGGACAGGGCACATACGTGCTATTCAGCAATTTGGCACAAGTGCATAGAGATTTTGGGCAACTCGGTTTTCATTTTCCGGTGGCAGCTGTCGAGGTTTTATTTCAGGCCGTTTGGCACAACTGCCCGAAAGGTGCCAGCATGTGCAGTGTTTGCAAGGTGACTATAAGAGGGAGAGAAATGAAGAGGGAAAGGTAGGGAGGTTAACCAACGCCGTGCCTGGTTGGCTACCCTGCACTTGGGGAGGGAGAAAGGGGTGAGGATGACTAGAAGAGAATCTTCAAAGACATCGGTGTTAAAGCCGTCTAGGATTCAGCGAAATTATGCGTATACACCATTACGAAAGTAATTAGTATTTCATGCGTAGATCATAACAGTCATCAGAAAGGGTTATAAATGCGGCTTAAAGGGACACTAAAGGGTACTATTAAGTCAACGTGGACTGTTGAAATACCATCCCAGAAACCTCGAAACGCTTGTTTCGTGCCAAGGAGAGACTTACTTTAAGAGAAAATGCGTTCTGAAGCGTACGCGTACCTCTAGCGCAGTTCAAATCGCCCGCCCTCCGATCGAGGAGTGGTGACATCATGGTCTCATAGTGACGTTGCGCCATCGGTGAGTAGAACGGCGTCCGCAGACGGCGCTACGGCTTTTCTGCGCAAAACGCAAACGCGCGGCCAGAAACAGAGCCAAGACAGAGCCGACAGCAGAGCGAAAGCGGGAGTGAGGTGGCTAGCGGAAGGAGAAACGCGCGAAAGCTGGTACTTCATTCTATGACGCAAACTTCGACGTTCGTCGCAATGCACCCTGACAACGACAGATTGGCTCGCGATGCTGGGCTCAACTTCAGCGATTTGAGCACTGACGAGCGCGACCTGCTGCTGAGGGCTCGCGCAGCCGGCGTCGTTGCGTTCTACGACGGCGGCCTCGACACCGGCTCTCCGGAGCGGGAAAGCAACGAGGGCTTCCCACGACATCACATGGACGTGGCATTCTCGCTGCTTGTTCGAAATGAAAGTTTCGCGAGCCAGCAGAACCCGCACAGCACGAGGCGATAACGAAACTACTGAAACTCCAAAGCGTGCGCGGCGCAGAGTCGAGCGCGCAGAGTCGAGCGAAAACGAAACCTTTCGACCACCCATACTACTGAAGGATAACGTCAAAATGTTTTCTTAGAATCGAATAGACGTAGACAAGTAGCATTTTCTTCCGTCTTATAATCGAATGAAATGATATTTTTAATACGAGTAGTTGAGTATTAGTAACACAAATTATGAGGAGTGCTTTCGTCATCGGGCTAGTACCGGAATCTCGCTGGGGGGTCTCAAATCGTGTCATGCATTTACCTAAATTTCTCGGTTACTAAAGCTCTGTTCGCGATTATATTGGCGCCTTAGACGTTCTAGAACATTGCTATACCACTTTAACTTGACTTTCTGGTAACCTTTAGTGTCCCTTTAAGAAGTGTCGGAAAGGCTATATGCATTGCGCAAATGATAGCTGTAAAAAATATGATAGCACCTTTCGCACGATATTGTGAACGGACGCTTTTCCTGTTTTAATCATAGAAAGGTGCCATTGTGGCTTTCGAGATTGGCGAGCGAGCATGTAATCTCGGAGGCCCAGGCACGACTCAGAAGCCTCAGCGCCACTGAGAAAACAGACATCGCAGCGGCCTCCGTGCCGGCTGCACGTAAACCTTTTGTAGAGCTTTTCAACTGATTTGTTTGCTTAACCTCAGGAAGACATACGTAGAATGTTAGACACGCTGAATTGCGCCCCAAACTTAAAGCAATGCTCATTTTTTACGCTTTTGACACCTTGGAGGGAGCTCCCCGGCTGTGTATAGTTCACCAAACTAATTACTCATTAATTATTTGCAAGTCAAATCATTTCAGTCAATTATAGTTTGATTATTATTTAAGCAATGCACTCTCCACGGAGAGTAAAAGTTGATGTGCGCAACTTGTTCTTGATTTTCCTCGATTTGGAACGGTGTTTCCGCTTTATGCGCGCTCAAAGAACGGCGGTCCCGGCTAGCTTGTGGACGTCGGCGTCAGCTCGCCTACCTGGAGCACGGCGATGGCCGGCTGCTGGTTGACCCGGCCGTCGCCGGCTCGGAAGCAGAAGCGCGCCGTTTCGGGGTCGCTGCACCCGTCGCGGTCGGGCCTCAGGCTGCGGGGCAGGAGGCGCCCTTCGGAGAGGAGCATCAGCTCCATGCCCTCGGGGTCCCTGAGCGTGTCGTGCTCCAACTGGTTCGTGCCGTACACGTGCGAGGCGTCCAGGTAGGCGCTCTGCTGGTTCACGAATCGGCGCTCGTCTGCGGTATGGATGGCAAGAGGGCGAAGTTCGCGGCCTTTCTCTGCAAGAACAGCGTGGCCCAGTGGTCCGCCCTCGGCGTTCTTACCAGGCACTCGGCCGTGGCCGCGCGAAGCCGTGCGAGTGCTAGCTCAGATGCGTTAGTGTCCTGGTAATGCGCGTTACAATGCCTATAGCTGCATGTGTTGGCCCAACATGCACGGAGTACGTTTCCCGCCCAACATCTACAGTCCTGCAAATGTTTGACCAGAAGGCAGGAGCGTCGACCACATTAAGGCCCCTATAGATGAAACAAGTTGTTTTATATAAAAACATTAGATCGCAGGGTATTATAACGGCGAGAAGCGACAAGGTAGGCGACAGTAAGCGCACGAATGCAGGTCTTGCGTACGCTTGAAGCGAACAGCTCAACGACGGCATCCGAACTGGAAATTACTTTTCGCGCTCGCGTTTGTACTATCTCGCTGACCTCGCCTCTCCTCGCCGTTATAAGGCATTGACATGCCGTGCTGTCGGTGTTCGCGCGTTCTGCTTAAGAAATTGTGAGAGTGTACGTATCTAGAAATATAGAATCAGCCTTTTCTGTGACTGTTAACGCTGCCGCCGTTCTCATGAAAAAAAAAAAAAAAACAGTAACGACAATACCACGCGAATTCTTCGGAACGGTGTGCTGCACAAACGGGCATCTTTCTTTTGCGCTTACGACGTCGAGTAAGACGCGATGATAATTCCGACGTGACGTAGTAAAGAGCGGTGCGGGCGAATGACAGGGAAATAAGGGGACAATATGCCCCACCACTTGAGTCACGCGTGTTTTGTTTTCGCTCAGTTCAAGCTGATGCCGAGTTTTTGATCTTGTTTTAATTAAACAAGCGCTTAGGAGAGCTTGGCGTCATAGGTGATGCCTGCTTCTTCTTGCCGCTTGGGTAAACTGTACATAATAAAGATCGACCGACTAAAACAAATACGCACGGAAAAAAAAAATGGAAATAAATGTTGAAACCTGCTAGAGCACAGTTCCCTTAAATTTCCAAGAATAAAATTATAGCGCCATGTTTTGCAGTTCGTTTACAGTTCAAGTAAGCACAGCCGGAAGTTGTAATAACATCAGGGACATTGAGTATACACTTCGCAGAACAATTGCACTGCATGCAGAACAGGGATATTTAGGCATTACATAATTCGTGCAGCACAACTATACACCACTCTAGTAATACGCTGCAATTCTCGATGCATACGGAAATCATATTAGAGCGCTAAATGCGCGCTTTTGCGATTTCAATTGTTGTATACAGCCCAAATATATATATAATTTCTCCAGCGAGAGCAGCCGTTAGTGCAGAAGGCGCACCCTATCGCTTAATTTTAACCCTTATGCGGCTTTAACGCCCCGCACTGTAACGCTAACGGGAGAGTGCTTAGCGCGAGCAACGCACGCATGACTCCACCGCAGTCGCTGCACCCCGAGGAGCGGACGAAGTTCATGCAGGACACGGACAGCGGCCCGTAGAAGGAGTCCTCGCCGGCCACGCTCACCGGGTAGCAGGACGGCGACCTCTCGCCCCCGTCGCCACAGCATTGCAGCAGGGACCCGTTGGCTGCAGGGCGACAGATGGAGGGGGAGTAAGCGAGTAGTTAACTTCTGACCGGAATAACTGAAAGATGTGCAAATCATCATCATCATCATCATCATCATCATCATCACCAACCAATTTGTATGTACACTGCAGCACGAAGGCCTCTCCCAGCGATTCTCCAATTACCCCTGCCTTTTGCTAGCCGATTCCAAGTTACGCCTGCAAAGTTTCTAATTTCGCCTCGCCGCTTAAAGGGACCCTGAAACGATTTTGACGATTTTCTACAAACGTACTGAGTCGTTAGAGTAGGTCCTTCTGATCATTAATTGACACATCTAAGTGCTCTGCGCCAAGCGTGTAATTTATTATAAGGTTTTAAAGATGCACATCGCTGCCGATCGCAGCACACTGCTCCGCGGAATTTTAAGCCGCCCCTATCCATATGACGGAAATCGCCCATATGACGTCAGTGGGGCGAGCTATCCGAATGGGTGACCAGGGCGCGTGATCGATAATTTTTCCAACTTTATGGGAAACAAATGATGTTTGTAATAGTTGGAATGTTAGTTAATTTGTTTTTATAAAAAGAAAGTAACATAAAGAGACTGCACAACAATTTTTCAGTACACTTAAGCACTTCCGGCATACAGCAAGTGTCGTCTGCTTGTGTTACAACGTGCTCCGTTTTTGACGAGGGCTCCGCAGTCAGTGTTGGCCGGTCATTTCGCGAGCGCTATGATTCGACTGTGTTGCGTTGTGGACTGCAAAAGTAGCGACTGGCAATATGTCAAGCTGCGACATCGTGTCCTTCTGCAAGCCAGTAGACGAGCGGACTGGCTGCAGCGCATTGGACAGGCGCTATCCGATGGGCGCCAGGATTTGCGCCATTGCGGCGGTCACTTTACACCGGAAGATTACTAACGCAATAGCGTTTCGCGAGTCCGGTATTAGGGTAAGCGCAAGCGCAAGGGGACAGGGCCTGGCCGTGTTTGCTTGCGTGTCGTTTCAGGGGATGAACAGAAGCGCAAATGTGAATGGTCTGCACGGTGCAGCCACCTGGTGGCATAGAGCTCAACCACACACAGTAGCAGTAATAAAACCTATTCTTCTTTGCTGGTGGTGTAAATTTTTCGCAGGAGTGTAATCGTTAACGCGTTGTTTTTGTGAAAGTTTAAAATGTTTTACACTAGGTTAGAGCAATATTAGCTCTTTCTTCGGCTGGTTAAGCTCTGAGCCAACGGGTGGCTGGACCGTGGAGACCGATCAGGCAGCTCACGTACGTCTACGCTAAAGTTCCTTCATCAGCTTGAGTGTATGCCTTCACCGTTCTGTCGAAACGTTCTGCTAGTGTGTGATTACCGGAATACCAGACACGTTCGGCGCTACAACAGAATGCTCGCAACGCACACTGCTTCGATATATCTCGCTTGGGGTGGACGGCCAAGCCGCTAGCGGAGACGTTTCGCGCGGGCGGGGGCGGGCTCCAAAACAACCGGAAGTGGTCGATGTGATGTCGCATCGGGACGCAGAACCACTGAAGGCGGAGCTTAGCCCCGATCGCTCGGCGAACGAGTTGAGAAGGAAAAGCATGGCTAGGAAGGAGGGTAACTTGTAATCGCTTGTAGCTCCATTATTAAGTAACGCGTCACTTAAATTGTGGTGCGCATGTTCTACTTAAGCTGTAACTTACGCGTCTGCAAAATTTGTCCGAACCGTTTCAGGGGCCCTTTAATTCTCTGCCGTCCGCGACTGCGCTTCCCTTCCCTTCGCACTAATTCCGTAAGTCCAATGGACCCCCAATTATCTGACCTACGGATAATAAGTTCTGCCCAGCTCCATTTATTTCTCCTAATGGCAACCAGAATATCGGCGACCCCCGTTTCCTCTCTAGTCAACCACCGCTGTCTTCCTGTCTCTTAAGATGACGCCTAACGTTTTTCGTTCCATCGCTCGTCGCGGGGCCCTTTACTTATTCTCGAGGTTCTTCGTTAACATCCAAGTTTCCGCCCCACATGTTAGCACCCACAGAATGCAATGATTGTGCACTTTTGTTTTTATTGATGAATTAATTGCTGGCTTTACTGCGCAGCCAACGAATTCAGCGAGAAGTGATAGAAAGAAAAGGAAATTCAGGGTGTTTCTGTCTCCAGCGTGTCATCACCAATTCCACACCCGCCGTAAGGTCGATTGCTAATCCCAATCATCCCCGAGGGTTGGATGCACGGCGAATTTCCTATTTTTTGTTGCGCAAGTAGCGGCCGTAAGCGAATGCTGCGACTGCATTTCACGTTGCCGGAGCGAACTTGCTGACAGCGTGGTACCACGAGGCGCGCTTTCATGAGTAGGCCCACGTGTCTAATGGTCCGCGTGGGCACGTCGAATTAAACATGCAAACGGTGACGTGCGCGTTGCGCCTGCCACACAAACGTCCGCGGTTGTTGCGAAACGCTGGTGCGGTCACCGCGCGTAGACATCTGTGCGGCATCTGCTGTTGTTCTTTGCTCCTGGCACGCTGCCAGTCGGTAACGTTGCGAACGCGTGCTGTCCCAACAAGTGCGCTTCGAGGCAAGCCCGCCTGTTCTTGGAGGATTGCGGTTTTAAATCTGGCACCGGCATCGACAGCCTAGGGTGGCTCGAGCTCGACTTCTTTAAAATTTGCATTTTTAATTATTACGCAAGTGCGAATGGTAACGTTTGAGACCGAATAACAAGAGCAACCGAATAGTGACAGAAGCGAGTCGAATCGAATATCGAACCCTATTCAAGTAGGTCTCGAATATTGAAGAGAAGCTTTCGCAAATAGTAAAACGATTTTCCCGCCGTAGTATTCGTTACGATTTAAATGCGCAAATGGAGCATGAGGAACAAATAAGCACACATTCTCAGCATGCGCAAGATTCTTCGGAGAGTGCGAATGATAGTTGTGTAGCCGGTAAAGTATGTCTCATTGAGTGTACATACATACATACATACATACATACATACATACATACATACATACATACATACATACATACATACATACATACATACATACATACATACACACACACATACATACATACATACATACATACATACATACATACATACATACATACATACATACATACATACATACATACATACATACATACATACATACATACATACATATGTTCATGCATTGAAGCACAAGCGTAAGTGCAACGCCAAGGTAAGTGGGCCAAGAGTGCGAGAGCAGAATGAGCGCGTGAGCATGGAGAAAAAAGTGAGTTGGATCACGTATCTGGAAGTGGAAACATCTCTTCGCCCGCCACACACACACGCACGCACGCACGCACGCACGCACGCATATATATATATATATATATATATATATATATATATATATATATATATATATATATATATATATATATATATATATATATATATATATATATATATATGATAAACGAGAGGAAGAGATTCGATGGGCCGGGTTTTTGCATGTCACAACCATATAAACCTGGCAGACAAGTATAGCGTAGTGGAAATTAATTCCTTTTTTTCATTAAATGGTATAATTTATAAATAAATGAAAATCAAAGTTTACGGAAAAAACAACTGGCCGCAGGTGGGACACGATAGCACGTTTAGAATAAAAACATGAATAGCGCAACACAGGGCGAGCGAGTAAACAGGACAGTGTCCTGTGTTGCGCTGTCCTTGTTTTTATTCTAAAGATGAACCAACCAGCCCCATTGAACACCCTGCTAACGATAGCACGTCTTCGCATAACTCGTGCAAGGCTCTTACCCAATGAGCCACCGCGGCGCCGTTTTGCCGTCCACTTTCCTGGGTACGTTACGTATGCGTACTAGAGTTAACCCTGGGAGTGTTAGCCAGCGCCACCTCTCGCAGCCTTAGCGGAGGATGTAGAGAATCCGTTCTGCCGCGAGGCGTCACGTGGTGCGCGAACTCGTCCACTTTCATGTACATTTGTGTACGATTTCTACATTTCAAATAAATAAAGAAGTCATTTCCCTTGTGCTTTCCTTGTTGTCATTTCCCCAGTGGCTTAATGCGGCGTCCGGGTGGTGGTGTGCTCCACACGCGTGGTCGACCATGGAGAGCGGTGGGTCGTGGCCCTAGCTTCGGTGTGCTCGAACTGCTGTCTTGAACAGTGCTACCAGCATTTGCAGCATGAGTGCCGCGCATGCCCATCTTCGTGGCCTTGGAATTAACCGTCGTATTACATATGCACATCATATTGACCACAAATAAATACGGGGACAGCGGAAGAGAGCACAAAAACTGCTACGAGTGCAGACACGGTTACAGCCCGTGTCGTTTTGTGTTCTCTTCCGCTGTCCCCGTCTTTATTTGCGGTCAATATGATATGCAGTAAACGCCAACTAGGTCAAACTGAAGTTCTTATTACATATGCTCGCACGTGTTCTAACTGCTGCGGGGGCCTTTTGTCTGCGGCGCCACTGATGCCAGGCGACCGCTGCAGGACGTCGTCGCTGCGCCCTGTCAGAAATGCTATCGTTTTTGTTCGAGAAGCTGGTTTTCCTTGAGGAAACTAAGCTAAGGTTATCCAAGCGCAATAATGATTACTGGCATATTCCTCGATTCAGAACCAATTGCGGTGGACAAATAACACGCTCTCAACTCTCTAAACTGCTCAGGCTGAAAACGACAACATCCATGCAGGTAGCAGATCTAATGACATAAAATGAGTACATAAATTTTGTCATCTGAATGATACAGTTTTATTGTAGGTATAACCATAAATCACAAATATTTTATTGTTTCACTTACAAGTTCTTGTGGTATTTAAAGCATGAAATGCTTTTAGCTCCCGTTGTAGGCGACCTTCAAGTGTTCTTGAGCCATAAGCCAGAGCCGTTATCCGGGAACTCGAAAGAGAAAATCCAGGGAAGTAGCGAGAACAAAACGAGATCACCCGGGAAAGCAGTCAAAACTTTCAAAAATTGGGTCTCTGGCCCCCAAACCTCTCTAGAGGACCACGTTACATAAGCTATTTAAGGCCACGGCCTTTGTGCTACGTGCGTCCGCGTCCTGCCCTATCGTTCGTCTGTGTAACACTAAGCGCAATATAATCATGATCATTTACATAAGCTAGTTACTGACCAATTAAGTTACAAAAAATATTGCTTCCGAGATATTCCTAATTTCTATCCACAATATCACTCAAGCTGTAACTTCTAGTACGCTTAAATTTTATTTGTCATTTCCAATAGCGGCGTTCACAAGGCAGCTAGATACAGGGCACCATATACTTCACTGTAATCTTTGGCCCTGAGCGCTGAACGCCAGCGGTCCGCGAGTTGCGCGGCGTGGGTTTTGCGTCGCCTCGAGAGATGGCGCCACGCTCCTTCAGACGCTTCGACCCGCAGCGGTTAAGCCCCTTAAACTTCGTAAAGTAGTGCCACGCTTTGAAGAATGCCGCCTCCTCCTCGCGCGCTCTGGCGGAGGCTGACGCCGCGCCGCTATTGACGTAATAGCATCACGTGGGCCCTCACGCCGTGCATCAGCGCCATTTTTGCTCGAGAAGCGTCTACGGTGTGGCGAGGAGCGCATGTTGGCGCCGTTGCTACGCTCGAGCAGTGTAGGCGGCGCCACGGTCGAAGAGGGAGCGTGAAAGAGATGAGAAACGATGGGGAGGGAAGGCAGAGGAGGAGAGTGTCACTACCTTACGAAGTTTAAGAGGTTTTGCCGCGGTGGCTTAACGGATATGGTGTTCCGCTGCTAAGCACGAGGTGGCGGAATCAAATCCCCACGGTGGCGGTCGCATTTCGATGGAGGCGAAATGCAAAAACGCCCGTGTCTCGTGTATTGGGGGCACGTTGAAGAGCCGCTGGCGCTCAAAATTAATCGGGAGTCACCCACTACGCCGTGTCTCATTATCAAGTAGTGGTTTCGGCACGCAAAACCTCAGAATTAATACATCTTCTTCTAACTGGGCAGTGCGCTTTGTTTCCCGGTCGTGTTTCGCAGCTTGTCGCGCGGCCTTCAGCGGGTTTTCTCCTTCTAGCTGGGCAGCTTCGACATGGACCAGTGCCCAGTATGGCGTGGTTATACGATGGCGTGGTTATAGCGATTATACGCCAGCATTAGTGGGAGGCAGACGAAAAGTGCGGCCGTAGCTGTGGGAAGGTATTATTTTGTTTATCAA
Organism: Dermacentor andersoni; assembly: GCF_023375885.2. Classification (NCBI taxonomy): domain Eukaryota; kingdom Metazoa; phylum Arthropoda; class Arachnida; order Ixodida; family Ixodidae; genus Dermacentor; species Dermacentor andersoni. The sequence continues at coordinate 110,004,714 of NC_092822.1, read as the reverse complement.
GTCGATGTTCCTGTGATTCATGTTTTCCAAAGTGCTAAAGTATTTCTGCGATAATAGCTACGTGATAATAGCTACAATACCAATCGGCTCGAAAACGAAAAGGCAGCCATGCATGCGTTTTTGATTTCCGACGCAAGAAGAAAGCGCAGGTGTCCAATATTATAACAAATGCAATTTTAAGCAATAATTACGCTATACTTAATAATAGTCGATTTACGTACAGTAATCTCACACAATACATCCGAAGTACCAAGATTTCCCCGCCAGGCCTCGCCACTTATTGACTCTTGTGACTTCCTTCGCCAATTTAAAATTATGATTCCTACATGAATCGCGAACGGCCTGCCGGATTACATCCCTACAAATCACGGTCTCTTCATTTCCATACATTTCTCACGACGCATTCGGGTCGGTTCTCAGTCCCTTTAATACAAACACCCGATAGCTGATAGGACGAGATCCTCGCTGCCGACGGACCGCGAAATTTCAACTGCCGCCCGAAGGTGAAACGACATTATTCACGGGAACACCGCGCGTGCATATTGCTCGCCCTTCAGACAGCGGACGTGTACCGCCTGATCTCGGCAGACGATAAGTGTTTTGTACACAGGAGCACACTGCTGCAATGCGAGCCGCCTAAGGTCGTGCACTGTTCATGCCTGTTAGGCGAACTCGATGCGATCGCTTCCGGCCCGGTCGCAAAGGCTAAGGGCGCGAGGAGGAAGGCGGTGAAAGAGTGAGAGAGAGAGAGAGAGAGAGAGAGAGAGAGAGAGAGAGAGAGAGAGATGAGGACGAGGACAGAGAGTCTAGGCGAAGCCGTTTAGGCGGAACTTGAAGCGCTGCCAAATCGGGCTTCACTGCCACGCGGCCAGTTGGTCTTGAATCCAGGTGGTCTTGAATCTGCGCGAAGAGTTAGGTGCAGACGAGGTCGAAGCGCGGCGCGATGCTGCACAAAGGGCGAAAGCCTGAAGGTGTAGCGGCAAGGTGTTTCGAAAGCAATTATCGAGACGCAGGCTTTGGCGCGAATGTTGCAAGCGGTCTTTTTTGAAGTCCGTCTTGAAAAATAGAGTAGTACACCCGTTTGAGTCGACAAGAAGTGCTCGGTGGATATACACAAAACGAAGCCGTAAGGCAGGCAGATGCACTTCTATCTCATCAGTACCGAATAAAAAGAAACGATCTAAACAGCAGTCGAAAGATATCTTGTTCTCGTCACTTTTACCACGTCTTGTGAACATAGAGTAGTTCCGAGCTACGTAGGGTGTTCAGATCATTTTCTCTGGCAGAGGCAAGCAATTAAGGCTTGCACGCGTGCGTGTGTTTGTGCGTGTACAAACGATTACGCGTTTGCAAGCGCAATATTCCAATCACCATACGACACAGCCGCTTTGCGCTCGTAGTACTTGCACTGCGCGTTGTCGAAGAACGATTCCTATCGGGATCATCTCGTGCACTCCATTACTGCTTCGAGCTATGCGCAGTCAATTGTAGTGCCTTGATGCGCCGTGGCCGCGATCAGAGTGCCGTAATCTGATTTGTTTTTGATCAGCCGCTCATTTTCTCGTTGCAGCTCCTCTCCCTCGCCTTTTCTTCTATACTCACCTCTTTTAGGCCATGGAGGTAGTTTTGTATTAAAAAAAACACTTCATTCATTCATTCATTCATTCATTCATTCATTCATTCATTCATTCATTCATTCATTCATTCATTGGTGTTGCTCTGAGTGAAGCACAGCCTCTATGTAGGATTGATCAAGGATCGCATGGTACTCAGTCAGTCAGGTACTCACTGAGGGCTTGGGAGACGAATGTGTTTCGCTTGTCGTGCTGGCAAATAGACTGCGCTAAGAACAGCGTCTGTTTGAAGTCGTGCAGTGTCTATTGATGTCTATGAACTTTTCGCGCGTCTCTTAGTGAATGCTGGTTGCAGGCTAGCGGGAGGAGTGCCTTAGCACAGTCTGGAAGTTTGCGGGGCTTATTGCAAGGTGCAACTGAGCCGCGGCTATTCGTGCCCCGCACACCGGTACCGGCGAGTGGAGTGAGGAGAGGGGAGAGCGCGTATGCGCGTGTAGAAAGGAGGAATCGAGCCAATAACGGTCAGCGAGCGCCTACGTGCGCATCGGCGACAAACTGTGACCTCGGACAGCCTCGCTTGTTTGACCTTGGCTGCAACTATAGGTTCATAAATGCTTAACATTCAATAAGTGGAGCACTCTTAATCCCAAATTCAAGTCGCATAAATAGGGGAAATATTGTCAAGTCGCGTACTCTCGCAAGAAAGTGTCTCATAAAACACCCTGAAACACAAAGATGGCACGTAACTGTCGTTAGTGTCAAGTGAATCGCTCTCAGCCCCTGACTTTCTGGCCACTTCTCCTCGACTACAGCCTGTCCCTCGAGTAGCGAGCACGAGTGGAGCTGCAGACTCGACATTGAAGGAAAATCAAACGAACAAGTGACTAATATTGCGTAAACGCACCGTAGCGACACTGTTCTATCTTATGTGTAGCGTTAGCAGGTACTTGTCCATGCAGTATAATGAAGAACACATTCGCACTCCCTTCCTTTACCTGTCGTGTAGTTTGTTTATTATTGTTTTTCTTTTTTAATGGCCAAATATGAGTCAGCGTTCAGCGCCCTCAAGGTCAGGTGTCCTTCTGACGCTCTCGGTCATCTCTACAACCTGACAAACGAACACACAAACAAAAAATCACGCTGAAACTCCTGTGGGAGTTGTCTAAGTATGCGTAACCATTGTGCCACTTGCTCATCTCCACGCAGCCCGGTATCATTACCAATGTTATGAAACTCGGTCCGACCAGTATAACTGACAGCGCTGTGGCGACAGGAACTGCTGCAGACGGGGACACAAGGCGAATCGATGAGGGAGAAGCTTAAGTTTGGTTCAACACAGTCGCACTGCTGTCTCGCTCCATAGTGTTTTTGCATTTTTTCGACGTTTTGTCAAATAGATTTGTCGAAGACGTCGGACAACTCGCCAAGATACCTCCCCTACCGGAGGCCGGGGGGCCTTCGCCTCCCGTCGCTTCGATAGGAGCCTGCAGAAGAACCCGATCTGGTAGCGGCGAGAGCTCGGTTATGACTACGCCCGACCTGACACCGGGCCAGAGGCCACCGACTGACCCTGAGAGCAACCGTGACTGTAAGCGATATAAGGCTACAGAAACAGACGACGAGTCTACGCTTATTGATGACTGTGACATAGCTGACATCACAGATCTGGACGATGAAGGCTTCAGGCTTGTGCGTCACCGCAAGAAGAGGACCGTCGGAATCCCAGTGATTATTACCCCTGCCACAGAAGGAGCCGACTTCAAAAAAGGAAATCCCATTGTACTGTCTACGGAAATTGAAAAAAATTCTTGGCGCATCTTCAGTTAGGAGCCGATTTACTGCTCAAGGAGCCCTGCTTCTAGATGTACAGACCGAAGAGCATGTGAATTCCCTTCTCAGCTGCAAGTCAATCTCAGGGACTGCAATCTCAGCACGAGTGCCCCCTTCGTACCTGCAAAACACGCGCATTAATAGAGGAGTACCGAAATGGTGCACTGAGGAGGAACTGTTGGTATACCTAAAGCAACAAGGTATTTACCATGCAAGGAGAGTCACGCGACGTGTTCAAATTTCCGAATCCGATTGGGAGTTCAGGCGAACGAGCTCCGTGGTTCTTACGTTCGCTCCGAATACAGACCGTCCAGAGACGATCAACTTGGGCTTCACAAGACACGAGGCCATTGACTACGTTGAGACACCGCCTCGGTGCTTCAAGTGTCAGCGCTATGGACATGTGGCCAAGTACTGCCGTGGTGAGCAGCGGTGTAAGAGAGGTGGAGGACCACATGATTTCAAAACGTGCGCGCGCAGCGAGAACTTTCTATGTGGAAACTGTAGTGGTGGTCATCCAGCTAGTTATAGCAAGTGTCCTACGCGGGCAGCGACAACAAAGCGAAAGAAACGCTTATCTTGGGGCCAACAGAAAAGGATGAGAAAAATATGACGAAGAAAAAGACGGAGAGTCGCAGAGAGTTAGACGAAATCAAATGGAGCTCAAAGAGTGAAACTGATTTTCCAAGCCTGAAGGCTTTTCCAGGAATCCAGGACACAGTGGTGCCATCGCGCAGCGGACCGGCTAAAGCAGTCGAATAAATGAACAGAGGCCCCGTAGACGAGAAGACTGCTGAACAACCGGAACAGCGAAGTTATGTGTCTGCACTGCAGCGACCCCAGTGACGTTGCGATGAAAAAACACCACAGGAGGACCGTCAGCAGGTGCTACGTGCTCTCTCCAAGGCCTTGCGATCAAACATAGAGAAGATGCCGGCGAGCTCGATGAAGGACATGCTCGAAGTAGTCCTGGCTCTCGAGTCAGTGATTCTAAGCTCTGCCTCTTCTTAAAACACCTAGCAATATGGATGCGGTCAGGACACAATGTTCACCATCTCGCCCACAGGTGCCACTTATTATGCAATGAAACTGTGCGGGTCTTGCGTGCCATTTACCTGAACTGTCGCTTTTCTTACGCAACATGCCTGTGCCAATATTGGCCTTGTCCGAGGCTGGTCTTCCAAGTTCCAGATCAATTGCTGGTTATGTCGCACATGGAAACCAAAATATTCCGACATTTCCGAACGGAAGCGCCATGCTATATGTCAGACGTGAAATACCACATTGCGTTCTACCAGTTCAAGACCTTTGCAGCAGTGCTTTGCAAGTCACTGCTGTACAAGTGCGGCTGGGAAAACGAAGCCTCAGCGTGGTCTCCGTATATGTGAGCTCTCGCCTGAAGGTTTCGATGGGAGAAATTATGAGAGACCTCTGCAGCCGCTGCCCAGCTCCGAGAATTATATGTGGGGACTTTAACGCGCACCATACTCTCTGGGGCGACAAGGCGACTGATGCAAGTGGAAAGCAAATTATTAGTGCTTTAAACACCGAGGGACTCTGTGTGGAAAATGACAAACAGCCAACGTTTTTTCGACCACCGGCCTCTTACAGTGTCATTGACTTGACGTTACACTCAGCGGACATCCTCGCATCGTCAACGACGAGTAAAGATAGAATGGGCAGTGGTCATTTTCCTGTCTTCGTTAACATTTTTGGATATAGAACCAACGGCCGAAGATCCTGTCCTGTGACGCACTGGGATACGTACAGGGACGGCCTAAGCGAATCATCTGGAGACCTGTTCGCGGACATGCTACGTAGCAAGAGATTGGCTACCGCTGAGCTGAAGCTACCCGACCAATTCCCTGCTCCGGATATAAAGCTCAAAAATCTATGCGCTGCCCGTAGACGAGCGCAACGGAGGCTGATGAGGACGAAGGGCGACCCACCAATGACGACTATATACATAACAGGATTAACGCAGTAATTCGACGTCATACAAGGAAACTAAGAATAGATCAATGGGCATCATTTTGTACAAGCCTATCGGTCTTCACTACAGTTCCAAGGATATGGTGGGTCGTTAATAACCTTGCTGGAAACTTTCGACCAAACAAGCCATTTGAAGTCCTAGCATTGAAGTGAGGCAAGACGCTCGCTTGGCTTGCGAATGCCTTTGCTGAAATATACTCTTCCGGCAGGTCAGCCGGCACAAACAACCCGCCTCCGCCGCCATCGTCGTCTCTAATGGATGCTCCTTTCACAGTCAGAGAGTTGGAGCTAGCTATGAGCAGCCTACGACGTCGCTGTGCGGTGGGACCTGACCTTATCAGTAATCAGATGCTGACTAACCTACCGGTTGAAAGACGGGGTGATTTACTGACATTCTTTAACTAAGTGTGGGCCAGTGGGGATATCCCACATTTATGGAAGGTAGCATGGGTGGTACCGGCTCTGAAGCCTGGAAAGAATCCTGCAGCTCTGGACTCATACAGACCGGTATCGCTGACCTCCTGCGCAGCGAAGCTAATGGAGAAGATGGCGCGCACAAGGCTCACTTGGTATGACGAGCAGGGTCGAAAACTACCATCGTGCATTACTGGGTTTCGGCAGCGTCTAAGCTCTCAAGACAATGTGCTGGACCTGCTAAGCCACATAGAACATTACAGTGCGGACGGCCTGTCGACACTTGCTGTTTTCATGGATGTTTCCAAGGCTTACGACTACGTGTCTCAAAGAGCCATCATCAGCCAGTTACAAGTTATAGGCGTCACGGGTCATCTCTTGCACTTCCTACATACGTTCCTCAATGATAGTCGCATCAGAGTTCGTCTTGGCGACACTTCGAGCGATGAAATACGTATATTTCGCGGCGTGCGACAGGGGAGTGTTTTATCTCCCTTATTATTTAACATTGCCATGAGTAGCCTCGCAAAAGTACTGAACCATCGAACACCAGTGAAGATATCTATATATGCCGATGATATCTGCATATGGGTCTCGAGCTACCAGCATCGCCGCCTCGCACGAATAGCCCAGGGAGCAGTAGAAGCCATTCAGGACCACTTGGCAACGATTGCATTATCGCTATCAGTAGAGAAATCATCATTCGTACTATTTCCTGGAGTGAAAAGAAAATCTACACGCTTGACGCTGAATTTGGACGGATACCAGATTCGAAAAGTCACCAACGTCCGATTTCTTGGCGTTACCTTAGACCACAGGCTACTCTGGCGCCGCGGTGTTGACCACGTTGTGGCGTCATCGCCACCCAGGCTACATCTGCTCAAGCGAGTCGCTGGCATACGCTGGGGCAACCACGCGACGTCGATGCTACGGCTACATACAGCGTTGGTTACCAGTCGGATCCTGTATCAGCTACCTCTGATGTCACCCTCAGACAGCCAATACGAGCGCTTAGAAGCCATCCACAGAAAAGGTAGCCGACTTTGCCTTGCAGTCCCTCAGCCAGCGTCAAACAAGAAAGTGCTCTACGAAGCTGGGTCACGCCCTCTACGACTTCAGGCTTCCCAGGCTCTTATGTTCCAGCTACTACGATTGAGTGAATCTACGGCCGGTAGAGCCCTCTTACGACGTATAGGTAACAGGCCGCGCTCACATTTTTATGCAGCATTGAACACGCTTCGCGTATTAGGATTGCGCTGCTCGAGACAGAGGAAAAGGGTAGAACCACCCTGGACATTCGAGGACATCACATGCAACTTAAGTGTACCACGATTGCAGTCAAAGAGCTGCATTCCATCTGCAGAAGCCAAGTCATTAGTCCTAAAACACCTGAACCCGACTTACCCGAATCACCTACAAGTATACACAGATGGCTCTGTCAAGGCGGACGAAGACCGCTGCGCAGCTGCATTCTATATTCCCTCTCTAAGATATACGTGGTCTGGCCGTCTGGACTGTATAGCCTCGTCGACAATTGTGGAAGGGGTAGCAATAGCTTCTACTCTGCGCAAACTAAAGACTTTGCCTCCGCAGAATGTGATTGTCCTTACGGACTCAAAGGCCGCGTTACAACAAGTATACCATGGTCTGCCATCACTCAAGTTCCCACGCAAATCACTAGCCATCGTGAAAGAAGTCAACAACAAAGGCTTCACAGTAATGTTTCAGTGGATTCCCTCCCACATTGGTATCTCAGGAAACGAAAAAGCTGATGCGCTTGCATACGCAGCGCTCTATCATCCTCCCAAAATCAAGGCTCCGAAGAGTAATCAAGTGCAGAAATCTGACATTCGAAATCACTTTGCGTCGCTTTGGGTTCCACCGCATATGCCCTGCGTAACCAAGAGATTGCACCGAGAGGAAACCTCACTTCTATATCGAATAAGGTCAGGATCTGCTAATACAACGGCCTGGTTATTTAAGACAGGACGAATCAAGTCTCCGAACTGTACGGCATGCAACGAGACAGGAGACATCGAGCACTTTTTGTGGTCCTGCCAGCAATTCCAAGATGAAAGGGACGCTCTCCTGAAGAATCGGCAAAAAAAGGACCTTCCGCATGCGCGCCTGCAACCCCTTATATTTCCCGAGGGATCAGTAATAGCCCGCAAATAAACTTCACGTCTCCTCATCGAATTCTTGAGAGAGACTGGTTTGATGGACATATGGTGAAACTCTTCAGCGGTATTGTGCGAGACGCTCGGGCGGAGCAATTGCCGGCCTTGATCGCCAGGCTAAACCCGCCTGTTGCTACAATTCACCACCACCACCACCACCACCACCACGAATTGATGACGCAAGCAAACCAAGCAAACCACTGCAAGTGACGCCGCCAGGTGCGCTGATGACCTTCCGCTCATTGTGAGCCGTTAGCGCTCTTTAGCGCCTAAGCCATCCGCGTCGAACCCTTATCAACTGTGACCAACCTCACTACGGCGGCGGCCGCACACGCCGTATCTTTAAAGCGATCTGCGATGGGGACCGTGTGCGCCGAGTGCGGATAGCTTCGTGCGCGCTGTGTTTTCGCCGCTTAGTTGACGTTAAAGCGAGAGGCAGCACGAAGGTGCATTCGCTGTTGCTGGCCGTATGTTGAAAGCGATCGTCTTACGTGACGGACGGATGGGTTTCCCCGCTGGTTAGGCATGTGAATGCTCACGCATTTAAAGAAGCACGACGGGGAGCACTCACTTTGCTCGCTCGTCACAAAAGTTGGAAATGGCTCGCGCCCTCGGCTTGAATAGGGGTTGCAGGACCAACGAGAAAAACGCGTGCGATAGAAATGTCTACGGTAAATACCCCTTGCTACTTTTATAATGCGAGCCAAAATCCGCGCTGCCGTAATAAGGTGCCAGTCCGCTACTTATCGCGCCTATTTTCATTGTGTAGCTTCTGCAAAAAATCAAAATAGCGTAAAAGAAGCAAGGACAAAGGAAGCGCACGGGATAATTGTCATCGCGTTGCATTTTTTTTTTCGTTTAGTCCTTCCAAATTTACCTTAAACAACTCAGCCGCTCGACCCCGTGGTTTCTCGTAAATTGAAATATTTTTATCGCATGAAAATATTTCACCTGCAAAGAAATAAAAAAGAGATAGAGATAGAGCGAGAGAAATAGAAAACGTGAGAGGTAAAGAGCGAAACGCCGGAAAGTAGACCAGTGGCATTGTTTATGCGAATTCTTGACAGCCGTTGCAGCTACAGTCGTTGTTCAGGTTTCCTTTACGATATAGAGCTGAAGCACTCGCAAAATTTCTTACAAATGCCTATACACGGAAATTTTGTGCGACCATCTCGGTGAATTTCATTAAATAGCTTCCTTTCAGTTCTTCGTAAAATCAAGCAACAGCGACACCTGTTCCCTCTCTTACTTTTTTTTCACGCACTTAAATAATTATCCAAGCAACAACGGTCCATGCACTTTTGACAGGCTGAAAATTGGTTGGCCTTTAAGGGTGACCTTCGCACAATAAACTGCGCGTTCTTCGTTGTACACGCTCTCCACGTACATCCGCGCCACGTGTCCATCGTACTGTCCGTTATCCTATCCCGTGTAAATCACGTAAGAGTCGCACGTCGCGAACAACGGGCCGCATTCCACCTCGACGGGAAGCGATGGATTTCGGACGCGTGCGGCGTTCGCGAAATGCGCGCGCGGACCGCGAGCCGGTCGGCGACGGTACCGCAAGGATTGCGGCACTTCTTCGAGCCCGCTAAGCTTCTCGCGCACGGCGGCGTGGGGCTGGGTGACGCGTGGCGCATGAAAGGTAATTGCGCCACCCCCCGCCTCGGAATCGGGCACAAACGACGTTGAGCAAGCTCCGAAAGCCTCCCTCGGGCCGGTTTCCTTTGCGTAACCAACGGCTAGCCCTTCGCCTTTGGGAGGCGCGGACGAGCTTTGCATCTGGAACGTAAGTATATACGAGCGGGTGTGGCGTGTGGGTAGGTGACCGTTCGCCGGAATTTAAACGCGGGATTTTCCTTACAAGGAGTACGAAGAAGCGCGCGCTGTTTCTTTTGGTGTTTCAAGCTCCGCATGTAGGGAGCTTTCATGAAGCGAAACTTTCTTTGCCTCTCCGCTTTCCCGTGATTTCTTGTTGCCTGTATCCTGCTGTCTTGCCAGTTATGCAACGTGGGCCACTGGTTAAGTGCCACTGGGTAACGTGCCGGAAAGAAACAACCACTTGGGTTGCTCAGTATGTGCAACTGGGCCGATGCTACTGGTTACGCGAAAATTCTCCGCCAATCTCTCAAAGCAATGCTGCGACAAATAATCGACGCCCTGCAGCTGCTAATGTCTGGTTTAAATGCGCCAGTGGCGCTAACATCGGCAAAAATCATGAAAGCTATAGACAGCCTCCTGGTTACACTGCAGCAACTCCGACTTCTGCCCGCGAAGGTGACTGTGCTGTGCTGTGAAGTGTAAACCTACTCGTTGCACAGAAACAGTATGCTGTGGAGCCCTTATCATCACCATATTCGATACACCACCACACCGCTTCCTCTTCATATCCTATTTTTGCTATTTCCCCGAACCTCTTCCTCAGCGTGGAGTAGCAGGCTAGAGGCACTTCACTGATGCCGACCTCTCCACCTTTCTGCCATTAAATATTATCCCTCTGTCTCTCTCTCTCCATCAGTCCCCTAGAATAGGTATGTACCACTGCATCGCTGCACGAATAAGTAAGCCGAACCCTAGGAGAAGAAAGAGGAGAAGTAAATCAGTATTAGTAAACATTGGGTAAAGCTTCTCTTATCGCCCATTCATTGGTGTACGTAGGGTCCACAGATTTAACAACTAAACACATTGGCGCATGAGCTGTAATTATGAATTGTAGCCGGTGATCTCGGAAAGAAGATCCACCTATAAAATATTCTGTGAATGATATCAGGTTCCAGATATGCGCTCTCAAAATATGCGAGGAAGAGCATCGGTCTTCTGCTTCAACGCTGCTTTTTGATGCTTACGGACGGTTAGTCATGGGGGGAATTTTTCCTTTTCTCGCGGGCTTTCTTTATAAGGTGGAAGAAATAAACGTGCAATAAGTGCCTGGCTTAAAACATGCCAATCTTATGTCAGTTTTCTACAAATTATTAATTTACAGCACGTCATTCAGAGCAGTAATCAAAAATAAGCTGCTTGCAATTATTAAATTGAATGGCATCAACAACAAGGTCTATTCGACTGTGAACAGTTTCCGTTTGGTTATCTTTGCGTAGAATGGCCCGTCTTTTTGGAAACGCGATGTATGATAGCTGGGACACCCGGTATATATAGTGCAACTATGTAATGCCACCGTATGCCATTGGCTTCGAGAGATTCAAAAATTCCTTAGGGCGAAACTGGACAACTTTCGCGCCTGTCCTGGCGATCCTTACACTAACCTCCCTGGAAGTATGCGATAACCTATCATGAAAGAGAATGACTCTCACACTTCTTCGATCTGACCCAAAGTGATATTCTTGTGCATACTGTGGTTTTGTTTATTTATAGATTTTTTTTATGATGTAGGATATATTGGCAATAAGCATTGCAAATATAATATAATTGCAACCTTAAATTGGTTTATGTGTAGGCATACAACAACATAAAAGCCGGTATATCCTCTTGAGATACGAAGACCAGCTCAGTGATATACTTACTTTCCAAGTGTGCTGCTATTACTGTGTTGCGAACGTGAAAGGCCGATTTCAGGTTTAAATACCATGATACTTACCATAGCATTTATATACCATGGAATTGTTAGATGCCAGAAGCGTCATCTCCATGTGCATCGACAAACTGACTCTTTCCTTGTGTTTTATAAGGAATAAACAGCTTTTTCTTGCATAACCACATAGTTGAAAACGCCAAATTGCGTAATAGGTTGCTATGTTGACGGCCATTCCAAGATTTAAACGTTCTTTCATCGTATTCGAGAAACACTTTATGGTCGCTATTTGTCGCCTATGATGACACAACAGCCTTCACCAAATCAGTGCCAATTATCTTGACAGAAAGAAATTATAAAGGAAAAAGAAGACATCCACCCAAACGTAGATAAGTGCTACAAAGGAAAACTATACGGGTTCTTCGAAAGAAAAGCTTCTAAGTTGAAGCAAAAATTGTCCTGGTCCCGGACTCGAACCCGGGACCATCGCCTTTCCGGGGCAGCCGCTCTACCATCTGAGCTAACCAGGCGGCTGGCTGTCCTTTGTAGCACTTAGCTACGTTTGGGGGGATGTATCATTTTCTCTTTAATAATTTTTTATTGTTGCTTATACAGCGCGTTTTCTCTATAATCTCATTTTTAACCTCCTTTATGTAGCCTCTCCCCTCTATAATGTATACTTACTGTGAGGGTACTGTAAATGAATGAATGAATGAATGAATAAATAAATAAATAAATAAATAAATAAAATGATACTTCGCAAACCCTCAATTGAAAAAAAAAACTAATTAAATTATGGGGTTTTACGTGCCAAAACCTCGATCTGATTACGAGGCACGTCGTAGCGGGGGACTCCGGAAATTTGGACACCCTGGGGTTCTTTAACGAACACCTAAATCTAAGTACACGGGTGTTTTCGCATTTCGCCCCCGTCGAAATTCGGTCGCCGTGGGCAGGCTTCAATCCCTCGACCTCGTGCTTAGCATTTCAACACCATAGCCACTAAGCAACCGCGGCAGGTGCCATAAATTTGCCCCAAAAATGTGATTCTTCTCGCAGAAACACAGAGTTCCATCGGGCTCGACAGAAATGAGGGGCTCATTTTTAAAATTCAGCGCGCCTTACAGATGAAGACGAAAAAAGGGACATGTTGACACGAGCGTGGACACAAACTTTAAGCATCGACGCCAAAGCAAGGTTGTTGCACAGATAAAGATTAGAACATAGAGCGAAGCTTTTCGAACTACAAATTGGGCTTCGAAATAAGTCAAACTGGGTTAGTTAGGTTCGTGCTGAAAATTCATTTTGGAGCCTGTACCTATACTAGACGAATTTACCCTAATCCTAAGAAATGACTGGTGTGTCATTTTTAGAATTTGACAAGAGTCCGTACTTTTCCCAAGCCCCTGCATGTATTATGGAAAGCAGACTTCGGGGTGACTGACTGTCAAGCGGGTGTCGCCAGACCACGCAGCCTTGCTAAACGGACACGAGGAACACCTCGCCAGCTGAGGTAATACCACAATGCTGAGCAAGTCTGTGGGTACATCCGAAAGCTCTAAGCACAGACCCTCCAGTGATTTGGCATGCCATGCGCTTGTACGCATAGAAAACATCAATTCGCATGTATTTGGAAGCCCAGTGGAAAACAATGAAAAACATTTGTGCTTGGTCCTGTAGTCGACTATGACAACTAAATTCTGGTTGCGTTCAAATATAAGACGCGCGACCCATATGTGTCCAGCTCCTGTGTGTGAAAATTTATTGTGTCTTTTGGAGAAAAATTCACTCATATAATTACGATACTCTGTGGAGAGAAAATAGTGGTTCTAGCAGGTTAACATAAGTTCCTAAATTCACGGGCTGTTCGAGCGGGTGAATCTCCTTGGATATGCGTCTGTGGACAGTTTTCTTGCTGCTTTAGCTTGCTTAGGACACACAAAAACAAACAGCTTTAGCCCAATACAGAATCCGTGCCTGCATGTTACTCATTATTTGTCCGCAGCTAATTACCACTTTTAAGTTATTGTTGACATCCGATACATACATGTGTATGAGGCACGATGATGTTTCCTTTATCTGAAAACATGAAAAGGAAAGCGTTCTGCAAATTGAATGTGCGAGAAAGCCCAATTGTGTCTCAGCAAAGCCGTCTGCAGAGATACGAAGTTTCTTGGGGGCTCACCGCGGCCACAGAGCCTGCGCAACCGTCGTTACAGCTTTCTGTGACTACGAAAGCAAAGCTACAGCAGGGGAACTTCTGCACGTGTTGTGTTACTGCGCCAAGTAGTCCGGCAGAGAGCTCTTTGTGTTTTGGTTACTCGGAGCAGGTACGGAAACAGCGTAACTGTCTTCTTGCCACAGCTTCGCATTCGCCGAGATGCGGAAGAAAGAAAGCGAAAAATTAATGTTGAACTTTAACAGTGAGCGGGGTTTTTTTTCATTTATTTTTTTTTCTCTTAAATTAATACAATTGTTGCAGGAAATATGGTATTTGTAGTGTCTGTTCCCCAGCCTAAATTGCAATGAAATTTTCTGCTTGGGCGCCATGTTAGGACTCTCAATTACAAAATTAGACGGTTACCAGCCGTTCAGCGTGGCAAAGATTGCTTTAACAGTAGGTGCTGCTCATTACTATCCTGCTTAAGGGTGAAATTTCCTGGCAGTTAACCGCTAAACGAACTCCAATGAAACTGTGAGTCAATTTTCAGGCACGCTGTCAAGCGTGCGCTTCTCCTCCGCGTATAGCTTTTATGGTATTTCTTTTTTACAACGTTGTTCGTGATTATACAGCACGTGTTTCATTTTCGCCACGGCGATAATGTAGGCCACGGGAGCCATTCTGTAAGAGTCCACCTAGTACGACATATCCGTTTTGTCGGCTGCCGAAGTGCTGATTGGCCGTGGCGCCTCGCTGCCGTGGACGCGCAGTCCAGCCCAGCCACTCAGAACTTCGACAGCAGACGAAATGGACACGTCCACTAGGTGGACTCTTACGGAATACCTCCCCTGGTCGACCGTAAGCGCTATGGGAGCGGTCTGCCAACGACGCTCGAGCGTCGCGCCCACTGCGCAGGAAGCGGGGGCCCCGTGTGGTTGTGGTGGGGGCTGGCTCCCACGCGCGCCGGACGCGCGGCCGTGCGACGAGCGCGCGTACCTCCTCTGGCGTCGGGCGTCAGTGCCAGGTCGTGGTCGACGAGCTGTCCGAATGCCATGACCAGGTGCGTGTGTCGCTGCGAGTAGGTGGCCCCGGGTGCCGCTCGCAGGTCCCACAGAGCGTTGGACACCTTGCGGGCGTTGGGCAGCGGCCGGCCGGACAGGGACAGCGTCCGCGGGGAGGACACGCCTGCGAGACGAACGGTGACGTAGTGATGAGGTGGGAGAGCGAAGCGCGAAGCTGGTTCTGCGACGCTGCAAGAGAGCTTCGTAGTCTCGCTCGTACCATCACGTTAAGTTACTGGCATACACCGCAGAACTCTAAGTGTCGTTTATACAGCCTCGACCCATCACTGAAACTTAAATTACCAGCGAATCTTCCATGACGTGACGCAACATTGCTGTGTCGGCTGTGGGTAGGAGTAGCATTCACCAACTCCTACAGCTATCGTATTGGAATGGCGGATTCACCAATGAGCGCTAAGTGCAAGTGTGAAGAGACCATCAGTCACCTTCTGTGCCACTGTTCTCGTTTCGATAATCAACGTGAGACTCTCCAGTGTGCCTTGAATAGACTGGATGACAGGCCATTCACGGAAGCGAAGATCTTGGGAGCCTGGCCTCACAGTTCATTAGCGCAGAAAGCAGTTCGAGCGCTTTTTCACTACCTGAAGGCAACAGACTTGACTGCCCGACTATAGACATCCTACACCTAAGTTCTCTCTCTCTCTCTCTTTCACTCCCCATTCCCCTCCCCACGTGTAGGGTAGCAAACTGGACTCAGTCTGGTTAACCTCCCTGCCTTTCCTTCTTCCCTTCTCTCTCTCTCTCTCTCTCTGCGCAGCGCGCAGGAAGTCGAAGTATAAAGACGACAGGACGAGCGCTCTTCTTCGAATGAAAGTTTATGCACCAGTGTACGGATGTGCGTCAGTAAAGTCATCCTTGATTGCTAAGACGGGCTACAGACACGATCCACGGCAGTAACAACGCGAACAAGGAGGCGAGTTGGTTGATGTTCGTTCCGCTTGAAACTCAACAGGCGGCGTAAACGCTATGGAAAAAAGGCAGATATTGATAGAACCGGAGTCATTGCAGCTGTAGGCAGTGCTGCCGTATAGTAATAGAGGTTTTACATGCAAAAGCTAAGACCGAGGTCAGCTAGCCAGAAATCTAGATAAGGGTAGATGTAGTAAAACCTGATTATAGCAAGCAAGTTAGGAGACTCTTTGTCCCCGTCTCGTTTTGTAGAAGTTGCCAATAGACATCAACATCACTATTATCATCACTCTGATCATCACTCTGATGATGATCATCATCATCTTTATCATCGTCATCCCCGGTAAGACGGGTGCTGAATTAAGCTTAGAAGAACTTGCTGTTGGGCGAGTTGGTGCATATTAGCAAACAGTTTTATAGCTGCGCGAACAAACGACCACAGAGAGACCACACAAGGTCAGGCGCCTGTCCTTGAGTGCCCTCTCTGCGGTCCTTTGTTCGCGCAGTTATCGCATTACAAGAGACCGGAGAAGCAACTAAGCTGTCGGGATACGCGGCATACACCGCAGTTTGCGGTGATAACCGCAGGCCCCAAGTAACCACACTAGTTAAGCGAAACATTCCGGTTATACAGCATCACACAGTCATTGATACAGCAGCGCACATTTCCCTGGAGATCATCCCGTCTGCAAGGCGCAAGGAACAGAGCCTCTTCATCCTCAATGTGTACAGCAGCCCCATACAACAACATAGGTTTCTACGACTTTTCACCATAGCAGACCAAGTAGCTAGGGGAACCCCCCTGCTCATCGTAGGGGACCTAAACGCCCCTGCGGTGGCACGGGGATACCCAATGAACCGCCGAAAGGAAAGACAACTATGGCTTGACGGACAGCATCTAGGTCTTACTCTTGTCACGGATCCAACTTGTCCCTCTCGTATGGGAAACAGCGTTAGCAGAGACTACTCCGGACTTGACATTCGCAAAACGAATTCCACAAGCAGACTGGATCAACACACAAGACAACTTGGGCAACGACCACTGTTTAATCCAAACAACAGTTCGAGCGGGCCCGCGAAAGCCTAAGGGCCGTCAACTCCGCATAACGAACTGGGACGCTTTCCGACAAGCCAGAGCCCTCACCTCTTTCTCGGGCACCCAACCCCGTTTCGAAGATTGGGTTGCATCCTTGCTGCAATACGCGAGCGAAGCCACTAAATTGGTGCCTGAGGAAGCCAATCTGCAGGAGGCAGATAGCAAGTTACTGCATATGTGGGAAGCCCTCGCCAGTCTGCAACGCAGATACAAACACAACAAGCTCAACCGAACGCTCAGGAAACGTATTAGTACTCTTATCCTTCACATCGAAGACTATGCAGAACAACTTACTCGTGAAAATTGGCACAGCACATGCGACCGCATGGAGCGGCAACCAAACCTGCCCAAAACGTGGAATATCCTCCGTTGCCTCCTCGATCCGGCCAACAGCAAGAACACACAACAGCACAACTTGCAAAAAATTATTCACACCCATCCGGGCATGGACGCACAAGTTCTTCAAGAGCTGATAGACCGATACATAGGACCTCAACCTACTACACCCGCTCCAGCATACACAGGCACCGCTAACGACCACCTGGACGCGCCCATACAAGCAGCAGAAGTACGTGAAGCCATCCTCGCACTCCGCCCTAACTCGGCCCCGGGAGCTGACGGCATTACTAATAAAATGCTTCGCAACCTAGATGAGGATTCTATAGTAGCCCTCACAGCTTATTTTAACGCATACTGGGAAACTGGAAACCTCCCCTCACAATAGAAAGGAGCCAAAATTATGATTCCCAAACCCGGGAAGCGCCTCCTACTCGAAAACCTACGTCCTATCTCCCTCACTTAATGTGTCGGAAAGGTCCTCGAACACGTCATCTTCACACGCTTACACAGACATATGAACGACAACGACCTCTTCCCCAATACCATGGTTGGCTCCCGCCCGAAACTTTCTGCTCAATATATCATGATTCAGCTCAAGCACCAAATTATCGATGGCGACAAAAGTTCCAGGCTGCACACCAGAGCCATCTTGGGGCTAGACCTAACCAAGGCCTTCGATAACGTCACGCATGAGGCCATACTGAGCCAACTGGCACAACTCCAGGTTGGACATCGAACATATAACTATGTGAAGAATTTTCTTACAGGTCGCACGGCCACCATTACCATCGGAGGGTTGCAGTCGCCAATTATTCACTTCGGCAGCAAAGGCACGCCCCAAGGATCGGTTCTATCCCCTTTTCTGTTTAACGTGGCCTTGCTCGGACTACCGCATGCATTAGCTAGCATCCCCAACCTCAAGCATAGCCTCTACGCAGACGATATCACCCTGTGAGTCAGCGGGGGCAGCGACAGGGACATCCAAGACACGCTGCAGCAAGCCATCAACGCGGTCGTTGCATGCGTAGAACCGCGCGGCCTGGCGTGCTCCCCACAGAAATCGGACCTCCTTCTGTACAAGCCTAATTGGGGAGGTCGATGTCCAGACCCTCACCTGCCCGAGATAGAACTCCACGTGCACCAGCAACGCATACCTACTGTACCTAGCATTCCTATCCTTGGCTTATGCATCCAACAAAACGGCAGAAACACGGCGATACTCAAGCAATTAGATAATCATGTACGCCAAACAACTCGCCTTATTGCACGCATCGGAAATCGACATAACGGCATGAAAGAAAGCAACCTTATACGCCTGGTAACAGCCTACGCCCTGAGCAGGATCACCTATGTCGCCCCGTACCTTAGCCTCAATGCAACTGACAAGCTCAAACTCAATACCATGATCAAGAGGGCCTATAAACAAGCCCTACATCTTCCCATCACCAGCTCTAACGAGAAACTGGACGCCCTCGGCATTCATAAGACCATAGACGAGCTTATTGAAGCGCAGCGTCACCCCTGAACCCCATCAAGGACATAATAAAGTTTTTTTTCCTCTATCCCTCGCGCAGTTATAAAACTATTTGGTGTATTAAGCCACTAAGAATTCTTCTGAGGACAAATACGCGCAGATAAAGCGATCCAGCTCTGACGTGTGCACAAAACAGACTGGTTCCAAGCAAAGCAACCTCGCATTCAAAAAAAAAAAAGTAAGGAAAATAGACAGAGAACGTTAAAGGGGACAGAGTAATTACCGAAGTTTTCCTTTCTTTCTTTTTTTTTTTCAGAAGTATTCTGTGAGGAAAACGCCTTTAAGGAAACAACTGCAGATATTGTGCCCGGCTGTATGCCTGATACGGTACTGCAAATCTTGGAGCAAAAAGAAAAGAAGAAAAAAGAAAGCCAGGAAACGATTAAGCAAGAGTCCCGAGACGACTCGGCACCTCGTAATGGAGTGCCAAGATAGAAACCAAGCGAGACCCGTGAGAAACGTCCACCTTCAAGAAGAGCTGGGATTGAAGGCGTATAGGAGCATTAAATGATCAGCGGTGGACGAAAGGAAGAGACGTTTAGAGTAATGGTGGAGGGAAAAAAAAGCAGGGAAGATATCGATGGAGATAGATGAATATGAAGATCGATGGACAGAACAATAGAAGCTTTAATGTAGAGAGAAACGATCAAGCAGATTTACGCAATAGATGTAGTAAAACCCTGATTTGTTCAATCAGGCTATATAGGCGACTATTTGTCGCCGCCCCGTTTCGAACGGGATGTCACTAGAAAGTGTCCCCCACCGCCTTCCTCTTTTCTTTCGTCTCTCTTTGTTACACTACGGGCTAAGAACGTTGGGCAGTTTCAAGCTCGAGTCACAGCTGTTAAATAAGTTCTGTGGTGTTACGTGCCATAGCTCCGATCGGATTAGGAGGTACACCGTAACGTGGGGGTGTGACTCCGGGTTAATTTCGACCACCCGGGGTTCGTTAACACCCGCCTAAATCTTAAGTAAACGAGCGTTTTTTTCATTTAGCCTCCGTGAAATTGCGCTCTCTTCAGCAGCAGAGGTGTTAGCGTCCAGCCGTGTACTTCGCGCTAATCTCTCGTGTTTGTCACTTTTTCTCTCGTTCCGAACGGGTTCTAGTAATTAGAACACGTTTGCAAAATGTTCCACACACTTGGAGGAATTCACACGGAACGAGGTGAAGCTTCAAGTTGTATGTAAACACGATGACGATTCACACGATTAAAATGGTTCTTGAGACGTGCTTCGCGGCCACGGTAATTTTACTGCTTTACGCACAAATTTGACACGTTGTTTATGTAACGGCGACAAATGGCGGGGCCCATGCTTAAGGTAAGCGTCAGCAGAGAGATAATTTGGGTAGCTTGGTGCATGCTTTGAAGAAAAAAAATAAAAAGTAAGGAAGACACACGATCGCTAAATAGCAACCGTAATGTTTATGCACAGTACAAGCAAACTACCAAGTACCACCAAGTACTTGCTAAAAGCTTGAGAGAGAGAAGAAACATTTAATAATGTGAACCAGTGAGCAACCATTTTTTCTTCACCCAAGGAAGATGGCCTCTTCAGTCCAGGTAGCCATTGACCCGTGCTGCTTCCCTGGCCTGGTTCACCAGCTTTCGCTGGTCCTCCAAGTCCGTGGCCGAGCATGGCATCCCCCGATTCTTGGCGGTTTTCTTCTGTGCTTTTGTTTTCGGTTCTTGATCGAGCTTCTTAGCTGTTGGGTTCAGCGAGATTAGGACACCCCATCACCATATGACAAAGGATGTCCGGGGCCCCGCAGGACAGGCAAAGGTAAGAGAATTGGATCGGGTGCATTCCATGCATTATAATGCCGTGTACATAGGAGTTTGTTTGGAGGCGCCGCAAAGCAACTGTCTCTTCTCTGGTTAGACTGGGATGCGGTAATGGGTATACCCTTCTTTCAAATTTGTAATGCTGCAGGATATCCGAATATCTTTTGGGAATATCCTCGGAGCTCGTCGCTTTTCGGAATCCCTTTGGCAGGAAAGCACCGCTTGTATGATCTCGGGCTGTGGCGCGTGCCTCTTTGTTTCTCGCCAGGGACTCGTGGCCAGGGGTCCAGACGACGTAGGTCTCGGGAACTTGCGTGGGTTTCGATATTTCTTGCAGCATTTTCAGAGCTTTGGTGGATATCATGCCTCTTCGGAAGTTACGACACGCGGCGTGCGAGCCGATCAGTATTACGGCATTCTCGGTGCACGTGGAGATGGCCAGTGCTATTGGCACCTCCTCGGCCGCGTCCGAATCTCTTGCGATTATCGTTTCGGCGGCCTTTTCTTCGCCTGCGGTATCAAGATGACGCTTTAGCTTGCGCCCAACTGCGATTCGGCCTATTCAAATACACGCAAAACGCAATAACGCTTTCCTGAGCTAGCCCCTGGAGCAATTTTAATGAAATTTGAAGTTAAATTCTAGTGACTGCTGGAAGCGGAATTTGAATTCAGGGCGTTAATTTTGTTGAAAATCTTAAAAAAGAACTTGATAAATATAGACGCAAGAAGTTTATAAATTAATAGCTCTGCATCAACAACAGATATCGCGCTTCTGTAAACGACATCCATTAGACCATTGAAAGCGGACAAATTCAATATGTCAATTTATATCGTACGTGAAATTGTTACGTTGTGCACAAGGTTCCTGAACAATCTGTATTTCCATATTATTGAGTTTCTTGAGATTCATGCGTAGCATATCAATTTTGTTCGCTTTAGATGTACTATTAGACGCAATTCACAGAATTGGGATATCATTTTTTCTTGGCGAGTTACAGAGTTGTAAACTTGATAGTTTCGTTTTCTGAAAATTTTCGATTTTTGCCAATTTTTAATAAAAATTGACAACCTAAATCGAAAATTCGGAACCAACAGTTCTAGATTTTATGTTTGTCTTTTAAATGCAACAAACCTCGCCAAATTTGGTGCAGTGGTTGCCGAGGAAAACGAATTCTCCTTTTACGTGTATTTAGTTAGGAGCACGCGAGCTAAAGCTTCCTCTTAATTACGGTTACTGCGAAAGTAGCTATCCTTGCATACCTAGCCGCATCCGTGAATCCGCATCCGCTGTGGAGAGCTCTTGCTCCTGGCCGTCTTCTTTCTTCATGAAAGTTTGGATGCATATTGCGGGGTACAGCTGCCACTAAGATTGAGTCTCGTATGTGTGTTGAGTCTCGAGTTTTCATCCGATTACGCAGTTGCCTCCACATCGTAACCTAGCCGAAGAGCAGGCTTCTCCCGGTGGGAGTCAATTTGAGTTTTTAAATCTAGATTGTTTTGTGCGCTTCTGCGAGTTCCTGCCACGTATTGTGCAGGCCAAGATTGAGTAAGAAGAAGAAGAAGAAGAAGGGGGGGGGGGAAGAAACTTTATTAAAGAGAATGGTCCGGGACTACGAATGACAGCTCAGCACAATGCGTTGGCGGGCTAGTTGGTGCGAATCCATGAATACTTTGTTTAGCGCAAAACAACAGGCACCAGAAAGACGACAGGACAAGGCGCTACTTAGAGCAGAGTAGCGCCTTGTCCTGTCGTCTTTCTTTTGTCTGTTGTTTTGCGCTAAACAAAGTATTCATGGACTACGAATGACACTTGAGATCGCCAGCTCCCTTTGCGCGGAGTTACGGAAAACTTTTTAAAAGAACACTTAAGAAGAAAACGGACTGCACTTTGACTCTATGAAGAAGGATGACCAGTGAAGCTTTGTATGTAGACCCCTTAATGACGAACTGCACCTCTGCTGAGGGTCGGCCCGCCATTGCACTATCTTCGGGATCGGCCCACGTATGGGGAGTGCTTAAAGCTTGCTTCACCTCCACCGCAGGTCGGTACGGTATTGCACTACCTTCTGGATCGGTCCACGTATGCGGAGTGCTTAACGGCTGCGTTACGTCCGCCGCGGGTCGGCCCGCCATTGAACTATCTTCGGGATTTTTTTTCTACACGCGGACACGATCGATAGTGGCAAAAGTAGCCGTTAACAGCTTCGCTGCAAGAAAGTTCTTTAAGATTCTACCACTCTTCCTCCAGTTGCCCTATGGTATTGGTAAAGAAATTTCGGGCTGCGCCCACTTCGACTGTTTGTCATGAGACGTCAGAAAACCGTTAAAGCTCACTGCGTCAAATTTACGTGTAACCATTTAAGATGCATTAATCTGCCAAACAAGACTGAATTTTTCGAAATAGCCAGACACTGTCACGTTTCGAAAGGAATAAAAGCACGGTTGCCCACCGATTTCTCTGGCACTCGCTACTCGTAGCTGCCGGCGAGAAGGGAGAAAAATAAATAAATAAATAAATAAACTTGAAGTGGCAGTATAACGTTGTCGAGCCCTTTCGGCAGGTATACGACATTGTACTGCCAACTCTTCTTCGCCGAGGAAGCATTTTATCTGTTTTTTAACCTTCCGTTGCACGCCATCGCGACTTTCAACCAGCCAACGCAAGCTAAGCAAAGAGAAGCGGACCAATCACAGATGCAGGCACCAATCCTCATCCGGTTATCTACTTTCACTGCGCTGGCTCGGCCCCACCGAAACCCTCTCTACTT
The DNA here is from genome assembly GCF_023375885.2 of Dermacentor andersoni. Classification (NCBI taxonomy): domain Eukaryota; kingdom Metazoa; phylum Arthropoda; class Arachnida; order Ixodida; family Ixodidae; genus Dermacentor; species Dermacentor andersoni. The sequence goes on along the minus strand of NC_092822.1, from coordinate 109,981,525 downwards.
CTGCGCATTCCTCGGCTCTTGTGAGCCAATTAGATATGAAAAACGTACGAAGGCAGGCAATGCTATTTGCTTTCAAAGCAAACGGGCCTCCTGAAAACGAGGGAAACGTTTGATTGGGCTGTTAACGCTGCGGGTCACCGCCCGATGCTTGCGTAGGCGGTTGCGTAAATTTGACTCCACCAGATTGGAATAAAGTGGGAATGGAATAGTTTTACGTAATACGGCCCTTGTCGACATACTTGGTTCTTGTAGGTAACGTGGGGTGCGATTTTGTACGCGTTCCAAAATAGAACAGAGGCGGTCCGTTCGACCGAGGCGCGCACGATTGGTCAATTTGAACACTGACGAACATCATGACGTCAATTGTGACGTGATATCTACTGTCAATCATTCCGTGTCGTCTGCTATCGGACGAACGCAACGGAACGGACCGCCTATTTCGTGACGTAAAGAACGGACCGCCTCCGTTCAATTTTGGAACGCGTACAAGATCGCACCCCATATATAGCTTAATCATGCTACTGTTCCTTTGCTATTCCACATTATTTCCTCCTCTGCTTTGCTGCCACAGCCCTTTGCTGGCCACCGTTAAGGGGTCAAGAACCTAGGCTAGATAGTTACAGCGCGGCCAACTACACCGATTTCCCTTCTGCCGCTATCAAAAACGAACAACCCCTGACAAGGCTTTGTGAAATGTTATCACTGGTCTATACAGCGATCGGATTCTTTCAGATGGCGGTGCCGAGTTTGAAGCTGTCCCAATGAAAAGTCCTGGCCGCTCTCGTTGCGGCTCATGCTACGCTCAAACTGATTCTAACAATTCTGATATCTTTTTTTCTATTTACGCGCGTTCAATACGCGTGGGTAAACGATTAAATAACATGCCTTCAAGGACCGTTTCCAAGGGCCCTCGCGTAGAACGAGACACGACAAAAAGCACAGCAATAAAATAGAACACACACGAAGAGAGGGAGAGAGTTCATATTAAGCAACCAGGCCGGACGGATTGCGGAACCAGCTCAGAACTACCTTGATCAGAGCATCGCGGCTGTAATAAAGCCCACCTTGCTGTCAAAGGACATCCGCACACAAGGGTGCCGTCAGAGGTCGCGTGGCGCTACGTAAGCTTGCTCGCCTCGGCGTGCCGCCCCACATAGAATTATCTCGCTTAACCCAGTACCGCCCGACCTTTGTCGAAGTGCGCCGGCATCCGCGATAGCCGTGACCGCGCAGCCAATGGCGTCGAAGTGCCGATTAAGATCGAAAAGAGCGCGACAGTATCGGATGGCGAAAAGAAACGCTACTTTCTTCCGAAGCTTTTCATCCAAGGCGCGTTCACTTCGCTTCGCGGCGACCTCCGTGACAAACCGAGAAAGGAAAATGTAAAGGAAGCTTGTGTAGACTCCTACGTCGCGCCAAAAAACTCGGGCTTTCCCTTTTTTGGCTAGCTCTTAGCTTTGACCGCTTTCGATTCTTGACTATTTCGGTACTTTTTTGCTCGCTGCTAAAGACCTGACCGCCGGCGAGATTTCCGAGATGCGTCGAGATTAGATGGGTGCGATCGGCGCCAAACGCGGAAGCCCCGTGTGGCATTGCACTTATCTTGCGCGGGAGTTCGCAGTATCGACCGCCGATCTGCACGGCGCTCAGTCGACGATGAAGGTGACCTGGCTGTGTACGCAGTGAACGGTGCGGCGGCGGTGCAAGATCGATGCAGCGATGCGGGCGCCGTCGAGAGATCGTCGTGCGCACATTCCCACCGGCCTGTATTCGATCGAATTCTTTCTTGGGACATATGATATGCGGGAGCACTGGAACAGCCACTAACAATGTCTAACGATGTAACCACTAGTAATGTGTCGTGACCCTGATCATTTACATCCTCAGCAATCATCAGCAACCTGATCACCACCACCGTCATAATAAACACATATTTGCCCGCTTGCAGGACGAAGGCCTCTACCAGCGATCTCAAATGAACGTTGTCTCGCGTCAGCCGATTCCCATCTTCTGCCTACACATATACTTTATCTTATCACACCAATTTCTTCTGCAGTACGCGACTGCGCTTCCTTTCCCTTGACACCCATTCTGTTGCACCCCCAGATCACCGGTTATCTGTTCAGCTAGCGCACAACAAGGCCAGAGAAACTCTATAGCCAGGTTTACATGATTGCGACAGAAGCGCATCGTATTAACTTTCAAGTGCATCGCGTCTCATTAAACGAGGTAATTCGCTAGGAAGGCGGATAGCATCAAATGCGCCAAGTAGTTTGAGGCGTAGGATGCGCATTTTCGTAGCACATGTGAACGCAAGGGCATTGTATCAGGAATTCTGGGAAGGCATTCACTGCGGGATGACAACCAGCCAACCAACCAGCGGCGGCCACGTGCAGCAGCACTGCAGGAAACGAAAATAAAAATCGCGGCTTACGGAGAAGGCCGCACGGCGATTCCTTTTCGCTCGTGAGTACATTACGCGACTATACACTACGCGTCGAAACAATATTTTCTTTGTCAGTGATAAATGACATTAACAGGAGGGAGTTGTTTGACTCACGCCATTAACGTAATCATGCCCACTTTGAAGAGACAGAAGCCATGACGGCTGCGCTTGGCTACCACTGGACATGGCAATAGTTGCGGGCACGCTGTTATTTATTTATTATTATCGCTGTTAAATTTATCATTAGTTATTATTTTATTATCCCGATATATTGCGGTAAGTTTCTGCAAAATAAACGTCGCGTACATTTTTCTACGTGGACGAATGAAGGAGAACCTGCCGACACCCGGAAGGTACTTTCAGTGAATTTCAGAACGCGACAGCAAAAGCACGCTTATCGGAAGTGAGCGTTAAATTTCAAATATGTCACTGTATATGGCGTTAGCTGGCTGGACAGGAAAATGCGCATTACTGTAAACAGTTGTATATGAGTAAATGCGATACGCTAAATGAATACGATACTCTCTCTCTACCGTATACATGTAAACGGGGCTCGGCTTATTTCTTTCTACGAATGTCAACTACACTATCGGATAACCGCGTTTGCTGTCTAGTACAGACCAATTTCTTCCTGCCTCTTAACGTTATCCGACTACCATTCATCAGAAGTGAAAAATGGGCGAGTTGGTATGGAAGTGTGGCTAAATTCAGAGCGCGAACTACTGGAACACAAGGTAAAGAACAAAAAAAAAGAAGACAGGACACGGCGCCGTGTCCTGTCTTGCGCCCTATCTTGTGTCCCAATAGTGGGCGCTCTGAATTTAGCCATGCTATCATTCACCGCTACATCGCGTTTTGCGCGGTCCTCAGCTTCTTCTTCTCCAGCTTCCTTGGTAAAGCATCCAAGCTTCCATTCCAGAGGTTAGTTGAGGTAGAATACAATAATTTTGCACGTTTATTTTCAAAGATTGAATTGAAAATGGAATTGAATAGATCTTTATTTCCAAAAGATTGGGGGAGACAGGGAAGAAAAGCAAAAAAACACCCTACCCCCTATGACCACAAGACATGGGCAGCGCGGAGCTGCCGCGCGTTTTTAACAATAAAAAAATACACAGTTTTGCAAGAATGCATGAGAAGCACTAAGTGAAAAGTGAGTAGTTGCGCGTAGTGAAGTTACAAAACCTTTCGCTCATGATAGATGAAAAGAAATACAAATATATACACATATATATGTAATGTAAATGTGAACAAAAAGTTGTAAGCTCAACTAATCTGCACTTCTGAAATAGCTGACCGTATAAACATGAATATTAGTCCCGCTATTTGAGTCGAGAAAATTCCTATGGGGTAAGGGCACATATACCAATTCCAGATTTGTTGTAAGCATTTAAAAGCCTTGGTAAGTTGTTTTTTAGCGTTTGTGAGCTGTAATTAGTCCTAAAACGGTGTACTGTCCCGGGTTCTGTGTTTCTTGTGAAACGTGAGGGGACACGTTCTTCTAAACACGATAACTTAACAAGGGATAGATCGCTCTTCCTGTTCATGTGATAAAACTTCTGCAAAAGTCGAAGCCTATAAATTTCGTGCACTGTGATAATATTAAACTTGTCAAATAAATGCTTGGTGTGTGAGTCGTACGGAACATTTGCGAGGACGCGTACTATCCTTTTCTGTATTAAAAATAATTTGTTTAAATTCGCATCAGTTGTAGTGCCCCATACGAGGTGACAATAATTGATATGAGAGGTGAATAAGGCGTTATATAATGTATTTAGTATTTAACGGATGTAGGAAGGAGGTAACGGTTTCGGCTTATTGTACCTGTTATCTGACTCAGTTTTTGCGTTACAAAGTTTGCATGGTCATTCCATAGCAGCGATGAAGAAAGAAAGAAAGAAAGATAAGGATAAGTGATCGGTCACGACGGGGTAGTGCTTTCTACTGCCCTCCAACACTACGGCTCCAATCAATTTTGCTCTTCTGAAAATTTCCTTTATGAGGAGGGTCCTCTGAGAATAAATGGCCTAACCGCTTCGACAGACTGACTACTTGTATAATGTTACCCCTGTCGTTACGCTGGGTTCAGCCAGCTAACCGACTGAAGTCTCTTCATACAAGAGCCACTCTTAGAGCTAGGTTAAGCATCCGAAGGACACTCAAAGACAGCGTGTTCGTTTTGACTGGGTGGTCCGTCTACGTCTTGTTGAACAGCAGAATTTCGAACAACGTGAAACAAGACAAAACGCACTCACACACACACACACACACAGACACACACACACACACGCACACGCGCGCGCACGCACGCATGCACACACACACACACGCACGCACGCACACGCACACGCACACACACACACACACACACACACACACACACACACACACACACACACACACACACACACACACACACACACACACACACACAGCGAGAGAGAGAGAGAGAAAGGCACATGCTGTTAAAAAGTATCCTGCTTACCGCGGGCTACTCTCACTGGAGTTCAGCTTGCTCCCTTCATGAGCGTGGGCACGGCTGTTACTGATAGTAACGTTTTCTACCACATTTAGTTTTTTTTAAATGCGTAAGCATTTCTATGCCTACCCCCAAGGAAACGCGTACGTGCGGCCGTTCGTCACGTAAGACGAAGTGGTATAAAGCAATTAATGTATAAAGCAAAATAAATTCCAGAGGAAAAACTTTCGCGGAGGAGAGTTTCGAACCTACGACCCCACGCTCGGAGGCCGAGTATTTTGCCCTCTAGGCTAAACGCCCACTTTTGCTTCTTTTCCTATAATAAATGGGAGCAGAAGTTTCAGCAGAGAGAGAGAAGTGGTTCTTGTGGGGAAAGGAGGAAATGCTAGCACTATCTTCTGCAACCCATGCGGGAGCACGGCTCAGCGCCAGCAGGGTGTCGGAGATGGGAGTAAAGGAGAGAGAGGGTAGAAGGGAGAAAGGTAGAGGGTCGTACTAGCAGCATCAGAGCAGCCCGGCCTGGAGGTCCCAGTGGGTTCGACCGGAGGAGTAGGTTGCTGATAGACCGTATAGGAGGTGGCCTAGCAGGAGCGAAGTAGTGGCGGATCAGGAAGCCCGAGGTGGTGGGATGGCCGTTAGGCTATCCGTCTTTGTAAAAAATTCCTATAGTGTCGCCGAGAGCCCCGACGAGGTGAGTGAAAACACATTCAAAACTCATCCAAGCACGTGGAAGCGTGCAATCTTGCACAAGGTTAATGTATCTGAACCATATGAGCAAAACGAGAACAAGGTGAAAGCAAACGTTTCGACAAGTGGACGTGCCTTCTTCAAGGCGACATATGCTTTCCTCGCCACAGTGTATATAGGGGGGGGTTCTTCTAAAGGGGAGGTGGTGTAAGGCGGGTGGGTGCGGCGACGAGAGAAGGGTGTTAGCGGCGAGGGTGTCAAAATGAGAATAAAGGAATGCTGTGCGCAAGGCCAGTGACACGGCCGCCTGTCAATCACGAATCAACGGCTGTGTGTCAGCCGGCGTGTCAACGGCGTGCACAGCAGCCCTCTATTACCTGTTTCGCTGGTGGTCGTGGGCTATCGTGTCTCTAAAAGACATAATAGAAGGAGCGGCGGAAAGCGGTGCCCGCGAAAAAGAAATAGAGAAAGAAAATTAAAATAAAATACTCACATGGAATAAATAAACAAATAAAAGAAAAAAGAACCCTAAGCAACCAAATTAAGTGTTGTTGCCTATAGCTTGAAGTTTAGCATAACGAATATATTCTAAAGCTCTTTTTGAAACGTTTATGCCTATCGGTTGCATTGTCTTGTAGTTATGAATAAGGTATGATTCTCCGTATTTTCCTTCTCGTTCAGACCGAAAATTTGACTGTAAGCTGTAGAGTTTAAGTTCATCAAAGTTATGACCTCGTTGGTTGAAATGCTCGGCGACGGCCTTGGGAAGCTATTTAGCTGTGTCCACGCGATGCCCATTTAAAGTACCTATCTACAACATTTGCATTTAAAGCAGGAAAATGAATGTTTCGCAAGGCGCTGCACTTAAAATTCTCTCGATAAACGCGATTGCGTCAATGAACACGTATCTCAGAAGATCCGACGCCGGCGTCCCGCGTCTAGCGTCAGCCGCCGCTTTGCGAAAAACATTCCGTACCACGCATACTCAATTACTCTTCTATCACCAAAGTTCCTCGTACCTTCTGTTTCATTCTTTACAAAGTTATTCCTCAGAATTATGAGAATGACAGCCAACAATTACATGTCATGAAAAAAAAGAAAGAAACACCGACAACACATACATGTTATGTTAGATCTTCCAAGACTGAAATATTAAAAGTGCGAATCAATAACAGTAGATCGGCCTGCGCAAGAGGTCGCGTTTCTACCAAAAAGCTCGCCTTGGTGCATAGCGTTCGCCGCCAGCGTTTCCCGGCAAACACTGCGGTTACATAAGCTGCAGTTGCCGAGAAGCTTGAGAAGCAGTCAGGGTTTTTTGAATGCTATCGCGTTCCACGCTTAAAGGCGAAGCTTAAGCGTTCTCCAAATTTTTTATCACGGGAATTCGACCGTCTCTCACGCGGTTGTTTTAGGAGTCTGGGAACCATTTCGATTAGAGCAGCATGACACCCTGGAAAGATTCAATGAGCAACTTGCAAAAAAGCCTTTAATGAACCTACAGAGAATAAATATATCTCGCTGGTCACCCAGAACACTGCTTCGCACTTCGAATAAATTTATACACCGTGCTTCGCATATATTACCGAGAATACCGGAGGAGAAAACTAAATAGCATGTATAACGCATAAAAACTGGTCGAAAGGGACTTTTCAGTGACTGTTTTCGTAGCACATAAGCAACCTACACAGTGCAAATTTTCAGTACACGTCAACAGAAAGTGGCCTTCATTTTTTTTTTCAACATACAAAATATCTGCTCGTTTTCCTCCTGCCGGAAAACGCGTAGCAGTGCAGCTCCTATTTAGAAACAGCCTGAAAATGAAATTGTCAAAGTCAGAAATGACACGTGCCTTTAAAAAAAATTCAAGTCAGTGCTCTATTGGTATTGAAATGGTCCTGCACGTTAGACCAATGTCATTTGCATGAACATATCTACGATGAGTCTTGATAACACAATGAAATTCGACAGTTACACCCGGAAGAGCTTGATTAGATTTTTGATAATGGTAAGATACTGACATTGCGGCGCTATGTAGGCTGTCTGAACACAGATAAATAGCTCCAGCATTTGATAATCCAATGATTTTATGCCACAAGGCACACAATCGTCGGGCGCGGCTGATTATAATATCTTGTTCTTACCTCACCCTCGGCCGCAGGTTAAATGTAGCAAGCTGATTGGAATATGGATATAGCGGTCAAAAAATAAACTAGACATTTGTTATGGCGGGAACTGGCCAGCGACAGGCGTTCTCCGCAATGCGAACGTGTATGGTGAATCTCTCGCGAAGTCCGCTACAGAGTGCCCCGAGAAGGCAGAAAAGACAGTCCTCGTTCTCCAAGCAGAAGATGCGTAGTAAAGAAAATTATTACTTATGTGGTGACTCTGCCTTTCCCTTATGTCTGCTCTCTCTCTTTCTCAGTTTACAACGAAAACATAGCATTAGTTGTACATTTGTTTGACTTTCCAGCATGCAGCCGAATGTGGCAGCTTTCAAAAGGGGGGGGGGGCAAAGGACACACTTTACCCCCCCCCCCCCCCCCGGTAGATAAGCCTATATATGCAAGAGGCGTTGTTGTACATGATAGCGCGATATCATAGAGTACTTTGTAAAGCAAGCACTAAACAAACAAAAGCAGTTTAACCCGTACAAAATGAATTTTTAACATTTTCATATATAAGCCTCTTAACAGGATAATTGTCCTTGCAATACAGAAACAGACAGTATTCAAATATCTTTGATAAGATAAAGAAAAATATCAACGGTCATCCTACGATTAGAATAGTTATACATGAATATATATCTTTACAATTGAACAAAATACATCTTCAATTCCTTGCGAGAAAATTTAGTAGTGGGGACAAATTATTAAGGATTTTCGGTAAATTGTGTTTAATGGATTGTAATTTGTATTCAGTGCGAAAGCGTGGTACATACCAAGGATCAGCGTTTCTGAGATGTGCTGGTATTTTATGGCGCTGCAGGGTCACTATGGATGTAAGCCAATTTCTTAACTCTTCCTTTGCAAAATAAAACCTCTGTAAAACACGATGTTTGTAGTATCGATCTACCCATATAACTTGTATTTCTGTGACAAAGCTTTTGTCTTCGATAGAGGATCGGTATTGGCAATGGCTCTCGGCTGGTTTCTGCGTTCTTGCCGCACTTCGACACGTCACTCCTGAGCTATTGGACCCAGCTGGGGTGGGAAATTTTGACAGCCTGCGCTACGTTTCAAGCAATTCAGGCTTAGGGCACGGCATTGAGCATTGTTACGCCGCTAGCGAAAAAAAGTTCGGGCGTTGTGGCGCTTTTAATTTGAGGTGTACTGAAGCTTACTGGGACATATTTGTGACGCTTTATTTATTCAGTATACCCTAAAGGCCCTCCGTTGGAGGGTATCACATTGGGGGGATATGCAACATCGTCAAAGGTAACATGTGACATGTGACAACGATATACAAGGTAAAAAAGAAAAGCGGGACACATTCACCACTCTAAAAAATATATTGTAAGGCCAACTCCTGTTAAAGTTTCATTTTGTGCGCTGCAAAACAGTGCAGTGGTTACACAATGCAAAGCATTGAAATTTAGTGCCACGAAACTGTCGTTTTTAACTGTAAGTAAATATAGAAAACCGAGAAAAGAGAAAAAAAAGTGGGAAGAGCGATAAAAAGGGGACGAACATGGTTGGTGAACATTCAGGGCATAAGATACGACCGAGCGAGTTTCTGAAATTGATTAAAGCCGAGTTCTGTTGCAATGTCAGATGGGAGCTTATTCCACTCGGTTGTAGTGCGTGGTACGAAAGTATGAGCCTATCGTGATGTTCGACAAAAAACGCGCCTTAGTTTGAAAGGATGATCATGACGAGGGAATATAGCAGACGGGGTATGAAAAAAGTATTCATGAAGGAACGGGTGGTAAAGCTTGTGAAAGAGTGTTAAGCGTGCTACTTTGCGACGAAGAGAACTGACAAATTCTCGAGTTCGGCACGCTGTTTTAACTGTGTGACGCTGGCTGTTCGTGAACAGTCCGAAAGAAATAACTCTCGTAGCCCGATTTTGCAGAGCTTAAATATCATTGATAAGGTACTCTTCCTCGGGGTCCGATAAGGCCAACGCGTACTCAACCTTTGGTCGAATTAATGTAGTGTGTGCTAGTTTTCTAATGTGGGGTGAAGCGTGTGTTTTCAATGTGGCTTTTCCACGTGAGATCACTGCAGAACCGGAGCCCTAGGTACTTATAACTGGAGGCAAGCTCAACGTTAGTGTCGTTTAATACGTTGGAAGTCTGAAGTCTAGCAGTTCGATTGGTAAAAAAAAAAAAATTTATTCTTTGAGGGATTTAGTGACACTGACCAAGTATGGCACCAAGCACTTGCAGAGTTAGGTCAGTTTGAAGAAGCTCTTGATCAATGGGCCCCAACGTTGTGACTTATTTCGATACCTCTTGGTGTATTTTTTTGGGCATCCTGGCCACACAGTGTTGTGACGCAGTTAGCGAAACACATGTCGAAGCGAAAGTGAGGTCGGCCGCCTTGGTAGAGTGTGCTACAAGCGCGAACCGCTGCCGTGAAGAGCGCCTTTTTGTGCAGAAAAGTAACGGGGTCGACCGCTCTTGAAAGCGTCGACCGGCCTCGCTGGCGGCTCCGCGGTGCACCTCCAATAGAGTGTACTAGAAAGAAGTACACTCTAGTTGCCGGAAACGGCGAGTTTCCACAAAAGAAACGTAAAAAATGGAAGCTTCATAGCAATTGAACCGCATTACCGTCCCGGCTACGACTATAATCAGCGCCGGGCGAGCACCTGGCAGGATCAGAGAGTTCTTTTTTCATGACGCTCAAAATTTATGTAACATGATTGGATGGGGTGAAGCGGCGCAATTACGTTATTCTGTAATACTGTATTATTAGCCTTCTGCTTGTAAGTTGGATCGAACGTCACTATTGGAGCGATCAATGCCCATCGTTCAGTTTATTGCCTGTTTATTGTCAAGTTTCCTCTACAAAACGCTTTCTAACGAGACCAGCGGAAATTGTGCGCAGTATTGCAATGACTGGATGGCTACTTTTAATTTAGTCACAATTCTGCCGTTGGCTATTGGCGGATACTCTCTGTTATCATATTCCTTATTCGAACCGTAAGAAGGTTACACTTAGCTCTTACCTAAATGGACGCGAAAAGAAAGATCAGTTTACTTGGCACCCACTGCACCATTTTTGATGCGGCCTGTTGTATTTAAAAAAAAAAAAAAACACTTTGAAATTATCAGACTGTAGGAAGCAGAATTTTTATTAATGCTCACAATCTTTATCGTAGACATAATGTGAAACTAAAAGAAAGGCAAGCATCAAATTTAACTCAGTACTAAATAAAAAATTATCACCAATTTTTATATTGCAATAATCTACTGGAATAGGTACAGTGCGCAAAGTTGATATATTATACCGTGCTCTGAAGTACACTCGCAATTTCTGAGAAGGAAGTATGGAAAATCTTCGGAAACATTGAACATATTTCTTCAAAGCTGCACATTTATATATCACATTTCTCCGCTCGCAATGCTCTAACAGATACACAATTGCGATATCTGTCTTTAAAGCAGTTCTGCAGATTTATAAGCTTTGTTCTGTTTGTTCCTTCAGCGTGCACGTTTTCGTGGCTTTCTGTAGAGAGTACAGCGTCTGAAGTAGGCTTTTGGCTGGCGGTCTTTGAGCGCGTAGCAGAGTTCAGTGGATGGGACGACGAATCGAAGCTCCGAAACGACTACTTAAGCCTTTTGGACGGTGCTCGCACGTGGTTCCAGAACCGCGAAGGTGTTCTGACATCATGGCGTGATTTCTGTCGCAGCCTCTTGGACACCTACGCCAGCTCCGATCGCCGGGAACGAACAGAATGGGCCTTCCAATCTCCCATTCAGCAACCCAATGAGAGTGTGGCTATGTACGTGGAAGACATGGTGCGTCTGTTCAGGCGAGCTGACCTTAACATGTCTGAAGACAAGAAGCTGCGTCACTTGATGCGAGGCGTGAAAGAGCATCTTTTTGGTGGACTCGTTCGTAGCCCGTCCGAAACGGTTGAAGTAGACGTTTCGGAGCTTCGATTCGTCGTCCCATTCATTGAACTCCGCTACGCGCTCGAAGTCCGCCAGCCAGTTTTGCCATGGAAAGGACTTGGCAGTCCGCGACGAGCTGCGACAGCTGCATCAGGTGCAGCAGCCTTCAGCCAACTTAATAGCTAGTGTCGTGCGTGACGAAGTGCAGCATGCGCTCGGCGTACCACGTTACGAAGCATCACTTCAGGCCACTCCACCACTTCCGGCGTTCACAACTTCAAATGAACCACGACGCACAACATACGCTGACGTTTTAAGAGGTACTGTCCCGTCGCCGGCGACCCCTGCTACCGTGAGCGAATACCAGCGTGCGACTTACGCCGACTCATTCGGGTGGCCTATCTCTGCACCAGCGCCGCTACCTGCCGTCACCCCGTATGCCATGCTTCAGTCAGTGCCGGCGGTTGCTTATTTTGGAGAGGACCGACCAGCCGTACGTAAATCGGACATTTGGCGCATGCCCGACCAACGACCACTCTGTAACCACTGTGGTGAGGCGGGTCATGTATACCGAGAGTGCCAGTACCGCCACCTTGGACTCAAGGGGTTTCCTGTTCCTTCACCCCGACCCCGTTTCGGACAACGGCCACCTGAGATTGAAGATTTTATTGGCCGACAAGGCGCGCCACCGTCATCAAGGTGCCACTCATGATCCCTGTCATCGCGACCATTCTATTCGAGAGGTACAAGTCGGATGTCGCAAGGACGATCTCCGAGCCCTCGCCTGGAAAACTAACGTCAGCGACTTTTCGAGGCGAGGCCGCTGACAGTCGACGTGCGCAAGACCTCCAATTGACGCGACCTCAGAACGGCGGGTACTTTACGACACTGGTGTCTCAGGCTGGGGCTAACTTTTCTACGAACACATATGTGCTGATCGACGGCCGGAATGTTACTGCTTTAATAGCCACTTGCGCTGACTACTCGATTATCAGCGAAAAACTGGCAACCAGTTTAAAGAAAGTTGTTACGCCTTCGACAGCGGCGTACGTACGGACAGCTGGTGGGCATGTCGTCAAACCACTTGGTGTGTGCACTTCTCGTGTACAAATTCAAAATTCTACGTTTTCGATCAGTTCCCTTGTTCTCCGCGAATATTTCCGTGAATTGATACTTGGAATCGATTTTCTTCGAGATTGTGGCTCCATGATCGACATCATCGCCATCATCATATTTGTAACGTGTTCTTCATCGGTGCCGCTTTCTTCACAAGCGAAGCACTCAATGACGTCCTGCATTGCTTCAGCGTAAGCGACGGCAGTGCCATGGAAGAGGTGTCGGTGTTCATTTGTGAAGTTGGTGATCAAGACGTCACCTTGGCCATCCCTAACGTCAACGATTCCCCGAGAAACGCTAATTCCGAGGGTACGTAGAAGGGAGACGTTGCACTATGCGAGTGCTTCGCCTTCGCATGTGCCTTCGGATTTTACCGGAATCATCACACTAGCACGAGGTGGTATCGTGGCGCTGTCGTCGGAAATTCGAAGAGCGGCTCTATGGTGGCAGGCGTCTCGTGTCATCGCTTTCTTTGTAGAGAACGATATACAGCGTCGTCGGACGTCGATGATGGCGCCATACTCTCGAAGAAAGTCGATTCCAAGCATCAATTCGCGGGCGCATTCTCGGAGAACAAGGGAACAGGGGAATCACATGTAAACGTTGCCCCAGTTTTTTTATGTGTGTTGGGACTGCGGAGGCACTGCATTGGCTGTTCACTGCAGTACCGGCCAGCTGCTACTAATGATTGAATGCCAAGAATCGGGCAAGAAAGTTAAGACGTGATTCTCTTTTGGCATGGCAGGGACGTGCAAGGCTGCAGCAACGCCTATAGGGTGCGAGGTTTGTCACTGCAGCGTTTTGCGCGATGCTTCATGGCCAACTGTGGCGTAACGGCGCTGTTAAGGATCACGGCTGCCTTGTGGCCGCCTGCACTATTGCGCGTAGATTCGCAGCACTAGGGAAAGCGCAGCCTATCATACTATCGGGAGGCTTATGACGCACGACTGCGCTATATAGGGCAAAGAAACTGAACAGTCGATAAACAAGATCAAGATGCGGAATGCACTTCGGAGTAGGCAAATGACTTTTCTTGCAAGGGTATATAGGCCGCTGGTTACGGTAGCGTTTGTTTCGTAGGAGCAAGTAAGCCTTCGTTAAGCCAACACTTCAGCTCGTGAGAAGTGAGGAGAAAGCAAAATGAATGTCAAAGGTAATCTGACGGTGATCAAAAGGAAATACGATCACATCTCACATCCAGCGTCACATCTGTGGGGTAAAAAAAAAAGAAATGAAAGAAGGGGCAGCCGGCAACGGTGGTGAAGAAGCGAAGTGCAATCTGTCGGTCCACTGAACGGCGTACTATTTAAAAACAAAATAGAAACCAAACTAACACGGATAACCGAATATTGTAAACGGCTAACAACCGACAAGACAACAACAGCAACAAAATGTGACAGAGGTGAAAAGGGGGACGCATGACGCTCGACAAGGTACGCGAATACGAAACAGATCCAGCTGTCGAGATACGTAATCTCCTCGCCAAGCAACAAAACTGACAATGGGCTGACGCACCTGGAAGCTTCCTTTTTGAAGGTGTACGCCTATCAAGTTTCGCGTGCTCATGGCAACACTGCCGCGAACAGCAATAGCAGCAATATCCATATTGCACTCGAGTTACATTCTTTATTATGCCTGAAAAGGGCAATGGAGCAACTCAAAGCGGAGTTGGCGTATTTAAAGAACGCGACTAAACGTAATTTAGCACAATCTCCAGCGTCGCCTCAGTATTTCGAGGGCGAAACTCCCATGGAACTCCAAGTTGAGGAATCACACTACGAACGTCCGGCTAAAAAGAGAGCTATAGCGGAACCAGAGCCCATCAGTTCTGCCAAGTCAGAAATCAAAGACGCCATTAAATCGCTTAGCATTACGAGCCACACTTGACGGTCTCGTGGAAAGTTTCGAATCATTTAGTAACAGATAATACGAGCTTGAGGAGCACGTGTTTGACATGAGGCAGCCTGCACAGCCTACTAAGGGGAAGAAGCCAAGCTGCGCCTCGACCGAGCAGACAGCGGCTGCATCTAGCAGCATCGTATATGACCAACTAACTTCCAAGTCTAATCATGGCGGCGAACCGTAAACGAATTAGAATCTGGCAGTGGAACTGTAGGGGATTCCAGCACAAGAGGCACGTCGTACAGCAGTTTATCTGCTCGCATCAGGAAAAGCCGCACCTCCTCCTTCTACAAGACACGCTCACGGATTCGGTCTACTTACCGGGCTACAAAGGGTATACGACACGCAGTAAAGAAAAAAGGGCCATCAGTTCTCTGGTAACCCATAGAACCACTTTCATCTCCCATTACATTAGTGATAATTCTAGGAATGTGGAGTACACCCTGGTAGAAATTATACCGGGCGGTCTAAACGATCACAGTATTTTCATACTCATTATATACAGCACGCCTGCTGACCACGGGCAGAGGTTTGCAACGATTGTTGTGAAAGCAGCCAGCAAGGCGAGGAACTCCCCCCCCCCCCTAATCGTAGCCGGGGACGTCAACGCTCCGCATCGAGCGTGGGCGTACCCTCAGAATACCCACAAAGGTGCCGACCTATGGCAACAATGAAGCTAATCACAACCTAACTTTAATTACCGACTCAGCCTTCCCAACTAGATTCGGTAATTCCTGCACCAGATATTCTAACCCGGATCTCAATTTCGTGAAGGACGTGGATTCGGCGAACGGTAATAACTTGTCAACGGACCTGGTTATTGGTCACATCTTAGCCACTAGCAATAACGTGGAGAAGAAACGACTCAGAAATTTTCGCATCGCAGATTCGGACCTGTTTCACAAAATCGGGGAAGAATGTAAGCAGCCCAGGACCCGACCCCTACCCTGGACCAATGGTCACAGCAGCTCAAAGAAGATGTCAGGGCGGCCACCAAGTCGATCGAAACTGACGTCGAAGTCGACAGGATAGGCAGTCGCATGGCGCATCTTCTGGAAGCCACAAAGTCGCTCCTGGACAGGTGGAAGGGATACAGGTTCAATCGCAAACTCCGTAAAAGATCGCAGAACTGAATAGAACTATAGAAGAACAATGTCAGGAGCTAGCCAAACAGCAGTGGGATGAAGTTTGCAGCTGGGTGGATGGTCAGTGAAACTAGGGGGTAAATTGAACCTGCTGAAACACTTCCTCGATGACATGAACTTCGAGTCTAATTAAAGGCAAGTGATTGAGAAGTTCTCCACGAGGCGAGGCAATCGGAAACCGAACATGCTATTTCAGACAGGCTGGCAAGCAGATATCTTCCGGTCGAGAACGCCAGTACAATCGACTACGCTGCATACAAGAGCGAGCCGAATCCAAAGCTCGACGATTCATTCAGCTCTAGCGAAGTTAGGGCGGTAATGCACAGTCTAAATAGCAAGTCTGCCTCAGGTCCAGACGGAATCTCTAATAGAGCTCTAAAGAACCTGGAGGATGACTTCATTGAGCACCTCACTGAAGAGATTAATCGGATCTGGGAGCGGGGATTGGTGCCGGAAACCTGGAAGTAGGCATCGGCTGTCCTCATTCCGAAGCCCCCGGCCTTGCAAATCTTCGGCCCGTCTCTCTCACGTCCTTCGGGGGTAAGGTGGTGGAGCACGTCATTCACAACCACATTTCGGAAGACGTTGAGAAGAACAATTTATTCCCGCACAACATGATTGGCTTTCGTCCGACTTTGTCCACACAGGATGCGATGAAGCTCATAAAATGACAAGTCATTGACAACGCAGCCAGAGATGTCAGGGCTATCCTGGGTTTAGATATGGAGAAGGCTTTTGACAATGTGTCTCCCGTTCACATTCTGAATGCCATATCGGAGCTCAATCTGGGTGCTGCCTTTGATAGATATATAAGCTTTTTTCTCAAGGGGAGGCACGCGATTGATTGGTGATCTCAAGACAGAGGCATTCGAGCTCAGACCTAGGGGCACGCCACAAGGGTCTGTGGTACTTTCACTTGTCTTAGACATAGCAATGAGCGGTCTCTCGGAAACGCTCTCTGCCACTGGTGGGGTCAGTCACACGCTTTATGCAGATGATATAACCCTCTGGTGCACCAAAGGAAGCGAAGGGGAGGTAGAAACAGGCCTCAAGACGGCACTAGATGAGGTCCAGTCATATCTGGAAAACATGGGACTGAGAAGCTGGCCTAGTAAATCCAAGCTACTCATTTACAGACTAATTAGAAAGGGCCCCAATCCCAAGGGTTGGAAGCCACTCTCGAATGTTAATATAAAGCTAGTCGCACGTGATGGAAGCCTCATTTCCAGAGTCGACTATATCCGTGTACTAGGCATGGGTATTGAATCCAATAGGACCGGCAACCTCACGTTGGCTACAATCACCACGAAAACGGAAAATGTAATTGGGCGCATCAACAGAGTCTCAAAGAGAAGGGGAGGCTTGAAGGAAGACAATCTGCTCAGGATTTTCCGCATCTTCCTTATGAGTCACGTCATTTATGTAGCAGCTATGCACAATTGGCTCACTTCTGAGAAAAAGAAGCTGAAAATACTCATTCGGAAAAGCATCAAAAGGGTACTCGGCATCCCCGCGACCGCCAGTACACAACACCTCTATCAACTGGGAGTCCACAATTCAATGGAGGAGATTATTCAGGCGCAGCAATTGGCCCAAATGGCTCGGCCGTCCTGCTCTTCGGCGGGAAGAAGAATTCTGGCCATTCTGGGTCTTAACGCAGTACTTGCTGAACTGATCATTTACGTTGCGTCAATCACCCGTAATGTACACCCGCAGCACAATAGGGGAAGGCGTAGGGTCAGGGCGACTGCCGTCCTGAAGAAGATCAAGGACGAACCCCAATCGGTCTGCTTTGTGGACGCGGCTCCATATGGCCGCTCGTCTCACTTTGCCATAGTGGTAATAAATCACAGAGGCCATGCTGTTTCGGTGGCCTCGGTGGCTGGGGCCATTTCTTCTAAAGCGGATCAAGTTGCTGTTGCTGTGGCTCTTTTGGACTACAAGAGAACGCAAATATAGACATAATCTAGATCTTCAATCAGGGAGTTCGCCTCGGGCTCCATCGCGAAAGAGGCCAGTTTTCTCGGGAATAGGGCAATGACTCCACATACGATCACTTGGTTTCCGGCACACTTGGGCCTGAATCGGGATTCGCTCACCAACCTCAATGACACTGCCCATTCCCAGGCGCGTGTAGTAACTCTCCACGCGGGAGGAGGAGCCTTCTCACAGTCCAATGTCCAAGAGTTCCCGGACACTCTATTCACCTATTCACCTTTAATGAATTCACTAAACATTTCTATCTGGAGAGAAGAACCTTTCCTCCACCACATAAAACGCTCGCAAGAGCTGAGGCTACAGCTCCTTAGCTCCTTCAGCTCCTTCAGCTCCTCCTTCAGCTCCTTCACCTCCTTAGGCCTTAGGATGCTTCAGACTAGCTCTTATCCTAGTCTGGCCTCCATGCACTGTTTGTTCCCGTACGTTTTTAGCTCACAGTGTCCTAGCTGCGGAGGGACATGCGATATAGATCACACGCTTTGGTGGTGTCCCATGTAACGAGAGGATAAGGACATCCCTGAACCGAAGTGGAACTCGACCATCAACAGCTCGGCATACCGTCGTCAGCTTTGAGCTGTCCAGAGAGCCTGCGATGCGGCGGTTAGGCTGGGCCTAACTGTCCCTACGTGGGAGCGGCCCGCGGTGTCGCCCTAAGGGGCGGTGCTTCTCAGGATGACTTTAATCAAGTTCTTCGTATCCATATCCGCATACGTGTTAAACTAGTTTCTTTGCGACATGTTTTCGTTTTCAGCGTTTTGTGCCCTTTATTGTGGTGAGGCATCTGAACTAAACCCCCCCTTTTTATTTTTGTCTGTAGTAAGTCTGTTTTTCGGGCGATTTTTTTTTCCATGATGAACAGATTTACCCCATCTGCTTTGATATCTTCCTGTATATGTATTATTTAGAAGTATACCGCGGCTTACTTGCGGTCGAGCTCTATAGGGGGCCGAAGCCTCGTCCAGCTACATATTGCATAGCATTGTTCTCCGCCCGTCAGCCGCAGTCAGGTAACCGGGAATTTTTTCACCATCAGCCTCAGTCAGAAAGCCAGCGGGAGAGGGGGCGGGCGGAGGGGGGAAGGGAGCCCGTAGTTGACAGAGGGAGGGGGGTGGGAGGCGAGGGGCATTGTTTTATGTTAGATATCCTCGGACACAAATTTCGAAAGGGGGACGTGCCAGATGTGCCGCCTCCTACCCCTACCCTGGTCACCCTTATGTTTGGTCACCCCCATATGGCAACCTCAATAAGGTCGCCCCCATATTTCTTCCACAATCACTCCTCTGATTGATTGATTGATTGATTGATTGATTGATTGATTGATTGACAGATTGCGTAGCGTGCATTGCGACTATGGCGTCACCGTCAACGCGAGGGCTCGCGGGAAACGTTGGAGGAGCGCTGGACGCGACAGGCGCACACCGAGCGTCTCCCCCCGAGTATACTTCCCAGCAAACCGGTGGCTTTCGCGACGCCCACGTTTCTTCGCGGTTTTCTCCCAGCCGCCCTTGGTGGTGGTGGTGGTCGCCGTGCCTGTGGCCGCGGGGACGACGCCGCATCTGATCCTGCTCGGGCGGGATGCCAAGCCGGGCGTACGCTGTACTGCGGCGTGACTTCTTAATGAGCGATGCCCTCGCGCCGTGCAAGGCGAGCGCTGCTGGTAGGGTGGTGCCGTCTTCTGGGTGCACGGTGTCTAATTAGATAACATTTCGTCTGTTCTCTAGCCACTCCGTGCCCCGTCCGGACCTCGACGCAATGCCAACCTTGAGATTCTTTTTTTCTTTCGTGATGACCACCGCGATGGTCGTGATAGTGGTGATTAGGCGCGTGACAAAGTGTGGTAGGCAGAAACATTGCGTCTGCGCGAATGCATAAACGTGGGTCCGAGCTGTACGGCGTGGGAGGCGTTGAGGGGTATTATCTTCCCAGTCCAGCGTTTTATTCTTCTGCTTCCTTAGCAAAAGCCCGTGTTCTCGCAAGATGCCAGCATGTTTCGCCGTGCATAATTGAGCCCAGCATGCGGAACATCTCCGTCGCTGTAGCACACTGCCCCATTACAGCCGAAAAGCTGGCATGCGTACTGAAGGACAGTCACGGTGATGAGCAGGACGTAACCGATGGTCCTAAGCCCAGTGTAGGTACTCATTTTCGTCATCTATCTGTACGGCCGCCGCCGAAATGCTTTTCGAATTATTTTTTATTACCAAGAAATCGAAAAGCATCCAGATTTCTTTCTTTTTAGTCACTTTTTATTAGTTAAAGATGAGTTGAAATATCTAGTCGGCTGCCAGTTAAATTGACACTTTCATTCGTTCTGCTGCTACCGCACAGAAACATAGTCACATACTGCCTAAACTCAAACCTGCCGCCATGTGCCTTCGTGTGCCTCCAGTGGTTACTAAACGCCAAGTCGACTGCTTCTGCGAGGAGAGCGGTGGTGCGAGGCGCAGCCAAGTTCGCAATGAAGCCATGATCTGCAGCCCGAGTGTTTTGACCTGAGCATGGAACGGTAACTTTACTCGTTTGCGATTTTCGTTCCGGTTCAGAGAAAACGACTCGCGTCTCGTTCAACTTCTGGGCATGTTTCTTTGCGTAGCCTAAAAAAGAATTACACGAGAACGGCATAAATTTGTTTTGCACAACACCTCGACGATGTCCTTCAGCCACGCAGGAATTTATAACCTAAAGGAAAGCACCCGCGATCTTCAGGATGCTAGCAGTTACAATATATATATACCCGTATTTACTCGATTCTAAGCCCCCCCTTTTTTTCACGATCGCGATGCCCAAAGTGAGGGCGGGTGCTTAGATTCGAAAAATCTAGAATGACCCCCTCTCCCTCTTTTCGCTGCGACATCACGACTTGACGGGTGCGAGAAATAACATTTTATTTTGCAAACATTCAAAAGAAAGATCAGTGCACACAGTGAACCCACCGCTTGTGTCCGATGCTCAGTTACTATCACTGCCACTCGAGTTCGTCGCACCGCTTGAACCGCCGCTCTCGGTATCCCACAGCGGGCCGTCTTCCGTTCCGTCGAAGTGATTTGTGATCAAGCACTTCTCGAATGATTTGACCACAACGTCCACTTGGACCCGCTTCCAAGCGTCCGAAATCCACTTTGCGATGGTTGATGGGGACGCTTTCTGTAGCTTTCGCCATACATCCGTACAGTCCGGCTGTACGGCGTACTCGCGCCGCGGACGCCGTGCCACCTCAGGACTCCGACGGCTCCGGCTCGATGACAGAGTGAGCAAGCGCGCTTGGCGGCTTTGGCTACGCGCGCTTGCTAACAAATAGGGGGGTGCTTAGATTCGCATGCAAACTTTTTTCCCAATTTTTACGCGAAAGTTTAGGGGGGGTGCTTAGAATCGCGAAAATACGGTGTATATATATATATATATATATATATATATATATATATATATATATATATATATATATATATTGTGGCAGCACATATGATTAGCAATACGCCAAAAACAGTACGTCATTTCTATTGCACCTACTTCGGTTTACATACATGCGGTCGCATTCTATGTTTGTTTTTGTTGTTTTTAGTCTCCCCTCCTGTAAGAGACCGATGAGGGCTGACAGTATAAATAAATGAATGAACGAATGAATACAGCAGAAGAAAAAAAATATATGATAATTTGCATTTTGGGTCCTGCGACCTAAACTGCTAAGAATGATCTGCTGCGTTATGCCACGCTGCTAGCCCAGGGCAGTCGTCTCTCGAACACGAACTGCTGTCTTACTTTATGGGCTCCGCACAGCCAATGCACTGTGCGAATAATTTACGTATTCCAAGACTGTATTAGAAGGAAACCATAAATATCAGCATGTATGCGAAAGTACGTGTGCGCTGGTGAGAGAAATTTTAATTATAGGTGGGAAAGTTAGCCTGCTAATGCTAGTCTATTACATCACAAAGCGTCAAAGAGAGAGATAGAGATAAAAGAAAAAGCGCGAACGCGTCCACTCGCAGACAAACTCGGGAAGGTAGGCAACAGGCAACACCATGAAATAGCAAAGTGGTAAGTGGAACTGTGGGGCACCATCAGTGAACAAAATATCATCCATCTCTATTTTTGGATACAACATCGCACACACTGTTTGAGATTATAGAAAACAACAGCGACTAATAAGCTAGGAGCGTAGGTAATGAATTTTTCAGCGGAGACCATGCTATCATATCTTTTGTTCACTGCTGCACCAGTGCGACCAAAACCCACCGCCAAAATACTTGTTTCAGCGTCGTTGTTTCAGCCAATATATACAAGTCTTCCGCCATCGAAAAACTGTTTGACGGCCGCCCATTCCAATCGCTTACAAGCGTATTACTAACATTGATCGGCAAAGATACTTTGCAATTGTATCTTGACACGATACAATATAGTCGGGCAACAAGTATTTGGGATACAGATATAAGATACTATAGGCAAATATTGTATCCGATACCATACTTTTCATTTATATCTTAAGATACCTCGATACATTCGCAAATTTCTTACCATAGATCTATATAATGTAAATCCTAAATCCAATCCTAAATATAACACGGTCAGCACATCGTTTGCTTGGGCTCAAGTTGACGTTTATGTTACTTAATTTCTTAGGATTGTTTGTCTAATTTTGGCAATTTGAGTGTTAAAAAATAGCGTTCTTATGTTTGCAACGCGTTGACTATAAAAATCGAGCAGATCAAACTTTCGTAACGCATAAAGAAGTGCTGGTACGTCCGTAATTCGCAGCTTTCACAGCTCATTCATATTTCGCAGAAATCTTATCGTATAACGTAGTCCAAAAATTGCTTTTGGTGTTTGCGAGCAACAATCACGTACAAAAGTAGCCGCCTTACAGACGTGCACAAGTCTCCTGAAAGCAGCGCCGTCCACGCTTTGGTTCGCAGCAGTCAAACTTACATCCTTGAGATCCTTCAGATCGCCGATGTGTAAAAGGCACTAGGCGCAAGGCAACCCCATTATTGTATCCTCAAGACTTCGTAATTAATGCACCACGTCAAAGAAACTTCGATAACTACACTACAGCTGCATCGCAATTCCAGAAAGACGCCGCATGCATTGGCGTGCACAGCACAGTACGGTGGCTACGAGCAAGTGTCATGGCACCTACGAAACTAAAAAAAGAAAAAAAGATCAAGAAAACAAAAGGTCGGCTGCGCGCAGACATTCGCGGGCTTGTTTTTGTCGAGACTGCGCGAGCCCCACCACGTGACTTTGCTCCACCAATAGGGACGCGCTGACCTTATCGCCTGCCCTCGCTGGAGGTCTCTGGCTGAAAGGTCAAACAATGTCGCTGCCTTTAGATTTATCCAGGTGGCTTAGTGGCAGCAGTATCACCTTGAGGAGCGGAGTTCAGCCAACGTTCCTATAGTTTCGCAAGGTGATGTTGCGATAGCGGTACCTTGTATCGTAATATACACGATAGACTCCTTAATATATCGGAAATACAGATACTGGTACGCGTCTTGCCACAAGTATCATGATGCAGATGCAAGGTATTGAAAGAGTATCTAAGATGGTATCAAAGGTACATGTATCTTCTATACTGCCCAGCACTGAAATTTACTAACATGTCTGCCTCCCGACGCGACACGCTGAAAAGCGCACCGACGGTGTTACTACTTCCATAACGACAGCGAGCTCGTGTGCACCTTTAAATGAGGTAGCCCAGCTACCTGTGCCTGGTAGGCGACCTCGCCCTTCTTGTGACGCACCTAATTTGTACCGAAGCTCGCAAACGCCAACAGTCGCGCACAGCAATTGAAGTTACATGTATAGAAAGTGTGAACCCCTTATGGTACAATAATACCACGAAATAACGATCGTCTCCAATCTTGCAAGCATTAGCTCCACCCCCCCGCTTTTTTTTAATTTTTTTGCTGTGCGCCTTTTGTACTTTACTGTTGATACAGAATTATCATGGACACTGATACGCTCATTTGCGTTCCTTGTACGAACGAAGGAACTGATTCTTATTAAATCCTCTCAGTCAAGCGATTAAAGTCGTTGGCAACATCCTACATCACACCCTTGGAAATGTATAGTTCTTGACGCTATTAAAATTATCCATTGATATCACCGATTGAGATGGAGATAAATGAAAGCGTCATTAATCATTTTTGTTTCACCACCCTGATTCCGATTGCAAGTCCCTATACCGCAATGAGCTAAATGTGAATTGGGGAGCCTTTCGGCTGGGTGTTTACCAAACAACATTCAATAACATTCAAGCGCATTTCAATCCTTGCTTACCAAGTAGAATTCCTATGTTTCGCCAAGTTTTCAAAATCAGGACAGCAAGCAAGGAGCAGCCATCATTCCACTCTAAAGTAGCAACGATCCTGAAAGCTCCTAAGTGCTCCCATGGCCGCTGCACGTGTTCATAAGTGTGCGAGAATTAAAATCACTTCCAGCCGCCTTGACATGAAGTAGAGGTAGAACATTGATTTTCTATGTTTAAGGTCCCAAGTTCGAATACTCGTTCCAATACTCTGCTACGCTTCGAGTGGCGCCTAAAACAGGAAACCAGTTCGACTATGCTGGTCCACATGGAACAAATTTAGGAAGGCCTACTGGCCGCCATTGGAATATGAACCTGGCAACGTTTAACGCTAGAAGGTTATCTAGTGAGGCGAGTCTAGCAGCGCTATTGGAATTAGAGGGCAGTAAATGAGATATAATAGGGCTCAGTGAAGTTAGGAGGCCAAAAGAAGCATATACAGCGCTAAAAAGCGGGCACGTCCTGTGCTACCGGGGCTTAGCAGAGAGACGAGAACTAGGAGTCGGATTCCTGATTAATAAGAACATAGCTGGTAACATACAGGAATTCTATAGCATTAACGAGAGGGTGGCATGTCTTGTTGTGAAACTTAATAAGAGGTACAAAATGAAGGTTGTACAGGTCTACGCCCCTACATCTAGTCATGATGACCAGGAAGTCGAAAGCTTCTATGAAGACGTGGAATCGGCGATGGGTAAAGTCAAAACAAAATACAGTATACTGATGGGCGATTACAATGCCAGGGCAGGCAAGAAGCAGGCCGGAGACAAGTCAGGGGGGGAATATGGCATAGGCTCTAGGAATAGCAGAGGAGAGTTATTAGTAGAGTTTGCAGAACAGAATAATATGCGGATAATGAATACCATTTTCCGCAAGCGGGTTGGCCGAAAGTGGACGTGGAGGAGCCCGAATGGTGAGACTAGAAATGAAATCGACTTCATACTCTGCGCGAACCCTGGCATCATACAAGATGTAGACGTGCTCGGCAAGGTGCGCTGCAGTGACCATATGATGGTAAGAACTCGAATTAGCCTTGACTTGAGGAGGGAATGGACGAAACTGGTACATAAGAAGCCAATCAATGAGTTAGCGGTAAGAGGGAAACTAGATGAATTCCGGATCAAGCTACAGAACAGGTATTCAGCTTTAACCCGGAAAGAGGACCATAGTGTTGAAGCAATGAACGACAATCTTATGGGCATCATTAAGGAGTGCGTAATAGAAGTCGGTGGTAACGCCGTTAAACAGTAAACCAGTAAGCTATCGCAGGAGACGAAAGATCTGATCAAGAAACGCCAATGTATGAAAGCCTCTAACCCTACAGCTAGAATAGAACTGGGAGAACTTTCTAAGTTAATCAACAAGCGTAAGACAGCGGACATAAGGAACTATAATATGGATAGAATTGAACAGGCTCTCAGGAACGGAGGAAGCCTAAAAGCAGTGAAGAAGTAACTCGGAATAGGCAAGAATCAGATGTGTGCGTTAAGAGACAAAGCCGGCAATATCGTTACTAATATGGATGAGATAGTTCAAGTGGCTGAAGAGTTTTATAGAGATTTATACAGTACCAGTAACACCCACGACGATAAGGTGAGAGAGAATAGGCTAGAGGAACTTGAAATCCCACAAGTAACACCGGAAGAGGTAAAGAACGCCTTGGGAGCTATGCAAAGGGGGAAGGCAGCTGGGAGGATCAGGTAACAGCAGATTTGTTGAAGGATAGTGGGAACACTGTCCTAGAAAGATTGGCCGCCCTATATACACAATGCCTCATGACCTCGAACGTACCGGAATCTTGGAAGAACGCTAACATAATCCTAATCCATAAGAAAGGGGACGCCAAAGACTTGAAAACTTATAGACCGATCAGCTTACTGTCCGTTGCCTACAAAGTATTTACTAAGGTAATCGCAAATAGAATCAGGAATACCTTAGATTTCTGTCAACCAAAGGACCAGGCAGGATTCCGTAAAGGCTACTCAACAATAGACCATATTCACACTATCAATCAGGTGATAGAGAAATGTGCGGAATATAACCAACCCTTATATATAGCCTTCATTGATTACGAAAAAGCATTTGATTCAGTCGAAACCTCAGCAGTCATGAAAGCACTACGGAATCAGGGTGTAGATGAGCCATATGTAAAGATACTGGAAGATATCTATAGCGGTTCCACAGCCACCGTAATCCTCCACAAAGAAAGCAACAAAATCCTAATAAAGAAAGGCGTCAGACAGGGAGATACGATATCTCCAATGCTATTCACAGCATGTCTACAGGAGGTATTCAGAGACCTGGAGTGGGAAGAATTGGGGATAAAAGTTGATGGAGAATACCTTAGCAACTTGCGATTCGCTGATGATATTGCCTTGCTTAGTAACTCAGGAGACCAATTGCAATGCATGCTGACTGACCTGGAGAGGCAAAGCAGAAGGGTGGGTCTGAAAATTAATCTACAGAAAACTAAAGTAATGTTTAACAGTCTCGGAAGAGAACAGCAGTTTACGATATGTAGCGAGGCACTGGAAGTGGTAAGGGAATACATCTACTTAGGGCAGGTAGTGACCACGGATCCGGATCATGAGACTGAAATAACCAGAAGAATAAGAATGGGCTGGGGTGCGTTTGGCAGGCATTCTCAAATCATGAACAGCAGGTTGCCACTATCCATCAAGAGGAAAGTGTATAACAGCTGTGTCTTACCAGTACTCACCTACGGGGCAGAAACCTGGAGGCTTACGAAAAGGGTTCTGCTGAAATTGAGGACGCCGCAACGAGCTATAGAAAGAAGAATGATAGGTGTAACGTTAAGGGATAAGAAAAGAGCAGATTGGGTGAGGGAACAAACGCGGGTAAATGACATCTTAGTTGAAATCAAGAAAAAGAAATGGGCATGGCCGGACATGTAATGAGGAGGGAAGATAACCGATGGTCATTAAGGGTTACGGACTGGATTCCAAGGGAAGGGAAGCGTAGTAGGGGGCGGCAGAAAGTTAGGTGGGCGGATGACATTAAGACGTTTGCAGGGACAACATGGCCACAATTAGTACATGACCGGCGTAGTTGGAGAAGTATGGGAGAGGCCTTTGCCCTGCAGTGGGCGTAACTAGGCTGATGATGATGATGATGATGTTGACTACGGTTCAACAAGACAGTCCCTCCGCAGGAGTGTAATTTTCCTCCCTGGTGCGTTATGTGGCCAGTACCCCCATTGTGGCATTTGAACTTAACATTGTTTGCCACAATCCAAAGGAATCATTCGATGTCTCCCGCCTTCAGCGTGCTTGTCACTGAAGATTTCGTCGTGCTTATCTTAGTCATCCCTATCATTGCATATCGGTGAGCTGGATGGCGGTGATATTTAGATGACACCATGTGACAGCGCTTTTCATGTGTCCGACCAGGTCCGGAGCCAGAACCTATCACTGTATTTTCCCACGACCTTGCGATACGAGCTAACCATTGCCTATCAACATTTTTTCGGAATTATGCCTGAATGTTTTTATGTTCTCAGTTCTTGACGAATGCCGTGGCGGTGGCCTTTGCATTTGAAGTAACTATAATAATCTATTTTTTAGGTCACCGAAGCGCGGTGAATACGAAGCGGAGTGTTTTATGCGCTTCAAAGCAATGCCTTCGCGCACTATCGAGCCCTACCGATTAATAAACGTGAAACGCGGCACTGTGTTGAAAGGCGTGCCGCTAATCAGCTCGGCACGTGTATATAGAACAAGGTTATATGTATACAAATAATATATAAAAAGCAGGATATCATCACTCAGGAACACTATTTTAGAAAGACTTTTCACTGGTATTCAATTCAGCAAATTCCATTCCTGATATTCTGTCTTCGGTAGCCTCCTCTTAGGACATTGTTATGGCGATGCCTGCGTAGCCGTTGAGAAATTTGTATTTGATTGAGGACGATTTCATTGTTAAATTCCTAAAACGTTATGCCATGTAGCTTTTCTTTTAATCTTCTCAAAATATTCTTACGATATTATCCGCGAGATGCTCAAGAGACGAGCCGCCGCGAGAACGACGAAGTCGGTCTGTGCTCTTCGCGCGAGCTAGTGTCGGCGTGGCTCTCAGGCTCCCGTGTAAATAGCCTGTAAATAGCTTCATTCGTCTGTGTCTTTCCACACGTTGCATTCTGGTGGAGGTGAGCGGTCCACGTGCTCGCCACGGAACTCCGAAGTGGTCGGTACATCGAGCTTGTCACCATGCCTCCCGGTGACGAGACCGCCTCTGCAACGGCTTCAGCTTGTCCGACTGCTCCAGTCGTCACGGGTGCCCAACATCGCGACCCTGGTGTGTTCTCTGGCCTGGAGGGACAGTATGTTGACAAATGGACCAAGCTTTATGAACATGCCAGCGCTAATAACAGGTGGGACCAAATCATTATGCTCGCCAATGTCATCTTTTATCTTGGCGGCACCCCACGCGTGCGGCACCAAACGCATGACGACGAGATAAACAGTTGGCACAGTTTCAAAGAAAAGCTCAGGGAACTGTTCGGCCACCCCATTCGGCACAAGGTTGCCGCGAGGAAGGCTCTCGCGTCTTGTGTTCAGACATCTACAGAGCCGTAGGTTTCATACATCTTCGACGTCTTGGCTCTAAGCCGCAAAGCTGACGATGCTATGTCTGAAGCAGATAAAGTGGCGCATGTGCTAAAAGGCATCGCCGACGACACTTTCAATTTGCATGTTTTCGGCATTGTCTCGACTATCGACGCCATCATAAAAGAATGTCGTCGCCTTGAACTAGCTAATAGCCGCCGTATCTCACACCACATCACGCGGCTACCCAACACTGCTGCTACATCGACATGTGAGGGTCGACCGCGTCAGACAACCACCTGTGACGACGTAACCCGTATTGGTCGCCGCAAACTCGAGGCCGCCTGTTCGCCAGCTTTCTCAGCGACGCTTCCCAATCCACCAGCAACCACGATTGCGATGATTCAGGCCGTCGTCAGATAGGAATTTGAGAACACGAGTCTGAACTCCGCGTGTTCTACTTTGTAACCCAGCGTTCCCCAGTTCTCTAGCGGCCCTCCTCGTCCCCGGCAGTCTTTTTCTGCCACATCTCGCCGCAACCCGTCCGAATGGCGTACCCCTGATGACAGGCCGATCTGCTTCCACTGCTGTCGCATCAGACACATCGCTCGTCACTGCCGCAACCGATGGCCACCACCTCCTCGGATATACGCCGACGCTTATTCCCGCACCTTTGGACCTTCTGTTCCCTATACCACCCGCCATGAATCCACAGCCGCTGATGCTCCTTCTCCGAACCTTCGCTACAGCCGCTCGCCCTCACCTCGACGCCATCAGTCGCGTTCGCCCCAACCCCGTCGCTTCTCTTCGCCGCCTATCGCCTCCCAGACTAGCCATAATACTAGGCACTGCAGCTTCTGGTGGTGAACCTGCGTTGTCGACCCTGCCCTCAAACCCTCTACTCACGTTACCTACGAACCAAAACCTTCTTGACGTCGACTTTGACGGCTATCCTGTCACGGCACTCATTGATACAGGTGCACATCTTTCTATTAAGAGTGCTGCCTTCCGACGACGACTGAACAAGCTCCTCACCCCAGCGTCGGCACGCGTCGTCCGCGCTGCGGATGGTGGTACTGTGCCTATCATCGGAATGTGTACAGCACGTGTCAGCACCGCCGGCCACCACACCCCTGTCCTCTTCACCGTGATTGCTCATTGCCCCCACGACTTAATTCTCGGCCTCGATTTTCCCTCTGCGCATTCTGCTCTTATTAACTGCTCTGCCAGTACCCTTCGCCTTGAGTTACCGATTCTCGCAGAACGTTCTGACGCACTCCAGTGCCGCTTATGCCCCACCGGCTTTCTTCGCCTGCAGCCAAAGTCAATAGCCTATATTGAACTGTTGTCTTCCCCACCAGTTCCTGATGGCCAGTACCTCGCCACTCCTCTGCCCAACATTCTACTACAGTTTGACGTTACCGTGCCTCACAGTATACTTACTATTACTGCGAACCGCACTCGCATGCCTGTCTTTAACTTTGAAGTAGTAGCTTAGCGCGAATAAAACCACGGACACAAGGAAGACAGACAAGGACAAGCAAATTTAAACAAATTCTACCGCAAGGTATTTACCTTGACAACGTCCATTGTTTCGGCAACCATCACTTGGCAGCGTTATCGACCGATGGTTCTTGCGAGCTCAGCAGGCCCCCTGCGCCAGCCTCTAGTGCCGATCCCAGCATAAAGAAAATTGTTGCGACGGACCTGTCCTCTGCGCATATTGAAGGCCTTTGCCAAGTATTATCGTCCTACC
The DNA here is from genome assembly GCF_023375885.2 of Dermacentor andersoni. Taxonomy (NCBI): domain Eukaryota; kingdom Metazoa; phylum Arthropoda; class Arachnida; order Ixodida; family Ixodidae; genus Dermacentor; species Dermacentor andersoni. The sequence goes on along the minus strand of NC_092822.1, from coordinate 109,951,066 downwards.
GAGATATTTTCGACTTCGAGGACCGCTCTTTAGACCAGACGCTCACGGTCAAGCATCGGATTCTTACTGGCGATGCTGCACCTATTCACCGACAACCGTATAGAGTTTCTGCGTCGGAACGCCGAGTAATTCAAAGTGAAGTGAACAAACTGCTAGACAAAAACATCATTGAGCCTTCTTCGATTCCCTGGGCGTCACCTGTAGTGTTGGTTAAGAAGAAGGATGGCTCGTGGCGCTTCTGTGTAGACTACCGCCATCTGAACAACATTACTAAGAAAGACGTCTACCCGCTCCCACGTATAGACGACGGCCTTGACTGCGTGCACGGTTCCAGCTATTTCTCGTCTATTGATCTTCGTTCTGGATACTGGCACATTGCTGTTGACGATATGGACAGAGAAAAAACCGCGTTCATCACACCTGATGGCCTACATCAATTTAAAGTAATGCCGTTTGGATTATGCAACGCTCCTGCCACCTTCGAGCGTATGATGGACTCCTTGCTCCAAGGTTTCAAGTGGTCCACGTGCCTCTGCTACCTCGACGACGTCATCGTCTTCTCGTCAACGTTCGACACTCACCTTGAGCGTCTAACAACTATACTTGATGTATTTCGAAAGGCGAAGCTGCAACTTAACTCGTCCAAATGTCGTTTTCGCAACTGTTAGGGTTGGCGTCTGGCACCACGTATTGAAAGGAATTTCAATCGACCATCTAACCCTGCCTCGTCGAAATGAGGCATGACTTCGCCTGCTATTGTTGGTGGCCCGCACCTCTTGCACAAAGAACTTTCTATAACCCGACCTTCTTCCACCAGGCCTCGTCGAAATGAAGCGTGACTTCCTAATTCGCCATGACCATTTCGAGTGTCTGCCGGAAGCCCCACAGTGTACAGGCCTCTTTTGTGTGTGTATGTGTGTGTGGGTGTGCGAGTTTAGAGAGACCCTTTCCTCGAATTGGACCTAGAGGAGAACTTCCAGGAACCCGCAACGCGCGGAAGAGGCGGACAGGCGTCTACAATTCCAGGAGGCGGGACGACCTCTTCCTTGCAGCAGGCTTGGTATATCAGAGGAGGGGCCCTCTTTCTGGGCCGCTCACGTGACGTCGACGGAAACAAGATCTCGCCCACGATTGTAGAGAGCCTGTTTAAGGGGCTCCGAAATGTACTTTTAAACACTTCATGCTCTTCTCATTTTCTTTCATCTACCTTTGAATAAACCGTGCAAGTTTCGCACTAGAAATCGTCTCGCCCTTGCTTGGTCACCACGTTCTACCGGATGCCTGCAGCCCGCCGACAACGCCACGCTACTCAATAAGTAACGTCGGTCGAGCTTCGATAGGCAGGCGTCGCTACAACTCGGCAGTAGTACGATACGCTACCCTGGAGTACGCAACACCACCGCCAAATTATTCTTCTGGGCCATCTCGTTGACGCTTCCGGAGTACAGCCTGATCCCGACAAAGCTGGCGCTGTCCGAGACTTTCCGGTTCTGAAGACAGCCGCAGATGTTCGATGTTTTGTGGGGCTGTGCTCGTGCTTTCGTCGTTTTGTTCAAGATTTTGCGGCAATTGCTATACCCTCATTTATCTTTTGAAGAAAGGCGTAAAATTGTTGTGGGGTACTTCGGAAGCTACCGCCTTCCCTCGTCTCGGCACTCTTCTAACCTCACTACCCATTCTTGCCCACTTCGACCCTGATGCCCCTACAGAATTGCGTACATATGCCAGCGGTCATGGCGTAGGTGCCGTCTTAGACCAGCATCAGCGTGGTGAAGATCGCCTTATTGCTTATGCGAGCCGCCTCCTAGCACCTTCGGAGCGCAACTATTCCATTAAGGAACGAGAATGCGTTGCTGTTGTATGGGCGGTGGCGAAGTTCCGTCCTTACCTTTAGGGTCGCTCTTTTTCCGTAGTCACTGACCATCATGCTCTCTGCTGGCTCTCATCGTTAAAATATCCTACAGGCCGGCTTGGTCGATGGGCTTTGAGGCTACAAGAATTTTCATATTCCGTGGTGTACAAGTCTGGCCGCCTGCACCAAGACGCTGACAGCTTGTCACGTTACCCTGTTGACGACTGTGACTCCTCCAATATTACCAGTGCTGCTTGCGTATTCTGTGTATCACAGCTGCTTCATTTCGCCGACGAGCAACGTCGTGACGCCTACATCAGAGCACTCATCGACCGTTTTGAACACTCTCCGGCCAATGCTACTCTACGCCTCTTTGTCCTGCGCGAAGGTACTTTGTATCGTCGTAACCTTCATCCGGGCGGCTTTGAGTTCTGTTGGGGTCTCGGTGCTGACGCCCGTTATTGCAAATGGGTCGCAAGCCCCAAGGGTAGCGTTGGCCTGGCGGCCTGGGGCACTGGAAGCATCCGAAGGTCCCGGCAAAGCAAGAGTAGACTGGTAACAGAACAACTTGTTTATTCTAACATAGCAAAAGAGCGGCCGGTCAGGTCGACCGTAGTGGAGAGACGGGAGAGCACGTAACTTCAACAGAACAAATCGGAGCGTCTCTCTCGGCGTCCGGGGGCAGCTGCTCTTATACTCTCGGCGTCGTGGGCAAGAAGGAAGGTCACGGGATGAGCCCACGCGACGGCGGAGCACGGAGCCCACGCGACGGCGGAGCACGGAGCCCACGCGACGGCGGAGCACGGCCGAGCTGAGAGACATGTTGAGACGAGTGTAGTGACGCATCGCCAACCCGCCGACGGACAGACCTCCTGGCTCCTCACTTGGGGAGCTCCGCTCCCCGGCTGCCGCGCTTTGACAAGCGTGGGCACACACACACACACGCACACACGAAGACACGTGGCACTGAAACACGCCTGGACACGCTTGGCGGGGAGGCGTTGCGGCGGCGTCGAACGGGCCAAAATGTCCGCCGCTTTGAACGAAGCCCCGGCGTCCGTTGCATCCGCGCCGGCATTACCGCGCGTTGTAGGCGAAACGTAACAGACCGCCCCGCCGGGGGAAGGAGATCCCGATGGTCAGGGGACTGCATCCGCTGTCCGGAGGGATGTCGCTCGATGATGCTCATAACCGAAGTCGGGCGTCCTTTGGCGTTTCTTGAGCGCAGCGCACAGAGAAGGCCTCGTTCTCACGTTCAGGTTCACACAGGACACTGCAAAGTGACTTCGGGAGAGTTGACATTTTTGTTCTCGTTTCCGGCAAGCGTTAGAACTACGCCGAAAGTCAACCGCTCAGTCAGCAAGCACGGCACAACCCTCACTAAGCCCTGCCAGGCTCTTTCCCCTTTTATACTGCTGCCTAGTTCCTTACAGTAGTTTAGCAGCACTCAGAACGCGTCCACAAATCGGAAAATTGCACTAGAAAGCACATCATCACTTTGAAACACTACACAAAAGCAATAGGTTAAAAATCCTGCCTCAGGAAGAAAAACATCAGTAACAAGCAATTTTGAGGCTGATTCCCACGTTAGGGGCTTCGACTTAAGCCATCGGCGTTACCGTTGAGACTCCCCTTTTTGTAACGCACCTCAAAAGAATATTGTTGCAAAGCGAGGCTCCAGCGCAGGAGGCGGCCATTTTTGGGAGAGATGGTCTGCAGCCATTGGAGAGGGCAGTGATCCGTTTCAATGATAAACCTCGAGCCGGCTAGGTAACATGACAATTTCTGAACGGCCCACACGATACACGCACACTCTTTCTCGGTGGCGCTATACGCCTGCTCACGACTCGTCAGCTTACGACTAGCATACAGGACGGGGTGTTCTACTTCTCCATTTTCCCGTTGGCACAGTACAACGCCCATGCCTCGCTCACTAGCATCGCACTGAACAACGAACCCTTTTGTGTAGTCGGGCGATCGTAGCACAGGCTGGCTTGTTAGGGCGCTCTTTAGGGCGCTAGAAGCTCTTTCCTTTGTCTCATCCCAGACGACTGTTTGCGGCTCTGTCTTTCTTAGAGCATCCGTTAGGGGAGCCGCGATATCAGAGTACCTGGGGATGTACCTCTGATAGTAGCCGGCGACACCTAAGAACGACCGAATATCGGTCTTCGTGCGCGGTTGCGGGAAGTCTCGCACAGCGGCCACCTTTATTTCAGAGGGGCGGCGACGACCCCGACCAATCACGTGTCCGAGGTAGACAACCTCGGCCTGTGCTAACTGGCACTTGGGAGCCTTGACTGTCAAGCCCGCATTGCGCAGGCGGGTTAGCACTGCCCGCAAGTGCGCCATATGCTCAGGCCAGGATGCGGAGAATATCGCTACGTCGTCTAGATACGGTAAAGCGAATTCTTGCTGTCCCCGCAACACTTTATCCATGAGGCTTGAAAAGCAGTATGGCGCGTTCTTCAAACCAAAACTCAAAACTTTAGGACGGAATGTCTCCATTGGTGAAATGAATGCCGCATACCTACTAGCCTCTTCTGTAAGTGGAACCTGCCAATAACCCCTGACAAGATCTAGGGTGGAAATAAACTGAGCGCTACTCACTCTCTCAAGGCGCTCCTCGATGTTAGGGATCGGATAAATTTGATCCTTAGTGATGGAATTAAGCCTGCGGTAGTCGACGCAAGGACGAGGTTCCTTGCCCGGTACCTCAACTAAAATCAAAGGGGAGGTATAATCACTCTCACCTGCTTCAATAACACCGAGCTGTAGCATTTTCTTTACCTCAGCCTCCATAATATCGCTCTGGCGGGGTGACACCCGGTACGCCTTGGATCGTACTGGCTCTGGGGAGGTAAGTTCTATGTCATGAGTAAGGACAGAAGTCCTACCAGGCCTCTCAGAGAACAGACCTTGAAACTCTTGTAAGAGCTGGTGTAGTTCGGTTTTCTGCTCAGGCGACAGCGATACTTTACTTATTAAGTCACTAATGACTTGATCTGTGTCTTTCCTGTTCGTCACTGAGCCTAGTCCCGGAAGCTCGACCGGAAGCTCTTCTAACTTTCCCGCATCGGGAATTTCCTCTCCAGTATCTGGTGCCTTTAACGCTACAGGCTCAATTTTATTCAGTTCGGGCGTGCTCTGAATACCAGCTTGCTGCGCCTCTGACCCTTTCTCATCGTTCGACAACGTCGGTCCCGCAACTACCGCCTTTGCAGCGAGCTCCCGAACCTTCGATCTGGTTAAGGCCTGAACGCTAGCCTCACCAAACAAAAGCCCCTTCTCGCGCAGGAGGTGATCGGACCTGTTCGAAAATAGGTACGGGTACTGGGGGGGCAGCATAGATGACACTGCGGCCTCCGTCTCAAGTGCTCCGAAAGGTCCTTCAATAAGCACTTTTGCTACCGGCAGACACACGCTATGAGCTTCCACTGCTTGCTTGATCCATGCGCACTCGCCCGTGAACATATCGGGTTCTACGTAAGAGGGGTGAACTACATCCATTGTAGCTGCGGAATCACGAAGCACTCGGCACTCTTTCCCGTTCACGAGGAGGTCTCGCATGTAAGGCTCGAGAAGCTTCATGTTCTCGTCAGTGCTGCATAAAGACAAAAACACGACTTTTGTTTTTGTTTCTGGACACTGCGCCGAAAAGTGACCCGGCTTCTGGCACGTATAACAAACGCGCGCTTGCCTCGTCTCGAACCGCTTTCTGCGTTCGGCTTCGGTTGCCGCCGTCTCCTTACGTTCGGTCGGACTGCTTTCACTCGCATCCGCACTACGTGTATCCCCCTTTGCTCTCATGGGTGTGAACTTCGGCCTCTCAAACTTGGAGCCAAATTCACCCTTTTGACCGTCCTTAGCTCCGCGAGCCCGACGCGTCACAAACTCCTCGGCTAGCTCAGCGGCTCTAGCCACCGTACTAACGTCTGGCCTATCCAAGACCCAGTACCGCACGTTCTCAGGTAACCGACTATAAAACTGTTCTAGCCCGAAACACCGCAGAACTTTCTCGTGGTCACCAAACGCTTTCTCTTCTTTGAGCCACTCCTGCATGTTTGACATAAGCCTGTAGGCAAACTCTGTATATGACTCACTTTTGCCTTTCTCATTTTCCCGAAACTTCCGACGGAACGCCTCCGCTGACAGCCTGTACTTTTTAGCAGACTCGATTTCACTTTGTCGAAACCCTCTGCCTCCTCTCTCTCCAAGCGAGCGACTACGTCGGCCGCCTCGCCGGGTAACAAAGTGAGCAAGCGCTGTGGCCACGTTTCCCGAGAGAACCCCTGCTTCTCGCACGTTCGCTCAAAGTTAACCAGGAACAAACCAATGTCCTCTCCAAGCTTAAACGGCCGCATCAGGTCAGTCATTTTGAACAATACTCGTTCTCCTGCACCGTGTGCCTGACTTCCATTACGAGCGCGTTCCATCTCTAACTCGAGACGCTTCATTTCCAAAGCGTGTTCACGCTCTTCTTTTTCTTTCTGTTCTATAAGTTCGCGCTCATGTCTTTTTGCCCGCTCCTCAATGGTCTCAAGGCAATCCGACAGCTCGTCATCCTCAGCTTCTAACTCAAGAATAGCCCTTAGCAGTTCTGGTTTTCTGAGTTTGTCTGAGACATCCAGACCCAACTCTCTTGCAAGCTCCAGCAATATCGGTTTGCGCAACGACTTCAAATCCATGGCTGCTCTGAATGCTGCTTTCTCTACTGCCTACTATTGTCTTGCCGCAAACTAACCCGGCAGCAACGACAACCACAATTACCAGCTCTGTTTCTGACACTAACAAAAGCCTGGCAAAACTCAGAAGAAGAAAGTCCCGCACTCACCAAACCTCGCAGCCAAGAATTCAGCGCAGTCGTTCCGCTGCAGGCAACCAGTCATCACACAGGGCTCGTTGCACTGCTCCCGGATGGTCGTTGTGCTGCTCAGCATACAGTCAACCGCATCTCTTCGCTGCTGGCCTCCGTTGTCGCGATCTCACCGCTGGCAACCAGTTGTTGGGGTCTCGGTGCTGACGCCCGTTATTGCAAATGGGTCGCAAGCCCCAAGGGTAGCGTTGGCCTGGCGGCCTGGGGCACTGGAAGCATCCGAAGGTCCCGGCAAAGCAAGAGTAGACTGGTAACAGAACAACTTGTTTATTCTAACATAGCAAAAGAGCGGCCGGTCAGGTCGACCGTAGTGGAGAGACGGGAGAGCACGTAACTTCAACAGAACAAATCGGAGCGTCTCTCTCGGCGTCCGGGGGCAGCTGCTCTTATACTCTCGGCGTCGTGGGCAAGAAGGAAGGTCACGGGATGAGCCCACGCGACGGCGGAGCACGGAGCCCACGCGACGGCGGAGCACGGAGCCCACGCGACGGCGGAGCACGGCCGAGCTGAGAGACATGTTGAGACGAGTGTAGTGACGCATCGCCAACCCGCCGACGGACAGACCTCCTGGCTCCTCACTTGGGGAGCTCCGCTCCCCGGCTGCCGCGCTTTGACAAGCGTGGGCACACACACACACACGCACACACGAAGACACGTGGCACTGAAACACGCCTGGACACGCTTGGCGGGGAGGCGTTGCGGCGGCGTCGAACGGGCCAAAATGTCCGCCGCTTTGAACGAAGCCCCGGCGTCCGTTGCATCCGCGCCGGCATTACCGCGCGTTGTAGGCGAAACGTAACAGTTCCTACTTGTAATACCTAAACACCTCCGCTCCACCATTCTAGAAGAGCTTCAGGGCGCACCAATGGCAGGCCACCTCGGCATATCTTGAACGTATGACCATGTACGTCACTGTTTTTTCTGGCCGGGCCTTACCCATTCCGTACGACGTTTCGTCGCCGCTTGTGAACTTTGCCAACGACGCAAGAAGCCTTCCCAGCTCCCCGCTGGTTACCTGCAGCCGCTCGACATCCCCGCCGAGCCCTTCCATCGTGTCGGCTTAGACCTTCTCGGCCCATTTCCGGAATCTACATCAGGGAACAAGTGGGTTGCAGTCGCGGCGGACTACGCGACTCGCTACGCCGCTACCCGCGCTCTTCCGACCAGCTGCACAACTGATGTTGTGGACTTCCTCCTACATGATATCATTTTGATGCATGGTGCTGCGCGTCAATTGCTAACAGACCGTGGCCATACGTTTTTGGCCAAAGTCATTGACGACATCGTGCGTGCCTGTTCAATACAGCATAAATTTACTACCTCCTACCACCCTCAAACGAACGGCCTCACTGAGCGTTTGAACGGCACCCTCACAGACATGCTATCCAAATAAGTTTCAGACGACCACCATGACTGGGACCTGGCTCTACCTTATGTTACCTTTGCGTACAACTCTTCTCGTCTCGAAAGTGCTGGTTTTCCCCGTTTTACCTCTTGTATGGCCGAGAACCCACGCTACAACTGGACACTGTGCTTCCGTCGACCACATCTTCAACTAGCAGTCACGCCCGTGATGCAATCGACCAGGCTGACCATGCTCGCCAACTTGCGGGCGCCTGTCTACATGTGCCTCAAGACAAACAGAAGCAACGCTACGACCTCCGTCACCGTGATGTCCATTTAGCGCCCGGCGCCCTCGTGCTGCTTTGGTCACCATCGCGTAAAGCAGGCCTTTGTGGAAAACTGCTTTCCTGTTACACAGCCCCGTATCGCGTGCTCCGCCAAGTGACCGATGTCACCTATGAAATCGTTCTAGCCACGCCCACTACGTCCTCCGCTGTGACAACCAGTGACATTGTCCACTTCGCCCGACTCAAGCCCAGACCTCTCCACGCGCCTTGGATATTTAACAGCACCGTGACGGCGCTTTTGCCGCCGGGGGGAGGGGGGTAGTATTACAATATTATCCGCGAGATGCTCAAGAGACGAGTCGCCGCGAGAACGACGAAGTGGGTCTGTGCCCTTCGCGCGAGCGAGTGTCGTCCTTGCTCTCTGGCTCCAGTGTAAATAGCCTGTAAACAGCTTCTTTCATCTGTGTCATCCACACGCAACAATATGTTGTTAGTGCGCTGTCTTCATTTTTAATTTGAATAATTCACGGCTAATTGCCCACAATGGCCCTGCAGCCATGGCCTCGTGGTTGAGAGTCCACCTCGGCTGCGGGAGGACGTGTGTTTTTAAAAGCATACGCCGCCGCCGGTTATAGAGATGAGCACAGGCGTGTCCAGACATGACAATCGGTCTTCTTTAACGAGGAACTGTCGTGGGAAAGAAAGCCGTTCCCTGAAAAAGCTCCGTCAAACCCTGCGGGCACATCGAAGTCCTGAACTGCGTGCCGCACATAGAGGTAAACCAACCAAGCAACCATCTAATGGGATGCAAGCTTGGCTGTTCCATCACCAAGCGTTCCGACTCCGGTGCGCACTACCCCTTTAGCGCCGATGCCAGCCGTCCTCCCCCTTCCCGCGCTCTCTCTCGTCGGTGATGCAAGGTCTCGGTTTCTGGGTCGCTCGCTGGCCGATGGAACGCGACCGACCGGCGGCGCCCCCGGAATGCTCGCTGCGACTCTCGGCGGGGCCGGGCCGGCAACCAGCAGCCCCGTCTGGCCAGACCGGGCGGGTTTCTGGGCGACCGCTGCGCTCGCGGGGCACAGGGGTAGCGGGGTTAAGGTGGCGGCGGAGGACAGAAACCAAAATTCCGCGGCGCGAGCAGCGCTTGACGACGTGTGGCCGAACAATGTGACGAATCCGGTCGCTCGTAGTATAATGTGCAGCTAGGTTACGACTTCGTAAAGAGCTTCAAGTAATTGAAGCTTGTCATAAACGAAAAATATGCGTCATGTGTTTAAGCATGCCCTTGTAGGCATCCTTGGATAACCCCACCCGGCCCTCCTCCTATGTCCATTTCCTTATTTTTTATAGGGTTTTCGCACATTAGCCATTTACTTTCTCGCCTATGCTAAACACGCGCGCTCGTACTACTTGCGTCTCACTTTTCCCGTATTTGTTGTTCCTTAAGGTTGCGATCGTCACCGTGATATTTTCATTTGGCAGGTGGCGCTCTTTTAATCGTGCTTGTTCTCGATGTTTCTCGACCTTGAGCTTTCACCCCACGGTATTCGTATGTAAGAATGCTACGTGAACGTTTATTAGAAGTAGCACACACTTGTAAAACAGTAGCTGAAACAATAGCGCGTGTACAAGCGACCACCTCTCAGAATGAATAAAATTGTCCGAGCTGCAATGAACACCTGAGAATCACTGATTTCTGATTAAAGGGGAAACCTACCACACACTCGAATGCCGCCCGAAGCTACAAAGAAAGCCCATACAGTTTTTTTTTTTCAAAAAGAAAGCCTTGCATCTTAAGAAAAATTTGTCTTCGTCTGGAGTGATTCAAGGCCACACAAGCAAGAATTTTGCGACAGAACCACAGCCATGCCCAGTGGCTGATGCGCCATGCCCTTGGGTACGGGAGCTCCGTGGTTCGGTCCCCTACCACCGGACACCCAACGGTTTATAAACAGAAATTTTGCGTGCGGCACCAGGGTGTGGGAACGGAAAACGGGGGCGGTCACGATGTCATGACGACGGCCGCAACAGGTTCACAACGAAGACGTTGGCTTGATGCAAGCGTCGTTGCGCTTGCTCGGCTGACCACGCTTTCTTTTCTTCGTCTCCTTCTCGGCAGCCCTCCATGGCTTCTCGCCTCGGAGCCACGGAGAAAACAGGCACGCGCGGAGCTACTGCTCGCATTGATCAGCAAATTGCTGCTTTGCTACGTGACACATGAGTCAGTCGCCTTAGCTGCCACCAGGAGAGGAGAGCAGCATAGGTGGGCTTGTATTGTTGTAGTGTTCCATTGTTGAGCGGAAAAAAAAGCAAGAAATGAAGTGGACAGTAAAGGGGCTGTACTGCACGAAACAGGGCGTCTGTACCGACTGCTTCCTTTCTTCGCGCCATTCTTTGTTTCTGTTCAACAACGCAACATGCTGCACCCACCCGACCAACTAGTCAACTGCTTTGGACTTCACTAGTTCCAGCTCTACTAGGCCTAACCAGCTCAGCAGGCGACTTGCTGCGCTGGAGCACCCTGGTTTGGATGTCACCCCCGGAAGCATTTTCTCTTTATTGAAGAGTCAGCAAACGGTGCGATGCTTCGCAATAGGCATTCAGCATGCGAAATAGAAGAGGGCCATGGTGAGCAGGCAGACAGCGTGAGGGGGCGCTGCAAGCGCTTGATTTCGTCGGACGGGTGTTCCTGCAGCTCCGGTTTTTAAGGTGTTTTTTTCCCTTTGGAACTGTGAAATTTCGCCACCTTTGTCCGCTCGTCATAGCCAGTCCACCTGTGACACCAAACCAAGCCATCGACGGCCCCCGGGGCAAGACAGCGTCGCCTAAAGTGAGTCGGAATGCTTTAGGCTTAGGCGCCTCATCGCGTGAACAGCGATCCCGCCAAGCCGCAATAACGCCACGCAAGAAAGAGCAGCTGCGGCAGCAGTTAGCTGTGGAGATCATGGCGACTATTCCTGCTGCTGAGTCGGTAACCTCTGCCATTGAAGAGACGATGGAAGAAGAGGTAGAGGACCCGCGAACACCGGCGTCTCCGTGCAACGCTGCATCACGGGCGCGTCTCTCGTGCTTGCCATGTCAGTTGCTCCTGTCCAAAAGCGTCCGTGTCTGCTGAATCCAGACGCTTGCCCGGAACGCCCATCTAACAGCCCCCTGGATCGTACAAAGTTGCCATCCGTCCAAAGGAAGGCTACAACATAGAAGACATCCCTACGACGACCCTTCAGAAGACGCTCACTTCTTGCGTCATCGCGACGGGCTTCTCAGGCTACACATATCACCGAGCCTCCAACACGGTGTCCGTGTGGGTGCCATCCTTAGAGAAAGTGTGTGCCCTGTGCACATCAATCACCCTTCCCAATGGACGCGTCCTGCCCGTTCAGGCATACCTGCTCTCTGGCACGGACATCCCTCGCTACGTGGTAACAGGGGTCGATCCCGACGAATCGCTGGAAACTCTACGTGATACTTTGACTTGTGACACTCATCATGTGCTGCTAGCCCGCTACCTAGGACGTGGTCGCACATGCCTGGTAACAGTCTCAGGACCCGCTACCCCACCCAAACGGTTTATCTACAATGGGTGCGTCCTTCGACCTCGTTCATAACGCCCAAGCGTAGTATACTGTTACCAGTGCCTACAGCAAGGCCACATGCGTGCATCGTGCCATATCCCGGCTCAGATGCCGACAAGTGAGCCAAACACATCCCAAGCATTCCGATGTGGTCTATGCAAATCCAATGACCATTCAATAACGGATCGCGCTTGCCCAACGAAACGTATACGACTCAGAAAACTAAACGCGGCGTTCGCACTTTTCGCCCTACTCCGGATACCCAGGACCTGTTGGTGTCTTCCAACCGCTTCGCTCCGCTAACAGAAGAAAATGAAGCCATCGAGGAAGATGACCCTTCATCATCTAAGGGGGTATCTACTCTTCAGGCAACTTACAGCGATGTTACTAGCCGGACTCGTCAAAGACATCGTGCGTCTACAACAACGGCCCAGGAGGAACTTAGAAGCGAATTGAGTGACATCGATCGCAACATCGAAATATTGCAAACGGAATTATCCAAACTCAACTCTCGCCGAAACCGCCTTGTCACTGTGAACACTTCGTCGGCAACAAATAGGTCATTCGCAGCGCAAACGCCTCATAAATGTCCTCCACCAGTGCCGGCGTCAAGTATTGCGTCTGTGCGTGAACCTGCGCCTAAACTCGCCTCCGACCCGGCATCGCTTCTGCGTGATGTCGTGCAACAGTTACAGGCCCTAACTGCCACTCTTGCGGAGCACTTATTATGATGGCTGCCACAATGGCCTCTAACCCACCTTCATATATAATTCAATGGAGCTGTCGGGGTCTCGCTAACAAGGTTGGTGAGCCCCGAGTACGCATTCGCTTCGGCTCACTTCGAGCTCGGGCGTTCCTCCTGCAGGAGCACAACTCTCTTCCTCGAATCTCGAGGGTTTACTATAGCTACGCAACACCTTCCATCACAGATCGCTGTGCGTGCATGTCAGGTGATAAAACAGGCAAATCAGCTATATATGTTCGTGCCTCTCTCGTTCAGACGGCTATACCTATGGTGACGTGGTGCACTGCGTGGCAAGAGATCGCGGCTGTAGAGGTGCAACTCTCTCAGTGTGCTGTTGTGCTTGTGTCGTGTTATGTGCGTCCCCAGACGGGACAGGCACCCCGTCTTCGTCTAGGGTGGATCAACTGGCTTCGTCGGCATCTTCCTGGCTGTCCTATTCTCATCGCCGGTGATTTCAATGCTCCTCACTTTGAGTGGGGACACTCTGTGTCCAGTGAACGTGGACGTCTCGTCCTTGATACGCTCCCCCAGAACAACTTTAGTCTGATTAATGACGTATCCGTGCCTAGACGACGGTGCACCCACCCACGAATGCCACCGTATTCGCCGGACTTGGCCTCGTAGTTGGGCCATCAGACAGTTACCTGGCATCGGGAACCGGACTGCTGGGGGAGTGATCACCATTCCATTCGGCTCGGCCTAGCCCCTCAGAAAACCGACCGCCTCCGTCGCCAATGTAGGGTGATCGAATGGGACACGTGTCGTGCTTTGTTATCAAGGGAGGCTCTCGCCCCTCTATGCGACCCCGTCCCAATGTTACAATCGGCGGTCAGAACAGCCACTTTAACGTCATGGGTCGAGGAATCTCGTCCGGCACCAGATATTCGACTCCTACAGCTTTGGGCACAGCGTCGCCAGGCAGAGGTTCATGCCAGCCGACACCCAGATTCCGTGGAGGCTCAACTCCGCCACCGTCAGCTGACAGCTGCAGCTAGACGCCACGAACGCCGCGCCGCCTCTCACGTTAACGCTGGTTGGCGTGGTGATCTTCGCTAGGTCGAACCACCAGCGCCGCCTCAAATTGAAAAACGTTCCGAGCAATGGAAGTTCGTGGACGCTCTCCTGACCCGGGTTCCGGCGCGTGCTTCGCGTCTGGCAAAAGCGCAGACGTATTTGCATTTGACATGTCGCAGGCATTATTTCCCGGTTATAGTACGCAACCAGCTGTGGTCTCCGCCCCATTTACGCTTCCGCCGAGTGCAGGGGCACTCCCATCAGCTCACGCTATCGCTGGGATGCAGTCTCCGATCACGGTGGCTGAATTTCTCGCTGCAATAGACCAAGCCAAATTGAAGACTGCCCCGGGTACTAACGGCGTGACCTATGAGGGGTTTAAAAACCTAGAGGGACCCACCTTGAAAGCTGTTCTCAGCTCGTTAAACGCTACATGGCTGTGAGGAGAAGTACCGGAGCACTGGCTGCAAGCAGCTATAATCGCCATCCCAAAGCCCGGCAAAACTCATGACAACATATCAAATCTTCGACCAATTTCTCTTATGTGTACATTATGGAAATTGTTGGAACGCATGGTGGCTAACCATCTCCAGTGGTGGCTAGACGTACATCACTGGTATCATCCGTGGCAACTTGGCTTCCACCTCCACCTTGGTGCAGAAGACGGCCTAGGTCACTTGTCCTCTATGGTTTTGATTGGTGGCCGATCGACCCGAGTGAGGTCCGTTCTCGGCATGGATGTGTACAAGGCATACGACCACGTCAGCCACGCTGCCCTCGTTGAAGTGCTACGCTGGATTTACTTACCCGCCCACATATGCAAGTTTATTCACACCTTACATCTCGTGAATTCGCCATCCGCATCAACAAGGAGAATGTAGGATCCTTTCAGCCACATCGCGGTGTACCGCAAGGGTCAGTGCTTGCCCCCATACTTTTCAACATTAGCCTCCTACCTCTGGCATGGCGATTGGGCGACATTGCTGACCTGCACGCACTCATTTGTGCGGATGACATCACAGTCTGGACCACCCACCCGTCTCTCCGAATTCAAGCCACAAGGTTACAGCTCGCTCTTACAATTACAGATCAATGGTGTTCTTTTGTAGGACTCACGTTGTCGCCTCAAAAGACGGCTCTGTTTTCGGTCGCGAACGCGCACGGCTGCCGTGCGCTTAACACCACCGCTATCGTCCTTCTCTTGCACGGAAGCAGAATTCCAGTCGTCCACTGACTCCGCGTCCTCTGCCTGGACCTGTACGACTCCGGCTCCGCCAGCCTCACAGCACATCAAAAGACATCCCAAATGCTGCAACTCATCCGCACGATTTCTCAAAAGTCAGGTGGTGCCACAACCATCATCGCCCGCCTCCTCATACGTACTGTGCTACAGCCAAGATTGATATACCAAGCGTAGTTTCACCACATGACACGAGCAGAGTGGGACCGCTTGGAATCTATCAATCGAGCAGCGATGTGGGTTATTACGAGCCTCCCACAAATTACGCCCATTCACGCACTCCAGGCCGAAGCGCAATTAAATACGCTAGACGAACTGGTCCACCAGCGTCGCCAAGTTTGTTCCGCAAACTGCCATAATATCCCTGAAGCCGCAGCTCTTCAGAAGTGTATGGCAGACGGTTCAGTGATGCCCTGCGATTCCTGCCCGCCACGACCACCGTGGCTTTATCAGCAAGTTACGGACAATCAGCCTCTGACTCGAATACACACACGATCCGTTGGCCACCTTAATAAGTCGATTACAACATGAAATAGCTCATCAACTACAAATTCGAGCTCTTCCTGCAGACATGTAGCGTATGTCGACGCTAGTGTGAGTGATGATCACGTCACCACGGCTATCGTTTGTCCGGACATATTGCCAGAAATAGCAACCTGCTCGTATGCTTGCTCCGCTGCCTGGCCGTCGACACAGGCGGAGCTCTTGGCAATCCGAGACGCAATATCCATCCTCTGTCTGCTGCTTCCGCCATCTAGCAGACACATTGACATCACCGATTCCTCAGCTGCCATCCGTTGTCTGCGGCGTTTTCTGAATTCCGACATTTTGGCACAGGAGATTCAGGACACAGTTAAGAAATTACCCATTACAGTACGTGTAAAATGGATACGTCGCAATGCACATCCCACACAAGCCTTAGTGGATGCAGCAAGTCACAACAAAACTTCTCGTCCACTTCAATTGGCCCCCACGTATCCGTAGACAAGGCTCCTCACAGAAAAAGAATACCTTCGGCGCGACACACGAGCATTTGTGTGGTGGACAACACGTGGTCTCAAAGAAATATATATGACTGTGGCCTTCGGTAACGAACCCTCGTCTCGGAGAAAGCGTGCGTGCCTTTTTTCGTCACCACCCAAACTCCGACCAGCACCTTCCTACTGCCAGCCACCGACCGCCAACCGCCGACCACGAAAACAGGCGATAAAGCCAAAGAAAGGTACACGCTTTCGTACTTAAATAATGGCTGGAAACCAATACGAGGTAGCGGGGGAGGTAGAAGATCGAGCTAACGGTAGCTTACTGTAGGAACTTCGTATGCAAAGCTCCGAAGGAAGTGTCTGACGCAACCCCGTGGCCTGTCCCAGTCCTCGAACGATGTCATCGCCTTAGGCCGGTATCCCGGTATGCCTTGAACCCCTCGCGTTGCCACACAAGCGAACAACCAGCTTTGGCTCGCGTGACTCTGTGTCGTCATATCGTACGCTATCGTAGATAAGCAACTTCCGGTCAACACAAGCAATTTGCCGACTTTCAGTAGGAGCGATCATAGTACTAACTCTCGTCGAAGTCAGTAAAGTACTTGCATCGACCTGACCTTGCGTACTTGAGCCCAATTCAGAAAGCGGTTGGTTCGTAAGCGATTTCTGCGATTGGTGGGTACTTTCGGCAAAATGTATTTCATTTGATCGAATACAGTTTTCTTTTAGGAGCTAGCGTCAGAGCTTTCCGTAAATGCGGGCCCTGCAGTAGTGTACATGAGGATGCCACAGAGTCTCGCGAGCGTACCTGGTTCGTCCGCTGTTCTTATCTGCGGGCGCAGACACACGAAGAGTGAAAAGGGGGAGAGAAAGAGATTTCGTTTCGGTACAGAAATGAAGAAAATGAAAGGCAGGAAGAAGAGAAACAAGGCAGTTTGGGCCTAAGAACGTGAAAGAGTTGGCGGGCACTTCTCGGTCGAGAGT
Organism: Dermacentor andersoni; assembly: GCF_023375885.2. Taxonomy (NCBI): domain Eukaryota; kingdom Metazoa; phylum Arthropoda; class Arachnida; order Ixodida; family Ixodidae; genus Dermacentor; species Dermacentor andersoni. The sequence goes on along the minus strand of NC_092822.1, from coordinate 109,934,169 downwards.
GCAGCGCCCTGCAGCTGCACGCGGTTTGTTTCTTGTCTTTCGTCCACCGCGGCCGTCCGCCACGGGAGCCGCGTGACCGCACGCCCTCCCCCCCCCCTCTCTCACTCGCTACCCTTTCCCAGGCCGTGCCGCCTCAGCCACCAAGGTGAAGCGAGAGAGCCGGGTGCGGAAGGGAGGACGCGGTGGCGCGTGACCCGGGTGAGGCGCGTGTCCTGCGTGACCGCTTGCCCGCTCACCTGGCCGTGTGCGACGCCCCTCCCCGCCGCATCCGGTGGTTGCGCCGCCAGCCGTGTTTTCTGTTTCGTTGTTAGAGTGTTTTAGTTGAGCGTATTTACGCTCCGCTAAGCAGTTAAGCGGAGCGGAAGCGCGAATGCGCATGCGCCGTCCGCTTAGCCGTAAGCGGGATAGCGGAGCGAGGAACACGGTCCGCTTAGAAGCTGCCTGAGCGGAGCGTGCCGCGCAGCACTTTGGCTAGCGTTGGCGTCCGAACGGATTGGATTGGATGCCGAAAGCTAGCGCGCTGGCTAACACGTGGCGTTCCCCAAGACGGCGCTTTATTTTCCATTGGATAAAATGGACCGGTAACGCATTACAAGCGCACGTCTGATACTTCATGGAGAAACAAGTTATATATATACATATATACGTTTTACGGTATAAGAGTGATCATAAAGTGTTTTTATTTTCTTTCATTACCCTGAATTTAGCCAGAGGGCGCTGCAACTACGAAAGGTCCGCTCCGCTAGGCTAAACGTGCAACTAAAACGTGAAAATCGCCCGCCGCTCCGCTGTGGCTTAGCGGGGCCGCTCGGAGCGGAGCGTACCGTAAAGACGCTCAACTAAAACACTCTGTTGACTCGGAAGAGGTTGCACCGTGCCACTCTCGTCGGGGCCTTTGTATGCGGTGATGGGTTTTCTCACGATGCGACGGGGCGTTCTCGAAGCGAGCCGAGTCGCACGTGCGAAAGGAGAGAGACAGCCGCCATGCTCGCTTGCGACCTCCGCCGCCGGCGCGACTCGGTTTATCCAGAAAAAAGAATGCTCTTACGCTAAATCTGCTTGTGGGAACAGGCAGTATTTACGAATCAAAAGCTTCGCGAATTCGGTCCAAATTTTGTTAAATGATGATGCCTGCCCGGGCCGGCTGTGCTCGCCACAGATGAAAACAGCGTAAGCGATTTGTAGACGACAGAACCGAATAGCAAACTCGGTGACCTCGTAACTATAATGCTTACTGCTTCCTACGGGTGGTCTATAAAGACGCACGAAGCACTAGCTAAACGTAACCGGATAGGGAACTCGGGAGGATAGGGTCGCAAAGGACTCTACATACGTACTGTACTGTACATACGCAAAGAACTGTACCTACAAGTCGCACTGTGCGACTCGCGCACAAGGACAGCAGTCCACAGCAATCAAGCTATATTGTTAAGCCATCTTAATGAGGGCACGTAACGTTTTATATATAGAAGAGCAAAGTCGGATTGACCGCCTGCCTTTCTCTTCCACTCCCGTAGGTATATTGTTCTTTTGTATCTATTACCGTTATCGTCACATATTCGTCCACTGCACCACGAAAGCTTCGCCAAGAGATTGTCAGATGCCTAGATGCCTGTCTCTGTCAGATGAATAGAAACTGCCGTATGGCAGCCCCCCCGCTATATAAGTATATATATATATATATATATATATATATATATATATATATATATATATATATATATATATATATATCATCAGCCTGGTTAACCCCAATGCAGGGCAAAGGGCTCTCCCATACTTCTCCAACTACCCCGGTCATGTACTAATTGTGGCCATGTTGTCCCTGCAAACTTCTTAATCTCATCCGCCCATCAAACTTTCTGCCGCCCCCTGCTACGCTTCCCTTCCCTTGGAGCCCAGTCCGTAAACCTTAATGACCATTGGTTATCTTCCCTCCTCATTACATGTCCTGCACATGCCCATTTCTTTTTCTTGATTTCAACTAAGATGTCATTCACTCGCGGTTGTTCCCTCACCCAATCTGCTCTTTTCTTATCCCTTAATGTTAGACCTATCATTCTTCTTTCCATAGCTCGTTGCATCGTCGCCAACTTAAGTAGAACCCTTTTCGTAAGCCTCCAGGTTTCTGCCCCGCACGTGAGTACTGGTAAGACACAGCTGTTATACACTTTTCTCTTGAGGGATAATGGCAACCTGCTGTTCATGATCTGCGAATGCCGGCCAAACGCACCCCAGCCCATTCTTATTCTTCTGATTATTTCACTCTCATGATCCGGATCAGCAGTCACTACCTGTCCTAAGTAGATGTATTTCCTTACCACTTCCAGTGCCTCGCTACCTATTGTAACCTGCTGTTCTTTTCCGAGGCTGTTACACATTACTTTAGTTTTCTGCAGATTAATCTTTAAAACCACCCTTCTGCTTTGCCTCTCCAGGTCAGTGAGCATGCATTGCAATTGGTTCCCTGAGTTACTAAGCAAGGCAATAGCATCAGCGAATCGCAAGTTACTAAGGTATTCTCCATTAACTGTAATCCCCAATCCTTCCCAATCCAGGTCTCTGAATACCTCCTTTAAACACCCTGTGAATAGCATTGGAAAGATCGTATCTCCCTGCCTGACTTCTTTCTTTATTGGGATTTTGGATTTTATTGCTCTCTTTATGGAGGACTCCGGTGGCTACGGTGGCACATATATATATATATATATATATATATATATATATATATATATATATATATATATATATATGTATATATGTATATGATGCTATTAGGCCAATAGCGACGCGGAGTCGGCCTCGGCCAGAACTTGCGAGGTGGTACCCTTCCATACGTCAAGACGCATAGGTTTCTTGGAGTGACGATCGATAGGAACCTCACATGGTCGCCTCAAGGGAAAAAACTGAGTGAGATTTCCTCGGCGTCGCACGCATTCCGATTTTTAGCCGCATCACAGTGGGGTAGCAAGTGTCGATCAATGGTGCACCTCCATAAAGCCTACGTCGACGGAACACTACGATATTATCTCCCGATCCTGCACAAAATGCCTCCCACAAGCAAGAGAAAACTTGAGGCAGCATGGAACAACTGCCTTCGCGTATGTCTTGGCCTTCCGAAGGGGTCGTCCCGCTCAGGAACTGTAGCGGAAGCCGGATGCCTGCCTCTTGAAGTGCTATCTTCGCAGGAGACACTTCGGATTCACCTGCGCCACGTCATTCATACCAAGACTCACTTTTTAAAGGATACTTCAAGTACCCGTGCTACATCTAGTTTTGGTCAAACCGTCGGAAGCATACCTATTTCGATTCCTGCTCAGGCGTCACAAATTATGCTACGAAACATTTCACCATGGACACTGTCCCCACTGGAAATCGTGACATACATCCCTAGAATCAGGGCGAAGAAGAAAATTTCTCAAGCAGCGACTTATCAGATGGCTTTGTAATATATGCACAAAGAATACGCAACGGCAACGCACGTTTTCACAGATCGCTCTACAACTTCACATCGCTCATAGTGCGGACTTTTTGTTCCCTCTACAGGCCAACGATTCTCGTTTCGTCTTGAGCGAGCGACATCATCTACTTCAGCAGAGCTATATGGCATTAAGGAGGCCCTTGTGTATGTACTTCGACAGCAGCCACCAAAGACATGGGTGACTTTCACGGATTCAAAAGCAGCCCTACAAAGTATGTGGAACAGGCACAGGCGTTGCAATAATCAACCTGCAGCATTTGACATTGCTTATCATCACTACAGGGCCAAGATTGCTGGGCATTGCATCAAGTTCCAGTGGATACCTGGCCATGCCGGCATTTCGGGAAATGAAAGAGCGGATGAAGCTGCCAGAAAAGGACTCCAATACTGCAATTTCGAAAGAACATATTTTACAAAACCGACGCGTCAAACATGGCAATAAATATGCCTACCAAGAAAAAGACCGCATCTGGAATCTGCCGCTTCAACAAGATAACTTCCTGCGTTACATTGACCCAGAAATGAGACCGAAAATTCCACGACAACTTCCTCGACACTTAGAGACATTGTACCATCGTATTCGACTGAACGTGGCATATACGAACAATTATCTGTACCACATAGGGCTTGCCACTAACCCATACTGCGATAACTGTCGCAACTTAGAGACAATGGAGCACATATTACTAGAATTCCTCGCGTACCGCGACGAGAGAAAATTTTTTGAGCAACAAATGGACATGATTTGCCACGAACCGTTAACATTACCGAGCATCTTAGGTCCAATGCCCGGCCCTTCAAAACAGCGGCGGGTTTTGGATTTATTGGTCAAATACCTGTCAGAGATCGGTCTAATAGGAAAGCTTTAAAGGTTGCACACTTCATATACAAAGGCCTAACTTTACCTGCCATGTCACCTGAAATTATTAGTATCAGGTTCACTTGGACATTTCATATTTATTTTTATTCTCTTTTTCTCCCACTCTCCTCTGCAATCTTTTAGCCCCATTCCCCATCCCTATACAGAGTAGCATGCCAGCTGTTATATACGCGCCGGCAAAATTCTCTGTTTTTCTAACAAAGAGTCTCTCTCTCTCTTCAAAGCATGGCACTACTTTACGAAGTTTATGGGGCTTTAGCATTTGCACGAACGCGTTTGGTTTGGACCAACCGCAGCCCTGCAACCAGCAGTTTCTGTGTCAGTCGTGGTGTGTGCAGGAGCTGCTGTCCCCTGCGTGAGTAAAACGAAGGGCTGTGCACGGCGACGCAAGGTCATTGTGCGCAGAGGCTAGAGAGCACGGGGTGACCTTGGGAGGCACGTACACGTTCCTGTACGTGCACCCGCAGTGACCGCTTTGCAGTGCGAGTTGTAAATTTTACGTATTACTCTTTTTTTTTTACGGGTCTCTCTTTGTTGACACTTAGGCATTTGCCGCGGCGGCGGTTCTCGGAGCCCTCCACAGAGCCGTTATCGCCTCTTTCCGCTCCTCCTTTTTTTTTTGAAAGGCCCTCTTCAAAGCCACACGAGAGGCGGGAGCCTTGCTCCCTCCTCGCTCTTTGATACGCATCTCCGCAAGCTGTCTTTCACTGCGGCAGACGCGGCGTGGAGGTCCTGAAACTGCTTTCCCAGGAGTGCTTGGCTATTGGCCAGGACCTCGGGCAGCATCGAGAACGATATCGGAAACCTTGCGGCTGCCATGCAAGTGTGGGTTGTACGTTCCGCGGAAACAGTCAGCAGATGACTACAATATTGCAGTGCGAGATGCGGGCTTCGACTACCGGCCACGACTCCTGTCTACGTCAAGTGGCCCATTTTAGCTCATTACAAATGCGCTGAATCACCGTGCATTTCAGCACGGTGATTGTGTATACGTGTATATACGTGTATAAAATTGGGCGAGCTTCTACTCGGTTATGCAACGATGCATGAAAATCGGTGATGTGGAGAACTTTACCTGCTATATCAGTTCCCTTATTTAGTACTATATTGTTCGTGTGTGTTATATTGCGCTTTAATTTGATATTTTGTTCGATTACGTACATACCTGCCCTGTTGCACCCTGTAGTTGTCAACAACATGAAATAAATATATAAACTTTTATTTGGTCCTGAGTCAATGCCAAAATGAAGAAAAGAATGCAGGCAAAAAAGAGGCGTTGCAAATTCATGTGTGCAGTATATATTGCTTCACGAAGGACAGAGGATACTGTGAAAGGAGCTCTGGCGTGTTCTAGTTGCATATGATTGTACGCTATACCGAACTGATGGGCACGTAGTAACAATAAGGCTTCGACTGGGGCTGAGTGCTATGATATCGTTTCGTTTACTGGGCCACACAAAAGACAAAAAGAAAGGTCTCACATACATGTGCGCCAACTTTCAACTGTTTATTATTCGCTAGCACGCTTCAAGCATATACACGATAGGGTGATCGATAGTAAATGAAAAACACTTGAAATGACAGACGAAAATGAAAATAATCTGCGCACATCTGATTTCACAAGCGCAAGTATGGCTTAGTCTAACGCTCGTTTATGAATTCTAAAAAAGCTGTTCCTCCCAGCGCCACACAAGGTGTGCTAACGTGGATTCCGCAGCGCATCAAACAGAACGAGGTAGCAACGCGTTTCCGAGCAGCGAAGGGCATGAATAGGCGAAGCGATTGCCGGCCCAGACTGGCAGGCTAAACCCACAACAAGCAAACACTTTTAACCAACCAATTAACTAACATGAGCTCACACATCACTTCCATTTTGGGAGGACCTTGGTGGTGGTCGGTGCCGAGTATTTCTGTATTCTGTCGGTTCTTTTTGTGACACGAGTGGGGTCATCAAAGGCCGTTCTTCGCCAGCAACCATGGCGGGAATGTATGTTGCAAAAGACTACAAACAGAAAAAAAAAAATTGGAAGAGGTTGCCAGCGATAAGTACTTGCGACATGTAGCCAGCATTATACCAGGTCACCTACGTAACTTGAGCCAAACCTTAAACATATGCAAATGCCACGTAGCTGGACAGAACCAAGGTAATGTTGTTTGCCGTCGCTTGGAGATAATCAGATTACATTTTACATTCAGCCTATTGACATAATTAGTATTAACTATTTAATCAACTTCCCAAACCTTATAGTTAGATAAAAAGTGTCAATAAGAAAATTTTACAGTAACTTGAAAAATTCCCGATACAGCTTTCTATTGCTCGATACATGCTGCATGAAAGTGTTTTTCTTAGCATGAGAGAAGCCCTCAAATACATGAAAAATGCCTCGAGCGACTAGTTGCGCAGCAATTCATTATTTATTACTACTACTACTACTACTACTACTACTACTAGTATTACTACTTGCTACTAGTGCTTCAACTATTACTACTACTGTGTTGGTCTTCGACTACTAGTAATGTGTTGAAAAAAGGGGGCGATAAAAGGAGGAAACGATGATGATAGTGATGCTGATTAAGAAGGCGACGAAGAAACCTGCCAATGTCACCAGAGCAGACGAGGTACTAGAATCGCTCCGTTACGCTAGCCCCCGATAAATGCAGCCGCAGTTTCACTTTAACCCGAGACTTCGAAATTACCAAACCCAAAAGCGCAGCCTCTCTCCCTCCACTTTTTCTCCATTCCGCATTACATTCGTTTATCCTTGCATGCTACGTCGTTCACGCGATAGGAAGGGCGAGGTACGAGAGACGCACAAGCGTAATCTTTGAATCCGAAATAACCAGCCCCCGTAAGGCCTTTTGGAGACCTTGACCCACGCGAAGACCGATTCCCGAGCCGAGCGCGAATTCATGTAGGTTGGGTCGGCAATAAACCATGTCGCCGGGCGTCCGCTCACCGTCCGGGTAGACCGGTGGCGTGATCCGCGCGTGGCAGCTGAGGGCCTTGCCCCAGCTGGGATGCTCAATATTGTTGCACGAGCCGTCCAGGGAGCGGTAAGGGTCGGACGGATCGCACTTGGTCGGGTACAGCCTGCCGCACAGCTCCTTGCGCGTCGACACCGCCTCCAGCTCGCTCAGGTCCAGCTTGGACACGGCGTGTTGCACCTCTGTCTTGGAAGCGTTGTTCCTGCGAGCGGGGAGAGGTGAAAAAAAAAGAATATCTGGAGTATTACTTATTGAAACAACTATATATGTACGGCACGCTATGTAGCGGGGAACTAAAGATTATTTTTGACCTTCAGAAGTTCTTTAACATGCTCTCAATGCACGGTGTACTAGCGTTTTTGCATTGTGCCCCCGTGGAAATGGCGGAGCCGTGGTGGAGACTCGAACCCACTACCTAGAGCTTAGCAGCGCAACCAATAGCTACCAAGCCACGGCGGCGGGTGCAAGCTGACAGTATTCGTAACGAAATACGTTGCCTGAATGCTACCCTCTTCACTTCGTTTAACATATATGCAGGCTATGCGTGGATAATATTTGCGAATATCTTCTGCTAGTGTAAATGGGCGACACGAAGATGTGCCGCCGCATACAGACAAGCATGTTTACATGGCGGAGGCGTGTCAGACGAGGTGTGAGACCCACAACCTCCGTATTTACGATGAGGCTCGGCTCCGCAGATTTCTGAACAGATTTCCCGAACTGCGTAAAACAGTGTGCGATGGGAAGGAAAGGAATTCAATGCACATAGGTTTGGGGTCCGAAAGCTTCACGCCGGCTCTGGCTCAATGTATTGCCGCGTACTGTATTGCATGGGACATGTCTTATGGAGCCGCAGCCATAGCCAGAGGATCCTGATGCATATATCTTCACGCACTATGTATTCGGTTTTCTAATTTAATGAATGTTTAATTTCAGTTAATAAACCTAAAAATCGCCATCACACTGGAAAATGGAGACGCGGAGCCGGGTGCCTTCACACCGACTGACGGAGGCCAGAAAGACAGAACCCCGATAGAGCAGCCAGGGATTGAATGCACGTGCTTAGTGCTAATTGGTTGACTGCATTAAGAAAGAAAGAAAGAAAGAAAGAAAGAAAGAAAGAAAGAAAGAAAGAAAGAAAGAAAGAAAGAAAGAAAGAAAGAAAATTGAAGTCCAATCTGGCTTCTTTTTCATTTTCCTGTGCTGCCCTCTGCCGCACGTTGGTGGAAACATTTTGGAAGGGTGCCTTGGCCGGTCGATTTGTGAGCTTGCGCCCATATTGAGTGCGCTTCGGTTCGTTTCGTGGATCGCGAATGATTATTAATGGGTTCTCCGGGGCAGCATGTCGTTGCTGGAAGTCATGTAGCACTCACCGACTACTGGGCGAGCAGGCCTGAGTGCGCTGTTGTGCCAACAGTCAGGGCCGATAACGGCACGCAGACTTCCGTCTGCCGACGCGGCTGCCTTGGAGTTTGCTGTCGCTGATTTCTGCACTTGCACCTCGCTTTTTGTATTTACGCATTCTTGAGACTTCCGTTTTGGATTTAGCAAAGAGGCGTACTTCTTTACGTCAACATCAACAGGTCGTTGTTAGCGTCGAATAGTGGGGCAAAGGCGCAATCGCCTACATGAAGTAATGTCAAAACGCAGCAAAACATAAATCCCTGACCATATGAGCCGCGTTCTTCCACCCTGAAACGAGTCAATATGAGCAGCCCAGCCATTTGACGGCAACTTTGATCCGGATAGGTATATCACGGGCTATTGATTTATTACTGATTCTCGCTTTTCTTTACCTTCATCATGCTTACAGTTTGCGCGTTCTATAAGGTGTTAAAGAAAACTGTGCTCAAGCGCTCAAGCGAGAGGTACTGGGATCGATACCCAGCACCTCCACCAGATGTCACGTGATGATGACGTTGAAGAACACAATAACTATGCTGTGAAAGACAAAACTAACTTTTATTGGGCGAACCTGTGCCCACAAAAGCAGGGTACACTTATAGTACAACGATAGCGGCAAACACGGTCGGCGATCGTCGAAAATCTGATCAGCGGGTCAAGCGCGTCGGCTTTTATAGATCAGTCGTCGAACGTTCCAGAGTAATCGCTGGGACCCGCCTGCCTTCTACAAAGTTCTACGCCATTCGCGCCGCGCATACATGCAATCAGATTACACAAGGTTCGGCGACAACAGACAGGGGATAGAAGCATCGATAATATTCTAGAAACTTCCGATACATTTAGACGCGGCCTGCGCTGAGCGATAACATTTCGTGGACGGTAAAAGCGCTCACCCGCAAAAGATAAACGAGTTCACGTGTCAATAGGCCATGTAGTTCTCTCGCGATAACACGGATGCCTTCGATGACACCGTTGGTAACTGAGCGAGGCGCCTGTTTATGCTGCTGTACCAAATGCAGCATCTCTTGTTTTGCGGCTGAAGCAGAGGCAAACATTGCATCTATGGAATTAAGAAATGTGCCAGCGTGATAACACGTACAGACCCACCCATCTAAGTAGCGATAGCGACCGGCACACTATCTATATATGCGGGAACGGTATCTGGGTCGTTATGAAGAAATTGCGTTGGGGGGTTTTACAACAGTTCGGACAGCATGGCAAAGGGATCCCTTTCATGTAAGAGTGACCGGAACAAAATAGCCAATTTTTAGACCTCAACATCTAGCTCGGAGGAAGGTGTGTTTGGTGCTATCTGCCTAGAGCCAAGAAATATTTTTTACCATTTTATTGGGCCCAGTCAAGAACTGTTAAGAGGGCTGTTGTGGCCCTTTGTTTTGAATACGCAATCCTCAATTGATGCCCTCACATGATGCAGGCTAGCTTTCAGGGCGAGGCAGCCAGACTGCGCAAAGCAGTGTTCTCTGACCAGGTTTCGGCAGCCGCGACCGATGTACTCTTACGTAATATCAAGGGGAGACAAAAGTAAGTACGCAGACGAGAATGTAACAGCGCCAAGTCTGTGGTGAACCCGTACATTCATAGCGTGTCCCACAATCTCAAAAGGGTTGGCAAAAAGTACGGCGTCCCAATGGTTTTTCTCTGCACCAGGTAAGTTGGCCAATATATGCGCCAAGGTCCGCAGTGGCGGCTCTGCGAGTTCCGGCTGTGAAATGAAACACACGAAACCGTACGTACGTTGTTCCACGGGTGTGGTCTACGAGGTCCCCCTTTCGTGTGGCAAAGTCTATGTCGGTCAAACTGGACGCTGTGTCAACGAACGCGCCAGGGAACACGAAAGATCATTAGGAGACGTTACGGCCTCGTTCCAGAGTCTACCCGCCCATTGCGGCTCTTGCGGAGATTCAAGCGATCAAAACTGTGAGCCACGACTTGAGGGAATCGAAATTCGAACCATGAAGGAAGCACACATCAGCTCGCGAGCTATCGGAAGCCTTTTTTATCACGCAGAGAGGCGACACGTGTATGGGCGCCATTTCAGACACCCCGCGTACTAGTGAATTCAGATTAATAAACTAAAGCCGGTAATATGCAGTATGCCCACCTTAATCTACGTTTTATATTTTTCCACATTTGTGTGCGTGTGTTGCGTTTTTCTTTTCTTGCAGTCATTAATGCGTATGCGCTCAGTGCCCTCAGTCTTGATAAATGTAACGCGTCTCTGTTTCAATAAACATAGTTGAAGTAGCGCTCCTCCTGTAACGTACAAATTAATTAAATTATGGGGTTTTACGTGCCAAAACCACGATATGATAATGAGGCACGCCGTAGTGGGGTAACTCCGGATTAATTTTGATCACCGAGTTTTTTTTTATCGTGCACCTAAACCTAAGTACACGGATGTTTTTTGCATTTCGTTCCCATCGAAATGAAGCCGCCGTGGCCGGGATTTGACCCCGCGAACTCGTGCTCAGCAGCCCAACACCAAAGCTACTAAGCAACCACGGCGAGTGTCCTGTAATGTCTGTCTGTGCCCTCGTCTAAAAAAGAAAGTAGCGCTGCATTACTTTCTTAAGGAAGAAAAAAAAAAAACAAGCAGGTAAAGGAGGCACGGGGTAAAGAAAACGGCAAGGATAGACGCTGGTGCCAAGAGTTTTCGCTATCAGTGCTGCATGCCTCCACGCAATGCGAGGCCGTCCACGAAAAGCGGTGAGGGGGAGGGAGGGGGAAATTGGAAAGCGTTAAAAATATTCAGCAAGTTGCGCCACAATATTACATAACGTTAGTCGGAACTGTCGTTCTGTCTTCTATCGAAGCGAATGAATTGTACATCTTTGGGGAATCTGTGAAACTTGAGTTTTAGTGCGCTGTTCGCAAATTCTTTTTTAGAATTCGTCCTGTCAGTGATGTTGTGCCGCTAACAATTTTGGCCTTTATGCAAGCGCGAGGAATGGGACTTGTTGCCTCATCTGCGGTCTGGAATGTTGACGACATCGCTCAATTATCCAGCTTTCGCTGCTTTGGCTACGGAACGTGGTGCGTCTTGCCTTTGCAACTTTTTTTATTCATGGCGTTCTTCTATTTTATTGTGCATGGATGGCACTGTTACATCCTTGCTATGCTGCAATGAGAGAGTCTGGTGAGCGTGCGAGCTAAGCACTGAATAATAGGGCGGCTATTGAGGGCAGTAATGTTACAGGGTACTAAGCTAAATATTAGCATTCAGATTGCCATAGGGCTAACACCAGTTGCTAATATTCTTCGACCACGCCAGCGATCTACGCTAACTAACGGTGCAGCCTAGGAGATACGCGAGCTCCATTATTAAAGAGCTTCTAAAGAACGGTGCGTCGATTTTTCTTTGAAAGGCAAACCAAAGTACGATGTTTCTCTCTCTCTCTCTCACTCACTTACTGATTCTAAGTCCATCTCTTTCGCTTTCGCAAGCGTGCGACCAAGACGCAGGCCAGCGTTTCAACGCGGTGCACGCCCGCGCAGAACCCGTTATGTCACGATCACAGCACGCGGCGACGGCGACCACTGCGCGATGTCATAACAGCGGAGACCTTCCTTCTCCCTCCTTTGGCCGCCTTATCAGCGGGGCCGACCTAAAGCGATGGCGGCCTCAGGGCAAGTAAGCAAAAAGAAGCAGCTTTCCCTTGTTCTCCTACTGGCGGCATCTCGCTCTGGCTCGTTCTCACACGTATCAGAAAAAAAAAAAAAGATCGAAAGTCCTTGCCCAGTGCGCGGACTCCAGCTGAGCTGCAGAAGCGAGGCGAGCGATCCTTGGTTCGAGGGGGAGGGAGGGGGGGATCCGCCTCGTCGTTCTTGGCAAGTGAGTCGAGGCCAGTGAATGGGCGAGAGTTGCAGGCGCCGGCCTTGACAGGTGATGCTGGGATCTGGGGCATGTCGGCGGGCGCTTGGCGGACGGGCGCTAGCGCATGTATGCGCCAGCCGGGGCTCGCTGTAACCTTTGCATTCATTTGGGCTCGAAAAACGCTGGCACCGATGCAAACCGCCATGGTTCGCCCTTTTGGCGGCACGTATATGCCGAGCGTGCCTGGCTGCCTGCCGGCGTATAGTACGTGCCGGCGAGACACAACACGGAAATGGCGGCGTGTATGCGTAAACACGGAAGAGCTGTCGATTCGTCTCGCCCCGCCGTGATGAACTGGCACCGGCGGCATGCGTGTGTTCCGGGTCCTTCGCTGGACATGGCGTGGCGTCTGAACAAGGCGCATCTTCTGGGGTATACACGGTCTCCTCGTCTGTTGACACGCTTGTCGTGTTTGCAGAAGGGCGCGAAAATTACTTCCCGGCACTTCGGGTGGAGAAGTGAACGCTGGCGCGCGTATTCTATAAATGCGCTTGAACTGTTGGCGGAAGAACGAGTGCGCTGGGTAGTTCGAAGGCTTGGCGTGCACTCGTGTCAGGCTTGGTCGCCTCTGTGAGTTCCGGCGTCTCAAAGGGGGAACTGTCCTAAATGATTTGTAGGGCTTCGTCGCTCGGACGCCAGCGGAGCTGTGCCGCGTGGAAGAAAGCATGGGTTTCGACGGGCGACGACCTCTGAGCCGTTTCACGGCCTATAACCAGTTTCTGCGTCCCCCAATTGACGCACATTTTTTTTTTTTTCAACCACGCATTCACCAGCACTGACTCAAGCAACGCTCTCGCGTTCTTGCAGCCGCGAGAGGAACTAGACAGATAGATAAACGGTTAATGATAACAGAGGCAGTGAGGCCGGACTGAGGCACATTCTTCTGGCCGGTTACCCTGCACTGGGAAAATAAAGAGAGGGAAACAAAAAAGAGCAAGAAGGTTCACGATGGCGACACATCGCAGGCTATAGCCATAACCTCGACTTCGGGCCCTTATTCTATAAAGAAAGATCAGGTAAGGTGCTCTGTAAACCAGATTTACAGTCGCGTCAAGGGTCCGATGTATAAAGGTATTTGAAAGCGGCTGCATGTCGAGACGGGCAACAAGATCGGCCAGCCTCTGCGAGCTCTTACATATACTAAGGGCAGTCGCCCAGCACATCATTTATAGATCCACGAACAAGGCACAGCTCACAATCTGCAGACTCAATGCATAGCAATGAGTGCCACGTAAGGACGCGTAAACGCCACTTCCAGCTTAGGCCTGTATGGAAGACTGGCACTCGGCTGACTAATGTAGCTGAGATTAGCACAGGAGCTCGTTGAAAAGCAACCGCCCCACAAAGGCTTCGGTCCCCGGTCCGCGGACCAGGACAAATCTCTCTTCAAATAGAAGCTTTCTTTTTAAGAAACCTGCGTGGCTTTATCTTGTTTTGAGTACAAACGACTATCAGGAACAAACACGATAGGAACGCCAGCCACAGAGGCGTGTCCTTTGTTACACGCGTTTGTACTCGGCGTCATTTCATGATGAACGAAAACCGACTGCCGCACTTTCTCGCGGTAATCAATGGTATTGGTTTCCTGTGCAGCTACTCAGGTGGGCGGGGAATTACCTGTGAGGAAACTTCCTTCACCTTGTGGATTTGCGCAGAACTGATTTGCGGTATTGGAGTGGCCTTTCTCTCTCTCTCTCTCTCTCTCACCCCCTCTCTGTCTCTCTTTTGTGAAGACAGAATTTAGAAAATTCACAGTCATAGATCTATGTCCTCACTACCAGCTGGTAAGCTGCCACTGTCTGCTGCGATATTGAAGCCGGGCTATCAGGAGATTATGGAAGAGAAGTGATGCTGTCCAAGCCTACTGCTATTCGTCAGCTGACTGTGCCAAAGTACCTTTCTTTAAACCTAAGTAACTCTCCGTGTTGAGATGTAAGACGTTCTGAAAGTTTGAAGGCGCGAAAAACAAAAACACGCCTTGCGTGTTTAGACGTACTAAATGATGGCAGATGGCCAGCCATATGTGCATTCTTTTATGCTATTCACTTGTGGTTGCCCACCTCAAGATGTTCAGATCACGCGCATGATTTGCCTAATTAAATTACTTGCCTCAAGCATTACATTAAAAATATCGCTGTAATAGCTCCGACAGTTGAATTAGTGAAGTAGTGAAGCCATACAGCCCTTCACCTAAAAACTGCAACATAAGAGGCTTGTGTAGACACTGTGGGATAAGAACGAAAAACTTTCTCTAGAGTTTTTTCAGACTAGAATCAGATCGAAAATCATGCCAAGGTGTTCTTTTTACTGTTGACTTTATTTTTTGGAAATTCAGGCCTTCATTTGCACGACCACGATAAAAGCTAAGCTTAGGGTGGCGTGCTTGCTTTGAGGCCTGGAAACATGAGTACATCGTAACAAGAGTATAATGTTTCATAGATTTGGAAATCTCTGTACTCGAATGCAGTTTCGCTCTCACTGAAGACGAGGGCTAATTCTGTACTGCGGATTGACATAACGTTCTTGGGCAGAATGGGGAGGTCCTTAAACTTGTGTTTCGATATGAGCTTTTGCTAAATTTTGATGAATAAAAACGTTACCACAAATTTCTTCCCTGTCATATTTCATCCCTAAAAATCCTGATCCAATATATATACATGTAAAATCGTGATCCATGTGGGCTTGCGACTCGGAGGTCAAAACACTACATTATTATGCAAATTGGACAAAATGACGTTTGGCACGGATGTTTTTGGGTTCACATGATTCTGGTTCACCTCATTTATGCCACTACGCTTCATTTTGCTGTATAAATTATCTCTATTTCTTTACACGTTTATGTTAAAAGCTACATTTCTTTAAATTATTATTTTTTTTTTTTTTGCTGAAAGTGAATGCGTTTTATTCTCAAGGAAATAGACACAAGGCAGGAAACGCAAGTATGTTAATCAGGGATGTTATTTCTGAATTATCACTTTCGCGAGAATTCGCGCGACTCGCCACAGGAAGATTCGAATCATACGGACGTCAGCGTTGTTGGCATATCAAGAAAGTGGTCGTGTCTCCGAAAGCGCATTCCCAACATTTTAACACCCTTACACGTGTATAAAAGTAGCTTGGTATGTTTCATGGAAATCGCTGTCATCCTGACGGTATAAAATCGAATCATTTAGGGGAACAAATGAAGCTTTCCTTTACGCCCACACTTTAGGGCAGGCAAACACAATCATAACTGCAACAGACTACACGAGAACGCCACAAAATAAGCTGGACTGGCTATCTATCGCTATCAAGCTTTGAGATCAGATATTTGACTGCGCCCCAGGTGGTCAGAAATAACATACACTTCTCAAACAGGACTTCTCTCATCATGTATGTATAGGTTGAGCACGCTGTCGTGTATAATAACATTTTTATAGACTTCAGGTTAAACGCGTTAGCCACGAGACAAGCCAGCATTAAGCCTGCAAAGAAAGTTTAAAGGGGGGTTGCACCTGGTTTACTACCGTATGCCGGGTTAAGCGGAAATTACGTTGCTGATAGACGTCGATCTTGACAGAGTAACCATAGCGCTCGGAGGAGCTGTTGGCAGCAACGAAACAATTCGTGTGTTGTGTGCGCATAGTCAGAGTATAACTCATATACAAGTACTGCGTCAGAGGTGCCCGGGGGAAGGCTTCCTGCTTTTAAATGCCAGGATCATCGAGACATACTGCGGGTCTTCAAAACAGTAGAACGACGTGTCACTGGTTTGTAGCTTGATGTAATTGAAGGAAGGTGAGCATATAAGCAAAATACTAACAAAATGCAGCGCATTGTCTTAGCACTGGTAAAGAGGCTAGGTGGGCATCGGACCCGAGACAGATGCCACGGGTAAATTCTAACCAATTAGACGACCATCTATTCCTGGCGATGAATTTTGCAGATGGGCAATAAAAGTCCGTATCATTTCCCGTGAACGACTTGAGGACTCCAGGACAGGTCGTGATCGATGGTGACACCGAAAAATACATGAGTAATTTTATAAGCGCTAGTATGAGCATTGATTAGCAGAGCTTAGGGTGCCATAAATTCACGTGGGGCGTACGTGTCAGCTTTGCTGTCTTGATAAGCTTTACACGCAGTTTGGAAACTTGTTACGCTTGACGCTCACATGCAGATATTGTACTCGTAAGTTGAGACGCTATCCATCTGAGACGATAGTTGAACTAGTCCTACAAAGGCAAGGATGAAAAGAGTAGGACAGAAAGCCGCACGATAGGACACTACGACGAGCACAACGCTTCAGGCGCCTGAAGTGAGAACGAATGAACATCTTGACAAGAACCGTACTAGACATTAAAGTAGTAGACCACCTACTTATGCCATTGCTAGTGCATCAAGAATGACTCCATAAGTCGCGTCATTGTAAATTCCTTTCACGTCAAGAAACAGCGCTGCCCAAGGATGCATTATTGATTTCTCTTCCTGAACGGAGGATACCAGATCGGCCGCGTTCTCCACGGAGGAGCTGCCACATCGTAAGCCGACAGCTCAGGATAAATGTTGTGGTGTCCGGAATACCGCTGTAACCGCAAAAGTGCCTTCTTTTTCATTATTATAATGACAGAGCTTGCGAGTCCGATGCGTCGGTACGGCGATAGTTCAAGTGGAGGCCTCTCGAGCTTGAATAAAAGAAGCCGACGGTTAATTACGATGTGTGCCTTCTTTCCAAGGTAGCATAAAGCAGCATACGTTATCCTGGCGGTATTGCCAAAAATAGCCTGCCAATACTTTGATATCCTACTTCAGGGACGTTCGTTCGTAAATGCCATCTCGCTAGCTATCTTTATAAAGAAATTTTCAGCGACTTCAACTATAGAAGGCCAGAGCCCAGAGATGGCGACGTGGTTGTGGACAGAAGCGAAAAGTTCGTAAATTTTTTCCACATGCGCGACAGCGGCTTAGAAGGATCAATGGTTTAAGTATATTTGACATCGTTGAGCTTCCCACGTGCCCGCTAGCCCTTAATTTATTACCTGAGAAGGTGAAGCCCAGCGGTCCAGTGAAGCAGGATAGCGCACTTACGGCCCAAAATTATTGATTAAATTCATATTTGACATAATCAAAGAGCAAAAATTAAAAAATAAAGGAACACAGGACAAGGGTCCCGTACGTGTAGTTCTTTTCTTTCGCAGTGCGTCCATGTTTTGTGGTCTTTCATCGTGTCAAGTATTGATCAACTAGACCCTCTGAAAGAACTTTCAAATGCATTCGTGCATTTGCGTCGGTTATAAGAGCGTCATTGTCGGTTTCGAGCCACCTGTTTCAATAAGCTCCACTCTTTACTAAGGTATGGTCCTGTGGTGATGGATCGTGCTGTCCGTGGCAGTTGGCGCATGCATCTCTGCCTGGCAGGGCTGCACACAACGAGTGCAGACCGCTACGCTTCCGCAAACTCCACTCCCGTAGCCTATATTCAAAGACTTGAACTTCTGAAGTCAATTCTCGGTGCAAGCGGACGCACTGCACGACGTAATGGCGTAGCTTCACGTCTGACGGTAAAGTGTCGCCTGGAAGACAACAATTCATTTAGGCAACCCAAAGTGCCCAGACGGGAGACCCAGAGGATCGCGGTGTGGCATCTGAAGGTCGATCGCCACAAAACATGGCTATAGGTCGACGTCGTTTACGCCGGCTACCATGGTCCCAGCCCAACAGCGGAAAAGACGGCGGCGTCCCCGACGTGTCGAGAAGCCCACGTCACAACCACGGGATGGCTTACAATAACCTAAATTTACAAAGTAAACGATTTTAGCTTTAAAGAAAAAGCGTTCACATCTTAGGGTTCGAACTGGGTCTGTCGGGTTGGGAGTCGGACTCGCGAGTCGGACACGCTACCGCTTCGCCACACAGGGCAAGCTTGCAAGGTGCGAATATAAGCGGGTTTATATGTATGAAGCAGTATCTGATTATTGTTGGCTCTGAGTGTCGGCATGTTGTCGCCATATATAAGAAACAGCGATCTGCTGTTCCCCAACATAAAGCTGCATTCGACTAAAGACTGCATATGGCTCCCGCGGGGAGCCATATACAGTAACCCCCTCCCCTCCCCTCGTCACTCTAATTACACCTCTGTCTAACAGATGGCATGCGAGCTCATACGAGCTTCGTTCTTCATTTCTGTCTTCAGCGTCCAACGTGCTGCACTCAATTCTGCAATGGATAATGTCCCCGGTTCGTCATTGGCGTCGTGTGCTGGGCCGTCGTCGGTACCTCATCCTGGGCCGTCTTCCGAAGCGTGTGCTGGCCCATCTGTACCAACGGCCTCTAGGAAGACCGCGGAAGACAGGTGCGGAGAAAGCGCAAACCAATGCTGATCGCACAGAACACCAGCGTTGTAGGCGACGTGCAGGCTCCAAGTCGCGTGTGCGGGACAGTGCGGCGAAACGCCAGAAGCTAAGCCTCGCATCGCAAGCCACGGATTTGGATCGCGATTGACAGGAGTTCAATAGCGAACTGCAGGCGCGTCTGGCGCTGCAAGCGGAGGCTAAACGACTGAGGCGTCAAGAAGACCCTGCGTTGCAAGAACAACAAGCGGAGGCTAAGCGGCTGAAGCGGCAGGCTGAAGCTGAACAACGGGCTCGAAACAGGGCCACTGAGCAGCATAATCCTTATAATCGTTATAAACGAATGAATGCGAGCAAACAAGAGTGACTGTGTAAGAATAAAAACCACTAAAACGAACAATTAAGCTATCGTGTCATACCCTTAAAGGCTGTTACGTTTCGCCTACGACGCGCGGTATAGCCGGCGCGGATGCAACGGACGCCGGGGCTTCGTTCAAAGCGGCGGACATTTTGGCCCGTTCAGCGCCGCCGATACGCCTCCCCGCCAAGCGCGCCCAGGCATGTTTCAATGCCACGTGTCTTCAAGTGTGCGTGTGTGTGTGTGTGCAAGTTGGTACCCACGCTTGTCAAAGCGCGGCAGCTGGGGAGAGGAGCTCCCCAAGTGTGAAGCGAGGAGGTCTGACCGGCGCCGGCTCGGCGGATGCGTCACTACACTCGTCTCAACATGTCTCTCAGCCTGTCCGTGCCCCGCATCACGTGCACCTCTGACGAGGCGTTCCTCCTTCCCCTCAACTGCTAGAGTATAAAAGCAGCTGCCCCCGGACGCCAAGAGAGAGGCTCCGATTTCTTCCGTTGAGTTACGTGCTCTCCCGTCTCTCCACTTCGGTCGACCTGACCGCCCGCTCTTTTGCGATGCTAGAATAAACAAGTTGTTCTGTTAGCAGTCGACTCATGCTTTGCCAGGACCTTCGGATGCTTCCAGTTGTGCCCCAGGCCGCCAGGCCAACGCTACCCTTGGGGCTTGCGACCCATTTGCAACAACGGGTGTCAGCGCTGAGATTCCAACAACTGTCTGCCAGCGGTGAGATCGCGACAACGGAGGCCAGCAGCAAAGATATGCAGTTGACTGTATGCTGAGCAGCACAACGACCATCCGGGAGCAGTGCAACGAGCCCTGTGTGATGACT
Organism: Dermacentor andersoni; assembly: GCF_023375885.2. Classification (NCBI taxonomy): domain Eukaryota; kingdom Metazoa; phylum Arthropoda; class Arachnida; order Ixodida; family Ixodidae; genus Dermacentor; species Dermacentor andersoni. The sequence goes on along the minus strand of NC_092822.1, from coordinate 109,914,008 downwards.
GGTTGCCTGCAGCGGAACGACTGCGCTGAATTCTTGGCTGCGAGGTTTGGTGAGTGCGGGACTTTCTTCTTCTGAGTTTTGCCAGGCTTTTGTTAGTGTCAGAAACAGAGCTGGTAATTGTGGTTGTCGTTGCTGCCGGGTTAGTTTGCGGCAAGACAATAGTAGGCAGTAGAGAAAGCAGCATTCAGAGTAGCCATGGATTGGAAGTCGTTGCGCAAACCGAAATTACTGGAGCTTGCAAGAGAGTTGGGTCTGGATGTCTCAGACAAACTCAGAAAACCAGAACTGCTAAGGGCGATTCTTGAGTTAGAAGCTGAGGATGACGAGCTGTCGGAATGCCTTGAGACCATTGAGGAGAGGGAGACGGCAAAAAGACAGGAGCGCGAACTTAAAGAACAGAAAGAGCGAGAGCAACAAGAGAAAGAAAAAGAGCGCGACCGTCAACACGCTTTGGAAATGAAGCGTCTCGAGGTAGAGATAGAACGCGCTCGTAATGGAAGTCAGGCACACGGTGCAGGAGAACGAGTATTGTTCAAAATGACTGACCTGATGCGGCCGTTTAAGCTTGGAGAGGACATTGGTTTGTTCCTGGTTAACTTTGAGCGAACGTGCGAGAAGCAGGGGTTCTCTCGGGAAACGCGGCCACAGCGGTTGCTCACTTTGTTACCCGGCGAGGCGGCCGACGTAGTCGCTCGCTTGAATAGAGAGGAGGCAGAGGATTTCGACAAAGTGAAATCGAGTCTGCTAAAAAAGTACAGGCTGTCAGCGGAGGCGTTCTGTCGGAAGTTTCGGGAAAATGAGAAAGGCAGAAGTGAGTCATATACAGAGTTTGCCTACAAGCTTATGTCAAACATGCAGGAGTGGCTCAAAGAAGAGAAAGCGTTTGGTGACCACAAGAAAGTTCTGCAGTGTTTCGGGCTGGAACAGTATTATAGTCGGTTACCTGAGGACGTGCGGTACTGGGTCTTGGATAGGCCAGACGTTAGTACGGTGGCTAAAGCCGCCGAGCTAGCCGAGGAGTTTGTGACGCGTCGGGCTCGCGGAGCTAAGGACGGTCAAAAGGGTGAATTTGGCTCCAAGTTTGAGAGGCCGAAGTTCACGCCCATGAGAGCAAAGGGGGACACACGTAGTGCGGATGCGAGTGAAAGCAGTCCGACCGAACGTAAGGAGACGGCGGCAGCCGAAGCCGAACGCAGAAAGCGGTTCGAGACGAGGCAAGCGCGCGTTTGTTATACGTGCCAGAAGCCGGGTCACTTTTCGGCGCAGTGTCCAGAAACAAAAACAAAAGTCGTGTTTTTGTCATTATGCAGCACCGACGAGAACACGAAGCTTCTCGAGCCTTACATGCGAGACCTCCTCGTGAACGGGAAAGAGTGCCGAGTGCTTCGCGATTCCGCAGCTACAATGGATGTAGTTCACCCCTCTTACGTAGAACCCGATATGTTCACGGGCGAGTGCGCATGGATCAAGCAAGCCGTGGAAGCTCATAGTGTGTGTCTGCCCGTAGCAAAAGTGCTTATTGAAGGACCTTTCGGAGCACTTGAGACGGAGGCGGCAGTGTCATCTATGCTGCCTTCCCAGTACCCGTACCTATTTTCGAACAGGTCCGATCACCTCCTGCGCGAGAAGGGGCTTTTGTTTGGTGAGGCTAGTGTTCAGGCCTTAACCAGATCGAAGGTTCGGGAGCTCGCTGAAAAGGCGGTAGTTGCGGGGCCGACGTTGTCGAACAATGAGAAAGGGTCAGAGGCGCAGCAAGCTGATATTCAGAGCACGCCCGAACTGAATCAAATTGAGCCTGTAGCGTTAAAGGCACCAGATACTGGAGAGGAAATGCCCGACACGGGAAAGTTAGAAGAGCTATCTGCAGATTTGCTCATCGCGCCTACGTCAGACGGACTTAATAGGTTGCTAAAAGTCAGCCGGGCGGCTTTGATAGCCGAGCAAAAGAAGGATGGCAGCCTAGAAAACATACGCTGCATTGTCAAGGAAGGTATCGCCAAGAAAAATGCTCGCTTTGTGGAAAGAGGTGGGGTCCTGTACCGGAAGTATCTAGACCGCAGGGGAGTGGAGTTCAATCAGCTGATCGTGCCTCAGTGCTACCGTCAGGATCTGTTGCGCTTGTCGCATGGGGGTTCGTGGTCCGGACACCTAGGAGTTAAGAAAACTAAGGACCGTCTCTTGCAAGAGTACTATTGGCCAGGGTGTTTTCGGGACGCAGACCACTTTGTGAGGACATGTGACACCTGTCAGCGGGTGGGCAAACCAGGAGACAAATCGAGGGCGCCGTTGAAGTTGGTACCTATCATTACGGAGCCTTTTAGACGGCTCGTTATTGATACAGTGGGACCTCTGCCGGTAACAGCCACGGGGTACAGACACATTTTGACTGTGATCTGCCCAGCGACAAAGTTCCCTGAAGCAGTGCCGCTTAAAGAACTCAGCTCAGTTCAGATAGTCAATGCACTACTGTCCATATTTGCGCGAGTTGGTTTTCCTGCGGAAATCCAGTCAGATCAGGGCACGGTGTTTACGAGCGCTTTGACGACAGCCTTTCTCGAAAGGTGCGGGGTAAAGCTGTTACACAGCTCAGTGTACCACCCACAGTCGAATTCCGTTGAGAAGCTCCACTCCGTCATGAAGCGCGTGTTGAGAGCATTGTGTTTTGAACAACAAACTGACTGGGAGCTGTGTCTGCCTGGGGTGATGTTTGCATTAAGGACCGCGCCGCATGCGGCTACAGGGTTTTCGCCAGCTGAGCTGGTGTACGGTCGCTCGCTGCGATCTCCGCTTCGCATGCTTCGAGAATCGTGGGAAGGCAGGGGCGACGACCCAGTCGTGGTGGAGTACGTGCTTAGGCTCCTCGAACGCTTAAGAAGGGCACAGGAGTTGTCAGGTGAAGCAATGGCAAAGGCCCAGCAGAGGGCCAAGGTTTATTATGATCGGACAGCCAGGGCCCGTCGTTTTGAGGTGGGCGATGAGGTCATGATATTGCGCACGTCGCTAAAGAACAAACTCGACGTGCAGTGGAAGGGCCCAGCACGGATTGTTCAAAAACTGTCGGACGTTAACTACGTGGTGAGTCTGCCAGGAAAGCGGAAAGCACAGCAAGTTTACCACTGTAATCTGCTCAAACCCTATAAACAACGGGAAGCAGTGGTGTGCATGATGGTAAACGTTCCCGAAGAGCTTCCGGTCGAGCTTCCGGGACTAGGCTCAGTGACGAACAGGAAAAACACCGATCAAGTCATTAGTGACTTAATCAGTAAAGCATCGCTGTCGCCTGAGCAGAAAACCGAACTACACCAGCTCTTACAAGAGTTTCAAGGTCTGTTCTCTGAGAGGCCTGGTAGGACTTCTGTCCTTACTCATGACATAGAACTTACCTCCCCAGAGCCAGTACGATCCAAGGCGTACCGGGTGTCACCCCGCCAGAGCGATATTATGGAGGCTGAGGTAAAGAAAATGCTACAGCTCGGTGTTATTGAGGCGGGTGAGAGTGATTATACCTCCCCTTTGATATTAGTTGAGGTACCGGGCAAGGAACCTCGTCCTTGCGTCGACTACCGCAGGCTTAATTCTATCACTAAGGATCAAATTTATCCGATCCCTAACGTCGAGGAGCGCATTGAGAAAGTTAGTAGCGCTCAGTTTATTTCCACCCTAGATCTTGTCAGGGGTTATTGGCAGGTTCCACTTACAGAAGAGGCTAGTAGGTATGCGGCGTTCATTTCACCAATGGGAACGTTCCGTCCTAAAGTTTTGAGTTTTGGTTTGAAGAACGCGCCATACTGCTTTTCAAGCCTCATGGATAAAGCTTTGCGAGGACAGCAAGAATTCGCTTTACCGTATCTAGACGACGTAGCGATATTCTCCGCATCCTGGCCTGAGCATATGGCCCACTTGCGGGCAGTGCTAACCCGCCTGCGCGATGCGGGCTTGACAGTCAAGGCTTCCAAGTGCCAGTTAGCACAGGCCGAGGTTGTCTACCTCGGTCACGTGATTGGACGGGGTCGTCGCCGCCCCTCTGAAATAAAGGTGGCCGCTGTGCGAGACTTCCCGCAACCGCGCACGAAGACCGATATTCGGTCGTTCTTAGGTGTCGCTGGCTACTATCAGAGGTACATCCCCAGGTACTCTGATATCGCGGCTCCCCTGACGGATGCTCTATGAAAAACAGAGCCCCAAACAGTCGTCTGGGACGAGACAAAGGAAAGAGCTTTTAGCGCCCTAAAGGGCGCCCTAACAAGCCAGCCTGTGCTACGATCGCCAGACTACAGAAAAGGGTTCGTTGTTCAGTGCGATGCTAGTGAGCGAGGCATGGGCGTTGTACTGTGCCAACGGGAAAATGGAGAAGTGGAACAGCCCGTCCTGTATGCTAGTCATAAGCTGACCAGTCGTGAGCAGGCGTACAGCGCCACCGAGAAAGAGTGTGCGTGTCTCGTGTGGGCCGTTCAGAAATTGTCATGCTACCTAGCCGGCTCGAGGTTTATCATTGAGACGGATCACTGCCCTCTCCAATGGCTGCAGACCATCTCTCCCGAAAATGACCGCCTCCTGCGCTGGAGCCTCGATTTGCAACAATATTCCTTTGAGGTGCGTTACAAAAAGGGGAGTCTCAACGGTAACGCCGATGGCTTAAGTCGAAGCCCCTAACGTAGGAATCAGCCTCAAAGTTGTTTGTTACGGATGTTTTTCTTCCTGAGGCAGGATTTTTAACATATTGCTTTTGTTTAGTGTTTCAAAGTGATGACGTGCTTTCTAGTGCAATTTTCCAATTTGTGGACGCGTTCTGAGTGCTGCTAGACTACTGTAAGGAACTAGGCAGTAGTATAAAAGGGGAAAGAGCCTGGCAGGGCTTAGTGAGGGTTGTGTCGTGCTTGCTGACTGAGCGGTTGAGTTTCGGCGTAGTTCTAACGCTTGCTGGGAACGAGAGAAAAATGGCAACTCTCCCGAAGTCACTTTGCAGTGTCCTGTGTGAACCTGAACGTGAGAACGAGGCCTTCTCTGTGCGCTGCGCTCAAGAAACGCCGAAGGACGCCCGACTTCGGTCATGAGCATCATCGAGCGACATCCCTCCGGACAGCGGATGCAGTCCCCTGACCATCGGGATCTCCTTTCCCCGGCGGGGCGGTCTGTTACGTTTCGCCTACGACGCGCGGTATAGCCGGCGCGGATGCAACGGACGCCGGGGCTTCGTTTAAAGCGGCGGACATTTTGGCCCGTTCAGCGCCGCCGATACGCCTCCCCGCCAAGCGCGCCCAGGCATGTTTCAATGCCACGTGTCTTCAAGTGTGCGTGTGTGTGTGTGTGCATGTTGGTGCCCACGCTTGTCAAAGCGCGGCAGCTGGGGAGAGGAGCTCCCCAAGTGTGAAGCGAGGAGGTCTGACCGGCGCCGGCTCGGCGGATGCGTCACTACACTCGTCTCAACATGTCTCTCAGCCTGTCCGTGCCCCGCATCACGTGCACCTCTGACGAGGCGTTCCTCCTTCCCCTCAACTGCTAGAGTATAAAAGCAGCTGCCCCCGGACGCCAAGAGAGAGGCTCCGATTTCTTCCGTTGAGTTACGTGCTCTCCCGTCTCTCCACTTCGGTCGACCTGAGCGCCCGCTCTTTTGCGATGCTAGAATAAACAAGTTGTTCTGTTAGCAGTCGACTCATGCTTTGCCAGGTCCTTCGGATGCTTCCAGTTGTGCCCCAGGCCGCCAGGCCAACGCTACCCTTGGGGCCTGCGACCCATTTGTAACAACGGGTGTCAGCGCTGAGATTCCAACAAGGCGCGGCGCAAATGTCCCCCATCTTTTTTCGATGCCACCGAGGTCACTTATGTTGCGCAGACCGTGCAATTCAATTAATACGATCACATGCTCAACCGCAATGGCTAAGAAAGTATCCCTAGCGCTCCCGTGTACTTTCCTTAGCCTCACAAAAAGAAAGACAAAGAAGGTTTTACTGAGCTGGCCTGTTAGTTTAGGCAGCTTAATTTTCCGAAGAAGTGTGGTTAGCGCAAGCCGACTTCATTGTCGATGCAGTTGAAGGCAGCGAAGTACCAACAGGCATTATTCTAGCCTGAGGGTCCAGTCAAGCACGAAGTTGTCGTCCAAGTCATCCACGCTCGCTGAGTACAGTTCGGTGTATGGATTCGGCACCGCCAGGTCAGCTGCTCCACTTCACGGATGCAATTAACAGCCGAGGCCGGCGGTGGGGCCAAGTCGACGATGTGCGCCTCCCATTCTACTTCCAGTGTGGCCAAGTAAAACAACGGTAGCCGCCGGATGAACATAAAGTGTTCCCAAAAAGCAATAGGAGACCCTCGCAAGAATCCTGCATAATATTTATTGGCGTGCCAATTGACACTCAGCTAAGGGCAATTAAATGGAACACAAGTTTTACAATGGCTGTTGTAAGGGGACAGCGCACAAGTCGCTGTTACGCTATTCTTGAGGCTTCTGCGCCACACCGCACGCCCTTGACGAGGTCGCGATTCTAAACAGCGCGGGGGTGCGAAATGAGAGAAAGGAAAGAGGATGATTCACATTACTAAATCTTCTACAACCATGGGCTGCGGTTGCTCATTCTAAACCGCGACAAAGAGCATTCATTAATGACTGGAATGTTTCAACGTGTTATCGCGAACGTTATTACGAATGGTATTGCGAATGCTACTAGAATTTTATTACACGTTGATTCAATAAGCTTGAGTTGTTAGCGAAGCATTTGCCTTGTCCGTTTCTCTGTCTCTTTGTTCTGCGTTTCTACACGCTGCTTTCAACATTGCAGCCACGAATAGAAACAGCAGAACCAGGCACGTACCCAAGGGGGGGCCCGGGGGGGCCCGGGCCCCCCCCGAAATCAAGTGGCATACCCCCCCCCCCCCTCCCCACCCACGCCACCACTCCTCACACATTCCTAAAGCGCCGCCAGATCAATGTTGAGACTTGGCAGCTGTTCATCGGTCAGCATTATGCTGCCTTTTTCCCTCCTTCTAGATGGCGGTAGTTATCGACATCTCTTGTAATGTGAAGGACGGTTTTCTCATAGATTCCGCACCCGCGCGATTAACTCGATATGCGTTCAGTTGTCACCATCTATTCAACCGTCACGCGCATAGCTGTTGCTTTTGTTAGTTCAACCTTCTTTGTTTAGGCTGATCCTGGGACCAGGAGAGGGATGCGGCTGTTACTCAGCTGGTCTGTACTCTCATCGAACGAGTTGCGGCCGGAGAAAACGCCAGTTGCGTTTAACTTATCCCTTTGCTTCATTATTTCCTTGAGTTACGGCTCGCCGCGACGCTGGCAGATGCGCCGGAAGCGCTGCCCGGAACCATATACACGTGATATGGGTTAGATAAGGTGGGAAATAAAATAATGTGAAAGAGCGTCCATCATGAAACCCTGCAATAACCCTTAAACCCATAAGCAAGATGACTGTCGCCCGTTACCTCGTCTGTCTTTCCCTAATTGTATAGCACTTTTCGTGCAATATTGGCAACTGGAAACAAAAATCGCAAGGAGTTGAGAAATTAAGCGATCTACTAAGGGAGAGAGCCAAGGCCAAACTGCGAGCAAAAGCGAATAATAAAAAAGTTAACCGTTGTTTATGAGAATATTTATAGATCAACATATTTTTATTTAAGAAGGAAATAGAGAAAACGCCGCCGGAAGCGGAGAACAATTGCTTGTTTTGAATGACGCTTCTACAGTTACCGGTCGAATCGCCTCACGTAGCCGCTTCTCTGCTGTGCTTATGTGGGTGTTTTTCTAACCTATCGCGGTGAGCGCAGTACGTCTAGAATCGCAGAGTCCTGCGCTCTACGCGGTTGTACGGGACTGGCGGCCGCACAGCGTTACGCAATTCGCGGAACTGTCAAAACTGATCAACAAGGCGAAAATAACTGATATTCGAAACTATAACATGAGAAAGACTGAAGAAGCCGTAAAAAATGAACGCAGCCTGAAATCAGTAAAAAAGAAACCTGGCATAGGACAAACCATGATGTATGCACTAAAAGATAAGAAGGATAATATCATCAGCAATCTCGAAGATATAGTAAAAGCAGCGGAAAAATTCTAAGCTGACCTGTATACAGTACCCAGAGGAGTCACGATACGTCACTTAGACACAGTAATGAACAGGATACAGAAACTCTCCTATAACCAGCGATGAGTTCAGAAGGGCCCTGCAAGACATGAAACGATGAAGAGCGGGAGGAGAAGGTGGAATAACAGTCGATTTAATCAAAGATGGAGGAGACATAATGCTTGGAAAACTGGCGGCTCTTTATACGAAGTGTCTATCGACTGCAAGGGTCCCAGAAAACTGGAAGAATGCAGACATTCTATTAATCTACAAAAAAGGAGACGTTAAAGAATTGAAAAATTATGGGACCATTAGCTTGCTCCCAGTATTATATAAAATATTTACCAAAATAATCTCCAATAGAATAAGGGCAACACTGGATTTTGTCAACCAAGGGAACAGGCTGGCTTCAGGAGGAGATACTTTACAATGGATCACATCCATGTCATCAATCAGGTTATCGCGAAATCTGCAGAGTACAATAAGCCTCTCTATGTGGCTTATATAGATTACGAAAAGGCATTTGATTCAGTAGATATACCAGCAATCGTAGAGGCACTACGTAATCAAGGAGTACAGAACGCTTACGTAAAAAACGTAAGAAGCTTGGAAAATATTGCTACATGCGTGTGGTATTTGTTTGTTTGAACGAGGCGCGTAGGCGCCATCACTCCAGAAATGAGGAAGAACGAACTGGGCTCGCGCTGTGAATCTAACCGGTCAGCGCTGCAACCGTTGTTGTAAATATAATCTGTAAATAGTTTCTCGTCTTACTGACTCGTCCTTCGCGTAAGATTATCTACAGAGGTTCTACAGCTACCTTAATTCTACACAAGAAAAGCAGGGAGATACCTATAGAGAAAGGGGTCAGACAGGGAGACACAATTTTTCCAAAGCTATTCACTGCGTGCTTAGAATTCAAGCTATTAAACTGGGAAGGCTTAGGAGTGAAGACCGACGGCAAATATCTCAGCAACCTTCGGTTTGCCGATGACATTGTTCTATTCAAGAACAATGCAGACGAGTTACAACAAATGATTGGCGACCTTAACAAAGAGAGTGTAAGAGTGGGGTTGAATATTAATATGCAGAAGATGAAGATAATGATAAATAGCCGGGCAAAGGAACAAGAGATCAGGATCGCCAGTCGGCCACTAGAGACTGTGAAGGAGTACGTTTACCTAGGTCAATTAATCACAGGGAACCCTGATCATGAGAAGGAAATTCACAGAAGAATAGAAATAGGTTGGATCGCATACGGCAGACATTGCCAGCTCCTGACTGGAAGCTTACCATTATTATTGAAAAGTAAGGTGTGCAATCAGCGCATTTTGCCAGTGCTGGCATATGGGGCAGAGACTTCAGAGCAAGTTAAGGACCGCGCAAAGAGCGATCGAACGAAGATTGCTAGGCATAACATTGAGAGAGAAAGAGAGCGGTTTGGATCAGAGAGCGAACGGGTATAGACGATATTCTAATTGACATCAAGAGGAAAAAATGTAGCTGGGCAGGTCATGTAATGCGCCGGTTAGATAACCGTTGGACCATTAGGGTTACAGAATGGGTACCAAGAGAAGGGAAACGCAATCGAGGACGACAAAATAATAGGTGGAGCGATGAAATTAGGAAATTCGCGGGCGCTAGTTGGAATCGGTTGGCGCAGGACAGGGGTAATTGGAGATCGCAGGGAGAGGCCTTCATCCTGCAGTGGACAAAGAACAGGCTGATGATGATGATGATGATGATGATGATGATGATGGAGGTCGTGGGCCCCCCCGAAAAAAAATCCTGGGTACGTGCCTGAGCAGAACATTATAAGTCGTAGACAATGAGAAACAAAGCGCACTATAGACTCATGCGAAATCTTTCTCGTCTCACAATGCACTTTCACTGTATGGCCAGAGACAAGTGTGAAAATATAACGCTCCGTTAAGAGTACGTATACCAACACTGATGTACCAACAAATTTGTAATCAATGCTCCTCTATAAAGAAGCCTACCATATAAGTCCCGTACCACCTGTACAGTGATCCGATATGAACGCATTCGAGTCGATCCTACAAAACACATGTGACAAAGTGGGAGAATGTGGTGTTATAGCATATATGCAAATTACCCTCAGACCAAGCTTGTGGCTTTGTTACTATTGATCGAACCTGGGCAAGAGAGAGAGAGAGAGAGAGAAGAATACAGGAAGGCAGGGATGTTAACCAGTCAATAGTCTGGTTGGCTACCCTACACTGGGGGAAGGCGATATTACCTGGGCAATATTACGGATATTGTTTAGGACCTTCCTTCCTAGGACCCTGCTTCACGATTAAGAGTGTCCAGAGAAGAGCTTTACGCTTTATTTACAATTTCTCTGACAGAGAATCTGCGTCAGGATCGTATATGCAGTCAGGATGAAGACCTGTCGACTATGAGTAAAGTGAAACGAAATAAATTTTTTCGGTACGGTCGTATTAAAAACTGACGATTATTTGCAATTTCATTACAGTCGTGAAGTGCGACAGAAACACACATAATTAATTTGCGAGTTTAGTTAAAAGAATGCATGTTCTAAAAAATATATTACGTGAAATCGGTGTGAATGGAATGTATTGCTGCCATTCCTAGCAGATATCATGATTGAAACCTATTCCTGTATCAAACTTGATGAACAGTTCTCCTTAAGACGTAATTAGTACTTTTCAAGTGATTTAGTTTGCTCATGGCACCTGATGACATTCTCTGGTTTCGTTCCTTCTTTCTATCATGCCTTCGCTTTTAATTGCGGTGGATCGTATGCGTGAATTAGATGTGCGGTATCATAGCGCATACGGCTCTGTTTAGTAATAAATGTATGCTGTCAAAAAGTTATATAAACGTGATAACTTTTCAAGACGAACTCTCTGGTTTCCGCCGCGAACAAACGCGAGTTTCCCGCGAGTCGTTACACAACTTGAGAGCGGGAGAGGGTTGCGATGTTCGATGTGTAAGTCGCGCTTTCATAACGCTTAATGCCACATCGGCATAATGCACGCCCTTGATGTCTCCGAAGATTTCCGCCGCTCGTGCGATGGTAATCGGACCCGATGCGACCTTGACATGCGCAACGCAGAGCATTTGGATTTGATGTCCTCTTTCCCGCCCCCACCGGTTGTTGCAACAATCGAAGAGGCACGCGAGTTTTGCAAATTAGCAAAACGATCTTCTCTTCCTTGTGTCAGCTGTTTTGCAAATGCGAATTTGCGCAGCTCAAGAATGTTGGATGACTTGCCATCAGGAAAATTCCGACACAGCGCAGCTCGCGTCGAATTCGTACAGTTCCTTGAATAATAAATTGTCTCTAATAACACCAAAGAAATCGCGCGAACGACGCAGACGCCCGAGGTGGACGCCAGACTGCTCAAGCTGTGGGAAGCTAGACGCGGGCTCACCAAGAGGTGGAAGAAACAAAAATACAACAGGAAGCTAAAGATAAAGATAGCAGAAGTCACAGCGAAAGCAGAGGAGTACGCGGTGCAATTGGCAAGGCAAAATTGGCAGCAATTCAGCGATGCCCTCAACGGAACTTTGAACACAGCGAGGACGTGGCATATCCTCAAGGCTCTCATAGATCCGACCAAGACCAAGACAGAAAACAACAAAACCATCTACCGGTTCATCCACCAGTTCGAGGGACCAGACTCGGAACTCCTGGAGAAGGTACGCGTTAAATGCTTCGGGGACACAAACCCAGCAGCTTACGCAGAGCGCTACCGAGGAAGAGAAAACGTTAACCTGGACAGACCCATCACGTGAGAAGAGGTCTACGCAGCGATTCGAAGCACGACCAGAAACACGGCCGTGGGTGCAGACAAGATAAATAACGCACTCATTCGCAACCTCAGTGAAGAATTAGTCGCAGAATTAACCGACTTTCTCAACAAACACTGGGAAGCTGAGACCGTCCCCGAGGAGTGGAAGCATGCGGAGGTAGTGATGATTCCTAAACCGGGCAAGAAACTGCAAATTGAGAACCTCAGACCGATTTCGCTCACATCGTGCCTGGGAAAACTGTAAGAACGAGTGGTGACGCTGAGATTACAACAGTACATGGAGGACAACGAATTGTATACCCACAACATGTTTGGATTCAGAGCAAAATTATCGACCCAAGACGTACTGCTTCAAATCAAAGAAGAAGTACTCGGGAACGTCCCCAGGAGCGGGGAGAATATAATAATGGCATTGTATATCAAGGGGGCTTTTGACAATGTAAGCCACGAAGCTGTCCCCACGGGCATGAACGACCTGAACTGCGGGAGGAGAGTCTACGGCTACGTCAAAGCCTTCCTTTCAAACATAACGGCAACGATTGGCCTCGGAGGGCTCCGATCAGAGAAGTTCCTTACTCCAAACAAAGGGACGCCTCAAGGGTCGATCATCTCCCCCACGCTTTTCAACATAGCAATGATTGGCTTGGCAAAACAGTTAAAAGAAATCGACGGCATACACCATGCCATGTATGCCGACGACATCACCATCTGGGTTAACACAGGCTCGCTCAGACAGAAAGAAGAGAAGTTACAAGAGGCAGCCACCTGCGTAGAGGACTACGTCAGAGCAAGAGGGCTAGCCTGCTCCACTGAGAAGTCCGAGCTCCTGAGAGTTTGGAGAGGAAAGCAAAACCGCACAGTCCCCACCAGCGACGAGTTAAAGCTCAACGTCTACCTCGAGGGGAAGCCGATACCGGAAAGGACGCTCATCAGAATCCTGGGGATGTGGATACAGTCAAACCAACGCTGCACCCACACCCTCGCCCTACTCAAGGCATCCACCCTACAAGTGGCCCGCATGATCACGCGCATCTCACACAGACGCCACGGCATGCGAGAGGAGGACACACTCAAGCTGGTGAGAAGCTTGGTCGTCAGCCGAGTGGCATACAGCCTCCCATACTACAATCCCATCAAGAGTGAGGTACAACAGGCGGACGCGATTCTACGCAAAGCCTACAAAACCGCACTCCACCTTCCCCACAACACCTCGACCGAAAAGCTCCTAGCCATAGGACTACAGAACACCTTCGACGAATTGAAAGAGGCGCAACTAGTCTCCCAACATCGCAGACTACAGCAGACCCCATCTGGCGGGGAGCTCCTGAAGAAACTAGGCTGCGCTGATCAACTTCAAGAGATACAGAGGACCGAAACAATTCCGGACGAGTATCGCAACACACTAAAGGTAGCACCCATACCCCGGAACATGGATCCCAACCTACACAAAGCACGCAGAGAAGCGAGGGCTGAATATCTACAAAAGACACTAGCACCCCAAGAAACGACGGTATATGTGGACGCAGCCACATACGCCAGAGCAGCAGGGCAGAGCAAGAGCAACGCGGTAGCAACGGTGATTGATTCGAACCTACGCGAGATCACCAGCGCATCGCTACAAGGCTGTACGATAGTCGAGGCTGAAGAAGCGGCCGTCGCTCTAGCGGCAGCGGAGGGATATCGGTCTAAACGGTCTCTAACAATCCTTACAGACTCGCAAACAGCGTGCCGCAACTACCTACGCGGCAGAATAGGGCACGGAGCGCTCCGCATACTCCGCTCCGGAGACCACATAACACAACGACAAACAAAAGATGAACCAATTAGGCATACGATAGTATGGACGCCGGGACACACGGGAGTGGCAGGGAACCAAGAGGCAGACAGGATAGCTCGAGGGTACACTTATTACCGAGCATCCAACGTAGGCGACCTCGAGGAGACCGAACCTGTACCCCAAGACTATTCGGCGATACTAAATTACTACAAGGGCTGCAGAAAGCGGTATCCACCACCGCACAACTCCCTTAGCAGAGAGGACTCTGTCGCGTGGAGGCAGCTACAAACGGGCTCGTACCCGAACCTAAACGTACTCAGCAAAATTTATCCCACACAATACAATGACAAATGCCCCTGGTGCCACGAAACACCCACGCTGTATCACATAACGTGGGCATGCCAGAAGATAGACGTGGTACCAGTTATACCAAACCCGAGTGCGGAGCAATGGGAGGGAGTGCTCTCCAGCGATCGCGAGGTCGACCAAGAAGGTCTGATTCGGCGAGCACAACTGGCAGCAGCATCCAGCGGAGCCCTGGACTAAGGGCAACCGACCATCGTGCTAGAAGATGGACGATTCCATGTGAAGACCGCAGAAGACCAGCGAATCTAGAGCTGATAATGTTTTTCACTCACTCACTCACTCACTCACTCACTCACTCACTCACTCACTCACTCACTCACTCACTCACTCACTCACTCACTCACTCACTCACTCACTCACTCACTCACTCACTCACTCACTCACTCACTCACTCACTCACTCACTCACTCTAATAACTGCTAAATCTCATTATTGCAACTTTCATCACATCAAAACGTTGCATTTGTGTGCGTAATCTTATTCTTCATCCTTTCTTTTTTTTTTTTGTCATTCGCACATACTTTGGCTTCCGTGTTTCCATGGGCCTTGAGTGCGTGTAAATCCGTGATGTGCTTCGAGCGTCGCACAAACGAGCGACGTCATTTCTACCTCCACAAGAACATTAGTACTTGCGAACTGTTCAGGCACATTCGTCTTTGCGTTTGTGTTGTGGGCGTATCGATGGAGGGATGCTATGAGCCTCCCCTTTGGAACGGGGCGCCGGGTTGCGTCCCCAAGTCTTTTTTTTTTTCATATTTTGCCTAATGTCTCACCTGTCCTATTTTCCTTTTTTTTTTTCATGTAAACGTACGGGGGCGCCTTTCACCGACTGTTGAGCGAACTGCTGCGTATGCTGGTTTGGGCGAGTTAGTAGCATTCCTTGCCGACAGGCTTTTTACGTAAAATGCTAGGTGACGGTGACAGCAGACGACATTGACACAGTATACCAAACACGCCCTGCACTTGTGCCTATCTCGTCTCTCGTCACCCCCCGGCTAGTTCGCGCGCAGAAAAAAAGAAAAGCCTGTTGTCAGAGAACTACCGCCCGTTGCATGCGCATGGCCGGAGCTTTGGTGCGCGTTCTCGGGATGCCCGGCTGTCGAAGCTAGCCGTTATCCACGCACTGCAAACCGGTTTGCACCCTTAAAAGTGTTTTCTCTCTATAAATTACACCCTTACACTGGTAGGCGTGTAGGAGAGTGAGCTATACATTAATTTGCACTCTCAAGGACCCTTAACGGTGCAAATCGGTTTGCAGTGCGGGTAGGAGATTAAATTTTGGCTGTTTGTGGTATCGCTGCATTTCTCGAAGGTCGCGGTCCAGTTCAAGGACCTACGTACTCGATAACTTTAAAAATTGTTGTCAATATATTCTGCTTCTTCCTTGTTTCCGTTACAATTTTTGCACCTTTTGGTGCCCATCTGGCAATTAGAGGAGTAAGCGGAGTGGTATACAGGCGCCAACATGCCCTTTTAACACATATAATTACAAAAAAATAGCGCTAAGCGCTCGATCAGGGTTCCCATTTATCTAGTTCAAGGCCGCTAAAAAGTTGCGCGAGCTGGGTCTGGTCCACCGTGGTTATCGTGAATGAATGGTGTAAATTGTGGTGATGCGACACTGAAATTCCTGATGTGGCAGTTCAACTTTCCGTGGGGTTTTTCTTTTCTTCTTCTTGAAACGGCCGTTTTAATCAGAAAAGCGTTGAGGCGCGGTATTTTGTGGAAATATTCACGGTTGTAGTTTGCGTACTAAATCCACTTATTCCACAAAATGCGCCCCATGACTGTCTAAGTCGAAAACCTCTACAATGAAACAAACTGCATAGTGAAAGATTCCCTACGTGCCGGCCTACTTCCTTTCTTTTTTTCGTATACATTTTGAACGTCTCTACAGCAAGGACACGAACAACGACTTCGTTTCTCAAACGAAAAAAAATACTTGTACCCGAAAGCTGCTGCGTTGCTTTACAACGGACGCAGGTAGCGGTGCCACCACTGCCCACCGTAGCCGCCACTGAGCTATGGATGGATGGATGGATGTTATGAGCGTCCCCTATGGTGGGTTGCTCCACCAAGCGCTTATTTTATTGCCTAATCTCCTACCCATATATGTTAACAAAGATAAAAAAAGCACGAATAATTATTAAAACCAACGTTTATGAACCCGTTTTGTGAGCTTTGTCTTTGTACACTTCCGTTGTTTGTCGTTTCTCTACTTTTCTTTCACCAATCTTCCAATCGTGTCTTACTAATCACTATTGCGGACGTGTTTACTTTCCCCTTGATCTCACTGAACCCAAGCGTTTCAAGGATGCCAGTGATTCCTAAATCGACCACCCTGCAGGTATCTTCACATCCTAATACAACATGTTCCATCGTTTCCCTAGCTTTACCGCAGCAGGCACATGCTTCTTCTTCCGTCTTATATCTCGCTTTAGAAGTGCCTGTTGAGTTATCATAAATTGTTTCTTTCCGAATTTCGTTCTTTCCCCTGAAGAAGTTACCCATGGCACGTTGCTTTTCCATTGCCGCTGCCCATGCGATTATCTCAGCCTTTCTTACTTTCCGCTTGACCTTATTTGTTGCTGTGTTACTCACCATACAGGCCGCATACTTGCTGGCAAGCTTCCTAGTTCTTTTCCGCCCCTGTGAATCAATGTTATTCCTGCACAAATATCTGAGCGATCTCCCAGCCAATTTACTTTCTTCCATGTTTCTCAGTCGTTCTTCACAATTAATTTTACTGTGAGCTTCCCTCCCTTCAAAACTATTCCAGCCCATATCACCCTGCACAGCTTCATTTGTATTCTTCCCGTGAGCGCTCAATGCGAGTAGTCCCACTGACCTTTGGTTGCCGTGGAGTGCTGATCGTACCCCTGATTTCAAGCAAACAACCGCATTTCAATATGTAAGTCCTGGAACCATTACACCTTTTCAAATACCCTACTCTGTGTTCATTATGGCCGCATTTCTCTTCCCCTTTTCTGTTATTGTGTTTTCATGTGTTTCCATATATTTATTGCCTTAGTTTGTCCATATACAAAGGTATTTATATTCTTTTACGCGATGTATTCCCTGGCCCTGTGTTGTCACTGTCTGTTCGCTGTTTTCATTGAATACCACAACACATAATTTTTAACGCTAAATTTCAGACCTAACTTATCGCCTTCCTGTCCATAGATATTAGCCAGATGTTGCATGTCACTTTGCTTGTTAGCTAGCAACACAATGTCATCCGCATAAAACGAACCTGGAAGCTCCTGCTCTAGTACTGTACCCGCCTGTTGGTATGAGAGATCAAACCCGATATTACTTCTTTCTAGCGCCCTTTCCATCATTACCATGTACATCATAAACAGCAGTAGGGATAAAGGGCACCCCTGCATCAGTCCCTGGTTGATATCAACTTTCTCCTCACTCCTCATCCCTTCCCATTCAACGCAAACGGTATTTTCTAGGTAAATCTCTCTCAAAACCTTTAGACAATCGTTACCTAAGCCTTCCCCTTCCAGAATATCCCACAAAATGTTGCGGTTTACGTTGTCATATGCTCCTGTACTGTCTAAAAAGACAACAAATAACGGTCTCCTTTCTACTCTTGATGTTTCAATATACTAAGTAAGAACAAATAAGTTATCCAAACGCCTACCTATTCTGAAACCATTCCGAAATTCTCCCAAGATGTCCCTATTCTCTGTCCATGCTTGAAGTTTTAACTTAATTGCCTACATTGCTAACCTGTATATTATCGATGTAATGGTCAACGGTCTATACGAGTGAATTCTATTTTTCTCCCTGTTATCTTTATAAATTAAATTGATTCTACCTTTTTGCCAACTGACTAGTATTCGTCTACCTTTTATACTTTTTGGTACTGATTTCACGAGAGCTTCCTTACTTTTTGGTCCTAGTTCTTTAATCAGCCTAACGGGAAACTCGTGCAGCCCTGTGACTGTGCGCTCAGCAATTTTCTCTTCGGCTTTCTTCCAGTTGAAATTTGTCAGCACCAGCTCCTTTTCCATCTGGTCCTCTTTCAGGCCCCTTTTCTCCTCAACTACAACTTCGTCATTGGCTTGGAATGATTCGGCTTTTATTTTTTAGATGTAATTTAATGCCGCGTACCCTTCCATATTGTTTCCATCTTGGTCTAGGATATGTCGTTGTATTGTTCCAGACGTCGTGCCAAATAATTTTACTTGGTTCCAAAATATTGTAGGTGCAGTGCGCATGGGAAGCGCCCCCTGTGGACGCCAAAACAAACAGCATGTGGCGAGGTCCGGACTTCGCAGAGGTTACGATATTCCCCTCATCTGGATCCATTGACTTCATCGACTTGTAACAGATGGTAGCTATAAAAAGACACGATCTAAATGGGAGGCTGCGAGGAACAAGCGGCAAACTCAGACTGCTTATTCACCGGCAAGAGCCACTGAAAAAGTACGAAATGCATGACACCACGAGCATACGTTAGAGAACAGAGATGCCACAACGGTATCCACACGTGTGCTTCTAGAAAAACGCTCTCTCTCTCTCTCTCTCTCTCTGTTGGACAGGTTGAAAGACGGATCGCCTACATAATGACGGCGACTCGCTGATGTTAAAAAGGTGTCCTAACGTAGTGACACACTGCGTTCGAGTGGCTACTACTGCCGAGAATTTTTATCTCGCCAAGTCGGGGATCAAGAGTGCATGTGTTACAATTCTCAGCGAAATTGGTATTTTCCTTCACCTTTTTGAAATCTGCGAATCTTGTTTCGCCCCAAGCAGCGTCCAGTTTAGTCTACATAGACATAAGAAATTTCTCAAGTCTTCACGGGAGGTATTCTGTAGGAGTCCACCTTGTAGACTGTCCATTTCGGTAGCTGCTGATCTGCTGGGGCCGCTAGTCTCCTCCTCTCTCGTACAGCCGCATCCAATCAGCAGCGGCCCAAATGGACAGTGCACTAGGTGGACTCTTACAGAATATCCCCCCAGAACTGAGGGACCAGAGCAGAATCTTACCACTGCGTCGGCTTTATCAACAGTGTAATTTCTCTTCTATTCATCTTTTCCTCCTCTTTTGCCTTTCCCCCGGTGCAGAGTAAATAGCTGGGCTCAGTCCTTGCTAACCTCCTGCCTATCATTTTCCCTTTTTAGTCTCTCTTCCCGCAAATAAGTGGCATTCGGTATACCACGCCAATAACGTCATGATACGCTCGAAAATGACAAACGACGACGTCGTCGAAGCTATCAAGTGTCGGAAAAAAGGCGAAGGTGGACAAAGGCAGCCAGCGAAAAGGCTGCAGACGAACCGAGAATTTCGACAAGGGTGACAACAGTGTCACTCGCTAGCGCACAGCTGCAGTTCGCGTCACTTCCGCGTTTTGCTGTGGACCATGTCGGGAACCGCAATGCCGCAAGGTCAGTTGCAGTCGCACATTGCGTCGGGTGAAGTGTGCACGGGAAAATCAGCGACTTCTTTTGCAATCTATCTGTTGATTACCACTAGCAAAAAAAAAAAAAAAAAAAAAAACCGAACCCACTTGTCTGCTCGACTTCGAGCGTGGTACGGTGCGCGATTCTTTACAACGAAGCCATCTCCGCGACGAAACATTTTGGAATGTCGAAGCGCTTCGTTCTGAAGACATTTGACTGTGCCTGTGAGGATAAACAAACGCACAGCTGTCGCAGCAGCGCAACAGTTCCAGACGACCTGTTGTTGCCCGCTTTTCACCCACCGCGGTGGCTTAGCGCCTATGGCGTTGTGCCGCTAAGCACGAAGTGGCGGGATCAAATCCCTGTCGCGGCGGATGCATTCGGATGAGGGCGAAATGCGAAAATGCACGTGTCGCGTGCTTTGGGGGCACGTCAAAGATCTCCCGGTGGTCAAAATTAATTCGGAGTCCACCGCTATGGCGTGTCTCATTATAAAATCGTGGTTTTGGCACGTGAAACCCCAGAATTCATTTCAATTCTGTTGTTGCCCCCTTATCTGCAGCGGTAAGACCTCCGATCCCGTCATCGGTGCCCAACTGGCCCAACCGCGTTTCTCGTTTACGAATGACACTGGCTTACGTGGAAACGAAAAGGATTTCACCACACACATCACCCCGACGACCGCAGCTCGACAGAGCGTCGTCAACAGAGAGCCAACTTTCGCAATCCCCTGCCAACGAGTCTGCCGCGTCGACGGACGGACCGCACGCGTGTCCGCAGCGTGTCCAGTGGAAAGGAGCAAGACGGCGACGGCGAGGGCGCGATGGAGGCGGTGAGTGCGGAGCAAAGGCCGCTGTGAGTCAGGGGACAGGAATTGTGTAAGGGCAGTACGTCGCTCGCGTTGTGCAACAAGTGACTCATCCCGGCGGCCGTTTCATACCTGGGCACTTTGCGGAAAACCTAGGCTGCTTACATACCTAAAGCACGTCTTGCATGAGATGAATTTTCGGGGTCAGTCGTGCGGGCACTATGCACAGGAAGCTGTCATATAGTTTATACTAGGGCGTCAATCATGGCGGCTCAAAATTCGATCCAATAATAAATTGATTGATTGATTGCCATCTATTAGGTTTTATTTCACAAAACCACAGTTTGGTGGTGAGGGACACCGAAATATTATTGGTGGGAACATCTTTTAAAAATAATTTTGACTACCGGCTGTTCCTTCACGCAGCAGCAGCAGCCTAATCTTCATGAACCTATTGTGTCGATTAACGCGGAGTTTCGTTTCCCTCTTTCCCGAGGTTTGGCGTTTGTTGTCGTTTCCACGCCGGATATACTTCTGGATATATACAACCATGTGATAGCTGCTGTCTTGCAGTACAAAGAACTTCGGCCTTCGATATGAACAGGAATAGAAACAAAAATTAACAAATAACTTCTAGGGTCTTAAGTGCCAAAACCACGACATGATCATGCAGGTGGCCGTAAAGGGGGACTCCGGATTACCTTTGATTACCTGGGGTTCTTTAACGTGCACTTAACGCACGGTAAGGGGCTTTTTGCGTTTCGCTCCCACCGAAATGCGGCCGCCGTAGCCGATGGATGCGATCCGGCGCACTTGTATTTAGCAGCGCGGGATAGACAACTCGCTGTTGGCTCCTTTCTGGCCTACAGTAGACAACTTGGGCCACTGGATATATAATACCCGACAAAATATGCCGCTGGATATGAGCCCCAACACGCAGCTTCAGCACTGGCCCCCTACACTTGCACATGCGCCACTCACTGCGTATCTGCTCGTTCTGGGCGAATCCGCCAGAATTGATGTGCAAGTGCGACACAAAGTAATAGAGTCGTTCACTGTATTGAGATATGTGTCTGTGTACTTCTCTGTGCCATGCACGTGTCATCAACATTTTTCCCTCAACAAGCATCGCGTATCGCCTTCGTAATCGCCACGCAGGCAACTAACAGCTATACAGGCTACGAGTCGGTGCTTGGGTAAGCCCCTGTACTCTTGCTACCTCGCTAATTTAAACAAGCTCTTTAGTCGTTTAGATTCCGGCACTGCGCTGGGTCCACGTGTTTTCTTTTTGTCGTTTTTCCCATCCCCATACTTGATCTTCGCCCCTACCTGCACGAACATTTGCTCTCGTAATAATACCTACGTTCATTATTCTAATTCTTGGTTGCGCAACTTATGGCATGCTGCCTTCGAGCAGATATTTAGCGTCCCGTAGCCAAACGGAGTTTTCTGTAGCATGCGACAATGAAATAAGATGAGCAAAACGATTTTGTTGCCATACCTGATACAAGCAATGAACAGTTCGCAGGCGTGGAGTGCGTTTAACAACAACAACAAGAACAAATATATATATATATATATATAGGAATGTGGGGTACATGTAATGAAGGCCCACTACCATGATCGTAATGGTTTAGCTACGAACGCCAAGACAATATTATTGGAGCAGCGTAGATATAACAATCGAACCCGCGGTTGCGCACTTTATGCATTACGACTCAATCTCGGCCGTATGCAATAGCGCCTTCAAACAGATGCTTTAGCTGGGTGCTTTTACCTTAATTTTAAACATTTCCATTCATTTTCTTGCGCGGAAGCGCACCGAGATTAAGCGTCAATCAAGATTGTTGATTCGTGAATGATCGTGATTCGAGAACGATCCTTGGCCGATACAAATAACAAAACCGCTCATACTAACGTGACCAAAGATTGACTGGCTGATTCTTGACATGCTGCAAGTACCACTCACGATGTCGGCATGCGAAGGCCACCACGTCACATCCATTCTAAAAAAAAGAGCGTTTCGGTTTGTCTCATAGTTAAAGAAACTGGAATGGTAATAGCGTTTCATTTTTGGTAAATTTCTCGCCGTAGGTGAAACACTTCACTTTGCTAAGAAACGCTCTCGCCATTGTGGCAAACAGCGGGACACGAAGTCTTCAGAAGATGTCGAGAACCTTTCAGCACAGTTATAATAGCGTTGCAAGTCATTCGAAAGTGAGAAACAGTCCCATCGGCTTCGTGGCCATTCCTCAGTGATGCAGGAACACTGCGATTCCATTGCGTTGCTAAAGATAATCGAACTACAGTGTTCACCGTAGCTAAAAACAATTGACGTGGGTGCAGCCGTTCGTTCCGTTTTAGACACCTCGATTAGGGCAAATGCGGAAACACGGCTAATAATGGCGTCAACCTGGCGTATCTCTTCGAAAGCAGTACACGTGTCGGTGAGCAGACGCTCGGTTTTAGGACTCGGCAAAAGAGCTGCATTAAATTGCCTGTGACGGAGGTGACGCACCGAACTTAAATATAATTTTAGCACAAACAGGAAAGGGCAAAATGGCGACGTGTACGCCACGTAGACACCACACTAACTCGACATCGCATAACGAGCCGACGTGCTGAGGGCAGAAACGAGCACGATGACACAAAGGGCGTACCGTATTTCGTAGCATGCAAAGCATCCGACGTCTCTCATAAAAGTTTCGTCCATGTTCTTTTTTTTTAAGTTGTGCAGCGCTGTTGCAGATAATATTGATTTTCACTTAATTACTTCCATGTTGCCAATATACTTCACCACCTGTGGGATACCTGATGATGTCGCTAGTTACGTTTGTTGCTGGTTCTGCTAAACGAGTTCTTTTGGTTTAGTAGAACTGCACTGCGATTTCGTGTCCAAATGATTTTTACGAATTTTATTGTATGCAGGTTGGCATATATGTCTTCAGATGAGCGCTGTCAAACCGGACGGGAAGGGGGGGGGGGGGGGCGAACGCACCCTTGCTCCCCCTACGTTTTTTAACAAACCGAATTTTTATGAAGCGAAGTTAAAAAATTACTGGAATTTCTATGCATCTTGTGGCAAACTTTCACGACACATGTCTTGAAACTCGTGTCACCCTCAGAAATTGTTCCAAGTGCGTACGACTTTCGAAGTCGCCGGCTACAATTCGCGGGTTGCAATATGTGCCGCCAAGTAATTATTTTAAAAGTTACTTATCGAAACTTTGTTAGTGAGTCAAAAAGTGATTTTGATTTCTTGTGTAATTAATGTCCGCGACTGAGAGTCATCTAGCTCAAGAAGAACTGTGCTGAACGTCCCAGTCGATTTCTAAAAAATTATGTTATCGATCAAAACAAAACACCACTCGGTATATTGACGTTTGTTTCTGCCATGGAACTTTCTCGATTTATTTTGCCTTTCATGCTTTCAATTTGAATTCAGACACTTCACTGAATGCCCAGGAGTTTATATGGTTGGTTAAGTAAAGTTATCAGGGCATAGCACGCGCCTATAGCTACCTAATATGGAACGCGAGAGAGCGATATCGCCAGAGGAAATAGTTATTACATTCACAGTGAGGGCATTTTTCCGGAAATGTAGTACAAAGTGTACGAGAATGTACGAGAAATTATGCAAAGTGTTTCTTTTTCCTATTGCGATAAACCAGCGAAAGGAGACGTCATTGTCAGACTCCGAACAAGTTGCGGCTCCAACTAAAGAACGTGAACGATTTGTCCCTTTTTATTGAGGCAACCGCGAACGATCGCTGAGATTCGTTTCCTGCCAATGGATGACTGGACAGTTTGTGCAACCAGGGTTCTAGGCCATTTGGCGTGATCCATTCTGCTGCATAACTTGCTCGCGCACGAAAGTGTTTTGTAATTTGTACGAACAGGTTATCCGCGAGGAATTAACCTTGTAGATGACATGGTGTTTACACGAGTCGGCTGCATTGCAGGCGAGTTTTGCCAATAGGCCTACAAAAAAAAAAAAAAAAAACTGAATTGTTGTCCTTGGAGGATAAGTACCTAAGTATTGCCGAAATTAGATGGGCAGAAGAAAAGAGAGAACAAATATGCTGAGTACGTGGAAAAAGAGAGGAAACAAAGCACGCAATACGTCTCTTACGTAGCCTACGTCTGACCATCGATAACGAGGGCTACGCAGAAAGGATGTGACCACAGCGTGACGGGGCAATTCGGAAACGGGCTTATTTGTTTCTAGCGTTGCACGCCTTATTGGCGCTTTCGCCTGTAAGAGGCGAGCCGTGGCTTTTTGCCAAGCAGTTCGCCGCGCATGATGGACTTCGATCAAGCTATAGATTCGGACTCGCCCGTACCTTAACGCGCGCCAGATCGTGCAAGAACACCTTGGCCGTTCGTCGCGCATTTCGTCACGGATCACAATGAGCATAGGACTGTTGACTGCTATCCACTAAAAAAGTCCTTTCAGTGAAAAAAAAAAAAAACCATAGAACGATCAGAATGCTTTGCGTGCACTTGTTAGTAGACGTCGTAAGAGTGGCGGATAGCCTGAAAACAAATGTACCAGTGGCGTAGCCAGAAATTTCTTTAGGGGGGGGGGGGGGGGAGGGGCTCACGTTGCAGCTCGGCCTCCTCCTAAGAAGAAACATTAGGTCGGATGCTCCTATCTAAATACATGTAGAAGGAGAATTCGTTTTTCTCGGCAACCACTGCACCAAATTTGATGAGGTTTGTTGCATTTAAAAGAAAGACAAATTCTAGTGACAGCTTGTTTCGAATTTTCGATTTAGGTCGTCAATGTTTTATTAAAAAGTGGCAAAAATCAAAAATTTTCAGAAAACGATACAATGAAGTTTACAACTCTGTAAATCAGCAATGAAAATTGATATAACAATTGTGTGAATTGCACATAACAGTACATCTACAGCGCACAAAATTGATATGTTACACATGAGTCTAAAAAAATTAAGTATTATGAAAATACGGCTTTTGCAGAACCCTTGTACATAACATAACCAATTCATGTAAGATACAAATAGACATATCGAATTTGTCCACTTTGAATGGTGTAATAGATGCTCTTTACAGAACCGCGATATCTGTTCTTGATGCAGAGCTATTAATTTGTAAACTTCGTGCTTCTATTTTTTTCGAAGTTCCGAATTTTTCAAAATATTTTAAACAATGTTCAGGCCGTAAATCGAAATTCCACTTGCAACAGACACTAGAATTGAACTTACTCTCTCAAATGCGACAAATTTTATTAAAAGCGATTCAGGAGTTATCTCAGAAAAGCGTTTCTGCGTTTTACATGTACCTGATAGACCGCGTCGCGGAGTTCGGCCCGAGCTAAAGCTTCCTGTTAAACAATTTGCCTAGGGATAAAATACATGAATAATAACTACATTGTCATTGCCAAAGATGTTGCAAACGAATTCTTGAACGCTACGCACTGTCAATACAAGTAAAATATGTATTTTTTCATAAGATACTATACTCGTATGTGCCAAAAATTGTGCCCAACATAACTGATGTCAATGCTTCCATGTTTTTTGTCTATTTAATAAGTAAAGAAAATATCACACGAACTTTAAAAATACATCAGTTCGAAACCAGCAAAGCATTGCATGCCGCTGATATGAAAAATGTAAAGGCCATGAAATGAACAAGTTGAGGACAAATATGTTAAGGAAACGTTTTCATTCAAGATCCTTATTTACATCCTATAGATTCCTATAGATAGGGCTGCTGGCATATTCTTGAACATATGCAACGGCCAGTGAAAAACATCAATGACGCTGTCATTTGTTCTAATGTATTACGCAGGAGCAGCTGTCACTGGTCGTGTATCGTGTGTAATTGCACCGAAATTATAGTCGCAACAGAGAGCACGTATAAAAAGCAGGAGTTCTGCCGAATATACGAGGGCGAGTCAAATGAAAGTGAGCCAATGCGAATATATGACAAATGGGGTACTTTGTTTAAAAGTAGCCTTCATTTGCATTTAGACATTTCTCACATTGAATAACGAGTCGCGTAATTCCCGTCTCATAGAGCTCCTTGGGTTGCTGCTTCAAAACGTCTGCAACTGACTTTCACGTCATCGTCCGAGACGAATCTGGTTCCCTTGAGCTGTTTTTTCAGTTGCCCCAAAATGTGGAAGTCGCAAGGCGACAGGTCTGAGCTGTGTGGCGGATGTTGCAGCGTGTCCCGCTTGAACTTTGCCAGTTTTGTATTAACCACATCAGCGACGTGGGGATGGGCATTGTCGTGGAACAAGATGACCCCATTCGTCAATTTTTCACGTGGTTTGTTCTTGATTGCGACACGCAGCCGATCCGGCGTTTAGCAATATCGGAAACAATTCATAGTCTCTCAAGATTTAGCAAATCTTATCAGTAATGGCCCCTGACGATCGAAAAATAAGAGTCAACAACACCTTTCCGGCAGAAATGACGGTCTTTGCTTTCTTTGGGCGTGGTGAATTCGAATGTTTCCATTATAAGCTTTGCCGTCGTGTTTCAGGCTCGTAGTAGTGGCATGATGGTTTGTCTCCGATCACAATTGCAGACAAGAAATCGCAACCCTTATTGTGATACCGGATCAGATGAGTAAAGGCAGCGCCGAACATCTCCGTATTCTGGCGGTGGTTCATAATCTTGGGCATCCATTGCGCACACAAGAGCCGATAACCGAGATGTTCATGAATTATGGCGTGAACGGTGACGGTGAACCAAACCGTGACTGATGTTCACACTCTCTGCCAGTTCATCGATGCTTATCCTCTGTTCTTGTGTCATCAGATAAGCAACCATTACAATTTTGTTAGGGGTGATTGCACGATGGCAACTTTCACGTCCTCCTTTCAACCATTTGTTATAACACTTCACAGTGGCCAATGAAACGCAATGTTCAATGTACACGGCAGTCATACGGTGACTAATTTCTTTTTGGGAAACACCTTCAGCTGTCAAAAACCTCACGGCATTACGCTGCTTCACTTCTGGAGCGTCCATTACGTCACGCAACCGTGTTCAACCCAGTGTATGAGAGCATTAAAGAACATTTATCCTCACACCTGCGTGTCACTTTTGTAAATGAGAGATGCCTGTGTGCTACGCGCAGGCCTTCCAGATAATGAACAGAACCATAATTGCACGGGGTGGGTAGGCTCACTTTCATTTGACTCGCCCTCGTACATTAGAAATGCGAAGATACAATGGAATACACAAATGCGAAGATACAGCTTGATAAAGGGCAAAAAAGTGCCACTGGAAACAAAGTTCATCGCACGTATACACAAAACCTCGGAACAAGATATCTAAACATACGTATAAGTCTCCAATAAATCTACCCAGCTAAGAAAAAGTCACGGTATATAATCGGTCAAGCAAGGCAAATAAACATGTTGCGCAATCACAGATTCACAGAATGCTAGATCCCTCCCCCATTCCATCCACTCCCCCCGATGTATCGTGCGCGACGGCAGGCGGCACGCTTGCTCCTCACTTTTCTCCCTTGCGCACACAAGATTGAGCCACCATCGTCGGCTCAGCCATCCCCCCCCCCCCGCCCACGCTTTCACTGGCACATAGAGCATACGGAGCGCGGTCGCGATGTTATCGCCTTTGGACTTTATACGAAACATGAGGGGGATGGCGATCACAGGAATGCGCTGAAGAGTCCCTATAATTGCTATCGCAATAATATAATAAGAGTATCGGGAAACTGAAGCGTTCCGTGGCTCATTACTTTCCCCCCAAAAAGTAACAAAATCGAACTTTCACCATGCGACAATTCTCTGCGCCGCAACAACGTAATTTTTATTTTCCTTTTGTGGGGCGGGGGCACCGTAGTAAAAAAATAACGCAAGGGAAAGTGTGTTGGTCACAATCGAATGCCTACTTTGAGCAACTAATGTGGCTATTAAAGGAATATCGAAGAAAACACGAGACGCTTGGTCCACCAAGAACCATGCGCATACTGATCGGTATCCTACACCGGCGAGGCAAGACTTCCTGGAGAGGTTGCGCTCAAGCAAACGCGGTGCAATTTGTCGAGTCCCCACAGTGATGGCGGCGAGCGATCATTGTTTCTTTTTCTCGTCTGCTAGCCAGAAAGCGTCCAAGAATCTGCCAGGAGAAAATGCACTCGGCCAAAGAAAACCAAACGCGCACCGAATTAAGTGCGCTGCGCCATGGTCGGGGCAACACGAGAAAAACGCATGCGTTCTGGCTGGCTGTGGCAGCCCGCGGGTAGGGGAGCGAGAACAAAAAAAAAAAAAAAATTGAAGAGGCTCAATGTGTCCTCGCGATTAAAATTCAAAGTAGAAAAAATAAATAAGAACGTAGTTACCTTGGCTGGCTTTAGTGTCTTCACTGGATGCTTTGGTGCAGGTGAAAAAAATTATTGATATTTTTTATGTGACATGACGGCACGAATGAACCACCACAACGCTTCGTCTCATCGGGCCTCGCTGCGGGCTTTGTCAACTTGTCTGATAGTGTGTTGATTTGGCTTGTCTCGTTGTATGGCCCGATGTATGACTTTGGAAAAGTTAATGCACCTTTGGCGTCAAATATTTATGGGAACATTAAACTTACAAAGTTCCGCAATTGAAAATCTAAAGCGCACGTTTGGAAATGTCAATAGACCTTTCACATCAAAAGTTTATGAGAACTTTATACCCATAAAGTTGCGTAGTTAGACATCCACGCGCTCCGTAGATTTCATGATAGAGTGTAGATTCCGCGGCCTCCGCGAGATGCCGTGGCCAGCCCCTTCGCCATCAAAACGTCCTTGAATCTTTGTGCTCGGATAGGGCTGCTTGCGTTTCTGACTCCCGGTGCATGGGCGTTGCCGCGAAATCAAGCCTGAGTTGGCCATTTTCGCGGTGAAATGGCTTTTCGAGCGTGAAAAAGACGTTCTAGACAAAATCCAGAATGATTTCTGGCGCCAGGGGTTGCTTTGGTAGGCGGTGCATGGACAGCACGAAAACATTTCGGGGGGGGGGGGGGCTGAAGCCCCATAAGCCCCCCCGGCTACGCCCCTGAAGTGTACGTAGCAATTAGCGAAGAAGTTGCAGGGCCAGACGCAAACAGAAATTGTCGCGAGCCGTACACTGGAAGCTGCGATAGTTACATTCTAGGAAAGGATAATCTAAATACCATGCGTTCTATGCAACTGTTTTTCAAGCCCCGTATACTTAGATTTAGGTGCACGTTAAAGAACCCCAGGTGGTCGAAATTTCCGGAGTCCTCCACTACGGCGTGCCTCATAATCAGAAAGTGGTTTTGGCACGTAAAACCCCATAAGTTTTTTGTTTTTCAAGCCGATCAAGGGCGACTCGGCTATCTGCCAGCATTTCTGTTGTCGCGACTCCCGGAGACAGGGTCACTCGATAAACGATCCAGGTTCGTGCGAAGACGCAGTTTAAATATAAGCACGTTAGGCGGCACGCGCTCACGTTTTTCTGACTCGCTGAAAGATGTGTCTCCTTCACTTATGGAGCTTATTGTTCCCGAATACCTCATTGGTATTCGAGTCAGCGCATATAAACTCATCATTTCTTCTCCTTTATGCGGCAAATGTGCCCTAGCTCTACGACGCCTAATGCGGATATTTATTAGCGAGAATTCGGGCTGCTGAACCTAATGCCAAATTCGAGCTGCTATGTTCGGATGAATATTAATTAGGTGTTTCCCTTAAAAGCGGACGACCCTGGTACTTGAAATGTGAAAATAAGGAAGGTTGGTTGGAAGGTTGAAATAAGGAAAACCAACAGAAAAAAAAAAGAAACAAAGAAAAAGCAAGAAAAGAAACCGTGCACAACCCACTCACTGTTGTAATCGATGTTATGGCGAGAATTTCGCAGGCACTTGGCTACCCAGCATTAAGGAACGACGTTGGGCTAGTTGGTGTTGCATATTTGGACGGGGTAAACAACACGTAAGACGAGGACACGTGAAAAAAAAAAAACGACAACACAAGCGCTGACCAGTAACCTTTACTAAGCAGTAGTGTTTCAGTTTCAGTTTATTTCTTTAATAAGGAGGAGACATACATGTTTACATAAGTATACAGAAGGAGGTCCCAGAGCATGTGGCTGAAAGGGGACCTCCTGTCAGAAAATATATACATTAAAGGAAATACAAGGCATAAAACAGCAATACAGTAGTCACTGTGAGGAAGATTATTCAAAGTATATGTACAAACTGTAAAGTAATATAAAGTCAATAGCTAGTCGTACAATTAAAACAGTAGTTTAAGGCATTCGCAACAGAACAAACCAAAATACTTATAAAGGCTATAAATGAGAGAAAAAAACAAACTAAAGAAAAAAGAGAAAAAAAAACGGCAAGGAAATGAGCAGGAGTGAAGTGCATAGCTTAGATATGTGGATTATTTTGGCTATCTAGTAGAAAAGTGTTGTCATTCTTTCCCGCCTCCTCGTCCTACGCGCTGTTTGCTACATGCAAATACCCAGCATTGTCAGGGGTCCAGCAAAGCCATAGCACGTAAGCCAATGTGTTTGCGTAAACTGAGCAGCTGTGTATGCGGGCCACGAGCGTGCGTGCCTGTGACGACCGCAGCACGACGAGGACCGCGTTGAGGACGATCCTCCATGGCGGCAACTGCATAATTTCTACGGCGGCCTAGTGAACGAGCGCAAACGAGAGATTGCGACGTAATCAGCGGAAACGTGCCATGCAATCGCACATATCTATAGATTTGTCACGTGGTGCCTGTAAGACGACGATGACGTGCGTACTCCAGCGAAGAAATGTCAAAGCACGGTAAACATGGCCGATCGTGATTTCTATGCAGCGTGCTACGAGGAAACTGTTGAAGAAAGTGGGCCAGTCCCGGCGACAGCACAGTCTAGCACGGCGTCTCATGGCGCGAGTTGTCACAAATAAGTCGGGAAAGGGGCCCGGGGCGCCCAGGCCCAGCGTTCTCAACAAAAAAAAAAGAAAAAAAGGAAAACTATGGAAGACGCATTTATAGATTGCTGGGGTGTAAAATTTCATCGCGACTTACGTCAGCGCACACTTGGAAAATAACTGCCCATAACACGGCACGGAATTCGATTCTCGACTGTAGACAACGAGGACGGCGTGCCTCACGCATGTTCATGGTTCTGGGCCTTCACAACCTCTGGGGAACAAGGATGCAAGTACGTCATGCCGACGTTGATGCACGTTCTGCGAGAAATGACTTCATTGAAAACGTCGCATACATCCGCAGAGGCCTACAGAGCTCAACATACTTTCTCAACTCTCTACTGTACTATCAAAACGAGGCAGCGTTTACATATGTACCTATATCAATATTTTTTAAGGAACCCGAACTCATTGCGGTATAAATAATCCTAATATGAGCATAAAGTAATATGAGTCCTGAATGTTATATTTATCTGAGAAAAATGTCCAGGGGTCAATAATAAATAATAAATAGAACAAATGAATAAATGTATGCGACCGTGGCGCCAAGCATGATGTTGCAGCATGTGTAACAAGGTGTCTGACGCTGAAGGGTATATCGAGTCTGCAAATTTTAGGAACATGGATGTTATTTTCACACCTAACTAACCAAGTCACACAAGTCTAGGAGGCAGTTACCGTTGTTCAGAGTAAATAGCGCCGCTTCATTATAGATATGTATGCGGAAATGCCACCAATCTACTGTAAATGATTTCGTGTTCAAGTGCAAGTGCAGACGTAACGGTTTACGTTGTAAGCAATGTGAGTGCCGCAACACCGGCAGCACACGCGGTGAAAACTCAGCAGAAGACAGGAGGCGGCGAATAAAAGCGGGCTTGACGAGTGCTAATTGGCGCACAAACTCTGCCACCCATTTTCCCTGCTGCCTTCCATTGTTCCGTTTAGTCTTAACTCTTTTCTGCATTCAAGCGTAGCGTCTTTGAGAGTACGACCACAGTGCCACGGGAACAGTGCATCTTTCCCGTCGCTGTCTCCGAGCTACTTCGTCTCGCCGCACCTGGTTGCGTAACTGTGCAGCTACGCGTATAATAACTTCACAATGGAGGGATTTTGTTAGAGCATACGTTCGGCACGTACGACACGCTCCGTGGCCACAACGTGTCATGGCCCCGGCTTGACTGAATATTTTCATTCCTGGACCGCGGGCCTTGCAGTATGCCTACGGTGCGTTTCAGTTTGTTTTATTAGATATAAGTCTATCCAAGTATAAAATATTGATTATAATATTAGTGACCTCTTGCGGCACATCGGTGTAGTTAGCTGGTCCCAAGACAGCTTTCCACGGGGCATAGATATCAATGGCAGGATGCGAACAACGTAGTGATTGTATCCGAGTAATGAAAATAGCACGAAAGTCGAATATTAGAAAGTACGGAATAGACGCCAAATTCAAAACAAGCACTGAAATACAAGCTCAACACGAGAAACAGCAGCAGGTATGAACTTGTAGCTGTTAACAGGCAAACGTTTTTTTTTTTTTAAGTCTTCCGGAACATACTGTAAGAAGGCGCTAATTTGACGTTACTATTCAAATCCTTCTATGTCTTAGCACCGAAGGGTTCGAGGGTCTGACAACCACAGTTAGTGCGTAGTTTGCGAAGAAGAAGCCGGTGTAGACCGTTTCACTGTGCAAAACGAAGACGCTTACACATTTTTCTGTCAATGCTACAAGCAATATTAAGACTGTGGACAGCTCTGGTCACTATATTAACATGCCCGTGGGTGTATGTACCGTTGTAATTCTGTGTGTTCACGGTGTGTCAGGTCATCTTACACCTTACAATTGGAAATATCACGCCAGAGCATCGGCCTGGTTGATAAGTCTAGTTTGTTGCCATCTACTCACGAGTCGAAAGCGCGCGCATACACCTGTTCTGATAGAGAGCAAGATTCTCGGACGTTCGTATTAGTCTCCTTTTCCATATTACATTTCTGAAATTCTTACATTCTTCTGTGTTCATTTCGTTTTGTTTTGCAAGCCAATGCGGTGCCGCTGATGCGTCGTACGCGGCATAAAGCAGGAAATAGGTATAAGCTGAGTGATCCTGTTTGTCTAACGTGTAGTGGGATAAGCCGCGTTTACATGAATGCGACAGAGGCGCATTGCATTTCCAAGCACATTTGGGAAAGGCGATGCGACGCGGCTGACATGTAGCGCATTAACTCTCGCGAGAACGTAGCGCCACATGGTGTGCAGCCGACTTCCGGTGTAATTGGTTTCCGGTAGTGGGCCGAGTGCACGTTGGTGACAGATTGCCGAGAACATGGCCGAGAAATAGTTTCACGTAGAGCACGCTGCGGCGAGCGAAGTTGCCGTGGGGGACGCCATTTTGCTTCTGCTTCGGGCGTTGCTGTCTCGCAGCTTCACCAGCGTGGCAGTCCCGCAGCTAATTCCTTCCCATAATTCCTAATGCGACGATGCTGCGTTTACATGCTCCGCGAGGGTCGACTCGCGCCCGTAAATCTACCCTCACCTGGCGCATTAATGCGATGCGCCTTCCTAGCGCATTACCGCTGTTTACATGCATGCGATGCGCTAGAAATGCGATGCGATGCGACACTGTCGCATTCATGTAAACGCGGCTATAGACCAAATGTTACATACAACTAAGTTCTTTATTGGGAAGTAGAGAGAAAAAGAGAGGGGGATAAAGGATTCTTTGTTTGAGGAAGGGTAGAGTTGTCTACCTGAGGTGAAAATGCTCTAATGCTCATATAGAGAAGGAAAGAGAAAGCGGGCATGGGGACTGACGAATGAGCACTTAGGTATGCGCTCATCCATAGTAGCGTTTCATGCGAGTATTTATTTTAAAGCGTTTTTTTCTGATAGAGCTCCTCATAGAACGCTACCTCTCACTTCATCATCATCATCATCATCATCAGCAGCAGCAGCAGCAGCAGCAGCCTGGTTACGCCCACTGCAGGGCAAAGGCCTCTCCCATACTTCTCCAACAACCCCGGTCATGTACTAATTGTGGCCATGTCGTCCCTGCAAACTTCTTAATCTCATCCGCAACCTAACTTTCTGCCGCCCCCTGCTACGCTTCCCTTCTCTTGGAATCCAATCCATAACCCTTAATGACCATCGGTTATCTTCCCTCGTCATTACATGTCCTGCCCAAGCCCATTTCTATTTTTTGATTTCAACTAAGATGTCATTACCTCGCGTTTGTTCCCTCACCCAATCTGCTCTTTTCTTATCCCTTAACGTTACACCCATCATTCTTCTTCCCATAGCTCGTTGCATCGTCCTCAATTTAAGTAGAATCCTTTTCGTAAGCGTCCAGGTTTCTGCCCCGTAGGTGAGTACTGGTAACACACAGCTGTTATACACTTTTCTCTTTAGGGATAATGGCAACCTGCTGTTCATGATCTGAGAATGCCTGCCAAACGCACCCCAGCCCATTCTTATTCTTCTGATTATTTCCGTCTCATGATCCGGATCCGCCGTCACTACCTGCCCTAAGCAGATGTATTCCCTTACCACTCCCAGAGCCTCGCTACCTATTGTAAATTGCTGTTCTCTTCCGAGACAGTTAAACATTACTTTAGTTTTCTGCAGATTATTTATATACCCACTCTTCTGCTTTGCCTCTCCAGGTCAGTGAGCATGGATTGAAATTGGTCCCGTGAGTTACTAAGCAAGGCAATATCATCAGCGAATCGTAAGTTACTAAGGTATTCTCCATTAACTTTTATCCCCAATTCTTCCCAATTCAGGTCTCTGAATACCTCCTGTAAACACGCTGTGAATAGCATTGGAAAGATCGTATCTCCCTGCCTGTCACCTTTCTTTATTGGGATTTTGTTGCTTTCTTTATGGAGGACTACGGTGGCTGTGGAGCCGCTATAGATATCTTTCAGTATTTTTACATACGGCTCGTCTACACCCTAATTCCGTAATGCCTCGATGACTGCTGAGGTTTCGACAGAATCAAACGCTTTCTCGTAATCAATGAAAGCTATATATAAGGGCTGGTTATATTACGCACATTTCTCTATCACCTGAGTGATAGTGTGAATATGGTCTATTGTTGAGTAGCCTTTACGGAATCCTGCCTGGTCCTTTGCTTGACAGAAGTCTAAGGTGTTCCTGATTCTATTTGCGATTATCTTAGTAAATAGTTTGTAGGCAACTGACAGTAAGCTGATCGGTCTATAATATTGACACGTGACTTATCTTTATCGGGCAACCACGTTTCGCCGCCTAACAAATGTAATTGCACAGCGTGGGACGCGCCTGCATGTATCCGAAGTTTCTGGAAAGTTATCGATGCTTCTATCCGCTGTCTGTTGTCGCCGAACCTTATGTTATCTGATTTCATCACCTGACGCGAATGGTGTAGAACTTTGTGGAAGGTACGCGGGTCCGAACGATTAGTCTGGAACATTCGACGACTGCTCTATGAAAGCCGACGCGCTTGACCCGCTGATCAGATTTCCGACGATCGCCGATCGTGTTCGCCGCTATCGTTGTGCTCTAAGTGTAGCCTGTTCTTGTGGGCACAGGTTCGCCCAATAAAAGCTTGTTTTGTATTCCACCGTATTGCTGCTTTCTTCACCGTCACTACCACGTGACAATATTTCAAGTCTTTGGCGTCCCCTTTCTTATGGATTAGGATTATGTTAGCGTTCTTCCAAGATTCCGGTACGTTCGAGGTCATGAGGCATTGCGTATACAGGGTGGCCAGTTTCTCTAGAACAATCTGCCCACCATCCTTCAACAAATCTGCTGTTACCTGATCCTCCCCAGCTGCCTTCCCCCTTTGCATAGATCCCAACGCTTTCTTTACTTCTTCCGGCGTTACCTGTGCGATTTCGAATTCCTCTAGACTATTCTCTCTTCCATTATCGTCGTGGGTGCCACTGGTACTGTATAACTCTCTATAGAACTCCTCATCCACTTCAACTATCTCATCCGTATTAATAATGATATTGCCGGCTTTGTCTCTTAAGGCATACATCTGATTCTTGCCAATTCCTAGTTCTTCTTCACTGCTTTTAGGCTTCCTCCGTTCCGGAGAGCATGTTCAATTATATCCATATTATACTTCCTTATATCAGCTGTCTTACGCTTGTTGATTAACTTCGAAAGTTCTGCCAGTTCTATTCTAGCTGTAGGGTTAGAGGCTTTCATACATTTACATTTCTTGATCAGATCTTTCGTCTCCTGCGATAGCTTACTGGTATCCTGCCTAACGGAGTTAACACCGACTTCTATTGCACACTCCTTAATGATGCCCACAAGATTGTCGTTCATTGATTCAACACTAAGGTCCTCTTCCTGAGTTAAAGCCAAATACATGTTCTGTAGCTTGATCTGGAATTCCTCTATTTCCCTCTTACCGCTAACTCATTGATCGGCTTCTTATGTACCAGTTTCTTCCGTTCCCTCCTCAGGTCTAGGCTAATTCGAGTTCTTACCATCCTATAGTCACTGCAGCGCACCTTGCTGAGCACGTCCACATCTTGTATGATGCCAGAGTTGGCGCAGACTATGAGGTCTATTTCATTTCTAGTCTCGCCATTCGGGCTCCTGCACGTCCACTTTCGTCTATCCCGCTTGAGGAAGAAGGCATTCATTATCCGCATATTATTCTGTTCCGCAAACTCTACTAATAACTCTCCCCCGCTATTCCTAGTGCCTATTCCATATTCCCCCACTGCCTTGTCTCCAGCCTGCTTCTTGCCTACCTTGGCATTGAAGTCGCCCATCAGTATAGTGTATTTTGTTTTCACTCTACCCATCGCGGATTCCACGTCTTCATAGAAGCTTTCGACTTCCTGGTCATCATGACTGGATGTAGGGGCGTACACCTGTACAACCTCCATTATACCTCTTATTAGGTTTCACAACAAGACATGCCACCCTCTTGTTAATACTATAGAATTCCTGTATGTTACCAGCTATATTCTTATTAATCAGGAATCCGACTCCTAGTTCTCGTCTCTCCGCTAAGCCCCAGTAGCACAGGACGTGCCCGCTTTTTAGCACTGTATATGCTTCTTTTGGCCTCCTAAGTATTATATCCCATTTACTGCCCTCTAATTCCTCCAATAGCACTGCTAGACTCGCCTCACTAGATAACGTTCTAGCGTTAAACGTTGCCAGGTTCATATTCCAATGGCGGCCTGTCCGGAGCCAGGGATTCTTAGCACCCTTTGCTGCGTCGCAGGTTTGACCACCGCCGTGGTCAGTTGCTTCGCAGCTGCTGGGGACTGAGGGCCGGGGTTTGATTGTTGTGTTCATATAGGAGGTTGTGGCCAAGTACTGCACCAGGGTGGCCAATCCTGCTCTGGTGAAGGAGTGCGTTACCGGTTCTGGTCACCGGGATCAGGCCACACTCCAGGCCTGTTTATGCAATTTTATCAACACGCGGATTTTTTTTTAATCCGGCGGAAAATTGTGCAGTACCGGGATTCGAACCACGGACCTCTTGCACGCGAGGCGGGTGTTCTACCTCTACGCCACCGCTGCACCCCTCATCCACCTCTCACTTCGTTTCGCCACAATTTCTGCTCTCTGATGAGGAGCGCAGTTCCGCATGTGTCACATGACAGAGTAATTTGCGATTGCCTCAATGCCCTATTTCCCCTGGCGTATTTGGATCTCAGATGGCTTAAGCACCTGATTTCTCAAAGTACTCCAACAGGAATAAGTTTCGAGCAGTAATGCAAGCAATCGTTTGCATTTTGCGGCTTCTATGAAAAAAAAGAAGAAAAGAAAAACGAGTTGTCCAGTGCGAGAGACGCACACACACACACATAAAAAAAAAAAAGAAAAAGCAACACGGTTCATGGAAATGCATTCGAAGCAGATACACCTTGCCCAATGAACAGTAAAAAGAAAAGAAAAGACGGCTCACAAGTGGTGCATTATAAATTGGTCCATTACCAAACGGTGTTCTTTTATATTAAATTATTTCTGTATTATTTTGCTATTTATAGTAAAACCGCGGCAGTCGATGCACTTAGCATGACACATACGTCCTAGGAACGGCAGTCTAAAGTGCTTGATATGCAGTACTCGGTGGCAGCAAAAAAGAAAATTGCTCCCCAAGCCCGTGGAGGATTCGTTGGCGCTGCACAAGGAAGAAAGCGGGATTGGAACTGCATAAATATTCATGGCTTTCAAGGACAGTTGTGCAATAACTACTGCGCCTGGTGCACTCGACGAGGAATTAATTGTGCAAAAGCGCTCTTGCAACATCTCTCGAACTGCTACGCAAAAACAACCACATTGAAAAGAATGCTGAATCGATTTGTGGGCTAGTGAGGAGACTCGGCCAGTTGCCACCATTTCAGTAGTCAACATAATCATGCTTTCTCTTGCGCGCAACAAGCACAGACTTATTTAGGAAGTTATGTGACCCGTCGTGGTACGTCAGTTGCCGCGGAATCATGATGATGGCCACTGAGTTGGCGGACGCAGATCCCGGCCCTGGCGGTGGCATAGCGATGCGGCCATATTACAAGAACCCCAGTGCGTCACGCTCTAAGTGAACTGTAAATAGGACAGGCTGTCGAAATTAATCCAGCTCCGCCCCCCGCTCTTAGCCGTTGAGTTACTATGGGATGTTAAATACTCATTTATTTTATTTTATAATGTAAGTTAGGTAACGTTAAGCATAGTGGCGACCTTCTGAAATTTACGCTCATAATCCGAGTATAATGGTTTGAAAGTATCACTGCTGTGTCGTCTGACGCCACGTCTCAAAATCCCACGTTATGTGATAAGCAATGTACTTTTGCAAAGTAAAACAAAACAAAACAAAACCGGCCAACGACAATATTTGGGGGGGGGGGGGGGGTTGCCCATTCTAACTAGTGCACTTGCTCGATAAGATGGGTATAAATATAATGAATATTCTATTCTAATCCTTGAGCGGGAGATAGGCAACCGTCAGCCAGCGCAACAACTCGAGCTTCATGCACGTGCATCGGTGGCAGGTGATGGCACGCCCGCTGACGTGCGGCGTCAAGTGCATCTCCACTTTATCTGTGAGGTTGCCAGGAGAAACGCGTACCACGCGCTTTACGTAACAAGTCTATTCAAACTGCTTAGAAGTGAACATTAGGCTGGGCAAAAGAGTGCGACAATCGGTTAGTTTGTAAATTGCCTCTTGTGCAGTGGGGAACAGCGTGCGAAACGGCAAATGAGACATGCGCACAGCACAGCGCTCGTGGGGTGTGTGCCTCAGTCCCTGGTTTGTCGCGCTGTTCCCACTTGGAAGGAGGGTGAATATTAGGCTGCTGCAGGTGTGTCTAACTATACACGGAATAACCAGGTTTGTTCAAGTACAGCTTCGTTGCTTTATCCGTTGTGTTTTTTTTACAAATGTTACTATTAACTACTAATAGCTAACCACTACTGCCAAGGTGGCCCGAACGATCGCAGCACCAGAGCTCTCTCTCTCTGGTAATTATCGTAGGAAATTCTCTGGCTCTACTGCAAGGCAACGACCCGTGATATCCACAACGCTAGCAATCCGACAAGCAGTGACGTAGAGTACCGTGTTTAGCCAACAAATAAACTGAGCCGGTTTAAAGCGATCAGGACAAGCTTCGCGCCGCCATCGAACAAGCGAACCAGTCAACAAACGCTTATTTATCTTATCACAAAGTCGCACGCCCATTTGTCGTAAAAAAAAGACCATGTTACCGGCCAGACCAGATCACATGGCGGCTTACGGGCAGGTGTGTATTTACATTTTCGCGTTGCGTTTTGTCACTGTCCTATGAAGACTGCAATTTTCGAACATTTTAGTACGGAAGAATGGGGCGGTATCTCTAATCTCTAAAACTGTAGGAATAATCTGACTGACACCGTAGTTTGTTCGCAAGTGGCTTTTTACGCCTCCAAATTTTTACGGTTTCTATATACGCCCCCTCCCCCCCCCCCCCACACACACACACTTAAAATTTTATAAACGATTGGGGATGGGCTTTCAGCCCCCATGACGGGACCGCTCGTGCGCAATGTGGAGCAAGGTGTGTGCAAACGATGTCTTCCGGTCGATGTTGCATAACAGCCTCCGTGTTAGGTTCGTAAAAAAAGAACAGGAAGAAAAAATTTGACGAGCCATTCAACCCTATGAAGGTGGATAACCAGCGAAGCTGTAGCACATCACAGCGTTAGACAAGGGTGCATGTAATTATTTTAATCATTTGGTAAGGGCAGTGACGAGTGCTTTGTGATTACTGCGATATTCACTGATTCGTTCGGTTACAACCTTAGACATAATCTTTGCCCAAGGTAAATCTATACACCACCGTTGTTGATTAATGGCTTGGATTTGCGTGGCACTTCAAACCAAACTATTGTAGCACGAACTGGGTGAACAATTTCTTGTCTGGTTTTAAAATGTCCACTTTGAAGTCTCCAACGATAATCGCGGGGGTACTGTCATCATGTATAACCCAAGAAAAGTGCATGGTCATGAACTTCTCGATGTCACTCACACTCGGGTTTGCCTGGAGATATATACAGAGTGGATATCACACAGTGGAGATATATGGACAGTGAATTCGTTTGTACGGCACAGACATCCCCACAGTTGGTGGCATCGTACTCTGGCGAGTCAAGGGTGTATGGTAGTACTACATACGTTTTGTCCTTTGCGTATATGGCAGCGCCTCCTGCTCCTGAGCCTGTTGTTCACAAATGACTCTAGTATACCCATCGACTTGAAGCAGTGCATCTCGATTCATTAATTTCATTTATTATTTATTATTATTATTATTGTTATTAGGGGCAGAGTGCTTGAAGCCCGCTTTACCTCTGCCGCGGCTCGGCCCCGAATTGCACTATCTCCGGGATCGGCTCACACTCACCATTTTTTTTTTATTGCTCACGCACAAACAACAAAAATAGATGGAACCCTAGCCATATACAGCTTCGCTGCAAAATGACAGGTTCCCATCGAGGCCGGGCATTTTCCAACTCACGGCGGAATCGGGTTGACTGTTTCCTGATGCCCTTAATTCCTGGTTATGGCGCCTTATGCATCGTGTGCTGGTGTTTTCTCAAGAGCGAGTGCTGGATCCCCTTTTAGACGAGGCGAAAATAAAATAAAAAGTTGTAATTCTGACAGCAGCGATCAGAGCTAAACGTGCCCCGCTCTTTCTTCTTCTTCATCTTCTTCAGTGGGAGACAATGCTGTAGGGTTTAAAGAAACAGCAACAAAACAGCTTGATCCGGTATACATGCTATCTGACCCTTTCACCCCTACTGAAAAGTACAAACTTGCGAGACCGAAGGAGAGCAGACGAATTCGAAGCATCATGCATTAATGTCATGAAAGGCTCGCACAACTAAAACACGTTTCTATAGAAACGCGTTTAGCTGCTACATAAAAGTGATGTGAACAGCATGAGTTACTTTTTCGCGCAAATTCATGGAGGACACAGTGGCTATCAGAGATAGCAAGCGAAGCCTGCCACGGTTTTCCTTACACTACTTATATTGCACTGTGCGCTGGATTGCAACAACAGAAAAACGATAATTTGGTATGATCGAGCGTAAGGGCTACGGCGCCATGGTTCCTATCAGCGATACATCTACAGGTTTATGCCAGTCAGCACATACCAGCTTGTAATTACTGGTGTCATAAGTGGCGTCAATATAAGTAAGCGTCGGCAGAGCGAAAAACTCGACTACCGGTTTGGCGGTAGGTTTGTTGCGCTTAAAACTCCATTTTGATTTATCGAACTCAGCGTATCAAAGTGATACGTTGGGCTTTGTCGGTTTAGCAACAGATATAGGAAATATCGCTGCTTAATTTTTCTCCATCAATTTCAGGAATCGACGATGAGATCTGCAGAGCTCGCTGTACAGCGTCCACTCTACTCGCGGACAGGCGTCCGGTGACAAGGAATTAGGCCATAGACAAATAACGCCATCTGTCGGAAACGTGTAAGAGCCGGTCGCGTAACTCCACGGGGAACGTGTTTTTAAAAATGGCTGCAGCGCAGGCATAGAGTTGTCATAACTAACTCTTTCAGCTCACAGGTCATTCGTGCACATAAGTTACTCCAGTACCATAGTAAAGGGAATTCAAGGATGGAGTGCAATGTCTGGCTTTGTTCCGTGGCAAACGGTTCCAGAGAACACGAGGTTGTCTAGAAGCCAGGAAGCCAAGATGATGCCAAGGTGCACTAACAAGTGGAAGTTGATTTCTTTATCGCCAAAAATAAATTCTGATTGACAAGCGCTAGACCGACGATACACATCAGCACAAACGTTAATGAAAACAAGCCTACTGCGTGTGTTAATGCCAGATACGGATAGGAAGCACGCATTCTTCTTCGATTGGGAAAGCCTCGCTCTCTAGCGTCAAGTCCCGGGACCAGCTCGATCACCGGGCGGCCGCTGCTCATGGGGTCCTGGACTAAGGACTTAACCCAGGCCCAGGACGTATCGAAAGACCCTGTAGTTCTTCCTTTGCTTTAATACGTGTTTTTTGTCTCTCTCTCTCTCCTTCGATTGCATAACAAACCATGCTGACACAAAACGCGCTCAGCCTTTTTGATCTCAAGAGCTTCCATAACTTCTCTATTCTGTCGATCAGCATATCTTAATAGAGGGCCAGTATTTTGCAACAACGGTGTGCAACCATAGTCTCTAGAATGGAAACCTAGATGTCTAAACATTGCTGTTATTCTGTTGTAACTGGCTCTCTCAATCTGTGTTCATCCGCCCGTTTGGCATACATACCTCGCAGCACATGACAAATGAATAGCATAAATCGCTTTTTCTTCATGGTGCGCTGTTTATCGGGGCGCAGAGACTGTTCCTTTATTTTCCTTATTTGCTTTTATTTTCTGTATTTTCTTTATTTACTGAGCTTGCAAAATGCGTTGCGCGTTTTTGCAAGTCTATCTGGGCGAAAAAGGCCATCTTAATGTCGGCCATTTCACCCACTTTGCTCAGGTTATTTAAGATGGCGTGGATGTATTAAATGACGGACATATCTTTCTGTTTTCCACAGTTATGTGTTACAGCACGATGTATAAGGCCACGGCAGTGCTCCAACGGAAACTATACAGGGTGTTTCAGCAAACACTTTAAAAAATGTTTAAAAATTGCCTGTGGCAGATAGTACAACTCTAGTCCATAAGTTGGTCTACTTGAACA
Organism: Dermacentor andersoni; assembly: GCF_023375885.2. Lineage (NCBI taxonomy): Eukaryota > Metazoa > Arthropoda > Arachnida > Ixodida > Ixodidae > Dermacentor > Dermacentor andersoni. The sequence goes on along the minus strand of NC_092822.1, from coordinate 109,870,637 downwards.
GGCGGAAACTAATTTGACAAAAGAATTGAAGTGCATACTCGACTAATTTACAAAAATACACTAACTATGTTTTTAACTAAGAAAAGGAAATCGACCTAAAGTCAAAAGAGGCGGACTAAAACCGCTTTCACAGATTCCCTGCTAAGCAGTTGTACATACTTTCCAGGAAACACATTGAAAAACCGCATCCACGACATTGTTAACGACTGGTTGCAGTCATAAAAAAAATCTGATTCATCTATCCCATCTTTACACAGTTGCAGGACGCATATAAAGGTTCCATTCACGAAACGACAACTTGCCTCCCCTCTGCCTCCCTTCCCGCAGTCCAATACCGCAAAATGATAGTGAATTCATCAAATCTAACAGCGTATTTCGAGAGGCATTAGTGACAGTCCAGTTTATTTTCAGATTTTATTAATGTGATGAAGAAGAAACTAAAAAATATACGTTGCCTTTCACAAGCCAGATATTTGTGGCGCTTAGAGAAATTGACGTCGTGAACACCGGCCGGGCTGTACGCAGCAAAACAGATGATGAAATACGTACTATATACGGATGGGGCAACCCGTAAGGGCCACGATTTATATCAGTGTTTTTCAATAAAAGTGAAGCTTCAGTTTTCGGAAGGCGCTCGAAACGGAACCTCTTTTTCATCTTGAAGGAACTACATATTTTGTACAACATTGATCCAGAGCTCGGTTCAAAGCTGCCAGAATGTGTACTACGGCGTGTAGAAATCCTCTATCTCCGCCTTCGACTAAACATTTCGTACACGAACAGTCTTCTTTTTCATAATGGCCAGACAAGTCCATATTGTGACAACTGCGCCGCCGTGGAGTTTCTATATAGCAGATTAATTATTAATTATAGGATTCTACGTGCCAAAAGCACTTTCTGGTTATAAGGCACGCCGTAGTGGAGGACTCCGGAAATTTCGACCACCTGTGGTTCTTTAACGTGCACCTAAATCTAAGTACACGGGTGTTTTCGCATTTTGCCCGCATCGAAATGCAGCCGCCGTGGCCTGGATTCGATCTCGCGACCTCGGGCTCAGCAGTCCAACACCACAGCCACTGAGCAACCACGGCGGATCTATATAGCACATCTGGCTTGACAGTGTCCAGCTTACGGAGACGAGCGACAACTTCAGATGAACATGGGAATGCTCGATCAACGCTCCTTAACTCTTCAGCCCTTGCTCTGGTCTTGACCATCGAAACAGCACATTATTATGGACCATTATTTAATCAATAAGCTAGCGATCCACTTAGTTAACCTCAACAAGAATTTCTTTTTTAATTCTATTATCATTATTTCTCTACTTCAGCCGTACATCTATCTATCTATCTATCTATCTATCTATCTATCTATCTATCTATCTATCTATCTATCTATCTATCTATCTATCTATCTATCTATCTATCTATCTATCTATCTATCTATCTATCTGTCTATCTGTCTATCTATCTATCTATCTATCTATCTATCTATCTATCTATCTATCTATCTACTTATACAGACCCAGTGACCCTTGTCTACCTGCTTGGGCCACTAAATATGTGCTCCTGGACGTGATGCCTTCGTGGTTGTTGCACTGCCGACATTTCAGCTGTGTCATGTGACACACGTCATGCTATCGTCTTCACGCCATCGTAGTCATACATTCGTCATGCATTCGTTGTCACACTGACACAGTGATGCTCTCGTCGTCGTTCAATCGTCGTCATTCCAGCTTCGTGATCTGACTCTCGCCATGCTGTCGTCGTCGCGCCCAGTCCTTGTCGCTCCATTGTCGTCATGCACTCGTCATCATCCGATCTGTCCTCCTGCCGCTGTCATGCCATCGCTGTCACTGCATCATCGTGATGCATTCGTTGTCATATCGTCGTCGGGATGCCGTTTCGGTTGTTCTATCGTCATCATTCTGACTTGGATAGCCGACTCTTGCCATGCGGTAGTCATAATATCACCTTCGTCGATCCTGCGGCATCAATCCTAGTTCGTCATTTTGATGTCATAATCATGATGCGTCGTTCAGTCGCGATTACGCCGACGTTGCCATGCCATCGCCGTCATTACGTCACTGTCACACAGAAGCTATCACGCATCCGTTGCCATAGCGTTGTCGTCATGCCGTCTTGGTCGTGCCATCGTCGTCATTCCTGCTTAATCTGGTTGTCGTCATACCGTCCTTGTCATCTCATCGCCCTCGTGTCATTGTCGTCCCTTTGTCGTCGTTATAGCAATCGCAATTTAATAATATACATTTCAATGCCGTCATTCCGTCGTCGTTATACGCCTTCATCGTTCCATCAATATCATTACTTTTTCGCCACTCCATCGTCACTGTGTCGGCGTCATAGAGTCGTCGCGAGGCCTTCATGTTCATCGGCGACCTTGGAAGCGAGTGCCATAGCAAAGTCGGATGATATCAGAGTATACTGCATATAGCCGAAGCAACGAAAGTCTCATGATTGCCACTGCACATGTTAAGTAAAAGTAACTTCAGACATATGGGCTGTCGCAAAATTGCTTAACTGCCATTATCATTATCGTCGCCAGTCATCGTGAGATAGGTTATACAGGAATATTTTTCATTAGCCGTCAGAATTTTCTTGCACTACGTGCCCTCATCGCCTACGCTACTTGCTTCGCCGCTGATAGGATTATTATTATTATTATTTGTTTAGCACACATATACACATATACACAGGTATCAAGAGAGGGAAAGCGAGGAGCAGGCTGGCAACTGCCACCGGAAGGGGCACAACGCCTGCCTACTCTTCTGAAGGGAGGTGACAGCAACACAGAAATGGAAGGTAGGAAGGAGGGGAGGAAAAAGGAGAGAGGAAAGGAGAGCAACAGGACAAATCTAAAGACCAAAGTAGAACACTGCAACAGGTCAAATCTAAAGACTAAAGTAGAACTCTGCAGCCGGCATTAAAGTGACGCCGCGTCGAACAGCCTCCACAATTATCAACCACATCCATGGCTAGTTCGCTATGCGGCTAATTGTGTTCTCTATGATGAGACGCCAAGTAAAGCTGCACGTAATCACCGTTTCACCGGTAGTCGGTTCACAATGTACACTATAAGGTGTTTGAACCCGCCACCTCCCATCTTCGAAGGAAGAAGCGTTAGGGTACAGTACTGATCACACACAGTAGAGCCAGTCACTGAAGGTCACGCTACTACAGAATGTTGAATGTTCATGCTACAAACGTGAACTTAAGTTAGTTAGTTCTATAAAGGTTAGTAGGGCGCGATGGGCCTGATCACGTTTAGATGCACAGCCACTGGGGTACAAACATTCCTCGAGTGTCGCACACCGCAGGCCAAGGAGATGATAGTGTTTCACTAGCGACATGCGCTGCGCACTGAAAGCGGGACACTCAAATATAAGGTGCTGAAGTGTCTCGTAGCAGCCACAAGACGTACACAATGGACTTTCCGCACGCCCTTGTCTGTATAAACGTTCGTGCACGTTCCCGCAACCCACCCTCAGCTTGAGCAGTTGTGCTCTAGCACGACGAGGCAAGCCTCGACCACGAACACGGGGCGGGAGCGTTCCATTTGCGACGCGCTGATCTGGATGCTGCTTGAGTAGGTGGCGGCGAATCAGCAGACGAGCGTCATCAAGCTTGCACAAAATTTCTGGGCAGTCACAGTTGTTATGAACGCAACTTGAAGCGAGCCGATCAGCCTCTTCATTTCCGGCGATTCCTACGTGTGAAGGTATCGAGAGATACCTTCACACGAGAGAGCAACGAGAGATACCCCACGTGATGTAATTTTGCTCGCAGAGTCATTAATGCTGCGCACAAGTGGACAATCAAACTCACTGCGTTGTAACCTGCTAAGGGCAGCACGGGAGTCCGTAAAGATGACAACCTTCGATGTAATTAACTCCTCTTGCACGTATTTCAGTGCAACATTAATCGCTCCTAGTTCTGCAGTTGTTGACGAAGTTGGATGAGGTATTTGAAAAATACGTCGTAGTTGAGTTGAAGGGCAGTAAAAAGCAGCAGAGGCGCCTTGACCGTCGTTGTGTACAGATGCATCTGTGAAAACTTGAAGATAATCTGGAAACTTTTCGAACAAGTGAGACTGAGCCAATTGGAATATTGCCGAAACAGCCATATCAGACTTGTTGTGCATGTCAGGGATTGTGAGGAAAATGGGGAATACGTGTTTCGTGATACCTTTTGTAGGCGGAGACGTATCTGAAGCAGCATGTTCAGAAATGGTAGTGATATCCACAAACAATGCCGCTATTTTTCCCATGCGAGATAATGGGCGGTGAATCAGACGATCAAGGAGCGATTGACCATTCGATGTGCGGTGCAGACGCTCAATATGATATAGAGCTCTCTGATCTGCTTGCAGGGGCAACTGATGCGCTTCAGTAAGTAATGCAATAGATTGCGCCTCACGAGGTAATCCAATCATTAGTCGAAGGGCAATGCGATGATCTCGCTCCAATTGGGCCATCAAACTAGGTGGTATGTTCAAAATTGGTAATGCGTACAGCATGCCTGAGAGTACAGATGACTGGTACACCTGAAGAGCCGTTGCTTGGTCGCAACCAGCACCTCGAGCAGTCAAGGCGGCCACATACTTAAGAAGGGAGTGTGATTTGCGTCGTACAGATTTAACGGCAGGACGCCAAGAGATGCGATCATCCACAATTAACCCCAAATAACGGTGTTGACGCACCCAGTTTATAGGCGTTTCGTCAAGATACAGTCGGCTCATTGTTCGACGAGCGCGTTGTTTAGGGTGATATGCTATCGCAGCCGACTTAGCAGGTGATATGAGCAGGCCAACTTCACCCAAGTACTCCGAAGTAGCGTTGAGAGCTCGTTGCAAGCTTGCACGAAGCCGCGGACCAAGGTGCGAAGGGTCGCTTATCCACAGAGCAATGTCATCTGCGTAGACAGCTATGCTCACAGGGAAGTCAGTGTCTCGAGGCAAATGACTTGGAAGCGCGGCGAGTACCGCGTTAAACAAAAGCGGCGATAATACGCTGCCCTGTGGAACACCGCACTTCACATTTCGGTATTCACTAGTTACTCCTCCGACACGCACTTTCAACCGGCGCTCCGATAGAAAAAATTTATGCACAAACTGGAGCAGACGACCCGAAATTCCCGCGGTTGCAAGAGCGAAAATAATCGCCTTATGCGGAACTGAATCGAAAGCTTGCTGTATGTCTAGGAAGAGCATGTAGGCGGAATGCTTGTTTTCTTTAGCAAATTCGAGTGCTGAGACAAGGTCTGATATGCGGTCCAGAGCCGAACGGCGGCGACGAAAGCCACTCATGACATCAGGGAAAAAATTCAGCTCCTCTAGCCTGACATCTAAGTGAAACAAGACCATTCGCTCCATTAACTTGATGATGTTTAAAGTTAGGGATATCGGTCGGTAGGACTTGAGGTGCCTTGCCGGACGCCCGGGCTTTAAAATTGGTATTAGCACGGACGATTTCCACTCACCAAGGATTACACCGGTTCTCCATACTTCATTATACTCGTCCAATATACGGTCATGGAAACTCTTATCAACGTTCCGCAATGCTTGGTACGTCACACCATCTGCGCCTGGAGCAGTGCGGCGTTTGGAGAGGCTCAGCGCGTGTCACAGCTCCTCAAGAGTGAAATCTGCCTCGTCCATCTGGCAAGCTGGACCGTAGGAAGCGGTTACGGTGCTGTGACTTGTCAAAGAAGGAAGGTCGCTAATTGTGGTGTCACTGGATGCAGAAGAGACGAAAATGTCTGCAAATGCCTCTGCTATTACTTTTGGTGACTGGCCAGTCGCTATGCTCAATGTAGCCGTAGGATTCCTTGCAGATTTCAGGAGTGCGGAGAGCCTTCAGTATGCGCCATAAATTTCCAAAACCACTTCCAGTATGCAAAGAACTACACAAAGCTTCCCAGCTCTTGTGACGAAGCTGTTTTGTATGCCGCCGTATGGCTGCATCAAGGCGATTGCATATAGTCCACTCGGTGCGTCGTTTAGAGCGCTGTGCCCGTCTATAAGCGCGCCGTCGACATGCGCGGAGCCGCAAAAGCTTTAGATCGGGATTTGGTTTGCCGATATTCTGTCTTCGTTGTACTGTAGCTTTTTGTAAGCACTCACTCATAAGGTTAAATAGGCTGTCTTGAGATAGTGCCTCTGAGATCAGCTGTCGGAACTTGTCCCAGTTAGTAACTGTATAAACGACATCCTGGCGACCCGCAGTATGTGTTGGTGTTAACCAAATGGGTAGGTGATCTGAGCCCCACGGGTCGGGTTCACATGACCAGGCTAAGCACACATCTCTCGTTGTTATCGCAAGGTCTATAGTGGAATGCTCCTTCCTCTGCCAATAAATGTAGGTGAACCGTCATTCAGTATTTGGAGATCGTTCTTGATAATGAACTCGTTAATCTCTGCCCCACGATTGTCTTGGGGACGGCTACACCATCGTGGATGGTGGGCATTAAAGCCTCCGCATAACACAAACGACGCACCACACCGAGACACTAAGCACTCAAGTAGCGAGGTATCGGAAGAACGTGTAGGCCTGTTGTATATACTTGCCACCGTCGTATACACACCTCTGAGGCTCACAGTAACAGCTACACACTCAAACTCATCGTCACAGATGCCGTCTGTGTCAATAACCGCGAAGTCCAAGTCAGCACGAACGTACACTGATGCTTTTGAAGCATTGCGCGTATGCGCCACCTCCACACACTGGAAAGAGCCACAAGCTGGTTCCGCGCATCGAGTGTTACTGTGGACACCCACGAAGCCTGGCAATCGATGTTCGTCTTTCCTTACGTTAGTTTCCTGAAGCGCTATAACGTCTGGTGGAGTCTTCATAGCGACTAGTCGAAGGGCTAAATCAGCGTGCCGCGGTCGCATCGACCTGACATTTCATTGAAGCACAAAAGGGCGAGGCTGCTGACAACTGTTAGAATTGTTTCCGGTAAAACGTCTAGCGAAGGCCGTCGAGGACAGGAACGAGTGCCTCCAAAAGTTGCTCTGCTGCTGACGCTGCTGGTGTCTGGCGACCGGCGATTAGAGATCTGATGACGTTGACAAGCATCTTTAGAAGATTGACAAGTTGCACATCGTCGTTGGCTGATACCGGTTTAGGTACTGTGTTTGCAGTGCTTTCCACTGTGGTCGAAGTCTTTGTAGACACTTGTTCCGGCGGTTTCGATGGAAGCGCTGGCCACGATGTGTCTGAGTGGCAGAAGGTCCGCCCCCCTACTTTCTGATGTGTTGTTTCTTTGTCACTCTTTGAACGCGCTGCTTTTCCAGTCGCTGGGGCAGCACTACGGCGACGGGAGCTCTCATCTCCTGCTGCCTTCTTTATGGCTTTTTCTTTTAGTGCCTTTAGTTCATTCTTCAATGAGGGACATCCTTTATCCGTTGCCAAATGTTCACCATTACAGTTAGGGCACCGATATGCCTGACTTTCACAGGAATCTACATGGTGATTCCCACCGCATTTGGCACAGACCAGATCTCTGGTGCAAAAGCCCTGAACATGACCAATCTTGAAACATCTATGGCATTGCAAAGGCCGTGGTACGAAAGGTCGAACAGGATAGCGCACAAGTCCAGTAGGATTATGAGACGTGCGCTTTTAAGGCGAAACCCTTTCCAGGCTCATGTTGAAGTTTGTGTCAGCAGACATGACCGCCAGAGTGTCCGCCGAAGCGTCATTACGTCATATGAAGACAGAACAAAGACAGATTAAAGAATGAAAAATCATTGACATTTACAGTTGCTGAATGATAATGTTGTAATACAGATTGGTAGAGCTTAATAATGACTGAAATGACTTGTAATGACCAGTAATGACTATGAAGTGACCAATATGTCTAAGGACAACTTGTAAAGACTACAATGGATTAGAAATGACTAAAAATCCTTAGTAATGACCAGTAATGCCTAACAATGATGATGTGTAGTGTTTTATGGCGCAAGGGCCAGGTATGGCCAAAGAGCGCCATGACAAATGGTAGTGTTAACGATGTATTATGGAAGATGTGACTTGGCTGTAAAGTGGCCTAAAAATAGTCGCTGTAAAGTGCGTAAAATCTACGTGCTATAAAATTATGGCGATGATTAATGACGAAGACTGTGAAGATTAAAATCCATCGTAAAAGAATGATGCATTGTTTAAAATATGCGAGACGTTAAATTGCTTACAGCACTACAGCCTCGCCAGAGCCCTTGAACCACAAGGGCCTAGAGGCATGTGCTTATTCAAAATAATTATCGCAGCGACATCCTCAGAAGAGAGGAAGCGCTACGAACGTGTGGGGCTAATAACATGCAACACAACATCTTTCAAAAAACCTAAGACGGCGTTGGTGTCAAAGAGTGGTTCTGGACCAAGTAACATAACAGGATGAAGGGGGATGTGGTGCCTGTATGCTAAGAGAAAATGTTTTTTTCTTTCGGGTTCGGCTTCCCGACACTCCAGTAGGACGTGGAGGACGGTCAGCCTCTCCCCGCATCTACCACAGGTTGGAGGCTCGTTTCCCGTGAGTAAAAAGTTATGTGTGCCAAAAGTGTGTCCTATTCTTAGGCGGCAGAATAGCACATCTGTCCGGCGGCATTTTGTTACAAGAGGCCAGAAACCTAATTGTGGCTTTATTACATGCAGTTTATTATTTATTTCTTCGTCCCACATGCGTTGCCAGTGGCTTCGTAGTTTCCTTCTTAAGAAAGGCTTCAGGTCTGTGACAGGGACCGAAGCAGTAGGATTAACTGCATGCAATGAGATTGATGTGGCCATCTGGTCGGCTAGAACGTTTCCCTCGATGCCCCTATGTCCAGGCACCCAGCATATTATCACATGTTGGTTAGATATATATGCTTTGCACAGTGCGGAGTAGAGCTCATTAAATACTGGATTTTTGTGATTACAGAAAGACATCAAGGCCTTCACAACACTGAGGGAGTCCGTATATATAATTGATTTCTGGAGTTGTGATTTATTTATATGCTTTACGGCCGACAGCAGTGCGTAGGCCTCAGCCGTAAAGATACTAGTTTCCGGGTGCAGTACGTCGGATTCCGCGAAGGATGGACCGACGGCTGCATAGGATACCCCGTCGTGTGACTTTGATGCGTCTGTGTAGAACTCCGTGCAGGAGTATTTGTGCTGGAGTTCCCGGAAATGCATCTTGATTTCAATCTCTGGGGCATGCTTTGTGACTTCCACGAACGATATATCACATTGTATGAGCTGCCACTCCCAAGGAGGCAGCAGCTTGGCTGGATGCATTAGGCGAAGCTCGAGGAGTGGAACGTGCATTTCTTCGCTAAGCTCCCTCACACGCAGCGAGAAAGGCTCTCTTACGGACGGACGATTGCGAAAGAGTGTAGCACATGTCATGTCATTAATGGTACTAAAACAGGGATGTTGGGGGTTTGAGTGGACTTTCAGAAAATATGTATGGCTGATGTATGTTCTCTGCAGATGAAGTGACCACTCATTTGATTCTACATATAAACTTTGTATGGGACTCGTTCTGAAAGCGTTAGTGGCCAGTCGGATTCCTAGATGGTGGACTGGGTCTAGCATCCTTAGTGCGCTCGGGGCGGCAGAGTGGTAAATCACGGCGCCATAGTCTAGTCGTGATCGAATGAGGCTTTTATAGAGATTCATTAAGCACTTCCTGTCACTACCCCACGTAGTCTGGGATAGAAGTTTGATTATGTTCATTGTTTTTAGACACTTTTCTTTGAGATGTTTAATGTGGGGGACGAAGGTGAGTCTGTAGTCAAGTATGACACCTAGAAATTTGTGTTCTTTGTTCACAGGTATCTGTTGTCCACGCAGTTCTATGCAAGGATCTGGGATAAGTCCTCTCTTTCTTGTAAAAAGAACACAAGAGCTTTTGTTAGGATTGATCTTAAACCCATTCTTGTCTGCCCACATTGACACTTTGTTCAGGCCATGCTGTACCTGTCTCTCGCAGACTGCGAGGTTACAAGATTTGAAAGCTATTTGAATGTCGTCCACGTAGACAGAGTAAAAGATGGCGGGTGGTAGTGAAGCACGAAGCGTGTTCATCTTCACGATAAATAGCGTGCAGCTGAGCACGCCTCCTTGGGGTACACCCGTTTCTTGCGTAAAAGGACGTGAGAGTGCATTGCCGACTTTTACCCGGAAGGTATGATTTGACAGATAGCTTTTTATTATATTAAACATATTACCGTGGATGCCCATTTCTGACAGGTCTCTTAAGATTCCGTATCGCCACGTTGTGTCATACGCCTTTTCCATATCGAGAAATATCGATAGGAAGAACTGTTTATGTATAAATGCGTCCCGGATATTCCCTTCAACACGCACGAGATGATCGGTTGTGGAGCGCCCTTCTCGGAAGCCGCACTGATAAGGATCAAGCATTTTGCTCTGTTCAAGGAAATGAATGAGTCGCCGATTTATCATTTTTTCGAACACCTTACAAATGCAACTTGTGGGGGCTATCGGGCGGTAACTTGCCACTGAGGAAGGGTCTTTGCCTTGTTTCAAAACAGGGACTACAATGGCTTCCTTCCACGCGGTTGGAAGGTACCCTGCATCCCAGATGGTGTTGAAAAGTGTGAGTAGTGTAAGTTGCGTGTCATTGTGTAAGTTTTTGAGCATTTCATACATGATTCTATCAGATCCTGGTGCGGAACTCTTGCATGCGCTCAAGGCAGCTTTCAACTCGGCAGCACTAAAAGGGCAATTGTACGGTTCATTCTGTCGGCATTTATTGATGAGTGGCTTGCATTCTTCTATTTGTTTATATTTTAGGAAGGATTGCGAATAATGATTTGAGCTTGATACACTCTCAAAGTGCTCCCCAAGTGAGTTGGCCTGGTCTTGCAGTGTATCGCCCTGCGTGTTTACCAGGGGGACTGAGTATGTTTGCCTACCTCTAATCCTACTAACTCTGTTCCAGGTTTTGGCCTCATCCCTAAACGAGTTAATACTCGATAGATACTTTTGCCAGCTTTCTCTTCTGGCCTGTCGGCGGGTTCTCCTACCTTGGGATTTTACTTTTTTAAAGTTGACAAGATTTTCTGCAGTGGGCGAAGCGCGTAGCATCTCCCACGCTTTGTTCTGATTCCTACGTGCGATTCTGCATTCATTGTTCCACCACGGGACATGCCGTTTGCATGCCGAGCCGCTTAATTCACGTATGCATTTAGATGCGGCATCTATTATAAAGGCTGTGAAGTACTCCACAGCAGCATCGATTTGTCGTCACATGTCGTCCCATGATATACTAGTTAAGTTTCGGAACCTCTCCCAGTCTGCTGTGTCAATATTCCACCTAGGAGCGTGTGGTGGATATTCATTTTCTTTAGGTGATCTTAGCAGTATAGGGAAGTGGTCGCTGTCGTAAGGGTTGTCGGCAACTTCCCATTCAAGTTCAGGCAGTACAGACGGGGAGACTATGCTAAGATCTATGGAAGAATAGGTTCTGTTAGCTAGAGAGTAATATGTGTGTTGCTTCTTATTCAACAGACACGCACCAGAAGAAAAAAGGAATTGATCGACAAGACGTCCTCGCGCATCTATATGATGGTCGCCCCACAGGTAGTTATGCGCATTGAAATCGCCAAGAACAACATAGGGTTCTGGCAATTCATCTATAAAGGACTGAAATTCATGTTTGCTTAGTTTATAATGTGGGGGAATATAAAGCGAGGAAATAGTGATAAGTTTCTTCAGCAGAATAGCCCGAACCGCCACTGCCTCAAGGGCCATTCGTAGCTGTACACGTTGACAGGCTATGCTTTTTTGAATTATAATTGCAACACCACCCGATGATGCGACAGCATCATCGCGATCTTTGCGAAATGTGACATACTGTTGAAGAAAGTTTGTGTATTTTGATTTCAAGTGTGTTTCCTGTAAACACAGCACTTTTGGATTGTGTTTATGGATGAGTTCTTGAACATCATCAAGATTCCTAAGTAGACCTCTGACATTCCATTGAATGATTTGTGTATCCATATTTTAAATTAAATTAGTGCTGTGTTTACGGAAAGGGAAGGGATGTCTTAGATTACAGAACCCTTTCGAGGCCCTGTAATAGGGGTTTTGCTCTTTCTGAAGCGTTCGAGCGAACCTCGGCGCTCCTTAGGCGTTTGGTGCGCCTTGAGGACAGGTGTAGTGTCCATTGCCTCCTGTGAGACGCCGGACAAGCGCTCTTGCGAGCGAGATGTTTTCTGCGAGAGTCCTGCCCCGGAAGGCAAAACCCCTGCGCCCCCCAGCCCGGAGGTCGATGGGGCTCCCTGAGGGATTTGGCTGCGCCGGCCGTTGCCAGCGCTGGAGGGGGCCTCGGAGGTTGGGGCAGCCTCGGCTGCGCCCACCTTCGGGTTCGATGGCCCCGTCTGCTGGGTTGGCGGAGCAGCGCTAGCTGCAACCGCCGCGGGGGCAGATGGCGTAACTGCCGACTCACTGTTTGTGGGTTGGACAGCCGCCGGAGGCCGTTGTGACGCTGCCCCCTGACGCGCCACTTCGGCAAAGGTTTTCTTTGGCAGGTATGCTACCCGCCTTCGTGCCTCTTTGAACGATATATTCTCTTTCACTTTGATCGTTACTATTTCTTTTTCCTTCTTCCAGGAGGGGCACGACCGCGAGTACGCGGCGTGCTCCCCATCACAGTTTACACAGTGGGGAGCGTTCTCACAAGTTTCAGTGGTGTGTTTTTGGGCACTACATTAAGCACAAGTTTGGCGGCCTCGGCAACTCTGCGAACTGTGGCCGAAGCGCTGGCACTTGAAACAGCGGAGTGGGTTGGGCACGTACGGCCTAACGCGGAGCTTGATGTAACCGGCCTCGATTGACTCGGGCAGGACACTTGAACCAAAGGTGATTATTAAGTGCTTCGTTTGAATCTCTTTACCATCTCGCCTTATCTTTATTCTTCTAACATTGATAACATTTTGCTCACTGAAGCCCTCCAGGAGCTCCGCCTCAGTCAGCTCAAGCAGATCATCATCGGAAACAACACCGCGGGTGGTGTTCATTGTACGGTGTGGCGTTACTGTTATGTGGGTCTCCCCGAATGACACTAGTTTCTGTAGTTGCTCATATTGCTTCTGGTCGCGGAGCTCCAAGAGGAGGTCACCGCTTGCCATCCTGGACACCTTGTAACCTGGTCCAAAAACATCAGTCAGGGACTTTGAGACAAGGAATGGTGATATGTTTCGCACTGCTTTGTTTGGCTTTTCAGAGTGAATGACGTGGAACCGGGGAAAATTCTGGATTTGGTGTCCGAAAAAGTGAAAAACATCTTCGGTGCGCCCTCGTTTCGGAGGGCGATCAGGAAGTTTGGGGAAGGGAGTTTCCATGAGAATATATAAGATTCGGCAACAGCGCCGACCGCCCACCACGGAGCCCAACGAGGGGACGCGGCAGAGCTTGTGTACAAGCCTGCACGACGCCAGCCGTAGGCCATCACTATAACCCAATATGGTGTACCCAAGGTAGGATATCCACACAAGGTTAACCCTTGCCGCCGTGGAGAAAGGAAGTAAATGGAAGAGAGAAGAAGACAGGAAAGATGTAAAGTGAGAGATAAAGACGAAGGTTTGAGAAGAGAGAGACAGGAAAAGGCGACTACCGATTTCCCCCGGGTGGGTCAGTCCGGGGGTGCCGTCTACGTGAAGCAGAGGCCAAAGAGGCGTGTTGCCTCCGCCGGGGGGCCTTAAAGGTCCGAACACCCGGCATCGGCTCAACCCCCAGGATCCCCCTTTCCCCGGACACGGCTAAGCCGCGCACGGCTACACGCGGGAGGGTCCAACCCTCGTGTGCTCGGGTCCGTGGTGTCGCAACACACCAAGGCTGAATAAACGTACACTCGCCAACTGAAAAAATTCAAAACACGGATTGACGTTTCGGCGCCCAATACGGGTGCCTTGTTCACAATGAGCGAATGCATGGTGGTCTTTATTATATATGCGTCGGAAGACGTAATGCGCTTGCGTATAACTCAGGGAGGGGTCCCCGTGTCCGGTTTATCGTGTTAGTAGTAGATTGTATGCAGAATGATTCAAGGAGCAATCGGGATGATAATTTTTTCTCTCTTTCGATGATAGAAGCCGAATTCCAGTTAATACTGTGTCCAGTTTTTTCGCTTGTGCAGTTGAGGAGGCAGTACGCCATGTCGAGCCGTCTCTGCAAAACGAAGCACGTACCCGCGCTGTTGGCGCTCTTACGAAGCTTCGTAATGCTAGGACCTCAAGTATCAGCCACCTCGATAAAGTAGCCATGAAACGACTGCAAAATAACAAAGCCATTGTCATCTTGCCTGCGGACAAGGGGAATGCCGCGGTTGTCATGAATCGGGATGACTACGTTTCAAAGATGACGGAACATCTCCAGGACCTGACCACGTATTCAAAGGTCAACCGGGACCCCACAAAAAAGACCGAGTCAGAACTTCAGCAGCTACTGACTGACGTTTTCAAGTTTGTGCCTCCCGAAAAGAAGCATCTGTATAACCAGCTGCTGTGCCACAACGGCTCAGCTCCTGCAATATACGGCCTGCCTAAGGTTCACAAACCTAATGTCCCGCTGCGGCCTATAGTAGACTACACTCGCTCTCCGTTGCACCGTCTCTCTACCTATCTTCACGGTGTGCTCCGACCCCTCGTTGGACGAACGCCGACATACGTAAAGGACTCCGCTGATTTTGTCGACAAGGTCAGGAACGTGACTTTAGGGAGCGAAGACGTCATGGTTTCCTTTGACGTCAAGTCTATGTTCACACGCATACCTGTGGATTATGCTGTTGACTGCTGCCGAACAGCATTACAAAACGACACATCTCTGCCTTTGCGCACTCCATTCGAAGTCGACAACGTGTGCCGCCTCTTGGATTTTTGCTTGCGCAACACATATTTTTCATTTAATGGATCATTCTACAGGCAGGTCTTTGGAACGGCAATGGGAGCATCGGTGTCAGTGTCATGTGCCAACATTGCTTTGGAAGCCCTCGAAGATAAAGCCCTCACGACGTTTCAGCCCACCCCAAAATTGTTCCTGCGGTATGTCGACGACTGTTTTTCTATTATCCGCCGCCAAGACGTCGTACCTTTTCTGCAGCACCTGAACTCTTTCCAAAGCACAATAGAATTCACCGTTGAAGAAGAAGTTAATGGTCGCTTGGCCTTCCTTGACGTTGAAGTCATGCGCACTGCATCCGGCCTTTCCACGAGTGTTTACCGAAAGCCTACACACACAGGGAAATATCTCCACTTTGATTCGGCCCACCCCCTTGGACAAAAACGATCTGTTGCCTCCACATTGTTCACCCGTGCATTCCGATTATGCTCGACTACTGACGCACGCAGAGCTGAGTTGAAGAGAGTGACGCAGGATTTGGTCAGCAACGGCTACCCCGGCCAGATTATAAAGACTGAAAAAAAGCGTGCAGCTGAACCCCCTGTAAGGCCGATGAGAACAGGAAAACGGGCGTCTCTCCCCTATGCACGAGGCGTGAGCGAGTCATTATCAAGAATTTTCAGAGATTATGATGTACAAATCTGCCACGTCCCTTCAAGCAAGCTAAAACAACAACTCGTCCGAGTGAAAGACCGCCTCGAAAAAGAAAAATTTCCGGGCGTCATCTACAAAATTCCTTGCCAGGACTGCCATGCGTGCTACGTAGGCGAGACGGGGAACTTTAAAAGAAGGCTACAGCAGCATCGCAATGATGTAGCCAAAGGACACACGGCCTCCAGCGCCCTGGCAGAGCACCACGAAAAAACTGGACACAGTATTAACTGGAATTCGGCTTCTGTCATCGAAAGAGAGAAAAAATTATCATCCCGATTGCTCCTTGAATCATTCTGCATACAATCTACTACTAACACGATAAACCGGACACGGGGACCCCTCCCTGAGTTATACGCAAGCGCATTACGTCTTCCGACGCATATATAATAAAGACCACCATGCATTCGCTCATTGTGAACAAGGCACCCGTATTGGGCGCCGAAACGTCAATCCGTGTTTTGAATTTTTTCAGTTGGCGAGTGTACGTTTATTCAGCCATGTTATTTCCTCGCCAGACGAGTTTTCGTCAAACCCTAGACTTCGCAACACACCAAACGCCTGCTTGCGCAGACGCCCCTGCGGGGAATGCCTAACAATGACTGAAATGACTTGTAATGACTACTAATGACTCCGAAACGACCAATATGTCTAACGACGGCTTGTAATGACCACAGTTGATTACAAATGACTAAGAATGTTTATTAGTGAGCAGTAACGACGAGAAAGAGGCGTATGATAAGGTGAGGAAGAGTAGGCTTTCGCCGTTCGCCTCTGTAAGAGACCCTGTAAGAGGCCCAGTAATTTTTCAGTGTATGTTTTCTTTTTTTTCAGTCTTCTGCGCACTTCCTGGTAGAGCCTTTCTTTTCCTCTGTCCCATTCCTTGCAAAGTAGCATCTGAGCGATTGTGCACCTGTTAGGGCCTATACACGCTCAATCCGCCCGTCCACTCTGCCCCCGTCCGCTTACGTGGGCATGGCTGTCCGGTCGTCTAGACCACGTCTGGACGAACGTTCGCAACTTTGTCATCCGCATGCCTGCACTTCTCTCATTGGCTGGCCAGAGGCGGATAGGGTGACGTCATCATGGCAAACAGGGTGAGCGAGGCCTAAGCTACAGGCGCATCAGAAACAGTGTATGTTTCTCGTTCTTTTAATTTTTTGCTAGAGTTATCCAGTGCCCACGGAGATAGTCATCGAAGGCAGCAAGCCGGCGTACCCTTGCACACCTCTTCAGGACATGCAATAGCCGTCAGAAACAGACGGAGCGCAGGAACTGTGTTGTGTTTACGCGAGCGTCGGAAGAAATATTTGGAGTCGTCGACTTTATGATTTCTTGTGCTGTGCTTCGCGTGTGTATTGTAAACGAGAAGTACATCAGACACACGTGCATTCTGAGCACGACACATCCTGAGGGCGCAGTGAAATGAAAAGTGTCCGACCAACGCATCGAGCGTACGCGACTTGTATGTGTTCCTTGTACGCGGGTCGTTGCCGCGATGTGGTGAACGCCAGTCCTTTACAACTTTCTGAAGTGATGACAGGATCAGTAGCGATAAGTTTATTGCCTCGTTATCGCTGTCATGCCTCGGGTACTATACTGCGTGCGAGCCGTTTAGCCGGCTGTGATGCGTCGTGGTGACCGCGATGTTCGGGCTGTGTTTTTGCTATTACGAACTCTGCTCGCAAGATGCAAATCACGATATATATGTGCGATGTGTCGCAGCGGTGCTAGGCGTGAAAGCGTTCGTTTATTTTTGCGTTGTGCTTGTGCTCAAGAAGTGAACTGGGCATAACTGCCGCCGATCGCGTTTTCTTATGTAGTACCCTGATAGAGAAGCCCCATCACACTGGCTTTTTCTGCTTCCTACATGCATTTTTTGTTTCGAAGTTATTACTGCACTTTTGAAGATGCTTCTATCGGGGGGAGGGGACAATTTAGGGAACATCTTAAAGGTTGCACACTTCGAGACATACAGCATTGACGTGAAATGTGGACACGCTTGAGAGTACTAATACCACGAATGCAAATTTCAAGCAGCCTTGATTTTTATCATGTGGAAATTGGTGTGCATATCAGGAATTTCTAGATTGCACGAAGTAAACAGCTTTATATTTTGTGATGCAAGCGGCTTGCATACCCAAGACTCCTAAATGCTTGGTTCTTGCTGGCGACCAAGCACAGAGTCTGTTTGTGCAGACGCCAGAGTTATTGTAGATGAATATATTACAGGTAAGAACTTGATGCTTCCTTTCGATACCGTACAAATTTATGCTTTCTGAAGAAAAGCAATATGCATGTAAAATACAAGACTGAACAAAGGTATAGTGTTCTATGATATTCTGCTAGAAACCAGAAAAATAGCATGAAAAATAGCATGAATAGCATGAAAACAGCATGAAAAATAGCATGAATGTTACTACTGCAGGCAGAGTAAGCTAAAGGAAAGTTCGCCGTTACTTTGTAGGTCCACTGTAGTTCATTCTGTGGTTGTGTCATCCGTTCTGGCACGAGCATTCAGTTTGATGCGAACAAAACGTATTACTAGTACCAGTATAATATGCCTGAGAAATGCTTTAGGTTCTATGGTGTCGTTCTTTCTGCGGACAGTCAGTGCCGAACAATACGCCTTAAACTGACTCGTACCTGCAAAATATGCCCTTTAAGAATTTTTCCGGTGCTCTTTCACCTAGCTGTAAGTATACTGCTACCAATCATTCGTGGGTGTAGGACATCTCATTGATCTCATTGTAAGTCATCTCATTGATCTTTATTTTGCACATGCCACGGTTCCACTCATTGACGAACCGTTTTCAGTTGCGCTGCTAGATTATGAAAAGAGGCGCCTCGCCTCTCGCCATTCCTTAGCATGTTCATGGCCACGGTGCATTGCGCCTGAGAATTCAGCTGCTATCACAATATAAAGGGTACCTATTAGCTGTGATGAGAATATTCTAAACAAAAATTCTTACAAATATGTCAGCATTAGTTCTGTGATCGAAACAAACCAATGAGGACGAACTGTTAGCAAAATTTTCCAGTGAGTCTGCCCGCAGAATATCTGCTCGCTATATTATATTGCCCACACCCTCTTTAACCTCGCCATGATCAATCTCACGAGGAAACTCTCCGAGGTCGACGGCATTAACCACACGACATATGCAGACAATGTCACTACATGATGCACCGGTGGCAGCGACGGACCCTTAGAGGCTGCGTTCAAGAAGCCATAAGACTACCTGACACCGACCGGCCTCCGATGTTCCTCGCGGAAATCAGGGCTACATCAATACAGGCCCAAGCGCAGGGGCCCCGAACCGAAAGGCTGGACGCCTGTAGAGGACATCGGCATCACTCTAAGGACAAGTGAGGGCTTTCTCATCCCCAGGGTGGGGTCTCTCCAGGTTCTGGGTATGACGATCGAATCGAACGGCTCCAATAACCAGACGGTACTGAAGCTCATTACGAAAACGGACAATGCCATCAGGTTCCTAAGAATGGTTACCAACCGGCAGCAAGGACTGAGCGAGGACAACCTCGTTCGGTTGGCTCATGCTTCCATGATGTGTCACTTTACCTACGTCCCGGCCATGTACAACTGGCAGAGTTCAGAACGGGACAAGCTGAACACGTTGATAAGAAAGGCAGTCAAGAGAGCCCTCGGGTTTCTCATGTACACGAGCTCGGAGCGACTGCTCCACCTCTGCATGCACAACACGCGAGAAGAGATACCGGAGTCACAGGAGAGGGCGCAGTTTACCAGACTGTCTACGGCGGGTGCGGGAGAAACATCCTGAGAGAGCTTGGAGTTCCCCAAGCGGAGATCGAGACCAGGTTCTGCAGTATACCTCGAGAACAGAGACAGCGCATTACCGTCGGCCCCATTACTCGGAATGGCCACCTCGAGTACAACATGGGCAGACGAAGGGCCAGGACTAAAGCCCTCCTAGAAGAGGCCGGCACGCGCGCCGTGAGTTGCTGTTTCGTCGATGCAGCCCGGTACCCTGACGAAATGCGTTCGCTGCAGTCAGCATCGATCAAGAAGGGAAAATAAGAAACTCGTCGACGGTTCGGGCGACGTCGGCCGACGTTGCGGAACAGGCCGGAATAGCGTTGGCCCTGCTGGACGACGGGAGAACGATGATATACAGCGACTCGAGATCGATGGTCGGAGCATTCGCCAAGGACACTGTCTTGAAACTGGTCTTCCGGATCCTACGGGGCAAGGAAATCAAGCAACACACAATCGTCTGGTTCCTGCTCACATGGGACAGATCAAGGAGCCCCGTCCAACCTCAACGAGTCGGCCCACAGAGCAGCGCGAGCGATCGTCGACCGCGTAGCTATCGGGTGGCGCAGCACAGAGGTTCCGGACAATAGAGATTTCCATGCCTCGTATGACTAACTCACAAAGTACTTTTTATCTGGGCAGGTGGAAGTATCCGGCGCCGCACAGTAAACTGAACAGGCCTTAGGCATTGACACTGAGACTCTTGCAAGTCAAGGCATACCCTAGCCCCGCCCACTTAGACCGGATCTATCCCGAAATTCAAACGGCAAACACTTGCACCCTTTGCTCAGGATTTGCCAACTTAGATCGTATGCTCTGGTGGTTCCGCGCGTTACCGGGCGACGAAGATGTTACGTCATCGAAGTGGGAGGCTGCTCTGTGCACTCCCAATTTTGAATCCCAACTAGGGGCCGTCCAACGGGCCCGCGACATGGCGAAGAGGCTAGGTCTTTCTGCCCCGACGTGAGAGCATCCCGCTACGTGCTATAGTGCACGTCCCGATAGACATCAATAATTTTTTTCCATCCATGCATCCACACTGTGTTAGCCAGTGTGCTAAATTTTTACGTAAGTTTACTCCATTTTAGAACCATACACACTACACTTCTTTATTTTATCATATTCTGGAAATCATACGCAAGCCCAGCTTAGATTAACAGCATCAGCCTAATTATGAACGCAGTTGACTTGCTGCATGCGAGAAAAAGAAATCGTTGGCCAAATGCTGTGGAATGTTGCGGCGGTAGCTCTGTGCGCGGTGCCATGTCTCGGCCCTATCCATAGGGGGCGACGTCGGGTGTGTAAAGGCGGCAGGAGCCCAGGAAGCGGAAACGCCGCAACATTCTCCAGCATTTGGCCAACCCTGAGAAACTATATCGCCGCCCACCCAGCACATTTCGCAGGATAGAGGCGGTTCTTCTTCGCCGAGCCCAGACCGGCCAGCTTCTGTCACCAGCAAGGCTACACCTCATCAACCCGCACTCATACCCGAGCCCTAAGTACCCGGCATGCCCGGCCAGAGGTACGGCCGAACATCTTCTGTGGAGCTGCTCTGCCTTTGACACGGTCCGAGAAAGGACACTACGCTCCCTGGCAGGAGTGGCTGGACCCGCCATCGCACATCGTGCTCAAGGACTCAGTCCAGCTTTGGAGTGCTTTTTTGGACTTTTTCAGGGACAAGGAAGGGCCTGGCCGCCTCTTTGCAGAGCCGATCTCGGGACTACTCCACCTCGAGGAAGAAGAGAGCACCGGTCCCCCTCCCCCTCCCCCACAGAGCACCCCTTCTCTGCCGCAAGGCTTGGCCTATTCAACGCAGAAATAAAGACGCATTTTAAAAAAAAGAAATCGTTGGGTAACTAATAGAAATTCGTCCTGTACAAAATATAATACGTGCTTAAGTCTTGATTGTATAAGCTGTGCGGTTCATTTGACACACACAGCAATATGTAAACACAATATGTACGATAACCTTGCGTTTACGTGCAGGTGTGTGTAAATAAAACAGCACAACTTCTTCTATCGTTGTGTTGTGTTGCACCAACTAGACACTATCAAAGATGTTCTATAGCATTCAGATTGTCCTATTTAAATTTTGTCACATGGTGTAGTTTAAACCTGTATGTAAACCAATTTATGGACCGTATTCGCTACATTTAAGAATCCATATTTTAGACCATTAACAGTACCTGAGTCAGCAGCTTCGTATTTAGCCTTTGCCATCGCTTATCAGAGTGGTCTAGTCGATTATTCCATCTAAACGACTCAAAGCTTTGTGTTTAGTATATCAGCATTGAATTACCGAACGCAGCTACACTACTTCGTACAATAGTGCGATGAATTCCATTGCTCATCATTCTGTCACGTGTCGTTCTTCAGTCATACATGGTGACTGCAATTGGTGTCATGAGTTCTACACTAATTCTTACTTGGGCCTTTCGATCAAGTGAAATGTCCCTATTCAACAGTTAATTTTGTAGAAAGTCACCGCTGTACTGATAGCTCCAAGAACAGTATACCTAAGCACGCGGTCGCCAGATCGAATCACGGCCGCGGTGGCTGCACTTCGATGGGGGCGAAATGCAAAAACACCCCTGTCCTGTGCATTGGAGGCACGTTAAAAATCCTCTGGTGGTCAAAATTAATCCGGAGTCCTCCACTACGGCATGCCTCCTAACTAAAGCAAGGTTCTGACGCGTAAAACCCCAGAATTCAAGACCAATTCTTGCACACTTTTGGTGACTCAGATCGTGTGCGGAAGCTGTGTGCGATACATTTGTTCAGATCGACAGAGTAGTTCTGCGGAGACCCGCAAGGTGGAGAGAAGTAATTCCCAGTTCATTCCTTTATAGCTATTGTTACGAACGGAACACTTGACACAGAGGCTGAGCCAATGTGGCTTCTTGACTGCAAATTTGAGTGCTCTCTTTCAGAGTGCTCATAAGGGTACAATTTATTTGGCTACTCGAGTAGTGACTAGATAACAGAGCACACCAATCTTCCGGTTTTACGCTGAGCACATTGCGAATTAGTCATAAACTTGAACTAAAGGAACGATTCATTAGTTTTTTATGAAAATAAAAAATTGCAACAAATGTTTCCTTACTTTCTTGTGCTGCCCTGTCTTGCGTCATTTGAGCCTTCACTTCATTGTCATGTGCATGTTAAAGCAGCTACTAATTAAGAAATACAAAGACAAAAGCAATTAATACGTCAACCTTTTCACACAACGTGAGATCACTGAACTCACTGCGAAGTTTAGTCACTTGATAATCTTGGTTTGCTTTCAGATAAAATACAAGTACTGGCCGGATGTTACGCTGCGAATTTATTAAAAATTTTCTTAAAACAGGACAGCGCATTAGATAGCTAGGTGCTTACTACATAAACAATATGCTGCCTATGCCAAACTCACTCAAATAACCGGAGTAGAGCCTGCGCGAGCTTATTTTTTATATAGCGAAAAAGAATCAAAATAGAACATGCATGTATGATGCCAACAGCATCAAACGGTCTCAAGTCGATTATTCTTGTTTGCTGCCATGGAAGAGAGAGGGAGCATGCCTGCCATGGTTCCGCTTAACTTCCGTGCATTTTGGTAGTGTGTTGTGCAATGTTTAAATGCTGAATTAGGTATGTCTAAGTAGTAAACGGGCAACAGATTGGCCACCCATGCTGACAAGAAAGAATGAAAGTATCGGATTTCAGTTGAAATAAGTTGTCTTATCAGTAATATTAATTATTACTTGCTATCATATATATATATATATATATATATATATATATATATATATATATATATATATATATATATATATATATATATATATATATATATATTGAAGTTTAGTGCCACGAAAAGGTTCTTTTAGCTGTAAGTAAATATAAAAAACCGAGAAAAGAGAAATGAAAACAGGAAGAGCGATAAAAAGGGGACCAGCACGGTTGGTGAACATTCAGGGCATAAGATACGGCCGAACAAGTTTCTGCATAAGGTGATCATAATACATACACATTGATTTTATGCCAGTCGTAAAGAACTGTACGCGCACACTGATTTACCTTCGCTTCCTTGCTGCATCTAGTTAACCGCTTATCACGACATTTTTACACACGGTAAGGAGGACACCATGGCTGAGCACATCTTTTATTCTTCTACTTCAATTAAGGTTTTAATTCGCTTGGGAAGTTTACAAGCAGCAAGCATTAAATTAAGGAATAAAGGATGAACAAGAAAATGCAAGCACATCAACAAGCTGTACTCGAAGCCTCACGCAAGTGCTCTGGGGTAAAGAGAGGTGACTTGTCGACCTACGCAGCTGTATTCTGCGACATTTGTGCGTATGTTGCGTGTGCTTGCAAGCTGTCACAAGCACAACTACCGTAACTGCACCATCGTGCCGAAAACAACTTAGTATAGATAGCAATATATGGGGATCCTCGGGTGAATCCCTTTCGGCGATACTATCACTTTAGCGTGACGTTGAACGCGGAACGGATGACTCGATAGGTTCTGCTCAACCAGCCAATGCAGCGGGCTGTTATGCTTGTGCCTTGCGATTTGCCTGAAGGGAGGCCAGTGCTGTGGTGTGTCGACCGTGGAGGCAGCATTCATCCCCACATGGTGCCCGCTTCGGGCACATGACGACTAAGTTCACGGCTTGGGTGTCCTCGCGGCTGCACGGCGTCAACGACGGAAGCGGCCGCCGGCTCACGGACTGCTATTCGGCCCCTCCTCGTGCGGGCAGCAATGCACCCTCCCCCCCCCTCTCCTTTGTGCGGCGGCGCTCAGGGGCAACCCTTTTACCGACCACCCAAGGACTATGTTTCGACACCTTGCCTTGCAGATTGTTCCGTTGTCCTATGCCGGGCCATTGAACTTGCCCGGCGCACCATACCGACCAACCGCCAGATTGGCCTGACGGCGCAGCGCGGTGCCCGGAGGCGCCGGCCATTGGAAGCGGCGTTGGGACCACAGAGCCTGCCCGGACCCTCTCTCTCTCTACCTTGTTCGTCCTTAGGGACTGTCTGGGCAATCTGGGGACGGGGATGTGTTATTTAAGCAGCTTGGAGCTGCTCAGTTGGTCTCTCCTGATAACCACGCCAACTTGTACATACTGTATAAAGAATTCTTCGCCGAGAAAGCTCTCCTCGTCTCTGACTCTGCGTGAAGTGGGGTCGAGACCTCCTGCCGGCCACGCATACCACGGCACACGCCACAGCTGGATGGCGAGCGGTGGGATCGAGCCTGAAGTATGACGGACGACAGCACACCGAGATCACGGGGACGGACAGCTTAGGGCTGGTGAGTGTTGGCTTTGCTCTTTTGAGTGACCAGGCTGACTGGATAGAGGTGTAATCCTGGTCGCTGGTAGGGACCTGCCGCAGAAGCGTGTGTTTTGGTACTTCTGGGTAGAGGTCGAGGCATTGTCACACCAGTGTTCCGCGATGGATCTGAAACGGTTGCTTAGAACTCAGCTCATATCCCTTTGCGAGGAGCTAGGCGTTGAAGTTCAGCTTCAAATGACGAAAGCAAGTATCATTGAAGCGATTGAGAGCACGGATCTTGCGAAAGAGGAAATCGTAGAAATGTGGAACGAAATCCTAAGGCGCAAGGCGGACGAGCAGAAGCTAACAGAGCTTCAGATAGAGAAACTTCGACTTGAAGTCGAGTTGAGAAAGACAAGTGTGGTTCCGGAATCAGAGGGAGCAGGTAGACATGACCTTTATGATCTATCTAAACTTATGCAGCCCTTCAAGGTTGGGCAAGACATAGGCCTGTATCTCGTAAATTTCGAGAGAACTTGCGAGAAGTCGAAATTTGTTCGCAGCACTTGGGCGCGGCGCTTGCTTAGTTTGTTGCCCTGCGAGGCAGCAGATGTGCTTGCGAGGTTGCCTGCGGATGATTCTGACGACTATGATCAGGTGAAGGAGAGCCTATTGAAGTGGTTTCATTTGTCAGCAGAGGCATTCAGGCAGAGGTTTCGAAGTCTGAACAAAAGGCAGGGCGCTACTTTTGCCGAGTTTGCTTATGAGTTAAAGGTAAATTTGGCCGAGTGGTTAAAGGGCGCCAAAGCTTTTGGCTGCTTCGAAAAGGCGTTGGAAGTGTTTGCCTTGGAGCAGTTTTATTCAAAGGTGCCGGAGGCAATGAAACTTTGGATCCAAGACAGGGATCGTGTCGAGTCGGTGCAGTCAGCCGCTGACCTGGCGGATCAGTATGCCTCACGCAGAGGAATTAAAGAGGAGGCTACGATCGCCGGTGCGGTGGAAAAGAGAGGCTGGAAGGGTACAGCTAAGCCCTGTAATGGGAAAGATGCTGCGAAAGAAGTGGAGCTGAAGGTTCACGAGCAGCCGGTAGGGGAACAAGAGAGAGAGATTCGTGAGAAACGTTCACAGAAGAGCTTGTTCGAAGAACGGAGGCCGGTGACGTGTTTTAACTGCAATGAAACCGGTCACATAGCGGTCGGCTGCCGCAAACCAAAAGTTGTGTTCGCGTACGTTTCTGACACGCAGACTAATGATGAGCTGCTCAAACCGCACCTGTCTGAACTGCAGGTGAATGGGAAAAACTGTACCGTGTTGCGGGACAGTGGAGCAACCATTGATCTCGTGCACCCGGATTATGTAAAGCAAGAGCAGTATAATGGCCAATGCGCTTGGATAAATGCTGTGTTAGAGGACACGAGTGTCTGCCTTCCGGTCGCAGATGTGGTGCTCAGCGGGCCATTCGGTGAAGTGTGTACTGAGGCGGCTGTTTCTAACAAGCTGCCGCCACAGTACCCTTACTTGTTCTCTAACCGCACCAATCGCCTACTGAGGGACCAGGGTAAAGATTGGGTGGAGGGTAGCGTTCAGGCTCTAACGACATATAAAGCGCGTGCCTTGGCTCCTAAACCGGAAATGAAAGAACAGGATACTGACGTAGAATTGAGCAATCCACTCGGCGATGAGTGCGAAATTGAGCCGGAAAGTCCTTCAATATCAGTGAGTAGAGAGGAAGAGACTGTTAAGCATGATAGAGAGATTGCAGAAAATGCAGAGGTGAGGGCTCTTGGGCAATCAGGCAGAACAACCAGACAAACCAAGTTCGAGAGCGCATTGATGAAGGACGTCGAATGTGTCGATGGGTTGTTTGTCCTGCCATGCTCTAGCTCACTAGATAGCGTGCTAGCAAAAGTGACGAGAGAGGTTCTCATTGGGGAGCAAACAGTTAATTTGGCTCTCAACGTGACGGAGGAAGTGGCTACAGAAATTCCGTGTCTAAGTGGAATGAATCAAATTACGGGTGCGGAAGATGCGATGAGGGTCGCTGCGTCTCAGGAAGCTTTGACAGACATGCGATTGGCTGATCTAAATAACTTAGTAGAAGAGAACATGGATTTGTTTTCTCAAAATCCAGGAAAGACGGAGCTGATGGCTCACGACATAGAACTCACATCCGAAACTCCAGTGAAATCACAAGCTTACAGGACGGCACCGAGAAAGCAGGAAATGTTCAAAAGAGAAGTTGAGCGGATGCTAGAACTTAGAATAATCGAGCCTTACGAGAGCTTCTATGCTTCTCCGCTCATTCTTGTGGAGGTCCCGGGTAAAGACCCACCACCTTGCATTGATTATAGGAGGCTGAATGCGACCACCAAAGATCAGATGTGTCCCATCCCCCAATATTCAGAACTAGCGGCTCCACTGACCGATACCCTAAGAAAATCGGCTCTTGAAAGAGTAATTTGGGATGACGCCAAGGGGGACGCGTTTCAGAGGCTCAAAGCGGCTCTCTCGGCTTCTCCCGTGCTGCGTGCACCGAACTACGACCGACTCTCCATTGTACAGTGCGATGCAGGCAATCGTGGGTTGGGGGTTGTGTTGCGTCAGAAGGCTGACAATGGTGAAGAGCACCCAGTGTTATACGCGAGCCGAAAGCTCACGGTACGAGAGGAGGCCTATAGAGCACCGAAGAATGAATGTGCATGCCTTGTTTGGGCATCTCAAAAACTAGCCTGCTACCTTTACGGAACGACATTTGTCTTTGTGACTGATCATTGCCCGCTAAAGTGGCTGGCTCAAATGTCAGGCAAGAATCCCCGATTGTTAAGGGGAAGTCTGGCACTTCAAGAGCTGAATATCAGCGTGCGCTATCGAAAGGGACAGCCAATGCCAATGCTGATGGTTTAAGCCGCGCCTTTTAGTTCATCTTGCCAGCTTGTACTAAATTTCTTTTGGTTGCAACTGTATACTTTTGCTTATTTGTCTTGTGAAGAACCGAGAACACTTGTGTGACTGCCAGGACTTAACGCAGTATAGGAGTTTTCACTGTTAATGTCAGCTTGGTCGCTTGGGGAGTAGGGCTGGCGCTGCCGAGCCAGTGGTTTCGTTCAACATGATTTAGGAGAAAGTCAAGAGACAGGAGGCGAAGCAGATCTCTTCCGTCGAGCAGCTGAGACTTCTCACCGTACGAGATCTTCCCCGTCGGCGGAGGAGCTGTTATGTTTGTGCCTTGCGATTTGCCTGAAGGGAGGCCAGTGCTGTGGTGTGTCGACCGTGGAGGCAGCATTCATCCCCACATGGTGCCCGCTTCGGGCACATGACGACTAAGTGCACGGCTTGGGTGTCCTCGCGGCTGCACGGCGTCAACGACGGAAGCGGCCGCCGGCTCACGGACTGCTATTCGGCCCCTCCTCGTGCGGGCAGCAATGCACCCTCCCCCCCCCCTCTCCTTTGTGCGGCGGCGCCCAGGGGCAACCCTTTTACCGACCACCCAAGGACTATGTTTCGACACCTTGCCTAGCAGATTGTTCCGTTGTCCTATGCCGGGCCATTGAACTTGCCCGGCGCACCATACCGACCGACCGCCAGATTGGCCTGACGGCGCAGCGCGGTGCCCGGAGGCGCCGGCCATTGGAAGCGGCGTTGGGACAACAGAGCCTGCCCGGACCCTCTCTCTCTCTACCTTGTTCGTCCTTAGGGACTGTCTGGGCAATCTGGGGACGGGGATGTGTTATTTAAGCAGCTTGGAGCTGCTCAGTTGGTCTCTCCTGATAACCACGCCAACTTGTACATACTGTATAAAGAATTCTTCGCCGAGAAAGCTCTCCTCGTCTCTGACTCTGCGTGAAGTGGGGTCGAGACCTCCTGCCGGCCACGCATACCACGGCACACGCAACAGGGCCCTGAAAGTGATCGTCCAAGAATACATACCATGCTGCAACATGATGCGATTGCAATAGATATTTAATAGGACGCAAAGATAATATGACTCTGCAGTACTTCGAACAAGGATGCTTGCGCCAATGCAACACATGCGGCTGCGCAACAGAATGTGACAGCTTAGAGTCGCGTTTTCCCCGAGACGCGGAAACTTGAACTGACGTCTACAAAAATATACCAGTGTCGTCTGCTTTTAAAGGTAGTTGCCAACCTTGAACACCCTTCCTCCGCCGAATGGTTGCCAGGTGTCAACCGACCGCGTCGTCCAGTCGGAGTGTGCGTGTTATCCGCTCGTGCGGATTCAGCGTGCATTAAATTTTGCGACACAATCAGCCTTTCGGGCATCTACACCGGTTTGCACGGAGGCGGACGCGGTCTGGACGGACGGGCGAATCGAGCGAGTATAGGGCCTTAAAGGAACACTAAAGACAAATACTAAGTCGACGTGGACTGTTTAAATGCCATTCCAGAAACATCGCAACGCTTGCTTCGCGCCAAGAAAAGACTTAGTTTACGAGAAAATTGTATCTGGAGGGTACGAATACCTTTTTCAAACTTCAAATCTCCCGCCACCCAAACGGGGAAGTGGTGACGTTGCATACGCCATCACCGTCATTTGCTGCCGTCAGTGAGTAAAACGGCGCCCGACAGACGGCGGCACCGAGCCAAGCCAGAGCGGCGGATTCACAGCGGCAGCTGCTTTTTCGTCAAGTGGCGTAGACGGTTCGGGCATCCCGCAACATCACATGGAAGTTGAATTCTCCGCTACTCGCAGTTTGTGCGAGTTTCGCGAGCCAGCAAAACCAGGGCAGCACTACGCGATCAGGAAAGTATTGAAACGCGAAAGCGTGGGCGGCGCAGAGTCGAGCGAAAACGAAACCTTCCGACCACCCGCGTCGTTGTCAACTGAAATTTCAATTAGTTCTTTTCTCTAAACAGAAAATGGAACTGGATAGACCGCATTTTATTTCATATTAAAATACACTATGAGGATGTTTTGTAAAACGAGTAATTGAGTACTAGTTACAGAATTTCACTGAGGAGTGCTTTCGTCATCAGGCAAGTGCTTGAATGTGCCGGGGGAGTCTCTAATCATGTCCTGCATTTACCTCGATTTCTCGATTATTAAAGCTCTGTTCACAATAATACTGACGCCTTACAGATTCTCAAGCACTAATATATCCCTTTAGCTTGACTTAGTATTTGCCTTTAGTGCCCCTTTACCAGTGTGCTTTAAATAAAGAACTTTCTCTCACACACACTTACGAGATAATACCGACTGAAAACCGTTGGCATTTCTCATCGCCCAGTAAAATGCTAGATGACGTTCGCTTGGTGTTTACTGTCTGTTCTGCTGCAGCCCAGTGCATCCACACGTCAGCTCTGTGGGAAAGTTAGTGTGCGTACGCAATGTGCTGGTGTCAGCAGCAGAAGGCAGAGCGCTTCCCAGGCTTGACAGCCGAGCCGACTGAGCGAACTGAACGGTGCGTCCACTTCGCTTCGTCGTATTTGCAGCGAACCGCACTCCACGCGTCCAGAGATTATAACCCTCTGTGCGTGGGCCCCGTATGCGCCGTTGACCGCGGATCAGCACGGCGGCAGCGGTGGTGGCGCCGACGGCGGTAATGCGAATCTACCGCCGCCCATGTTGTTGCTATCAGAATCAGAATAGGTTTTTATTGAGATGATTAGAAAGGTTAGAATATATTAATATACACAAGGAGGTCCACAACTCAAAGAGTGCAATGGGACCTCCTTTACAAAGTAAACAATAGCAAATCAACAAAACTCCCGTTTCGCGCCCAGTGGCTTCGAAGCTTTTTCGTAAAATATGCAAAAAAAAATGCAATCGCTATAAACTACAGCGCCAGGTACATAGTGGTGCAGAAAGGAGATGATGGACCGACCGTTTCATGAGCAGCAGCAGCGCCTGCTCGTCCCAGAGCTGCACCGTGTCCATGAGCACTGAGTCCGGGTGCACCGGGCGGTTCCGTTGGTGACGAAGTGCCGGGGAGTATCGGGGACCGTCGGCCGGCATCGCTGCAACGAACCAATGAAGTGGCAGCTCTTTAGCAAAAGTTAACATATACAGAGATGAGGATTTGGACACTTGAAGGTGTATAATGGGCCCCTCACGAGGCTCAACCGCTAATATTTGTCATTTACCCCGTATCTCTGTATAGGAGGCAGAGGTCGTCAGTGTTATGCACTAATAGTTGCAAGGCGCCGGTCGGCAAGCGCTTTGTACTACGAGAATGCCAGCGAACTTGAAAAGGAGGGATAATGGAGAGGCAGACATATATACAAAGCGACAGGAAGGAGGCTAGACTGACAACTGAAGTTTATTCATGAAAACGACGTCCCCCAAGTCCGTATTGAACGTGCGTGAGGCACAACATATCATATACGCGGTAATCACTTTATCTATGCACGGCGGCATTGATCAATAAATTCAAACTCTTTTTTTGGATAGGAAAACAGATGGTGCGATTACACACATCTTGAGGCCAAGTTTATAGACATATAGGCTTCAATCAACTCTCTCTTCTATTGAGTCTTGGCCTACAACGGAAAAGGCCGTCGAAATATCTGCGGAAAAGGCCGTATACGCTGTCAGCGCTCCCGATTTCAAGGCGTCGACCCCTGCGTTCGAACTGTCAATGCCTAACGGGTCATCAGTAGCAAGAGCTTCAAGGAACGTTGCAAGAACCTTCCAATAGGCTTCTGCCACGAACGTTCTTCTGTCACAATGGTTCGCAGAGGGCAGTGTCTCATAGGTCAGTGTTGAAAGAACGCTTCAGATTGGTTCATGATTATAGGAGACAGAAAAAAAAGGCATTCTGCATATTCAATACACATTCTAGAATCTATGAAATGAAGCTTCCGTCAAGCGGTGAATTTAATGCTGTATATGTGTTCGTTCCAGCTGTGGAGCGTTCGACCTATACACGGCGCCACTAGCTTGCTTTTCGACACAATGCAAACACCTAAATTCCGTTACAGCGGGTTCAGCCGGTTTCCAAGTAATGCGTTTACACTAATACAAGTTGACTTTGCCCAAGAGAAAACACTCGCCTAATTTTAGAAACCTCTTGGAAGAAACTCAACGTCCCATTGATTGTTATTCACTTCTCGCGTTTCACTGCGGTTTGAGAATTTATACGGGCACAGGGTGCCTGGTTTGTTAGCAAGCTCAGGCCCCACCTCGAACACTGTTTACTACCGGCGTGAACAAGCACCAGTTATCGGACGCAGACGAGCTTGTCACACGTATCAGCTAAGTATAAAATGAAAGGTGCAGCCCCGACTCCGCAAACGGAACTCTAATTTATTTTTATCGCAAGACACACTGACTGCAGGCAACATTGCAGTTTTTAGCCTCGTTATATCCAGGCAGAATATTCACATTTAGATTATGAAAGCCAGACAGATGTTACTGCCTATGCGTTGTGAGTGGCTATATGTGGTATACTACAACACGCGTCGCACTGCGGAGTTGTCTATGAAGGTCGAAAACAGTCGAGTATCGTACCTGCACCATTGCAGCAACGCCGCGAACAAGTACTTGCACTTTTTGGAGGACCGCTATGGACAAATACCTCCAATTCTTTACCCTCCGCTTCACTTGAAAGGCTCTTTGTCTGGGCAAGCCGTACGTTGGCACTCACAGGGCAGCGATTTCCGCGGTTCCGTCGCTGAAATCCTTGAGACCAATCAAAATGAGGTAATCGGCAGCAAAGACCCCTTTCGGCTTCAACGCAACGCATCGCTTCGACGCCACGAACGAGAAAGGCGTGAGCTTAGCACCAAGAGAAAGAGCCGCCGTTACCGCCGTGAGCCTGGATGTCGTAGCCATCTTTGTTTATTTGGACACTGTTGCCAGCGTAAGCAATAGACCATGGAATTGTCAACATCATTATGGACATCCAAAATCATAGCATGTAGCAGTATATCAATATGGTTAACTCACATTGTCAGTATGTCCATAACTAGACAATAATATTCAGTGCTTAAAAGGGCTCTTAAACATGAATGCTTTTTTAAAAACCCAACAAAAGTTATTCGCAGAGACTTTAAACATTTCTCAGTCTTTAGTGATGTTGGGCATAAAGATCCAAATTGCTGTCTTCGCCAGCGAATTCTAGAAGCTGCTTGACAAATATATTCCGGGCAACAGGCAGCTTGAAACACTTAATGCTTGCAGATCCCTAAAAATTCTAAGTCGCACACAGAGATATACTCGCATGGAAGGGATTGTTATACTTTGTTAGAGGATTTGTATATTGAGCAACCTTCATTCTGTAAAGCGAGTCAAAAGGCAAAACTTTATTTCAATGATAAAGAGGTGTGCTGCTATCGGCCACGTTTCAAAATATGATCAGTCGTGTTGCACGTTTTGTTAACAGTGTATCGGTTCTAAATCTGTCGTGTATATGCCATCCCGGAGTCTATTAGCGGCTGGATGGATGGATGGACGGATGGATGTTATGAGCGTCCTTTTTGGAACGGGACCGTGGGTTGCGCCACCAAGCTCTTGCTGTTACACTGCCTAATGTCCCACCTTGGTTAAACAATAAAAAAAGAAAAGAAAAACACTATGAACTCCCACACCCAAATTTTCTGATGCCTTATTGCGAACTGTGCTTTTGTACGTCTCCGTTTTTTGTCGTTTGCCTGCTTTTATTCCACCAATCCCCCAATCGCCTCTTACTAATGCCTATTGCGGAAATGTTTACTTTTCCATTGCTCTCGCTGAACTCAAGGGCTTCAAGGAGGCCAGTGGTGCCTAAATCCACCGCTGGGTAGACGTCTACGCATTCTAATAAAACATACTCCATATATTCCCTAGCTTTACCGCAGCAAGCACATGCTTCTTCTTCCTTCTTATATCTCGCTTCATAGGTGCGTGTTCTAAGGCATCTCGATCTCGCTTCGAAAAGTAATGAGCTTCCCTTTGAGTCCATAAATTGTTTCTTTCCTGATTTCGTTTTTTCCTCTTAAGTAATTACTCATGGCAGGTTTCTTTTCCATTCCCCCCACCCATTAGATAATTTCGGCCTCTCTGACTTTCCGCTTGACGTTCTTTGTTGCTGTATTGCCCACCCTACAGGCCGCATACTTGCTGGTAAGCTTCCTAGTTCTTTTACTCCATTGTGAACCGATGTTCTTCTTGTACAGATACCTCAACAGTCTCCCAGCCCATTTACTTCCTTCCGTATTCCTCAGTCGTTCTTCGTACTCAATTTTACTGCGAGCTTCCCTCACATGAAAACTAGCCCAGCCCATATCACCCGGCACAGCTTCATTTGTAGTATTCCCGTGAGCGCCCAATGCGAGGCGACCCACTGACCTTTGGTTCACATCGAGTCCTGATTGTACCCCTGATTTAAATCAAACAACGCCATTTCCAAAAGTAAGTCCTGGAACCATTACCCCTTTCCTCGGAGCACCTCGTACCTCTTGTATCCCCACAGCACTCTGAGTTCATTATGGCCGTATTTCTCTTCCCCTTTACTGTTATTGTTTCTTCATGCGTTTCTATATATTTATTGCCTTCGTTTATCCATATACCAAAGTATTTATATTCTTTTACGCAATGTATTCCCTGGCCCTCTGGGGCCACTGTTCGCTGTTTTCATTGAATACCATAACACCTGATTTCTTAACGCTAACTTTCAGACCTAACTTATCCCCTTCCTGTCCATAGCTATTAGCCAGATGTCGCATATCACTTTGCTTGTTAGCTAGCAACACATTGTCGTCCACATAAAACAAACCTAGAAGCTACTGCTCTACTACTTGTACCCGCCTGTTTGTATGAGAGATTAAACTCGATATTACTTGTTTCTGTGCCCATTTAATCCTCGCCATGTATATCATAAACAACAGTGGGGATAAAGGGCACCCCTGTCTCAGTCCCTTGTTGATATGAACTTTCTCCTCGCTCCTCATCCCTTCCCATTCAACGCAAACGGTATTTTCTAGGTAAATCTCTCTCAAAAGCTTTAGACAATCGTTACCTAAGCCTTCCCCTTCCAGAATATCCCACAAAATGTTGCGGTATACGTTGTCATAGGCTCCTGTAATATCTAAAAAGGCCACATATAATGGTCTGCTTTCTACTTTTGATATTTCAATACACTGAGTAAGAACAAATAAGTTATCATCTAAACGCCTACCTATTCTGAAGCCATTCTGAAGTTCTCCCAAAATGCCGTTATTCTCTGCCCATGCTTGAAGCTTTAATTTCATTGCCTGCATTGCCAGCCTGTATATTACCAATGTAATGGTCAACGGTCTATACGAGTGAATTCTGTCTTTCTCCTCCTTACTTCTATAAATTAAATTCAAGCCACTTTGTCGCCAACTGTCTGGTATTCGTCTATCTTTTAAACTTTTTCCACTGCTTTCACCAGCGCTTCCTTACTTTTTGGTCCTAGTTCATTAATCAGCCTAACAGGAACATCGTCTAGCCCTGTATCTGTCCCCTTAGGAATGTTCTCTTCCGCTTTCTTGCAGTTGAAATTTCTCAGCACCAGCTCTTTTTCCACCTGGGTCTCTTTCATGCTTTTTTTTTCTTCAAATACAACCTCGGCATTGCCTTGGAAAGATTCGGCTGTTATTTTTCGGATGTAATTTATTGCCGCTTCTCCATCCAGTCTGTTTTCATCTTCGTCTAGGATATGTTGTATTGTTGTTGACTTCCTGCCTAATAATTTCATGTGGTTCCCAAATTTTCTCGGTGCAGCCTTCTTTTTCTCACGTATTTCTGGCAACCAGCGTGCACTTTCACCTTTTAATTTTGCTTGCACCAGTATTTGAACCATAGACTTTTTCTTTCCGGTATATTTCCCATTTATTGGCTACTTTATCCTGCGGTAACACTGCCTTCTTTGCCTGCTTGTCCTCTCGGGATGCATTCTGTCGTTCGGCAATCGCTTCTCGTATCTCCCTGTTCCGCCAGCTTTTCGGTTTCTTTTTCCCTTTCCAACGAACATGTGGTTTCTGTTTCCGTATTTCTGTCGTGATTACACTTAGAAGCTATATATATATATATATATATATATATATATAGAAGCACTTAGCAGCACAATATTTCCACTGTTTATTTGGCCATTTGCCAAGTTCTTCCTCGACTCTAGTGACTATATTTGTATTTGTTCAGCGTTCAAATTTGGACTGGTCATTTTCCACTCCTTGCTCTCTTTCCCAACTATATATCCCGTTTTCAAAATGATGCGTTTATGGTCACTACCTATGCTGCTATACCTTTCCTCATCAATGACCATTTCTCTCAACTTATCATTAATTCATTCTGTGATCAGACAGTAATCAAAGGTTGATTGCCGGTTTCCCACTTTCCACGCGATCTGCCCTTCACACTTATGCCCTGTATTTACGATAACGAGGTTATGTTGCTCACAAAGGTCTAGCATTGACTTCCCGTTGTTGTCGGTATAGCCATCAAAATCCTGTATATGGGCATTCATGTCACCTAATAGGGTAATTTCATCACCATTCCCGAAACCCTTAATATCAGCGCTTATGCATTCCACTAACTCTTTATTCTTCTCTGTGCAATTATTTCTGGTCCACAAATACGTAACGCCCAGCCAAGTTTTTTTCCCACTCATTGTACCTGATGACCAAAGATGCTCTTGACATTTTGAATTTACTCTTTTCCATTTGGCTCCGTGATGGATGAGCATTCCGACTCCCCCTCTCTTTTTTTCCGACTTAGTTATGTTGCACTCTTCTCAAACATAATTCTCCATCACTGGCGGCTCTTCTGAGTCTCTAAGGTGCATTTCTGTCACCGCATGCACCCCTGCGGCGAAGAGTTAGGGTAGCGCCCTCTCGCGAGTGACGTCATGGCCGGGACGCCACTCGCTGCGGTTCGCTCGGCTGCCGTGCGCGCTCGTTCGCTTTGTGTATGTTCGGGTTATTGGGTGCGCCAGCCGCACTTCCTGTAGGAAGTCTCGTCTGCTTTCTGCTGCCACGCCTGAGGTGCAGTTTCTTCTTTGAAACGGCGTGAGTTGTGAAAATTTGTGGCTTGGATATCGCACGATATGTCGAGTTGAAAGTGTATACTGCTTTTGCAACGCAGGGGTGCGCAGTGTCCGTCCATAAATTTATCGTGAAATGACTGTCTGCGAAATGAGCACGCACAATCTTTTATGATGTTTCGCTCAAAACATAACATTGCCAAGTACTTAGTTTTACGGAACAGCAATCTTGGTATTTGGCGTCAGCATTAAAAATTCCTATGTTCGAAGGATACTCCCTGCGAAGCTTTTATCGATTCTTATTGCTCTTATGAGTTGTTCTAGTCAAATGTGGGCACTCAAATAATGCGTAAAATGAAGAGTGATGTGCGGATCTCGTATGAAAAAAAACATTTTTGCACACACACATACACACACACACACACACACGCACACACACACACACACACACACACACACACGCGCGCACACGCACGCACGCACACAGTAACCACCTGACAAATGCTTTTCGAGATTACGATCTCGATACTGGCCTGAAGCAGCCTTTATCGACCATATGATATATCTTTCCCGCAACGGAAGCAATCAACTGTCGTTATTA
Source organism: Dermacentor andersoni (assembly GCF_023375885.2). Taxonomy (NCBI): domain Eukaryota; kingdom Metazoa; phylum Arthropoda; class Arachnida; order Ixodida; family Ixodidae; genus Dermacentor; species Dermacentor andersoni. Next base: position 109,833,462 of record NC_092822.1, on the reverse strand, counting down.
CGAGGCATGAATCGTTCGTTACACCAACCCGTTCACTACAACTTCTAATTGAAACTATGAGGCAGTTCTCTACGGCGTCATTGGCAATATTTAAGGTATACTCGAGCTCTAAAGGGCTGTTTAGGCAGCCTTGAAAATGTCTCGAGTGTCTGTAGTTCATATATACATACTGCCAACTGTTCGCTCCTTCAGTCCATAAAAAACGGACTTTGTGAGGCTTCGGCTTCTTGCTGGCTGCAGCCATACTTTCTAAGAGGCATATCCCACCAATAAGTTTGGTCGAGTAGCTCTATACAAATACGTCATAACTGTTCCTTCAGAAACAAGCACCTGCAAATTGGTGAACTGAGTTGAACATGCACCTAACGGTGAAGAGAGAATAAATATTTGTCCGCGCATTTTCGTGCGTTGCAAACAGCCGAAAGCCTCATTAGCTTTACTTCAAATTAGAGTCGCTGAAGTGTAACGTGCCGGCGAAGAACGCTTTAATTTTGAGATGCTGTAACCAATTTTCAAGACCGGATTCACTACCCTTCAGTTAAATAGGATGTCGGGTATCACATATATTTGCAAGCACTACTATAAGCGCATTGGCAGTCGTGCTGAGCTCATCTCTGAACGGGAAGCAAACTTCAAGTTGATGTTTGATATTTCAGTGGTCGCTGCTAACGTCGATGGCTTCCAGTCGGTCCCATATCTTGCACCGCCGACGTGCGACACTTGCAAAGCCACTGCCGGGGCTATTCCCCATGCTGGCGCTGTCAGACGCCTAGGAGCTGCCGGGCCGCTGTTCATTCAGCACAGCATGAGATGCCTTGTGTGCTGTGTAGCGCAAACATGTTGCACTCACGTGTAGTTAGAACACCATCCGAGGAGTTCATACCCAATGCTGAACCTTGCTATCCCTATCAGTGCTCCGCTGCCAAATATGTGGTACCCTCCGCGCATTGGGCTCACGTTCGTATGTATATAGAACCTGATTTAAGAACATGATGTTCCGTTCCTTCGCAGCCTCCGCGACCGTGCCTGACCGTGCTTGTTTTTGCGTGCATGCCGTCATAATCTGCCTCGCTCGAGCCTGCATTCCTTTGTTTGTGTGTATGTAGAGTGGTAGTTGACGTGCGCAGCATCAATTGAAGTGGTGGGCCGATGATGCCGGCGTTCTGTGCAGCCTAAGGTTGCACGAACACCAGCGGCTGCGACGATGTTCTGATGTTCCATTACTTCCCGCAAGACAAGCAGCTTTCAGCTAAATGGGAAGCTGCTCTGAATCGAAAGAGTTTCAAGCGCTCAAGAACAACAGTACTGTGCTCTAACCACTTCTGTGACGACGATTACTACCAAGATTTATCAACAATACGTGCATGAGTGAGAGTACGACTTGCTGCTAGCAGGCTTTCTAAACGCAGCGCGAGAAGGTCGGGGTAACGAACGCACAAAAACGGCACGGGTGTGGGCGGACGGATGGTAGCTGGTCTTGGAATATACACGAGCTCGTCCAAATTTGGATTTTGATTTACTTCTAGCTCGTTCGTGTTAGCACGCTGAACGGAAGGTGCATGTTTATCTCCCACCCTTGACGCAGGTTTCGTCGCAAGCCGCCGTTAATTTTCTATTCGCACGTGTGTTGTGAAACAGCCTACATGTAGCTACCAGAACGCAGTGCAAGTGTAAAGTCTGCATGCGTTTGAAAGCCGGCGCATGCCAGGACGCTGCGCTCCCCCTTCTCTCGCGCACAGAGAGAAACCGCCGACCGTCTCACGTAGCCGACGGAATTCGCCGCCTTCACGGCTCCGGTTACGAGTAGCGTGCGGATGGTGCGCTGATGAAGGTCACCACACGTGCTACAAGAGCCGGAAAACTTTTACCGCATGTAAACCGTCGGGGTAGATTGCCGACAGCTTTGGAGCAGCGCACAAATGCCGACGATCTCATCCCCGCTTACATTCCACGAGGAGGCTTGCAGGAACGTAACAGTACAGTTGTTTGACCCGAAACGAACTTAGTGGATCGCTGAATGCCGCTCTGCAAAAAAACATACTCACCAAAGAACATTTCTAAGACGAGGAGATGCTAACACTTCGCTTTCGTTCGCGTCGAAAGCAGTGCTTGCTACTAGCATCCTTTGCTTCTTCGAGATGCCGGGTCCTCGCAATCGGCTCGTACATGTAAGGAGCAACGCTGAACTCAGAGAAACGCAAGCTCTCGAAATTTCCCATTACCTCTCAGCAAAACAACAGCACCAAACCACCTTGCACCGTGTTTCATGTGCAGCGGCAGCGGTCGGTCCGGACGAACACCGCTGTTGACGTCGCGAGACGACCGACCAATCACAGGCGGAAACGAGGTGCGCGAGCTGCCCTGAGTCTGCTGCTGCACTTTTTGTCGAAATAAAACCTGTTCGCGCTTTCTTTCGCACAATTTCGATGCGAAATTTGAATTCGGAGGGTGGAAAACCATTACGTACAGCTCTTCACTAATTTTTTTTTAAAACTCTTCAGCATCCCTTTAAGGGCTCCGTGTCGGAAAACCAGGTGGTGTCGTCGGCGTCGGCGGAGTTGCCCATGCGCGAAAATTGCCGCATGTTTAGAAAAAGTGTATCTCAACAAAAGACGGCCCGAACGCTGAGTCGCAATGATGGCACAATTCCACCAGGACGATAACATACGCGAAGTACGAATCATTGTATACATGGCGCACTAAGGCATATGTATATGACACGCTTTACCTTACGGCACGCAGTATATGCGGGCTATATTGCCACACCCTTCTATCACTAAAGTTGCTCATTTCTCGTTTTACATTCTTGAAAAACTTATATTCCTCGGAATTTTGAGAATGACAGCCCACAAACGTCATGAAACAAAACACCGACAGCGCATGCGTTTTATGTTAAATGTTCTCAGAGTTAAACAGTAAAAGTGCGAAGAAGTGACAGAAACATGTAAGTGGTGTAATTTATTTGGCGCGGATGTCCACGAGCTTCGGGATCGCCCAACGCAAGTTTTTACCAGAAAGCACGCCTTCGGCGCCAGCGTTTCCTAGTAAACACTAGGTTTACGTAAGCTGCAGTTGCCGTGAAACGTGAGAAGTAGTCAGGGATCTTCGAATGGTATCGCATTCCATTCTTAAAGGAGTTGGTCAAGCGTTCTGCAATTTTTTTTTTTTTTTGCAAACTCCCGTTGTCGTGATGCACATAGTACGGAAATCATCATAAACATCACGTGGCAACCATCTCAAAAAGCCAGTTGGTGTTGGCGGGAAAGAAGTATACGTGCGTTTGTGGCCTAATTTATTTCTTTATTATGTATCCTAATGGGTAGAGCATTGGGATTTTGCACTGAACAGCCGAGCTTGAAATCCCGGTGCCGGACGCGCTGTTGATTCAAGCGAGGTTGGTTCTACTCGTTGAGAACCCGACCAGCAACCGACCGCGACCATGGGATGGTAGGGGAAGAAAGCTTCGCTTTAAAACACATGCATACTTTCACTCTGTCATAGAACAGTCGTTGCATCGGCTGTCGTCGATATAGCAAACCGCAGTTGTAAGTGCTCTTGATATCAAGACAAGGCTTACATTGTGCTAGCCACATTCGAACACAATGAATGCATTTTGCTTGGCGGGCATTAGCCAAGCACGTTTCATTTCGGGCGCACATTGCCCACGAGGAAGCTCAGCGTCGTCGCAACTTAGACATCCAGCCAGGCGTTCATATCAGAGCAGAACGCACAGTGGTGTGACTCTCCGGATGCACCACGTATAAACACGACCTGGGTTAGACTACTTCTTATTATAATTTGTTTTTGAATAGCGAGTAAGTGACAGGTCAAACTTAATTTAGAATTTAGAAGCGTTTTAGCAGAACATTTTTTGCGTCCACTCCGCCAGTGAGCGGGAGCGAAAGTGCGCATGCTCCGAACGATCAGCATCGAGCACGTGAGCGGACAGGCGTTTTCGCTCCGCTAGAGAACTCGCCGTGCGAGACGCCCGACGAAAATACAAAATAGCTGCCACCACTGGCGCGGTTAGCGCGGGTCTGCTGATCTGCTTGGGAGACGCTTTGCATATTTGGCACAGTGCCCAATGAAACGAGGTCAGAATAAGAACTGGGTGGCACCGAAAGCACGGTTGTGAATACGACGACCTGATGACGAGTACACAGGTGACACGTCAAGCGCCTTAGACTTAGCTATTGCGCGACCTCGCAGCTTCTGTCAATGCACCCCTGTTTAGCTGCAACAACAATAACGAAAAAGTGCTACCTTTGATTTCAATCGTTACAAAATTGCAACAATACGAAGTAAACACTGCTTGGTACTCAGAAACTTCAATATGCTTTTTGCTTTAGTATAACCTCCTGACACCGTATGGCACGTAGGTTACTTCTCGCTTTGCATCTGGGACGCGTCGAACGCTCTAAAACCGATTCATTCTCCGTTCAACTACCGCGGAGGAGCTAGTGTAGGCGAGCGATGCGAGGAGCAGAAACACGCTCTGCTAAAACTCCCCACTGTCCCAAGGTAACACAGCAGCTTACGAGGAACACCGTATAGTGGACGCCTCCGGGATAATTTTAAACCACCTAATGTGCAGCAAATAATTATCTTTCTAATGTGCAGCAAAAGGACGGTACAGTATAGCAGCCTTCTTTTTTTAAAATTATACCCTCATCTGAGTGCAACCGCTGCGGCAGGTAATTGAACCCGCGACCTTGTGTTTGCAAGCCGAGCGCCTCGGCCACTATTCTGCAATGGTGGATATTGCTTAGCTTTGCATAAAGGGTGTGGGCGACAGGATCAGTAAACATTTATTTAATCAATCAACCTTTAGGGGCTGCATATGGGAAACGGATCTGAGCAAGCATGAAAAGGGAAAAAGAATACCGCAATGTTAATGGCTTAGGAAAGATAGCGAGAGGCATTGCCTTGGATATTCGATAAATAATTTTAATGGCTTATCATCCCTGTACAAAAAAAATAGTAGCAGAAAAAGAAAGAAAATTTTGTAATTTGGCATTTCGAGTAAAGTGTGGTAGTGCATGTGATTTCAAATAGCGAGTGCTTCATACAGTTACTCTCTTCTAAGAATTAACGCACTGGCGCTACACTGCACAAAAATAGCGACGGTAAATGCTAGTGAATAGACAGGTCTTTCACACCAAAAATAAATAAACGAGCGCGCAGAAGACACCTATCAGCAATGGTTGATCGATTTGCGCGGCGGGGCTGCGTCATTAGTTACGAGTCGAGCCGCACTACAGGGGTCAGCTTACAGTTTCGAAATCTTTTATCGCCCTGCAAGATCCATGCGTGCTAGCGCTAAGGGAATAATCGATTTTCTCTTCGACCGAGGTGTAAACGATGAGCGACCAGATAATGAATCTGTGGTGCCGCACTGGCCAAAACATTGTTGGACATTGAGGGCGTTGAACACACCATTTATGGCAATGATGTTAGTCTATGGAGTGCTGGGGGCAGCGACGGAGAGTTGGAGGCTCGAATGCTGGAGGCTTTTAGGGTCACGGAACACTGCCTCTCTCTAGCGCGCCTCAAATGCTCGCCGAGGAAATTGGAATTGCTCGTTTACGGTCCTTCCAGGCCAGGACGAAGACCTGAGGGCTGGGAGCGAGATAGTGGGCGTCATATCGTGCTCTTTGACATGAATGGTAAACGCATTCCTGAAGTAGCGTAGATCAGAGTTCTAGGACTAAGTATACAAGATAACGGATCCAATGGCTTGATGATACAAAAGACAACTGGCTAAGTGGAGAATGCTCTACGAATGGTTCTACGAATGCTCTACGTATGTTATAGAAACAGAGGCATGAGCGAGAAACGTGCCATTAGGCTCATTCACGCCTTCGTCCTCTGTCATATTACTTATGTAGCGGCTATACTCGATCGAAAGAAATGAAAAGAAACGCCTCGATACTACCATCCATCGAGTCCTCGAGGCAGCTCAGGGGCTACCGTTCAACGCATCCACCGAGCTCTTTTCGAAGCTAGGAGTACACAATACCCTTGCTGAAATCGCTGAGGCTCAGCGCACAGCGCAGGTCGTCCGGTTGAGTTGGGAGGGACATCCTGGTCCACTCTGGGAACTTTTGCTAAACGCGAAAAGGATAACGTCAGACATCTTAGCAAAGAAATCAAGGACGCGATTGTGGTCCGTCCCTTTCCCAGGGCCGTCCACCCCGTCTTTGGCCAAGGGAGAAGACTCGCCCGCGCGAAGGCTCTTCTTGCCGAGGCTGCTACGGATGCTGTCTTCGTAGACGCCGTCCAGATGATCAGTCGCCCCAGGCGGTCAGTCACGAAGACTTTTCGGTAGCCGTAACGGACGCCCATGGACGAGCCTGCAGCGCACTCTCTGTTTACACCAAGAATCCGCAGGTGGCCGAACAAATGGCCATTGCACTCGCTCTGTTAGATCCACAACGCTCGGTAATCTATAGTGATTCTGGGGCAACCACTCGCGCCTTTGCTAGGGGAGCGGTAGATGCGAAGGTTTCCGAGTTACCCTAAGGTTGGTCCATTAGCTTCCACTCTATAGTTTGGTTCCCAGCCCATATAGGCGATTTCGTGGGAGGACAGCGCAACCTTAATGAACCCGCTCATAGGGCCGCTGGAGGACTTGCCAGCCGCGCTCCCGTGCAGACCCCCTCATCTCTTCTTAAGGCATTTAAAGATAAACTTCAGATATATAGTGAGCTCACCAAGCACTTCTATTTAGGACGCAAAGAATTCTCTCTTCCAAACAGGGGCCCTAACAGGGCGCAGTCAGTCTTGCTGCGGACGAAATTGTACCCCAATCCTTGGCGTATGAGCCGAATCGACCCGGACTACAACGGATCATTCAATTGTGCACAGTGTGGTGGACATGTGAACTTGGGACACATGTTGTGGGGTTGTGCGATGCAGGCCTCCCATCTGGAGGACAAGAACAAGTGGGACGGCGCTCTTAGGAGCAGCGAGCTACAAGAAGAACTCTAGGTTGTCCAGAAGACCTGCGAAGCGGCGTAGAACCTAGAGCTCCCCATCCCGACGTGGGAGGTGCCCTCTACCCCTTGACGAACAGTCGGGTGTCCTTCAGGGCATTTTTCGGAAATAAAATTTCGCCACCACCACCACTAAGACCTAAACTGAACTGGCAGGGAAAATTCTTTTCGAACGCTCGCAGCTTGTGTCAAATGCAAAAATGCGACAAATTCAGAGGAGATATTCGCCAGCCTGAAAAAAACTACCGTATACAGTGGCCCCTGTCAGAGCCCTTATCGTGGCATAATGATGCCTTGAAAAAGACAGGTCCACTTGTCGAAACCTTGGCTACTGCTTTTATCATGTTCTCGTTTTGCTCAGTACCTTGAGACATCGCATTCATGGAGCATATGCATTCTGTATAGGAACTGAAACACGAGAAGTGGCTCTCTGGTATGTTTTCGAGCATGCAAATTGCGACAATGATTAGGTGACTCCATCAAACAATAAATAGTATGCACATTCATGTGCTTAAGTTGCATGATTGATCTACAAAATCAAGTGATCATATTTTGTAAGAGTACTGTTCGACTGTATTCTGTTGTTTTTATGTCACCCATAGTCAATCTAGACAATAAAAGGGTGTCTAGAACATTTCGGCTCCTGAAATCATTTGCGACTCCTTAGTACGCAAAAGCATGACCTCTGAGATGCTTTTCCGTTACTCTAGGGGAGTTGCCGTTGAGGACACCGCCTATAGCGGGAACGCGGCTTGGTTTTCGCCAATGAAAATAGCCAACTAGAATGGAAAATGATAGTAGTTACACAATGTGGTCGAAAGTGAGTTCTGTTTTTATTTGCTATGGCAATTTAGTTATGTTCTCACAATCATTGACTATGCTCGTCCATTGAATGCCAATCCAGTGAATGACAGTGGGAAGTGAACGTTTGTTTTTCACTCCCATGCGTGTCATTTACTTGTGATTCCTTTCGTGTCATATGCTGAATCACAGCTTTGGAATAAATTACCGTCAGATATAACACCACTGCAGTTATTTATTCAGTTTCAAAGCTAACATTTCCCATTTCCTGCTTGCATCCTTAAGTCAAAGAAAATGCAATAGATTTGTACTGTCGAAAACATAATTTTCTGTTCTTTGAATTCACACGCCCTCCTGTTTATATAAAAGCATATAACATAGGGACTCCCTTGACAATTTCTACGTCAGCTACGGGGTCCCACCATTACATAATACGTAATGCGTAACTTTTCATGCCATAAATAATTTGTGAAATTCTGAGCTTGTCATTTGGTCATAAGAAAATAGATAGCACACCATAAACATGTTGGGCCATAAACATGTTGGGCAATGGGAACAAGTGGAAGCTCATGATCATACACAATCGGCAGCATCGCGCGTTAAGGCTATAACCATCGCAGCGAATATATAAATATGTAAAAAACCGGGATAAGTCAGTATGGCAATGTAGCCATGCTTGTTTATTGACTTCTTCCTCTTCTCCCCCTGCAACCTTAACCTCTTCTTCATCTACCTTTGTGAAGTCTCACTCCTCCTGGGGCGATAACGGAGGACGTTGCTTAGAGCTGCTACATCCAACTGTCCACAGTAAATATAGACAACAGTCTTATGGTTACGCCTTGCTGCACACACGCTTTCACGACTTGGAACAGACCAATAATTATTACGTTGTTTCCTAGTAGCCCTTTTCAGATAAGCACACAGTCGTTTCACTTGATATCAGGTTCGTGATGTCTTCTGTCGAATTGACGTTTCATCGCTTCGCGATACCTGTAGCATTCCTCGATGATTTTTGGTTGTTACGTTAGCTGACGTTTGTCGGAAATGCCAAGCCCCTGGTCGGCGGAAAGTTTCGGCACTTCACCATACGTGGCGAAATGTGGGCTACATACAAGGGCTCTGGTGCGTCTGCTGCTATCGTATGTAACGGCTGCTTCTAGACAGCACTTCCGTCCTCCTTGGAAATTTAGATACATTGATATAAACTACTTAATGCCTCGAATGATTCACTCTGCCAATATACTGGCTTGGGGTGATCTGGAGAGCAGCGCTGCAGCATAATGCCGGGACCACCTGCCAACTGCTGAAGCTTGTTGTTGCTCATGAATACACGTCCGCTGTAAGAAACCGCGGATTTGAACTTCGAAAGCATCGCTCGATCAACAAGGGCAATAACGCTATTTGTATCTTCTTTTCCAAGATGTGCAGCTTCCGTTCTTGTGCACTGCTTGATTGGCACTAGAAATGATTATGTTTTGCGTACGCATTCGCTGTATTTTTCCAACTCGCCAAAGCGCACGTTCACTACTTCAAAAGGTGCGCCAGAGTGAAGCAGTTATACGAACTAGTCCGGTCATGGTCGGTACTTTGCCTTCTTCACCTGGCACAAGTGGCATGATTGAACTTAGTTGCCTACATCTCTCTTTATATTATTCCACCTGAACCTCTGTAGAAGCTTATTATAGGTTCGGCAGAAACGGTCTTGACCACCAGATTCGGGAGTGTCATGGTACATGTGGAGCACTTTTGGAACGAGGGTCGCAGGAACAATGAGCCTTTTATTGGAAAACTGTAGAGCTTCGCATCCCATAGTTTCGTAAGGTTTAGTTCTCCCCATAGGCATTCGACCACCAGACTGGATAATCAATCTGCATCCGTCAACCCACCGCCTGCCCAGTGGATATACTCAAGATTGCACTGCTTCATTTCGTTTATTCAGCACGCCAGCTTTCCTTTTTGCTCCGACAGACTGAGAAGATGGGTCAGTATGGAAAAGTCAGCATGGCAAATCCTTGTTTGTTATAACATTTCTTCTCCCCCTCCAATTTTTCCTATTATTCTTTTACCTTACATAATACATGCACTGATCGGTGAAAACGTTTACAAAAACGCGCTTGCGACATGACCTGTAACGTTACATCACACTATCTGGCTACAAATCCATCAACTCTTCTTGCGGCGAACAGAGCAAAGTGTAAGTTTATGTCTGCACGGACTGCACATGTATTTCACATGCGGTGAAGCCTCATGACGAAAACCATCATGTAAAGCGTCCGTGGCGTAGTTACTAGAGTATCGGTCTTCTGTGCTAGAGGTCCTCTCTTAGAATCCCAACGTAAGACAATTTTATTCATTTGTCTGGATATACATATATACCTGTACATCACGGCGGTCAAGTGGCTCCAGTAGCACGTATCAGCGTGCATTTTAGACTGCACTATCTTCGGGATCGGCCCAAGACGAAAGGCTAGACACATACACAATACAGAAAAGTGGCGGTAACTCACCAATAGAGAGCGTGTATCTAAAAAAATATGGCTCTTCCGCGCTCAAAGCGCACGCTAGAGAATTTCGTATTTTACGATACCTATTCTGGAAAGCCCCTCTTTTTGTATCCCATAGCTCTTCCTTTCCTTTAAGATGTCGAGAGCTGTCGATCCGCGAAACCTTTAATCTATGCTCAAGTGCGCTGTTTTCTCAATCCCTTCATTCCTTCCTCCCTCCCTTTTCTACCCTCCCTCCCTTCCTCTATCCAGTTCTCTTCTTCCATTTTTTTTTTTTTTTTTTTTTTTGCTGCTACAAGAAGTAAGGTCTTGAAAAGCGTTCTCAAAAAAAGTCTTTAAAAGTAAAGTCTGTAATGTCTTCAAGAACGTTAGCTGTGGCGCTTTATCGCTTTAGACCTTTTGCGCCAAAATTTGGGAGAACAACGTTAATCTCGAGTTAATATTACGTTTCAGCGCTGGTTCAGCGTCTCATCCAATGGGGCGCTGAAGTTCATTTGGAAGTCGTGTTGAGTGTACTCACTCGGATACGCTTCAGAGGGCGTCGTGCTCGGAGAGGTCGCTTGGTAAGCGTCTTGGACTTCTTGCAACGTCAATGCCAGTGCCAAGTCTTCGCCGTCACTCGATACGCGGCCTATCAACATCCATGAGGCTATGATTGAAAGACAAAGCTTTGCGCAGGGCCCGGGACCCATTTTTTTCTCAGCGGGCCGGCGACAGACAGTGCTGAAGGGCGATGCGGGTCAGTAGGTCTCTGTCAACTCTGGCCGCTGTAGCCGCCAGCGAGTACACTACTGAGCGCGGCCGAGATGAGAGGGCGAAATTCCTGTTTTCGCGGTCTTTGACCTGGGAATTTTCTTCGGGTGCAGCGGGAGCACTGCCTCACGGGTAATGTGCAGCACGTGGTGAAGCTGATAACGCGGTTTCTCTGGTACGCGAGAAAAAGTAGTCTTGTTGTGACAACATAAAAAAATTTGCTCAGATTCAGTTGCTATGAGACAGGCACGCGCAACCCTAATTAACTGTTACTACGCTGTTACTATCCACAAATAAGTGTTACCATGCCCACCTAAAGAGTTTGATGATAGCCGTCGGCGACTACGCGGAGTGATACAGCATTGAACCTCCCTCGCCTCTTCAGTGGTTGTACATTGCTTTCTGTTAAGCATCTCCCGTACTTTACTACGGCAATGTTTCTCGGGTACATTGGCTTTTTTTTTTCTGCTGCTTTTGGACGCGTGTCGACGGGAATGTGTCTAGTAAGCGCTGTGACGCTGTACACGTGAGGCCGTGAACGAAGGCAAACTCGTCCGGTGCGCTGTTGCTCGAATGATTTAAAGCCACGTTCCCCGCAGGGAATCCGACAGCTTTACCACGCTTCGCTTGCGCGTACTGACAATTATGCATGCCTAGTTGAAAGTGGAGACGCGCTTCCAGGAATGATTGAATTATACTTTGACGGCCCGTCACCCGCGGTGTGCTGCGCTGTATAAACAACCAGCGTGGCTAAGACATGAAGCTTCAGTCGTCTGTTCACGACGGCAAGAAACGTGCTGGGCAGCGCAAGCTAAACTTGTTGTCATAGAAAGCGAGTGTCTCGGACTTGGAAGAGCAATAGCATCAGTACAAATAGCCGCATAAACAAAGTGCTCCATCATATGTGATCGACTACCACACTACTATATCCAGCAGCAAAAAGCTGCAGTGAGTCGTATTGAAGGCGCGAGCCTACTGTCGAGTTTTAAGTTTACTCAGCTAGCAGTTTCGGTCACACTACGGCTGAATAACGAAGCTTACTCATATTTATTGGATGTGCGAAAGTGAGATTTCTTTCCAGGTTTAATTTTGTTGCTATACAAGAGTAATTAAAGAGGGTGCCATTTTCTATTGGGCCGGGATAATTGCTTTTACGTCACATACGCGCACGTAAGCAGCGATTCAAAGAGGGTACTGGCATGAAACACACAGAAGTAAACCTGCCACGTGAATAATCAATATTTTGTGGCCTGAGTGAGGATCTCACAGCCATATGTCTGAATTATTCTAGAGTGTATAATTTCATTTAATTTATATACACTATCAGCCCCCTATGGCTATTAAATGAACATTATACAAACAGAAAGGCACGAACAAAATGTATAGAAGCGAGTTGTTTATCAAACAATTTGATAAACGAATCGTTTACTGCTACTGAGAAGCAAAGGAGTAGGCAAGCTGTTTCACTTACTGATTCACTACGAAAAAAATAACAGTACGTGGAGCAAATATTGTGGGATCTAAAAGGAAGAATATATATGCTGTGATGGCGTCTCAATGATTCCATAGATTTTATTTCAGTATAGTTTGATTTGTAAATTCTTACTTGATCTTTAATTAAGAGAAAAAGAATTTTAGCCTTTCTTACACACTCCTTTCTTCAAGTGGAGGAAGGTGAACTTGTTTACGAAGCTTACTCATAGAAAGGCCAATCTTTATTAAGTTTAAACCTGGATGCGAGTCGTACTTTACCATATTTTAAGAAGTTATCTGTTGTAGAGGAATCCTATACGATATCTCCACACTCAAAAATGGGCTATGTTAGTTCGTTATAAGCCAGGCATTTAATTTAAGGACTTGCGCTATTCAAGTTTCGCCGAAGTTTTCATAAGTTTTGTTGGCCTTGGAGCAAACGTAATCAATGTATAAATTCTATCTCAAATCAAATATTATCGATAAGCCCAAGTATTTTTGTTCCTCGACTCTGGCAAATTTATGGTCATTTACAGAGTACGTGTGTTCTAGGATAAGGCTTCTAATTCCTACTTAATGTCATCACAATTTTGACACACTTAAATCCATCTGCCACTCAAGAATTTTTTATTGTCTTGAGATTTAAACTTCGTTCTATTTCATCAGAAGGAGTAGATATCGTATTTTACAGGGTGATGATTTGTAAGCGTTATGGGATTTTTTTAAAATAGCCTGTTGCAGATAACATAATCCTAGTCTTTTGGCTGGAGTAGTCGGAGAGGCGGACGTTACTTGCACGAGAAATCGAAACACGTATTCAACCACTTAACAATAATGCATTCATTAACTTCTTAATTAATTAGGTTACGGCACATATTGCAATTTAAGAATTGTAGCCGGTGAAGTTGCAAGACGTGTCTACTTGAAATGAATGAAAATAACCTTTGATTCAAAGATAGGAGGAGAACCACTGTGTTATGTTGCAATTCCTCAAGATATACGTCTCATGGTTCGCTTTTCTAAAGCAAAGCCATTTTCTTTCCAATCTATTCTTTTTTTCGAGGTCTCGTGCCAGCAACCTTTAACACTCATAACGGGAACTTATGCCATGACATACAAAGTTCAGGTAAACAGGAATATAATTAAGTGAAACAAGAATTACGTGGACCACCTCTTCATCATGTTCGCTATATTTAAAGCTGTGTTACGGAGAAAAATTCTCATAGCAGTTCTTTTAATCTGATCTGTCATCCCTAGTTTCTCCATTTGGCATTGAATTGAGCGGGTACGCGCAAATAACCATCAGGGCGCGTCATCAATAATTTTTCCAACTTCATGGGGAACAAATGTTCGTAATAGTTGGAATGTTAGTTAATTTGTTTCTATAAAGAGAAAATAGCAGAAAGAGAATGCACAAGAACAATGTCTCACTACACTCAAGCACTTCCGGCATACGGCAAGCGTTGTATGCTTGTGTTACTACGTGCTGCATTTTGACGAGAGCTCCGCCGTCAGGTTCAGCTTATCCGGTATTCGGGTAAACGCAAGCGGACTGGGGCGTTGGGGTGGAGGCGTAAACGTGAGCGGTCTGCATGGTGCAGCCACATGGTGGCGCAGAGCTCAAAGAGACAAAGACAACTAATATTGCATTAACCAAGCGTGATCTACTTCGCTGCTGGTGTAAGTTCTCGGCACTGGCGTAATCGTGTTGCTGCCAAAAATTTACACATGCAGGAAACTAAAATACATTGGTTACTGCAATATTAGCTCTTTTTGTCTGTTTGAGCGCTGCGCCACCAGCTGGCGGCACCATGCAGCCCGCTCCCGTTTACACCTCTGCCCCAACGCCCCGTCCGCCTGCGGTTAGTCGAATACCGGACAAGCTAAACTTCTATAATAGAGAATAGAGAATTTTAGTGCGTCTGGTATTCCGGCAAGTGCGGGCGGTTTGCCGGTTTAGTGGGGGCGTAAACATGAGCGGCCAGATTGGTAGCACCAGCTGGTGGTGCAAAGCTCAACCACATAAACACAGCCAATTACTAGTAGATTCTCCTTAGCTGCTGGTGTAAATTTTCGACAGCAGCGTAATCGTGTTCACAATTACGCCACTGCCAAAACTTTGCACCACCAGTGAAGCAGAATAATGCAGGTTACTGCAATTTTAGCTCTGTGTGTGTCTGGTTGAGTTCTACAGCACCAGGCGGCTGCACCCCTCCGACCGCTCACGTTTACGCCCCGACCATCCGGTAATCCACCCAAACGGCCCCGTTTAGCGGAATAACGGACACGCTAAAATTCTCTATTAGAGACTTTTAGCGTGTCCGGTATTCCGGCAAGCGCGGGCGGTTTGCTGGTTTAGTGGGCGCGTAAACGTGAGCGGCCAGATTGGTGGCGCCAGCTGGTGGCGCAAAGCTCAACCACACAAACACAAAGCTTACCACATTCTTTAGCTGCTGGCGTAAATTTTCGACAGCGGCGTAATCGTGTTCACAATTACGCTGTGAACGCTATATCCTAGCGCCATATTACGCTATATCCTAGCGAAGCAGGGTATAGTGGGTTACTGCAGTTTTAGCTCTGTGTTTGTCTGGTTGAAACCTACGCTACCAGGTGGCTCCACCGCTCTGGCAGCTCACGTTTACACCGCTAATCCGGCAATCCGCCCACACCGCTCCCGTTTACCGGAATAGCGGACAGGCTAACAGTCTCTAATATGTCAAGCTGCGACATCGTGTCCCTCTGCAAGGCAGCAGACGAGGAGAGTGGCTGCAGCGCGTCGGACTGTCGCTATCAGATCGGCGCCAGAAATTGCGCGTTTGCGGCCGCCACTTTACGCCGGAAGATTACTACCACAATAGAGACTTTTAGCCTGTCCGCTATTCCGGTAAACGGGAGCGGTTTGGGCGGATTGCCGGATTTGCGGGGGCGTAGCCAGATCGCTGCAGCCGCCTGGTAGCGTAGAGTTCAACCAGACAAACACAGAACTAAAACTGCAGTAACCCACTATATCCTGCTTCGCTAGTTGTGCAAATTTTTGGCAGCGGCGTAATTGTGAACACGATTACGCCACTGTCGAATATTTACACCAGCAGCTAAGCAGAATATAGAATTACCTCTGTGTTTGTGTGGTTGGGCTTTGCACCACCAGCTGGCGCCACCAATCTGGCCGCTCACGTTTACGCCCCCGCTAAACCGGCAAACCGCACGTACTTGCCGGAATACCGGACACGCTAAATGTCTCTAATAGCTTTTCGCGAGTCCGGTATTCGGGTAAACGCAAGCGCAAAGGTACAAGGGCCTGGCTGTTTGACCGTGCCGTTTCATGGAATGAGCAGAAGCTCAAACGTGACAGGTTTGCACGGTGCAGCCACCTGGCGGCACAGAGCTTAACCAAACACACTAGCAGCAAGGAAGTGTATTCTTCTTTGCTGCTGGTGTAAATTTTTCGCAGGAGCGTAATCGTTAGCACGTTGTTTTTGTAAATGTTTGAAATGTTTTACACTCGGTTAGAGCAATATTAGCTCTTTGTTTGCCTCGTTAAGCTCAGCGCCAACGGGTGGCTGGACCGTGCAGACCAATCAGGCAGCGCACGTACGCCTAAGCTAAAGTTCCTTCATCAGCTTGAGTTTATGCCTCCACCCATCCGTCGAAACGCCCAGCTTGCCTGTGGTTACTGGAATACCAGACACGTTTGGCGCTGCGACAGAATGCTCACAACGCACTCTGCTTCGATAGTTGTCGCTTGGGGTCTACTTACAAGCAGCTGGCGGAGAGGTTGGAGAGGCTCCGCGTGATCGCTCCAAGAGAACCGGAAGTAGACGACATGACGTGTCATCATGACACAGAGCCAGTGAATGAGAAGCTTAGTCCCGATCACTAGGCGAACGAGTTGAGGAGAAAATGCATGGCTATGGAGGAGGGTAACTTGTAATCTTCCGTAGCTCTCTTAATATGAGATGCTTCACACAAATTGTGGTGCGAATGATTAACTTTAGCTGTATCCTACGCGTCTACAAAATTTTTTTGAACCGTTTCAGGGGCCCTTTAACATGTCATTCTGCTACAAAATAAGTCGACATTTATTTTAGTGGACTTCTGTTATTGAATGAAATCTTTGTTTTATTACTCGAATTGAGGTTTTGAGACCTCACTGACGTGTGATATGCAGGAGTCCACTGGTGTCGATTGCAGTGCGTGCCGTTTATCGATTAATATTGTACAGCGTTCTTGGTTCTTCTTTGTTCTTGGTTGTTTTATTTGAGCAGCATCACGCAGGTACGTTTTAGTTAGACAATAATATTTCAGTCACTTTATGCGTCCAACATTCGACAGCCCCCAGCAAGCGAACGGGCTTCAAGACGGCGAATTTTATCAGATGCGGCGTTTCAGTGGCATAACGGCTGCATGCGCGGCTTCCATGGTTAGTAATCTGCTGCGTCTGGCTGCGTAATGACGTGTTGACTTTAAGAAATGTGCTAACTAGCGTGAAAATTCGCCGCTGGAACCGAGCACAGTCCGTTTGGAAACTACTCACGAAAATAGATTAACCTTGCAGCCTCTGGGTGTGTGCACCGGTGAGTGTGTGCACCGCATTTCCAACTTTGAATTTCCTTGCGTGCGAGGCAGATAAAAGATATTCCGGTAGTCATTTCTTAAAAGTGGATAATAATAATAATAAAGTTATTGCTCATCAAAGGGCATTCAAACAAGGCTCTTGTTATTTTGCCAGATTGCTAAAATTTACCGCACGGAGCACAGCATAGATAATAAATAGTTTTGACCGTTTCTACATAAGTGATACGCTGCGATAAATTCACTGCACATTAGTGGAAATGTACTTCCGGTGATACAGTTGGATTGTATGAATTTGGTAGATAACAGGATTAATGTGTTTATTACCTAGTACCTGGCAAAATATTCATCTAATCGAGGCTTCACTAAGCACAGCCCGCACAAGGACACCATTGAAAGAACTGCACACTCAAAACAATGTTGTCTTTGTGCTTTCCAGTCATGGAGCGCTTTGTGCTCTGTTCTTAGTCATACATGATTCACAAGCTCACCCACACTTCCGCCATAGTAATTGAGGCTCTTTTTGTTTCTACTACATCATCCAAGACGCTGCTCATATTTGTTCGCCCCTTTAGACTCAGTTGTCTCTGGACGTACAAGTCAACAGTTAATGTATCACTACTGGGCCAGAAGCCTCGCAAGGTATGTTTCTGAACACTTCACCTACAACCCAGGTTTGTCTATTTGTTGGACAAATTTTTGTTTCATCATTTTTTGCTTGCGTGTTGGTCATGGCTTCACCATATCTCTTTTCAGGAAGAGAGAGAAAAGAGAGATTATTGGTCTGCAAGCTTCCCACGCCGAGCCATAAGAAGCTCAGCAGTCACCATAATGACAAGTCCTCTTGAACTATGTGCCTCACCATGGAATGTTTGCAACTTTACCAAATAGAGTAGTGCGAGCATAAGCAGTCTGCAGTTTTGTATCGTACCGAGCGGGAATGCTAAAATTTTACATACAAGCTCGCTTGCATTTAAGGGCGTTTTATGACAACTGGAGAAGTAACATGTTGATTGCCAACTTGCTTCTTTTCAAGTCGTCGTAGCCATGACTACCAGAAGAGAAACAACGTAACGAGCTCCTACTTCCTAATGCACAAACTATGTCATCTGCTCTTTGCAAATCAGCTTGACGGGCATTACCACCAAGTATCACAAGCTCTCTCGCAAAGTTAATTTGTTATATGAAAGTGCAAATAATTTTAAACCCTTCAAAAACTCTCAATGCAATTTTGAGAAAATTATACTTCATGTTGACTGAAGCCCTGGCAGTCACTCTTCAGTTTATTATTCTATCTTTTATTTGAGGTACCCGCAGAGCCATATGGCATAACAAGGGGTGTGGTTACAAAGTAGAAGAGTAAAGGAAACACACATACAAGTGCAGTGAGTTCTGCTAATGTAATGATTCTCCTGAGTATACAATGCTAGGTAATGTATTGCGAAAAAAATGTTTGCTATCGGTGATGGCTACGATACTGGAGGAAAGGTGGTTCCATTCCTGAGATGTACGGGGGGGGGGGGGGGGGGGTGAAAGATTGAAAGAAAGACTTCGTGGAACATGAATCAATTACTACCTTATTGGCATGATCAACGCGGTTTGAAATGTACTGAGGTCGCAGTAGGAAGTCCTCGTGAAATGTGGTGTGATGGAAACTTTATGAAATAGTGAAAGACTGGCGACGTTGCGGCTGTTAGCTAGTGAAATAAGAGCTTAGTTAGTTTTCATTGAGGTACTCGTGGCACTGTTCTAACGAGAAAGAATGAAACGAGTAAAGTAATAAGATTAATGCTACTGGGGTCCCATATTGCAGATGCATATTCAAATTTCCAGCGTATTAGTGTCTTGTAAATCTGTAGTTTGAGGTAGACGGAGCTTTGGAAAAGTTGGGCCATAAGTACCCGAGCATCTGATTGACATTTGTAATGACGTATTTTACATTAATGGTCTAATTTAAGTTATTTGTAATGTGTACACCAAGATATTTATATGGCATGATTAAATCTAAGAGAATGCTGTTCAGGTGGTAAGTACTAGGATTAGAATTAGATTGAATACGTGCATCATTTTACATTTGTTAACTACAAAAGGCTCCTGCACAGTTCGCATGAAATCAATAAATAGGCTAGCCCTGCACCGTAAGAGATAGCTAGAAAAGGCAAGCGCACACAGCCGGCCTACTCCACACTTCTCATACATGACAAATCACTAAAAACAAATTTTCTTTCTCTTCAAACAGCAGATCACAAACCTGAGCAGTGTGTTCACAAAAAACGTTTTGAAATATACTTAGAGTAAGCTTGGCTTAACATTCAGCCAATCAACAGTGGACGATCAAGGGAAGCCTCAGCGTGGAAACTTGTCTTCGTCACGGCCCTCACAAATGTTTGCTTGTTCAAACGTTGGCTCCAGGCTTAGGTTTCCCTTGCTTACCTTTGTTACTCAATTGAAATGTTCATCTCCTTGTAACCTCTTTGCCTTGTTTGAATACACAAACCTAGATGGTCTTTCAACATGAAACCGTAAATCACATTTTCTGAGGATCCGTGAGCATAAATTGGCCTTACTTATATGTTTACTTAGTGTCCTTGTTTATACACACAATATTTGCAAGGGTCCCTGTAAGCACTGTTGTCTCCACAACATTCCTCGCTTTCCTACGAGTACTCCACTTGTGTCAAAGCCTTTACTGCTGCACCTGAACACTAAATGTACAACAGAAATATCAAGAGAAGACAATGTGTGCTGTAAAATATAGCATGACGTCTTTCCCCCCACACTTCGTGCCTCTCGTCGATGTGTTACGCAAAGAATGGGACATTGCAGTTCGAGCTTATTTTTCTGACGGTACATCTTTGCAAAGCACTTTTCTATGTTTCTTTTTTAATATAGCTGAAATCGTTGAACGCGTACAATATAATGTTAAACACGTCAAGCAGCACAAGTACGAGGGTAGCCATGTATAAATATCGTTGTCTGAATCTTCGTTCTCCCTGCATTGGCCGAACGCAATGAGAAAACTCAATTTCCGCTTTCAATTTCATTAAATAGATAACTATCTGTGTTTCCGTATTTTGCAAACTCAGTGACTGACAGAATTAACTCCGCCTAACCTGTACGAAAATTCTGGCATGTACCCGCAGTACAGTCCACAGAGGGCATGCCTTCGCCACGAACTTGACCAACTAGACGACCAACCGCTATCCGAAACAAGAATTCTACAACATCGAAAGGACCTACCGTCACAGAAGAAGGCCGTGCAAGTGCTATTGCGCTTTTTGCGATCTACCGGCCTGTGTGAACGACTTTAACTGGAACGCCTTTTGTGTGTGTCTCCACGTGTGCGTGTTTTTTTTTTCTTTTTTTAGCGTTTTCCTCTCTGTCATCTTTCTAACCCCTATCCCCCATCCCCAGTGTAGGGTAGCAAACCGGAGACTCATATCTGGTTAACCTCCCTGCCTTTCCTCTTCATTCTCTCTCTCTCTGTCATGTACTGTTTCATTCACCATTGACGATAAACAATGTACTTGTTTGAAGTTTTTCTTTTTTGCCAGTTGAGGCCTCTCGGTCACCTGGCAACATAATAAAGATATCTGTAGTTATGTTAAAGTGCCGTACACACGAATACCGCCCCGAACGCGGTAACAAAGCGGCCAAAACCAGCGAGCGAGCATCGCAACGAGCCCCACCAGCCACTACTGCAACGGCCATATTGCTCACTACGTAATGATGATGATATTACTTTTCAGTTTGCTAGCGCCATCTCTCGGTCACGCGCTTTAGTTCGCAACGCCACTGGTACTCTCAGTTCAGTTGCGCTGTGAAAGGCATAGTTTCCCTTTTCTAATTTTATATAGGTGTTCTGTGATTTTGCCTTGCCAACCAGCCCAGTACGTAGACACTGGGGAGGCGCCTGCTTCACCGGTGGTGCCCCTTCGTTGCAAGATATATATATATATATATATATACAGTATTACGATATCATTGAGCGATGCTCAAGAGACGAGCCGCCGTGAGAACGACGATGAAGTTGATCGGTGCGCTTCGCGCGAGCGATTGTCGGCCTGGCTGCCTGGCTCCAGTGTAAATATCTTGTAAATGTCTTTCCTTTCCACACGCAAGAATATATATATATATATATATATATATATATATATAGGTGCTCGGTCGGCTACACTACCTCTCGCTGCTCCAACGTTCTAGTCGCGAACGCTTACTGCTCAAAGTACTTCGCGACATTTGGTGTAAGGTGCTGGACTTTTTGCGAACCTGGAACTCCGAAGCCGGACGATCCCTGTCACATCTCCCATGTCTGAGGAGACTAGTCCTACCGCGCCACCCATGGCACCGCCTCCAGTCGTCTGTCCTGGTGCGCCACGCCAACGGGATCCTCCCATATTCAGTGGCACTGACGATCATGACGTAGAGGACTGGCTGTCATCATACAACCGAGTGAGTGCCCACAACAAGCGGTCTGAAGCTGACAAGCTTGGTTACGTACCATTCTACCTTTCCGGGGTCGCCCATCTTTGGTTCCGCAACCATGAGGCTGACTTTTCCACCTGGACAGCATTCCGGACGGCACTTCAAAAAGTATTCGGTCGCCCTGCTGTGCGCATGTGCGCAAACGTCGGGCTGAACAACAGCTTCGCTGTCGTGCCCAACAAAAGGGCGAAACTTTTACGAGCTACATTGAAGGTGTAGTTGACATCTGCCGGCGTATCATAATCCGAAAGTGGTTTTGGCACGTAAAACCCCATAATTTATATATATATATATATATATATATATATATATATATATATATATATATATATATAAATTATGGGGTTTTACGTGCCAAAACCACTTTCTGATGGTGAGGCACGCCGTAGTGGAGGACTCCGGAAATTTGGACCACCTGGGGTTCTTTAACGTGCACCTAAATCTAAGTACACGGGTGTACTTAGATTTAGATTTATATATATATATATATATATATATATATATATATATATATATATATATATGCCGTACTTTCCTGTATGTGTCTGACGCGCTTTTTCTTTAAAATTTTCGGTGGTGCGTCTTATATATAAAATTTATCCTAATCAACACAGGAAATAGGAGTGAGTGAGTGAAGAATCTTTATTGCAAATCCGGCGTAGACGCGAACTTCTCGCGCACCCGGCTAGTCCCACGTCGCGACCGGTAGGTCTAGCCCACGGGCTCGGTCGCGGGCACGCCGGACCACCAGGATTTGCTTGTCTAGAGCGAGGCTACGCAGAAGCGAGTCCGACTCCTCCTTGATGAACTTGGGGTATGTCTCCTCGCACTCGCAGAGCATGTGCGCTACAGTGGAGGTCTGCCCACAGGGCAGGCAGGCGTCGTCGCGATATACGTCGGGGTAAGCCTCGTGGAGAACGGACAGCCACGGATATGTGCTGGTCTGTAGAAGCCTATGCGAAATGGCTTGTGCCCTATTCAACTTGGGGTGAGGGTGTGGAAAGACCCTTCTAGACATGTACACTCTAAAAACTAGAAAGGGTTTCGCAGGAGTAAAATGGCCGATTTACTCTTCAAGGCGTTGTTTTACTCTCGCAAAATGTCGAGTGGAATGAAATGCATTGTTCACTCCGTCAGCCAGGAGAGAGTCAAGTGCGCTTTTCACTCTCCCCTCCAGAGAGAGAGTAGAATGCCCGTTCTACTCTTCCGGTAATAGAGGACAAAACGTAGCGTAATCTTCTGCTTCAACTGTAGGAGGCTGGACCCGAACATGGCGATGTATCACTGATGCATGTTGAGCAAAGAACACACCGTTTCGCTTCTAAGAGAACAGGCAGCCACAGTTCAAAGGAACGCTTAGCAAGCGCTCTACTTTTTCACTCGGAGTTGCTCCACCGCGCGCGCGCACCACATCGCGCAACAGGACAGCACTGGATAAAGGTGATCGGTCCAGCGAGCAGCAACGAAGGGCATCCAAGGGAGGTCGTGCGTCGGCCATCTCGCGTCGCGCGAGAACACGACAGTCCTTCGTCATTCGTTGGATATAACAACAAATCCTCCATGGTAAGTGAATTCTAACTTAGGTGCACATTCTGCGTATATAACATGCTATCGCCGGGATGTCGTCGCGGCGCTTAGCCGACGTGATTGACGACGGACTAGGCAAGCGTGCTGCGTCTCTCGATGTCAGTCGAAAAAGCCAGTCGTCGCGATAACTGCATGTGACTTTATCACTTGCCGCTATCCGTAAGGGCTTTGAAAATAGCAACCACTGCAAGAACCATCGGATGTTCAATAAGACGTGAGGCGATCGAGAAGACGATTAAAATGGTTTGTTCACCAGCGCCCACGATTCAGAGTCTATGCGGAGCGTGCTTAGCGTGTGTTTTATGTATTTGAATTTATTCAGTTTGGCATTCTACTGTGTATGGAAATAAGGAGTCACATAACAGATGGCGGCATTTTGCTGGCGGCATGCTTTCGTTATGGGGCTCCTGCTTTGCCCAGGGTGCGCTGCGAAAACGGTGCTAAAAATCGCCCTCTGTCCTGAACTGGATAGAACAAAGGTCGGTTGGCTGCTTCGGAAAACACGTTTACAACATGGACCCACCAATTTCAGTTGCGTTGTACCACGGTTTGCAGCGAATATCGGGCGCCGAAGATTTTTTTCAGGTGTGGCACGCTGCGTAAAGGCAAGAAATTATGTAACGCCGAATACGTGTACGTCGTTCAAGAAATAAGTGGCGAAGTTTTAGCGCGGTGTCAATCGCAAGTGAAGTGAGTCGCGCATACGAAGTTGAACTTCAGGTAAGGTTCGCACGCTGCTAGATTCAGGCGCACAAACGCGAGGAAATGCTTGCTATAAATGAATCCACAGCAGCGATAAGCAGACATCATGTGTACGGAACTACTCGAGCGCACGACGGTACGCGCCGCGACGGCAGCGGTCTTTCGAAATGCCGCGAAACGGTGGGTCTCCTGCAATCTTTGTTGACTGCATGCCGCTAGACAAGTAGTTATGCCGGCGCTGTAGTAGCGGCCACCTGTCCCTTTGGCAACTGATGAAAATAACTGATGCAATGCATACGAGGTCGTAGTAACGTACGTGCGAATCGCGCTGCAGCGCGAGCTATTGCGCTGCTCGCTTGATGTAGCTTTTAATGTCAGCGCTAGAACTTCGATGTGCTGTATTGCTGCGCTGGTTCAACGTGCTTGCTTGAGGTCAAGGATGAGCACATTTAACTCTCTTACCTATGCTGCTCCTAGTGGGGTAGTGAATTGTCACTGAATCAGCCCGACCATTTGTGGTCATGTGCACAAACCTTGTCACTTCACCACTTCGCACCGGTCGAATTCTTAATTGTTGCTGTGGCCTGGTCTCGAATCGTGAATCATCAGCCATGCCTGCTGCTATATCGATCCGTCATTTAATAGAGATTATCTGAAGTGAGATGTTGGACTTGACCTGTAGATTACATACTGCATCTCTCACTTTTGCTACTCGCTGGGGTGTGTTGCCGTCGGGGCTGTAGGTGCAAAAGAGCGAATTTTAGCAACGCAGATAATCAAGCAAGCTTCAAGACAGGCGAAGCAGTCAGCATGGTGCGAAGTTTCGCTTACCCGGCGCCACAAACTGCAGCTATCCAGCGCGCCCGACGCTCCGCTTTGTGAGGTCTTGAAGGAAAACGGTAGAATCTGATGTTGGGATTCAGGCCTTCTTGTTCATTGCAGCCCACGACACCGCAGTAACGGCGGTGACGTTTTCACGAGGCTGAGCTAGGTCTCTGCGGATCGGCGTCGCGGATTCCTTCCGCTTCCAGCATTACGTCCAACGGCACACGGAGCGTTTTCGTTAAACTATAGGCTGCGGCCAGCTCGCAGCATGGTCTGTGAGAAGCGACGAGCCTTTTCGCACTCGCTCGCAACAGGGCAAAAAAGAAGTGCGAATTGACGCAAAACCCGGGCTAGAAACGTGACTCGCCACAGTCACAGCTCAATACTACCCAAACTGGTACAACCCAGATAACGTTTTTCGCCGCCACCAGGCACCGCTACTATACCTCAAACTTCAGCGCAAGACGCCCATAGATAAGCCGCGCGCTTGACGGTGTCTTTCGCCCATCCGTAATCTGCGACCAGTGAAGTTACGTGCAGCACCAGCGCTAGTTATAGACTTTGCTGCAGTCATTCAGCTGCAGGCTGCAAGATGTCAGTTGGGCGCGTTATCTTGGACTTACTGAAAACGCATGAGGAATTCATGTTTTATGCTGACTAAAGTATAAACCGCATATAAGCGATCTTGCAGGCGACACCGACATGCGATGCGATTTAGATGGCTGCCGCTTTCCCTCGTCGCGTAAAGGCCCGTTCACACTACACGAAATATCCGGCGAGTGAAGCGGATTCGGCCTTTTGTGACGCCGAGAAGGGCGGAAAGCGGCGCGGTGAAGGCAATTGGTCCAGGACCCACTTTTCCCGCTTTCGCTGCCGCCGGAAGTTGCGTTTTTGACGTCACAACCCATCTAATCTCAACATGGCAGCCAGCATGTTTGAGCGTCCGGCCTTCTCCGTGGAAATACTCAGGGATACAATTAAGCAGCACCCCATACTGTAAGACAAAAGGCACATGAATTTCAAGGACATTGCCTACAAAGAGCAGCTATGGGACACGATAGGAAAGAAATGGGAGTGAGTGGTAAGGACAACTGCTATTCACGCTTACTTCCGCCGATCCCGGAGCGAAAAGACTTTCTCTTTGCCAGTACCTTGCTTTTATGCATATTCTTCGTCAAACGTCAGCAAACATTTTTCCCGCGCCGCTGCTTGCTCCTATGCCGTGCATGCTCAGCTCGTGCGCCGTTCGAATGCCTGTGCAGGCATGCACGCGCGACAATGATGGCACCGCGAGAGTAGAGCAGTGTTACAATAGAAACTTTTCTGTGCTACAACGGTGAGCGTAAAGTTGTCTAACGATTCATGCAGTGGCAAGAGATTGTTGGCCTGTCCCAACCTATCCCGCTCCTGCAAGGACGGGCGGACCCACCACCGTCGTCGCCACCGCCGCGATCTTGGTTGCTCAGCCCGTCGCAGCTCTCGAAGCATAGCCATCATTGAATTGCAGAGGACAATCGTGACAATTTCTTCTTCTTCCGACATTTTCTCGTCTTCTGAAAAGCTCGCCATCGTGCTGTGCTCAGTATCTCGCAGCTGGAAGCCCAGCAACGGCGCAATACAAGCAGACGCAACAAATACCGCGAACGAGAGGCACTCACGTGAACTCTCGTCTCGTCCGCGAAGTCGCGAAACCAAAAAAGAAACTGCCGCGAGATCTCGCTGTCGTCGCGGAAAAGCGAGAAGCGGCGGTGGATCCGCCGATGCGGGCGTCAAAAGATGAGAACACGCTCTCTTTTTTCCGGCGAGCGAATCCGCTTCGCTCGCCGAATTTTCGTAGTAGTGTGAACGGGCCTTAAAAGTCGTACTCCGTGCGAGCGACGATTTCGAGTGGTTTCCCCGGTGTTGCCGGCATGAGGGCTACAAGTACGCGTCGAAACTAGCGTGACGCGTGCTTTAGTAGCTTAAGTTGATGTATTTTACTGTAAAAAGCAGCATAAAATATTTCTGAAGGTCTTGAAGTAAGTTCTTATCTTTGCACGTATAAAAATTCAATAGTTAGGTCGTTCCGTGTGACAATCGGTAGTATTCGAGTGATATACATCCAGTTTTGGCTTCGCGCTATTGGCTAATCGCTCATATCACTTCCGGGCGACGAGCGACGAATTCTAGGGGCGCTATTCTGGACATTCCGTCATTTTCTTCGATGCGTGACGAAGACGCGACGCGAATAAAATGGCACCGATGGCCCCATTTTGCTTTGGTAACGTGACGCCAACTTGACGTTTTGCCTAAGAAACTGAAATGAAGGCGCTGAACGTAGGGTTCTCAGTAAAGCAAAACAGTTTTCCTCCGCTGTAAAAATAAAGCAGCTAGCTAAATTAAAGCGCATGATTATACCGTCGAAAACGCTTCTCGCTTCCGTTGACTGTTGCGTACAAGACAAAGACGCCGTCTGCTTTATTAGCTAGGATGCGTGTCGCCCGGAAATGGAATGAGTCATCGCATGTTGGCGCCAACGCGCTTGTTTTCTTGCTTGAGACAACATACGCGACCTACCAGTGGTGATGCGCGCGCGTTCTAGGCCACGTTATCGCTATCTCGTGAAACGCAAGTGACTCAGCCCGACTCGGTTGGCTGAGAAATGGCCGAATATCACCGATAGCGTTGCTCGCGCCAGAGATATCCAGTAGCGCGACGCAAGCACCGGCGCTGCCATCTCTTGTTCACTTCGCTGGTTACTCGCACCGCGGAAGGAAACTTCAAGGCGCCGTCTTGCGTACATTTCTTTTTATATATCAGAAAGACGCCGTTGTCATAACTTTTGATTGTGCGAAACTGCATTAATCTTGATTACAATACAAATGCAGCAGTGAAAAGTGGACAACATTGCCGAAAGTTTGCTATGTTCAATCAATATTATTTCGTATAAACGCGTTCTTTTAAAAAGTGATGGCCCCAAACACAAATGTCAACACCACCCGAGAGCGATGCAAATACTATGAGCACGCGTTATGAACAAAAGATTTTTATGGCGCCAAACGACGGGGAAAATGTGGCGATAGGCATTCCTCTCGATTGCCATTGCATACGGCTGCTCATTAGCATAATTCGCGCGGCTGGTCGCACCACAAATTATGGCGGAAAATCTCAGCAATGGCGGCCCAGCGCAACGTCAAGCATCGTCAAAATGACGTTTACGAAACAGCCTTTCCTGTGACGCTCCTCACGGGAGATTCCTTCAGCCAATCAGCAAGCTGGCATGGCGGCTACCTTGAATCGCCACCACATATTCGCGAAATTGCAGGTACATTGCATTGGCTTCTGTACGCTACCGCTCAGTTTCTTTTTGAAGCGCTAACGTCGCAATACAGCTGCCAAAGACGAAAAAAATGTATTAGTCGATAAAATTTGCAGCTCACGTCACGTTTCGTCATCTTGATGAAAACGCAAAATTGCATTTCGCAATGCTTCCGTTATTTGGCACAAATTTCAAGGCACGTGAGCTCTCCACAGCCAATCAGAGAGTCAACATGGCGGATAATGGCGGCCGTGCAGCCTCCATGCGTGTCGAGAACAGCGCCCTAGATTTCCAGAACCGAGCGATCTGTTCAAGCGACGGCCCATTTTGTCGCTCGAAGCCGTCGCTCACAAAATCGCCCTCATGGGGTGTAGCCCTAAGACTGAACTGTTTTTTGCTCATGTATTGAAATGGTGTGATTATATGTCTGATTTTATGTCTCCTGCTGCGGTTTTTGAGCACGGTGCGAATCTGAATGTGTGCTTATGTGTACGAACTCGGTGAATTGTCAAGCAGTGAGTTATGCATCGGCTCCGAATATAACGCTGCTTTGTGGAATTACAATCGCAGGGGCGTTTTGCGTACGCTTATTGTTTTGGACATGCCTGTGCATTTGCTAATATGAGTTGCCGCTTTAGAGTTATGTCATATGAGCTGCTAAATCACCCTTCCTCTGGGGGTTACAAGTGTAATGTGTGCACTTTGCTAGCGCATGGCAGATCAAAATGTTTTTATCGCTTTATTATTTTTAGTGGAGAAATAATGTATTAAAATAAAACGTTACTTTAATTCCGTGTTACCAGTCGTCTGTCGTACACAAAACAAAGAGTTGGTCTAATAGACTAATAACTGCGGTCTAACTGCAACTTTTACATGCCTTCAAGAATGTAAAAGGCTAGGTTTCAAACTGCACCAGTAGTCGTGTCTGCCAGAAAAGAACTCCATTGCACGCCTCATAAGTGAAAATAAGCTCATGCCTTTTAGTAAGGTTAGGTACAGGCTGCAGTGAGCTGTTTCCTGTTAATATTGAAATATGGGTATTAAGCTTTCCATAACAAGCCTTGTGGCCCATTCTTATAGGCGCATCCAGTCATATCCAATGAAATGGAGGACCATATTTTCATCCTTACTGAGCATCATGTTTGCAGATATGATGCTCAAATTATGGCTTGAGCAGTGGCACAACCAGAGAGCGTACAGGGGGGCACGCTGGGCACGTGCTTAGGATGTCTCACAAGTGGTGTGTGCGACACACCATACTAATGACAGACTTATCACATGTAACAATGACCAATATTATATTTATTAGTAGGAGTATTGTAACATTGGTGCTGAACTAGGATGAACTGGCAGTTATTTCCTTTTTCTTTAAATCTAAAAATTAAAGTTAGTTTAGCAGTTGACTGTTGCAGTCATTTAGATGTTTCGCATGCATTTTAGTAGGAAGACTAAAAGCTAAGACTTCCCTTTAGTGCCGTGACCTTATTTCTTTACTGTCTTGATCGCACGTTAAAGAACCCCAGGTGGTCGAAATTTCCGGAGTCCTCCACTACGGCGTGCCTCATAATCAGAAAGTGGTTTTGGCACGTAAAACCCCATAATTTAATTTAACTGTCTTGATGTCCATGTCCATGCACCATGTCCTCGTGTTGACTTCTGCACACGATATTTTTCAGGCACCTGCTTTATATAACGCAAGGCAGCTGCAAGGACACCAGGAAGTCAAAGAGCCAGGCCAGCGCGACTCCACATAGTGCAGAGGAGCTCACGCCAAAAATCAAAATACATTGCAATGCAATTTGGGCGAGAAAACTACAATGTGGGTACATTAGGTGTACCTTTTGACTAAATGTAAACAAAACTTTCAAACTACAGTACGGCACACCAAGATGAAAATTCTCACATGGTCTAGGCAGTCATCTTAACATGGTTTATTTAGGTAATGTCTCTGATGGGAAAGTCAAAATCAAGTATGCTCTCTGGAGAGGAACACATAAGAGAAAGTGTCATTGAAAAGTTAGAGATGTGTTTTAAAAAAAGCTGATTAGTTCTGTGAGATGTCACTGCTTTTTGTCTTGCCTCTCAACTGACATATCCATGTGATAAAAATTATGGTACAATGAAATTGCATATTTGCTTAGTGACATAATAAATACTTGCAATGAAGACGGTATCTGTGTTCGTTATAAAAAGCAACAGCTCATGCTTGGTTAGGTCTTTACATAACTTAACAGCACGTGAATCCCAGGGTGCAAATACAAATCACTGTCATTCTGTATTTTAAATGCTGACATGAAGCAGATAGATTTTCATGTCTTCCCTTTTATCCATTTTTACATCTAATTTTAGAAGTATAGCTTCCTCTTAGGTTCCAGAAAGGGGAAGCATTGGGGGCAGACCATCCCATATTTAAGAAGTGCTTATCGTTTACATGCATGCTCACGAACCCAGTTCATTAGAACCGCTCGTGCCCCCTGAAGCGAAAGCAGGGAGCAATTAAGGCATTTAACTGTGTACACCGTGGTGCGCACCTTACGTCTTAGAAGCCACAGAGTCACTTGCAATTGAAAATTATTTTTAAAATGTAAAATTGTTGTTTCTCCTGTGAAATAGTCATATGATAGCTTCTGGCAGGTATTTGATCTTTTGATTAGGATGACTCAATCTACTTGCCAACCAAGTATGCTAGTGGAGGTAGAGATGTGTTCAGTGCAAAGAAAGAGCATCTGAGTGGAGCACTTGTTCATCAATTGGCGGATGTGAACATGTAGTTGTAATCAGTTTCAGTTTCAGTTTGTTTATTCAGACATACATTGCCTGGGTTGAAAGGACTAAAAGGCAGATGAGCTCTGCCTGACTAAGGTCCCTCCACCCATACATTTGCTCAGAAGCAGTGAGAACAAAAAAAAAAGAAAAACAATGGCTTGTACATTAAAGCGCCACAAAAAGATTTTCATGAACAGAAGTAACATCGCGATTAGGCATCTTAAATTGAGTAACGGAATCACAATAATGCAACAGCAATAGCCCATAACAAGCACAAACGCGTACATAAATGGCAACATATTAAAAAGTAAAAAGTTTGTGCAAGCGTTATACAAAATGTAACATAACAATTCCTAGCAATGTATAACTGTTAGAAAACGCAGCAGAACACAGAGGTTATAGAACAATAAAAAGGTTTCTTTTTAAACTCAAGAACTTATTTAGGACAGAGCACCAGACAGTAAGTACATTGTAACATTTTTCTTTAAACTGTGGATAGAAGTACATCTTTCAATAAGTTCGTGGATATAACTATTGTTGCGGAGAAGGTGAGGTATAAGGTAGAGCAATGTTTCATTACCGTAAATAGTTCTGAATAACGGTATTCTAAATTGCTCGTGTCGGAGATCATAGGGAACATTAGTAGGGTAGCAAGAGCCCCTTAGTTTGATGGCTTCTGCAGACATAATTTTTATAACGCAAAATAAAATAGAGCATTTTTTCACATTGTAAATTTCTGGACTTAAGATAGAGTGCACAGTGAGGTCGATGTTTTAATCTTCCGAGACACATATGTACTTGTTTTGAGACAATAGGATTCTGTAAAGCGCCATAATTTTTCTTTAGCGCATCCTAATCATTTCATTAGGAAAAAAGCTTTGGTTTCAGGTAGTCGGTTCATTGTGCAAGTATATGCTTAGCCGCAGGAACAATCCACGTGCGTGGAAGGGATGTGTGAAACAGGACGGTGCCTTTCCCAATTTATGATTTGCTTTTTAGTTTGTCTTTTTTGTGCACTTCCCTGCCTGTACTTATGCTTATGGTGCCTTTGATGCATCATATTCATCACACCTGATTTTTTGTTCAGATCTGATGCCATGCTATAATTTAGTTAGATTGCATTTTCAACTATTCACAATAATTGATCATATAATAATGCAAGCTGCTCCTCAGAAGTATAGCATTCGTACCGTAATGGGAAAGAAAAGCTACCATATATGACAAGAAATTTGATGGGCAAGATTTTAATGTCAATGCTCCTTGCAGTTTTATACTCATTTGCTACTCACTAGATAATATTGTAAATTTAATTTTATTTATTTGTGAGAAAGTGTAACGGACCAATCCCAACAGCACCAGGAAACTACTTTCGTGAGGAGGCCAACCTCATAGTAAATATGATACGCCTCTGTACCGCTTTGAGACCGGGCAGGATATTGCTGCAAAAGCACGACAAGACACGCTTAGAAACAATGGGGGGCAGCCCACACATGAATAGCTTTGTGTGAAATATAAACAAAGCTAGCGAGACCTGCGGCCTCACATGAGAATGTACAACATATTTCTAAAATCACTGTACTCTGAGTCAGGAAAATCCACATGATGTGCAGGACATTATCAAATGAGCTGCTGTCTTAGATCGTGGCACATAATAAAAGTTTCTTGGACAATTTATTTACATTACCAGCCCCATGCTTAGCAGCTCATCTGGTAACCTCTGCCACATAAGTGCACGCGTTTTGTGCCAGAAATGCGTTTCCTGGCCGGTAATGAGGCGCATATTTCTCTTCGATCGCAGTGTCAATACTTTGTGAGTTTACACACGTTTGTTCTAAGTTTAACTTTCCATTATATACTTTATTTTTGGGAAGGTGGAGCCAATTTCAAATAAAAGATATTTCTACACTGTTATACTGAAGAAAGTTTAGAGAATATAGTTATGTTTTATTGCAAGATGCGTGGTAAAGTTCATGGTCATCATTGTAATCTGATTTTATGTGTGTGTTATTATGCTTCTCAAATTATTATTCACTTTGTCTTGTGACTGATCAACAAAGATCTCGGCCTTTTAAGAGAGAAAATGTTTCATTTGAGTAACTCGGCAAATACAGATTACATCCAATTCAAGCATAAGTGCAGCAGCTGCTTATGAAGGAATCAAATATTCTCCACATGTAAGTATTGCGAATCCCTTCTAACGTGACCATGGCTCTACGTCGTGCTCTCACATTATTGGGAAGAGTACAGCACTCTGTTCTGAAGGAGTACAAGCAGTCTGTTTGGGGGAGTAGAAACACTCGGCTTGCAGGAGTAGAAGTACTCGGTCTGGGCGAGTACTTACCCTTGTAGGGAGAGTATTAACACTCTCCGGAAGAGTACTAGCACTCCCTTGCGGTGGAGTAATAAAACTCTGTCAGGAGAAGTTATTCTACTCTCTCTCAAAGAGGGCCGATCTACTCTCGAAAAGAGAGTGAAATATGGGACAAGCAGATACTCCCCCGAAGAGAGTGCCCGGGACTCTGTTTTTAGAAGAGTTTAGAAGAACTCTGTTTTTAGAGTGTATAAGAATTTCATAACCTCGTTGCGAGTAGCGGGAGAACCCCTGTGGCTATTGGGAGGAGGGGAGTCGGCACTCCTAACAGAGGAAGCGCGGTCAGGGCCCAGACAACGTTCACTTCACGTGACTAAAACAAGTTCATTTTGTGCATACGGAAAATGGTGCTAGGTCTTTTTCTTTGGTTGCAGAAACCTCGCGCATTCAGTGTGGTGTAAGAGTTGAGCGCGTCATAATCGAGTAAGTACGGCACTTCGCGACAAAGATACGTGCAGTGAACGCGTTAGTATCGCGTTATACAGTGTGTGGCTTTCGATAATACGTGCGTCTTATACAAAATTGCGTCTTGTACATCAAGTCATTTCGTGAATACGGCTATTTTTGGGGCTGAAAATTAAAATTATATTTTGGGGTTTTATGGGCCAAAACCACAATCTGATTATGAGGCAATACGGAATAATTTAAACCAATTGAGGTTCCTTAGAGAGAGAGAGAAGTTTAATGATACGAAATGCTGAGAGGTTGACCTGAGGTATATTCCTCTAGCCAGCTACTCGGCATTGGGGGAAGGAGAAGAGGGAAAGAAAGAGGGAAGAGGTGCATGATGGGTGATGATGACGATAGAAGGAAGATGTAGAACATATCGCAAGCAATTTGGCATGCTCAAAGTCTGCAATCCAGGCCCGTAGTTTTTAAAAAGTTCAGTAATGCCTGAATGGCCTTGAAACTCGATTGAGCATCTGGCCAAGGGCCTAAAATAACGTCCTCCGACAACGGTGCGCTGTCGAGACGCGTAAGGTCGTTGTCCAACCTTTCACGCTCTTCCACGTACTTAGGGCAGTCACAAAGCACATGACCTATAGTCTCAGTCACATTGCACACCTCACAGTGTGGAGACTCGGTGCGTCGCATGAGGTGCACGTATCCGCGCGTAAACGCTACCCCCAGCCTTAGTCTGTGCAGAAGACTGGCACAGCTTCGTTGAATTTTCGGTGGTAGCCTAAAATTCATGGCAGGGTCCAATCTCTGGAGTCGTCTGTGGCGATTATCCGGATTGTCCCAGTGCTTTGCTGTCAATTTTCGGATGACACTGGAGAGGAGACAGTTGGCGTCTGCTCTTGAAAAAGGAATTGAAAGCAGTGACTCTCGTTCTTCGAGTGCTTTCTTCGCTTCGGCGTCGGTCAGTTCGTTGCCCTGTGACTGGGACTCCACAGTGACTGGGAATCCACTGAAATGTGATGTGGTGGCCGTTTTCTTGCGCTAAAGTGTAGAGCTCGGCAGTTTGAAGAGCCAACACTCTGTAAGCGCTTTCTTTCAACACCACTCTAAGTAGTTGAAGAGCCGATTTTGCATCGCTGAAGACTGTCCATATTTGGGGAGGCTGTCGCGAAATATACTGAACGGCCTCTCTGATTTCCACTAGTTCCGTAGATGTTGAAGTCGTCTTGTTATGCAGACGAAACCGTCGAATGACTTGATGCGCAGGCACGGCGAAAGCCGCACCAGACGCATACGACGATACCGATCCGTCTGTATACACGCTCACCGAGGAGTCATATTCTTCCGATATATATTCAAGTGTTAAATGTCTGAGGCCGACGGCAGGTATTCGCGATTTTTTAGAAATTCTCGGAATAGATAGACGTACCGGTATTTTGGACATTACCCATATGCGCATATGTGGAAGGTCAGCCGGGGCAAAGTATGCTGGTATGGCAGATTCTTGCCATTTAACGGCTCTTGAAAAAGTGGACTCCGGCCGTATATCGGGTAATGTCGATAAGGAATGGCGTCCATGACGACAAAGCAGTCGCAGGAATACTCGAAGAGGTTCGCATCGTAGATAGACAGGTAAAGGGGTGACGCGAGCCTCCTCAATTGTTCCATGGGTTGAGGTGCAACGTGGAACACCGAGACATGTTTTCAGTATCTGTGCCTGGGCACTTTCCAGCGTGCGTAAACATGACGGGCTCATACCTGATAAAACTGGCAGGCTATACCGAATGTATTCGACGTAGACAGCCTGGTACAGCCGGAGTAGCGAACGCTCAGATGGACCCCACTTCATACCGGCCAGAAAGCGAAAAACTTGAGCAAGCCCAGTTAGTTTTTTCTTTAACATTGCCACATGTTTCGACCATGAAACACCGCGGTCAATGACAACGCCGAGGTACTTGTGGTGGGTGGCATATGGGATGGCATTTCCATTGATCATAATCGGATACCAACACATAAGCTTCCGTGTGAACGCTATCGCAGCGCACTTGTCTGGGGCCAGTTGCAGTCCTTGGCACTGCAGGTACTGAGACGTTAAACAAACAGCTCGCTGCAATCTGGCACGAGGTTCCTTAACATGCACCTAAATCTATATACATGGCTTTCTCTTTCATCTTTTTCTTTTTTTGTTGGTAGGTGCGTCGTATGCAGAGGGGCGAATCACACCACAAAATACGGTGTGTCTAAAAAAATGCGGGGGATAGATTATGAATATTGCTGGGGGTTAAAATTGCTGAAAGTCAATATTGCAGACAGGTTATAAATTTTTCTCGGAATTTAAAGGTTACGCTACGCATTCCCTTCATTCACCCCATCCCTCTTTGCCATCCCCCCCTGACCTCCCCCTCCCCCCCAAAGAAACACATCATTCCGGACACTTGTAGAGTTTCTTGACGCGAACGACGTCGTCGGCGCTCATTCCTGGTTTATCGTAGACCTCCGTCAGGTAGCCTCCATCCTTGGCCAACATGGTGACGAGATCTGGCGCCTTGGCGAACGCATATGAGCCATACAGCATGACCGAATTTACGTCGAACGGCGTCAGTAGACGGTTCTGCCAAGACTCCAACTTTTCAAACTGCTTCTGTGTACCTGCACCCAAGATAGCACGTGAAATTAATCGTATAAGCAACTATTTGAACAGAAAAATCTAATAAAATCCGTTTACGGACCAGACGAGCGCTCGGTCTGCTATCCCACACGAGAGAAAGGGGTAGTTGATAAGGCTTGCAGAGGGGCTGGTTGGTCTCAGTAATATAATTGAGCTTCACAGTTTATTGCTAATGATGACTTACGTCGTCGTTAGCAGTAAGCTGTGAAGCTCAATTATAATAAGACGAACTAGCCCCTCTACGTCATCACTAGCAGTAAGCTGTGAAGCCCAATTATATTACTAAGACCAACCTGCCCCTCTACAAACCTTATCAACTACCACTTTCTCTCATGCGGGATAGCAAACCCAGCGCTCGTCTGGTCATCATTAGCCGTAAGCTGTGAAGCTCAGCGCTAATGTTTAGATACATGACAAAACAAAAATTTTCGAACTTCGTCTAGATTTGTTGTTGTGTTTTTCGTTCCCCTTTCGCCGTTCTTACGCAACTTCATATTGGGAGTCAGGCAAGAGGAAAAAAAAGAGAGAATTCTGAAAACATCCGCAGTATCCTTGATCACGGAAGGGCTCAACCGGCGATAAACCATGGTAAGTAGGCAAATTGACTTTTTCGGTCGGTCAAAATGCAGCTTTTTTTGCTTGTTCTGTTCTTGCTTTATTTTCTGCGGAGCAGTTGACATCATGGTATCAATTACGTCACTACGTAATGTCAGAAATCTGTTAATGTGTGGGCGAACCAGTTCTTTCATATAAATAATATAAATACGCAAGCAATTAGACTATTGCTTGAATCTTCAAACTAAATGCGCTCTTCAGGAACAAATTAAATTAACATTAAATAAATTATGGGGGGATTCGATCTCGCGACGTCGTGCTCAGCAGTCCAACACCATAGCCACTGCGCAACCACGGAGGGTCCATCAGGAACAAATATTTGGTGAGTCGGAGTCTCAGTTCGACATAATTCGCGACGTCACAGGAACCTGCTTTGGAGTTATGTTCGCATGTTTTTTTCCTCGTTTGTTTTGAGGGGTGCGGGGCGGTACGGCGTGGTTATTGTCCCGAAACTGCAGGAGAGGCCACGTGGGACGATGTAGCAGCGGGCTACAATATAATTCAGGCACACTTAGTGTTCTTTAACGTGCACCTAAATCTAAGTACAGGAGAAGACTTGCATTTCGCACTAACCCATATGCAGCCGCCGCATTCGCGAGTCGGCCCCGCGACCTCGACCTCAGCCGTGCGGCGCCATCACCAGTGAGCCACCTCAGCACGTACAGAACTGCCTTCGCCACTCACATCTCGCCCCACCACTCGTTCTACCAAGCGTAGAACAACGGCCGCCTATTTTCAGTTTTAGAAATTTACTTTAAAAGGATTTGTCAAATGAATGTAATTGGCATTCCTTGGGAACTGCATGCACTTTTTGAGGACTATGTTTGTACCTATATTTCGGGGTCCCTAATCATTTTCCCGCCTACATAGGTCACTGAGCAGTCCACGGTGTAATGGGTAGAGCAGTGGACTGATGTGCTGAGGGAACGGGCTTCGAAACCGGCCGTCGGACCAACTTGGGCAACTGGGTAAGAACCACTAGTAATGTGCCACTCTTCAATGAACTCCTTTGACACTATCTTGGGACCAACTTGGGAAGGGACCTCCGCAATCCGGGCCATCGGGCTCGAACGAGTACGTGTACTGGCTGACTCTGGCTAGACTTGGATCGGATCCGTTCTGCAACATGTGAAGATTGAAAGACTGAGGCCTTGAGAGTTTGGCATGGGGCGGGGGATAGATCCTCCTGCCGAGCTGATAGTGCTTTGTAATCTTTGTTGAACGTGTGAATAGAGTCCTTGTGGAGTCCGCGTCCGCGCCCGCGAGCGGAGTTTCCCCGGCGCGGTGGGTGAGTTCGCGTACACGAGCGTGGGCCAGTTCGTTGGCTTCGGGAACAACGGGGAGACCCGAGGCCCCATGTGGGCCGGGAAGAAAGTGATAACGTGGGGGTGACGCGCCTGCCGCAAAGCAGAGCGGCCGCCTCTTTCGAGACCGAACGCGTTGCGAAGGCCCCTATCGCCGACCGAGAATCCATGTAGACTTGCGGTCTGCTCCCGTCTTGGAGGGCGAGGGCCACCGCGACCCGTTCGGCTAGTGTAGGGGAGGAGCCCCACACCGATGCGGCGTTAAGGAGGTTGGCGCTGTTATCTACCACGGCCGCCACGAACCGGTCGGACGAACCGTAGTGGGCAGCGTCGACG
Source organism: Dermacentor andersoni (assembly GCF_023375885.2). Classification (NCBI taxonomy): domain Eukaryota; kingdom Metazoa; phylum Arthropoda; class Arachnida; order Ixodida; family Ixodidae; genus Dermacentor; species Dermacentor andersoni. The sequence goes on along the minus strand of NC_092822.1, from coordinate 109,795,005 downwards.
AACGCAACCGACCGTGGATCGCCGACGACGGATCCGAGAAGTGCGGTCGCTTATGCCCGTCGTCTGCCTACATTGTGTGGCGGGTGCACACTGCTCGGGAACGGCGAGACGGTGACGGTCTCCCGCGTATCCGCGTCGAGCACCATCGCATTTTGCCTGACGACAGTGGGATTGCAATCTAGCGCCTCCAGGATCCGCCTCCCGGCAGGCGAGGAAGAGAGCCTGAGAACCTGGGCCGTCTGCTGTGCGTCGACAACCTCGTCAAGGGTATTTGTGATGACCCACTTATGGGGGGCAAAGGTTCATATACTCAATGTTCTAACGGTTCTCTTAGGCGGAGCCTCCGAGAACCCAATTGAGGACAAAGCCGTTGGTTTGAACACACACCCAAAGACTTTTAATCAAACTAAAAAAGGCTTAAGATACATAGAAGAAAATAGAAAACATGCCTAAAATAAACACTCAAGCAGACATAGCGGCAAGGAACACACATAGGGCTTGCATGAGGTTAACGAGTGTGCGAGTCCGGGCTTGCCCCGAGAGCGGGGACGCGTCACTGTCTCGACGCGGCGAGGCGGCGACAAGCTGTCGAAAGGAGTGATGCCGGTCTCACCATAGGTCGCGGTGTAAGCTGACCGACCGGGCGACCGGAGCGCGCCAGCTCTGGCTAGGCGAGGTAAAGTGGGCGGCTTGGTGGCAGGAGTGGACGGCGACGGCGTTCTGGCCGGGCAGCTGGGTGTAGAGCTCGGGCCCGTAGCCCGACTGCTCCTGTCTCGCCCACGGGCACGGAAGCTCGAACGCCGGCCTCGGGCAGCAGGCGGCACGGCAGACGGGGCGGCGTTCTGGCCGGGCAGCTGGCGTAGAACTCGGGCCCGTAGCCCGACTGTTCTCGTCCTGCCCACTGGCGCAAAAGCTCACCGGCCTTGAGGAGCTGACGGCACGCTCAGGTAGACGGGCGACGCACAGGAACAGGTTGGCAGGAGGCCCCGGGCGGGTGAAGTCCTGGTGGGCTCGGGTCCGGAACCCGACGGCCCGTCTTCAACGCCCGCTCCGGTGGTTGACCTCCTCCTGCCGTCGCTTCCTGGGACTCTCCTGGCGTCTCCCCGGCGTCTCCCTGCGTGTCCTCTTGCGTGTCCCCCTGTTCTGCCAGCGCACCACGCTTTTTCTTCTGGTCTGGCCGATTTGGCATTCTCGGATTGGCTGCCTGACGCCCCGTGGTCTTTTCTAATTGGTTGCTTTTCTTCTTTTTGTTGTCTTTCATGCGCCGCGCGTTCTCGTGCCGGACGCTCTTCGGCGTCGTTGTTTTCCTTCTTCCACCTCGGCCCGCGTGCACTCAGCGTCGTCTGCTCTCGACCGTCCCGATCGCCGGAACATGTCGCGCACCTCACATCACAGTATTGTGGACTCGCAGCTGCATGAGCTTCTCCGTGCTAGCGCACATGGGCATGCCGAGCACCTTTTTGACGCTGTTGCACAATAGTGCTTCAAGGTTTGCCCTCTCGTACCCGTGCCAGCGATGCGCAGCGGCCACGTACGTTATGTGACTCATCAGGAAGGCGTGGTACAACTTAAGGAGGTTGCCCTCCCCCAGCCCTCCGCGACTGATGGAGATCTAGTGATAAGCCTGACCATGTTGTCCGTTTTGGTAGCGATACGAGCGATAGTTCGTCCATTACTACCGTTTGCCTCGATCAGCCTACTGAGTATGCGGATGACCTCTACTCTGGGAATGACCTGCCCGATGGCCGTGCGAATGGAGATGTCGACCTTCCCGAGAGGGACCTGCCCTTTGGGGATGCACCCCCTCCTTGTTGGTCTATTACAAAGAAGTTCGGACTTGGACGGGGAGAGCCGGAGCCCCGTGCCCGCCAAGAATTCCTCCATGCAGCTCAGGGCCGCGTGTAGGGATTCCTAGACTGTGCCTTCACTGCCGCCGTCGCATCACACCGCGTTGTCGTAGGCGTAATGAGCGTGATTAAAGCCATCCACCTAGGAGAGACGCGCGGAGACACCACACCTGGCGACGTTGAAGAGAAGCGGCGAGATGACGGACCCCTGAGGGGTGCCTCTCGCTCCCAGCTCAAAGGGATCAAACTTCACCTCACCCACCTTGAAAATGGCGCGCCTACCCCGAAGTAACGAACTGACGAACCCGTGGTACTTAAACCCAAAGCCCATGTATGAAATTGAATCGAGGATGTGCCTATACGAAATGTTATCGAAGGCCTTTTCAAGATCCAGCGTTAGGATACCCTTGACGTCTCGGGTGTGCCTATCGATGATGTGGTGTTTCAACGAGTTTCATGACGTCTTGAGTTGAGAGGGACGGGCGAAATCCCACCATGTTGTAGGGGAAGAGTTCGCGTTCCTGGATGTACCTAGATATCCGGTTATGAACGACATGTTCCGTGATCTTTCCCACGCATGAAGTGAGTGAGATAGGTCGGAGGTTATTTAGGCTGGGGGTCTGACCTGGCTTTAGAATGAGAACTACCGACGCGAGCTTCCAATAGTCCGAGACGTCACCCGAGTAGCACCCGCGATTGATCTCGTCCGTTAACGTGGTGATGGATTCTTCGTCGGGATTGCGAAGTAGCCTGTTCGAAATGCCGTCCGGCCCTGGGACTGATCGGCCGTTAAGGTGAAAAAGGGCTTCTTTAACCTCGTTTTTAGAGAAAGGCGCGTCCAGGTCCTCCCCCTCGAGACGCCGGTAGTAGGGGTAATCCGCGTAGCCGTAGGGGTCCGCCAACGACGGGATAATGTCCTCCACCATGGAGTCCTCCCGTTTGGCTTCGTGCAAAACCCTATACATAGCTAGTCTCTGATTAGACTCGGAGGTCGATTCGTCTAAGAGCTGCTTCAGGAGATTCCACTTTCCTCCAGTGCGCATTTGCCCGTCAACCAAATTACAAATCCCGTCCCACTGATGCTTAGCGAGCGCTCGTGTGTTCCTCAATGGTGCGACTGAGTTCAGCTGTCCTCTTACAGAGTCTACGATTGAGCCGTTGCCTCTTCCACCTGCCCAGGAGAGCAGCCTTGGCCTCGAGGAGGTGGGTAAGACGACTGTTCATCCTTACCATCTGGAGGTCCGTGCAGACCGTCTTGGTGGCAGACTCCATGTCCCTTTTCAATTGCGACAACCATTCGTTAAAGTCTGCGTGATCCGCTGTCTTTCTCTTCCTGATTTTGCGAAAGGGGTCCCAATCCGTGATCCTACATTCGCGGGAGGAAGGGGGGGAGGGGCTGTTCGACACCTCGAAGGAGGTGGCCACGATGAAGTGATCGCTACCCAAGTTCTCGTGCAGGTTACTCCGCGAGGTCGGCCCCACCCCCTTGACGAATGTGAGTTCCGGCGTGGAGGAGTGATGGAAGTGCCCATGGTGATGGAAGTGCCCATTCTGTTGGGGAAGGACGGGTCTGTCAAGAGTACGAGCGCGTGATCGACGGCCACTTGCCAGAGGTCGCTCCCCTGCGCAGTCGACGATGGGTAGCCCCACTCGCGGTGCGGGGCATTGAAGTCGCCCGGGACCACCAGCGGAGAGCCCACCGCCAGCCCCGCGGCTACGCCACAAGGGACGCGAAGCGGTGTCTTTGGTCCCTTGGAGAACTGTCTTTGTTGAAAAAAAAACGCTGTTGGATTTCATCGAGGTGTTGGTAATGACTTCGATTAGCGAATGCTCGACTTCGCTGTGGTCCATGCGCACGGAGTGTTCGACAAAAGAACATCGCTTGGACACGAGGAAGGAAATGCCCCTCCTGCCCGCGCCAAAGCTGGAATGAGACCTGCAACCTTGCAGCGAAACTGCCTCACTGAGTATTTCCTGTAATAAGATGACGTGCGGTTTACGTTCGTGTGAACGAACGAACTGCTGCAGGACCGTCCTTTTCGACAAGAACCGGCGCAGTTCCACTGCCAGATTAGGAATCCGTTATCCTCACCCGCCATGTTTGGAGCTTTTGCTTGTCCTTGCATATGGAGAACGGCCTTTGAAACCCTCCGCCTCTGAGGGTAGACCACTTCTAACCGCGCCCAAGGAGCCGGGAGTTGACTCCCTGAGACTGACCCTAGTTTAGAGGGTGTTGATTCTGCTCGTGAGAGCAGCCACCTCTTCTAGTAAGTTCATGACTGAGCCTTCGAGGCTGTGTCCTGACTCACTAACCTCCTTCATGGAGTTCCTAATCTCGCTTTAGAATTCCTCGAGGTCCCCTTCTCCCTCACCGGGGGCTGCGAGGGCCCGCTTCTTGGCGGACAGCACCAGCGCTGGCGCCTCCACGGGAAGCTCCCTGGGAGCTGGCGCGGGCGGTGCGGAAGAACATGACTCACGAAAGGACTCTAACTCGGCCCTGAGATGCTGCAACGCGGCCCTGAGCTGCGCGTTCTCCTGCTCTAAGTGAACGAGTCTAGGATGGCTGTGCTCTGGTGGTTAACCCTTCGTTACCTTTGGAGATTTCTGCTTGACTCGATCGGCCCAGGTGGTCTCGTGGATCCTGACCATCGAGCGAGTGCGCCCTCTGGAGTTTGAGCGTCCTCTTGACTGGCTGCGGCTGCCTGCTGGCGTAGCGGAGCGCCCCTTCGAGGACGCCCTGAGCACGCTCGGATCACGTACTTGGCAGTTGGGCGTCACCTGCGGCGCAGGTGTTTTCTGGACGTGCTTTCGCTGCCTCCTTCTGCGACGGACGACGTACGGCACTTGGAAGCACTTGGAAGCGTTGCTTCCAAGTGCCGTACGTCCTGCACTGGGTACACTGGGCGAGCACTCATGGTCTTCCCCGGCGGACGCGAGTCCACATCCCCTGGAAATCGTTATATCCGGGGCCGGGCACACGTCGGCGCGGTGACCCACCCACCCGCAGGCGTAGCAAACGTCTGTCTGGCGTCTGCAGAGCCTACAGCTAAGCATGCTAGCGCCGCACATTACGTAGTTCGGCACCTTGAGTCTGTCGAAAAGAACGACGATCATGGTAAAGTCCTTGATGCGTTTCACTCCGAGGGCCTTGGGTTTCCTTGACTGGACGATCACGTCACGTAGCTGGTTGTTGTCAAAGTCGAGGTCGACGCCTCACACGATCCCCTTGCACGTGTTATCCGGCGTCGCCAAGTACGAGTGGGCTTCGTATCGAGTGGACCCCACGAGTAGAGCTTTCACCCCCGTATAAGCGCGGGCGTTCTCCGTCGACGTACTCCCGACAAAGATGTTTTGGACCACGTCGGGGCAGACGATGTCCCCCTCCGTTTCAGCCGGGGTGAGCTGACCCGCCATGGCTAGTGCCTGTGTCACCTTGATCTCGCTGATCCTCCTGACGTTCATCCCGCCTCTGGAGCTGATGATGATCTTAATGTGCTCCCGTGGCAGGCGGGGGAGCCTCGACGCCGCGGCGAGGCGTTTCTTGACGCCGCAGCCGGCGCGGGTGCGGGAGCGGCCACCGCCGTTGCCACGTTGTGTCGAACCTGCCCGACCGCTGACGCCGGGGTGGCTTTGCGATGTGCGCTTGGAAATGACCCTGATCCATCCGGATTGCAGGCACTCCTCCGGGGTGATGTACTACCCCTCCATCGTCACTCGCATGGACATTCTTGGGAGTAGCGGACGGACGGTGGCGTGCGAGAGCTAAGCCTCTCCGGGAAAGTAGGCCTAGTCGTATAGGCCTAGCAACCGTGCTGCGGGGTCGGAGTAAAAAGACCCAATAAATGGCGAAATGAGCACCCACCGGCAAGAACTTGGTGTCGCCGTGGTCCTCTAGACGAATTGCGTCAAACGGTGCGAAAATTCGCTGAAGATGAGACGTTTTTCTGACCGAATATATTTACAGAAGCGGGAGCTGATATTTGCGCGTCCGCACTAGTCGGAACGTCTTTTTCATCCCTTCAAGCGCAGACGCTGGTGACTTGAGCGTCTCGGAGAGGGCGGGAATATGTTGAATATGGAAGGTGATGACGACGATAGATATTAGGAGATCCATTAAAAACGATTGAGGCAGCCATGGCATCGGTCTCGGTTCTTCACAGCGACCTCGTCATGCCATTGTCGTCGTTCCATCTTCGCCATGCCAGTTTAGTCATCCGATTCTGCCCACGCTGTCGTCGTCAGGTCATAGTTATGATACACACTCGTCGTAATCACATTGTCCTCGTGCTGTCGTCTTTAGGCTGTCTTTGTTATGCTGTCGTCAATTTCAGAATCATGATCTCACTGTCCTCGTGCCATCGTCGTCACACTGACCTTCGTCATTTCATCGACGTCATTCTTTCTTCGTCATTTCATCTTCATCACTGTGTCGTCGTCATATAATAGTCGTCATGCCGTAATGATCATTGCAGACCCTAGCGAGTGAGAAACACAACAAAGTGGGTTGATATCCCGGATACATTGTACGTCGCATATAGTTGACACTATGAAAATCTCAGAATGACCAGAACAGACCCTAAGCAGAGGTATCTTCAACAATACTCTATGCCGTTAATCTCCATAAGGCCGACAGCTAGGCCTTGTTGTAGAGATCCCGCCTCAGCTGCAGACGGTTTTGTGTTCAATTCCCACCGCTGCCGGACACCCACTTATTCAAGTGGACACAAGTGTACCCCGGCCTGGCGTTTGGCTTCCTCCAGTGGTGATACGCTTGGGGAGGAGCCTAGTCCTAAATTCCCATCCAAACCATCGTGAGCATAAAAAGTAATGTTTCAATCATTTGAAGTGAAATGTATGAAGTGAATCGCATCAACTCTGACAGACGTGATCGGATGGGTTTTACTAAGGTGGGCAATTGTGTTTGACGCAAACATGCGTGATGACAGCAGTTAGGTGACGATGGTGGCGACGAAGATGACGTAATGACTGATTTAGGAAAGAAAACTGCGTGATATAATAAACTGTTTTGGAAGGTGTAACAGCAAAATTCATTCAACGCCTTGGGAGTTGCATAGAAACTTGCGGAGTTAGTGAGTGAGTGAGTGAGTGAGTGAGTGAGTGAGTGAGTGAGTGAGTGAGTGAGTGAGTGAGTGAGTGAGTGAGTGAAACAACTTTATTTGGTCCACTATAGACGTAAGCGAACTCCACGTTACCTGGCTAGGCCCACTCGGGGACCATCAGGTGAAACCTGACGGCCCTCTCGCGAGCCCTCTGGACTGCCAGGATTTGAGAGGTCTGATCCTGGGCCCTAATTAGCTTCATCATTTCCTCTTGGGTTAAAGGGGGACCGGCAGAGGCGCAGCCCCACAGGACGTGTTCGAAGTCCGCATAATCACCACACAGAGGGCAGTCCGGCCTTGGGAACCGTTCGGGGTACATTGTGTGCAGCGCCGCGGGGCTCGGGTAAGTGCTTGTTTGCAGAAGTCTGAGAGTGACTGCCTGGGCCCTGCACAGCGAGGAGTGCGGCGAAGGTAGGAGTCTTCTTGACAGATAATTATATTTGCAGATTTCGTTGTACGAGCAGAGAGGCTCGGGTCGCCCAGGAGAGGACGCGTTGCCCAGCGCACGGTCAGTCAAACCTCGTGCAGCCGAGTGCGCCTCCTCGTTGGGGTTGATCGAGGCACCCTCAATGGTTCCAAGGTGCGCAGGGAACCACGCCAAAGAGTGATGTTTCATGTCTTTGGCACTTTGGATGATACGTAGGGCCTGGGGAGCCACCATTCCCATCTGAAAGGCCTTGACAGCGGCCTTGGAATCCGAATAAATCGTGTCATGTACACTGTCCGTCAATGCAAGAGCAATAGCAACCTGCTCTGCAACGCTGGAATTAGAAGTGCGGACGGTAGCGCAGCTAAGGATTTTAGAATCACAGTCGATGACCACTGAGGAGAAGGCCTCTTCTTGAACGTACGAAGCAGCGTCTACGAAGCATGTTCGGTCGTTGTTCAAGCGGGCACTGGCGAGCAGAGCTTTAACCCTGGCTCGTCTTCGTCCTTCGTTGTAGGTGGGATGCATATTTCGTGGCATACGGTGTATGTAAATCTTGTACCTTAGGTCGCTGGGCAGCTTCACAGCGTCGAGACTGACAACCGTGGGGTTACGTCCCAGCTTGCCAAGTATGGCTCGGCCCGCTGGGGTACCGGAGAGTCTGAATTCTTGGGCTTCAACGATTTCTTCGAACGTGTTGTGAATTCCCAAATTGAGGAGGTCTTTTGTGTGCGTTCGGATGGGAAGGCCGAGGGCAAGCTTGAAGACTCTTCTGATTAGGGCATTGATCTTGTTGCGCTCCGATACAAGCCAGTTGTGCATAGCCCCTGAATAAGCGAGGTGGCATAGCACGAAGGCGTGGATAATCCGGATCAGATTGTCTTCCTTGATTCCGCGGTGCCTGTTGGCGATTCTTCGGAGCAGGCCGAGGGCGCTTTCGGTCTTGGAACAAATGCGTTTGAGGGCGGCTCCATTGGCCCCGTTCGACTCGATAAACATTCCTAGGACCCTGATAGTGCCTACCCGCGGTACTGGGGAGCCCTTACCGGTGAATAATGTAATGTGGCTCTCTGTTTCTGGCTTCCAGGATCGGTGTGAACCGCCTCTGGGCCTGTTCTTGTAGAGCAAGAGCTCGGATTTAGCGGGCGAGCACCTTAGCCCGGTGGGGATAAGATACCGCTCCGTCACATCGATGGCCTCTTGCAAAGCACCCTCGACCTGCCCTTCACATCCACTGGAGCACCAGATGGTGATGTCATCCGCGTAGATCGTGTGGTTAATGTCCGGGATTTTGTTCAAGGCTCTCGACAGGTTGATCAGGGAGATGTTGAACAGCGTCGGGGAGATCACCGCCCCCTGAGGTGTTCCCTTTGGCCCAAGCTGGATTTCGTGGGTCAAAAACTCGTCAATCTTGAGTCTAGTGGACCTTGACGAAAGGAAGGAGCGCACAAAATTGTACGCCCGTTTGCCGACGTTACACTCTGTCAGGCTCTTGAGAGCCTGACAACTTGCGGAGGCTATCCAAATAAGCGCTTAGCTTACCCGTTCTAAACATTAAGCGCTTTTCTAGGTCTGTGAACCGATCAAGGTAACTACGAGTGCTTACGCCAGTGAGTGCTGCTAAAACAATGAAAGTAATCACAAACAGGCGTGCTAACATCACGAGATCGATGACGGCGGCAAGGGCGCCTTTTTTCCATCTGCCAGTGCTCGCGACTGAGTAGTCTCTATTTTGTTGCGAAAAGTTTCGCCATCACTCCTTGGAGCTTTCTTTGGAATTGCACATTTCTTTTACTACATTTCGTGGAAAATGCCACAAATACTTTTTTTTTAGAATGAGAAGAAAGGGCGTTAACCGAGGGGCCCAATTTTCATTAATTATATCATCAGAAGATAAGGAAAACACAGAGGAAATTACTTGTACTTACTAATTGAATTAAATAAATAATAAATTACCGGCAATGAAAGTGGATGATGAAACTACTTGCCGCAGCTACCGCGGTAGCTCGATTGGTTAGAGCATTGCACGGGTAATGCGAAGACGTGTGATCGTTCCCCACCTGCGGCAAGTTGTTTATTCATCCAGTTTCGTTGCCATTATATTTATCATTTCTTTAATTCAATTATTAAGTACAAGTAATTTCCCGTATGTCTTCCTAGGTGTCTTTGTTTGTGGGCTTGTCATGACATTTTTTTTAGAATGTACGTTGAAATGGGGGCGTACCTTCTTTCGCATTTTCGGTGAACACGTCGATGTAAATGTCCCTGTCGGAGCGTGAGTGCTCGTGGAAGAAGCCCGCGGCGTGAAGGAGCTCGTGCACCATGGTGCCCTTGTAGAGGCAGCCAAAGCCTAGCGAGACTGGCTGAGAGCGCCCCAGGCGGCCGATGCCGGAGTAGCACCTGCGAGCAGTTTCAAACGCCACGCAAGCGCACACTCAGTTCGGCCTTGCGCTCTGCATGAAAGAAGAACAACGTTCGAAGAAACTGTGGGATGTACACGAGGACAGTTGCAACTCTTTCCCGTGTATTTTCAGACGACCCTCGACTCGAAACCCTTCTTCTGGTCTATGATGATGATGATGATTTACTGGCACCTCCTTTGACACAGGCGGTGGCAAATAGTCCCTTAGTCTGCTTGAGTTACTCAGGGGCGCTATATCGTAAAGCTATACCAAATGAGAGCAGTGTTCCGGCCAACTTGGTAATCCATTGCTCAAATACTATTGCGTATTATCTTACGTCCGCGTCTTTTTGTTGCGTAATAATAATTGAGTAATGACTATTCCGAATGTTTCTATTCCAATTCTGCAAGCAGCCCGCCGCGATTGGAGAAAAAAAATTTTTCGACCCACCCCGCATTGCGCCTGCCTGTCACGCGACGCCACGTAAACGGCGAACACCCCCCCCCCCCATATGGTGACATGTACACATTGTTATGCATGATTACACCGAAAGAAAGAAAAAAAATAATTGCTGAGTCGACGTCGTTTTCGCCATTAGCGAAAAAGGCGTTGTTTGACCAATTGCTATCGGTCAAACGTCTTCGGGCTGCGACCGCTTTGCCTGTATGTCACGCGACGTCAAAAAACCGCGAGAACTCACCGTGTAAAAGTAACGTATGCGCGACAAAGGCGCATTAATATGGCGAAGAAAACCATTTCTTTTTCTAAACAGCCGCAGACTGCCCCGTTCCGAAAGGAATATAAGATGGCTGCCCGCCGATCCCTGTGCACTCGCTACTCGGAGATGCCGGGGAGCGTGGATTTCTTTGCGCATAACAAAACAATGTGCGTGGCAGTACAACGCTATCGAGACCTTTCGACACGTGCACGACACTGTTGTACCAACTCTACTTTGCTGAGTATCCGTTTTAGCGGAATGTTTAACACCCCGTTACACGCCACCGTGACTTTCGACCAGCCACCGCAAGCTAAGTAAGCGGAAGCGAACCAACCACAGACGCTGGCCCTACCCGCCTCATCCGGTTGTCTACTTTCATGCGCCGGCTTAGCCCAGATCTGTCTTGTCCGAATTCTCTCCACTTGAGCTTGCTTCTCTCCTCTTCTCTGCCAATCAGATAAGAAAAACTGTCTAATGTAGGCAACGCCATTCCCCTTGAAAGGAAAAGAAAGTGACAACCTATTAACTAGAAGCGCGTTTATTGGGCTTTTCGTGTTGGGGACAAACAGGAACGTTCCAGGCGTTGACGTCCGATAATGGCCGAGCAGCTGGCTGGGAGCGCGCTTCAATTTTATTGGTAGGTACCCGTTGACAGCTCTAGTTGGCCTACCACAGCCGCGGCAGATGCTCTTTCAACAAGGCCGTGTGTGATTGGACAATGGGCTCCTAGATACCCCGCACTTAATCGCTATAGAGACCACACACGTAATTGCACATAATCTCTTTCGAGATACGAGCCCCCACAAGCAGCCAAGCACCAGGCCTGAGAGCATCTCCATCCGTTAGAAAGACCGGTGGGTTTCCAGCGGCACCGCGATTTGAGTGCGGTACCACTCGCATACGAAATAGGTACTCTACCACTAGGCTATCACTGCGGTTGGCACAAGTGAGTCTGGCGGTCCCATATCCCAACAACTTCCCATCATATGGGTTGTCCTACCAAGCATCTGGAACTCCCGTAGCTGTGGAGCACTAGGCCGGGGGCGCGCTGATAGCATAAAGAGCAGGGCGCAAAGAACAAGACAGAAGAAGAACACAAATGGCAGGACCGGCGCCGGTCCTGTCGTTTGTGTTCTTCTTCTGTCCTGTTCTTTGCGCCCTGATCTTTACCCATTCAAGCATGAACCAACTAGCCCAAGCAAGAGTTTTACTTGTAGTATCTATTTTACTGGCATGCGTTCCCGGCGGTAGCACCTGTCTGCTCCCACAGCAGCGGCGGATGCTCGACTAAAGCTGTGGTGGGGAAAAGGGACCGTGCAGAGACCTCTGCGAATTTTTATAGAGCCCCCTATAGGCATAGGTTGGGCTCGCATCCCGGTGCCGCCAGAAACCCAGTGGTCTTTCTGAGCGCTACAGATGTACCATGACCTGGTGTTCAGTTGTCTATATGGGTTTTCCTATCGAAGAGGAGATACTAGGCGGAAGAGAAAGTGATCTTCCGAAGCTGGAGGGTAATTACGTATATTAGTTTAGCGTGAGCAAGATATTTAGTGATGCTAGAAGAATGAGCCCCCCAGAAAGACCATATTTGTTAGACATTTACTTGAAAGTTCCCCCCATGAATACTGCAAGTTCGATGTGAAATTCCAGATTTCGATCTTGCTTTAGTTCAAATAATTATTCGACCTTTAGTGTGTGTAAAGCCACACTCTTGTAAGGTCGCATGTCTGATAGAGATTTAGTCGTTTCTGAACGAGAACTCTTATGCCTGCAGATGCATCCAGAGTTAGCAGCATGTCATGCCCAGTGGTAGACACATTATTCCTGCTCATCGCTTTGGTTGGCCACCTGATATCGAACGCACGATGGTCATTTCTGATTTATAAATATGCAAACGTCGTTTGAAGGTACTCCCGCCAGCTAGGGAAGATAATAATTGGCTCAAAGTCGGTGTTAGGCCTCACCTGTGCTGCGCGCGCGAACTGTAACCTATACTAGAAATGTCGAAGAAGAACATAAAATAATGTTTGCTTCCTCGTTGACTTCAGGTGACTGATAACATAAAAAGGATCCTAACACTTTTCGGACGAACAGACCATTGAACAATACAGAATTGATTCTCCCGCGAAAAAGGAGGACGCTATGATAGGCGCCTGCAGCAAAAGGAAAAACAGAATGCGATCCGAAAGGGCAAATCGCCAATTAGAGCTATGGATGTCCTTGTATAAACACAGAACAAAAGGTTTCAAGATGAGCAATGGCAATTTCTCGCGTCCAATACGTAGACTTCAGATAAAAACCCCTGTGTACTTCCAGCAACTTCGCCTGATGATTTATTTATTCGGATTTACTGCGGAAGCGATAAATATGCCATATCCATTCGCGATCCGCAAGGTGGAGAAGAATTTTTCTTCAACTACGAAGCATTGTTTCTAAGAAATGCTCCTGGGTTTCCTTCGTAGTTTTGTGCTACAACGGGTGAATGCCAATTTCCCTTTCACGAAACTTCCTCGACCTTGCGTAATCCCGCAGAACTGATTTGCCATATTCATTGTCCTTGTACTTCGAGTTATCGATTAATTCGCCCTCGCGCTGCGATCTGCTAGCCGCCTGGTTAGTTCAGATGACTAAGCGACCGCCCCGGAAAGGCTCTAGTCCCATGTTTGTATCCTAGATCAGGACGGATTTTTCTTCAGCTACGGAGCTTTGTTTCTGAGAAACTCGTGTGAGCTTCCTTTGTAGCTTCGTGCTACATACGGGTGTATGTCAATTACTTTTCATGCAGACCAGGTAATTATTCTATCTTCTTTGAATCCCAACGCTACTGGATGGTGAACACTCGCTAGGATTCTCGCTAGGTCGATATCTCGGCATTCCACTACGATGCACCGAGTCGCTTCTGCATTTTTTTTTCTTTCAGCACACAAATGCCCCATCCTGTAGCGTTTATTTTTGTTCCGTTGTGTTTTTCTTCTCTGGCAACCAGCTCGGGCCTAAAATAGCAAGATGCTCCCCTTTTCGTTACAGTACAGACTCTGCCTTCGGATTTTTCAAGCGAAGCTTGTATTGGCTCACAAGTAGCGTTGTCGTGGTCACGCAAAAACCCAGTTTCTCCCAGAGCACAACAGCTGTGGGAAAGGGCGCTTTGATGAGTTGACAGCTGCGCCGGCGCCGGAGCGTGAGTCGTTAGCAAGGATTCCAGCTGCGCAGGCGCGCGCTCAGGAAACGCGCGGCGCCGATCAGAGCCGTTTCACTTCAGCCGGGAAGGGAAAGGGCAGCAAGAGTTTCGCGCGCGCTGAACCGGCTTCGTTTCTGCAGTAAGCATGTGACGCCCCTTCAGGCATAATGTTCATTCGCCGCCAGGCTCGGTGGCCTGCAAAGCTCGGCAGGCAATATTGGTCACCGCACCGCAATAAACACCGACGAGCACGGCTGCTCGGGGTCAGTCATCGTTCAGCACCACCACGCTGCGGAGCGTCCATCTATCGGAGCGTGCCTAGACCCCTCCCTTGTTCACGAACCCGGGTGAATCGTTTCACTGGCGACGAAGATGGGATGAGTACCCACGGAGCGTCCCACGCCGCCGCCAGCGGCGAAACACCGCCCCCCGTTGCTGCCGCCATGCCGCTGTACTGAAGGCTCGAGCCGTTCGAGGGAGATGGTCCGCCTGGCAAATTTACGAGGAGCAAGCCCACGTGTTCGTCCGGGCAAATGACACACCGGAGGCCAAACAGCGGGACATTTTCCTGGCCAGCTGCGGGACCCGCGTCTTCAGCCTCTTGCTCGACCTTCTCAAGCCAGCCACGCCACACGTTAAGACGCTGGGTGAGCTGCTCGCCATACTGCGCTCGCATTTCAACCCAGCACCGTCCACACTAATGGAGCGTTTCCGCTTCAACAACCGGAGCCACCGGGAAGGAGAGACCCTCGGGCGATTCGTTGCTGCGCTACGAAGGTTAGCGAGTGCCTGTGTTTTCAGGGACCAGCTGGACTCACTGCTCCGGGACCGTTTCGTCTGCGGCATCAACAACCCCGCCATGCAGACGCGACTCCTGGAGCTTCCCGAGCCCTCGCTGGACGACGCCGTGAAGGCAGCGCTGGCAATGGAAGCTGCCGCCAAGGACGCCGGCGAGATTTCCCGTGCGACTGGCTCACCGTCGGCGGAAGCGGCGGTCAACAAGTTCGCGACAAAGGGCAGTACCTGCGGTCGCTGTGGTGGTGCCCACTCCCCTTCACAGTGCCAGTTCTCTCAAGCACAATTCTTTACGTGCGGGAAAACTGGGCACCTGGCACGTGTATGCCGAAGTGGGAGGACGAACAGCAAGCAGCAGCCTGATTCAAGCCCAGGTACAACACAAGCCCGCGGCCAGGGTAGCCGTCGCAAGGGTACGCGGCGGCGGCGTGCAGCAGCAAGCTCAAGTTCTTCCTCGGCCAGGCTCCACGTCATGGCCGAGAACCCGCCGATTTTCGACATGTGGTACACAGGCTTTGTACCATCATCTGTGCCGCCGTACATGCTGAACGTCGAAAACTGCGGGCACCCCATTTCCATGGAGCTGGACACAGGGGCCAGCGTGTTAGTAATGGCCGGAAAATTCTTCCAGCATACTTTCCCCGGCGTGTCTGTCGAGGCTTCGGGCGTGATGCTGCGCAGCTACTCCGGGCAACTCTCCCCGGTCCAAGGTCAGGCACAGGTCAGCGGTCACTTTGGCGACAGGGAGGCAAACCTTCCCCTTTACTTAACGAAGGAGTCGTTGCCGACGCTGCTGGTCCGAAACTGGATTCATGCACTGGGCATTCGTCTGCTAGAGTACCCGGAAGCCAGCCTGCATGTGGTGCAGAGCTACCAAATCTGCCAGGAGCCTCAGCGAGCCTCGCGTCATGCGGAAAGCACCCCTGGCCGTTCCCACAGAAACCCTGGTCCCGCCTACATGTGGATTTAGGGGGACCCTTCAAGGGCCATTACTTCCTGGTGGTTGCGGACGCCTTTTCAAAGTGGGTGGAGGTTCTACCTGTCACCCCTCCATCAGCAGGCGCGACCATTTCAGCGCTACGACAGGTCTTCGCCGCCCAGGGGCTGCCGGATGTCATCGTGTCCGACAATAGTCCTGTTTTCGCCAGCACAAAGTACCTGGCCTGGCTGATGAAGAACAAAATCCGCCGGATGATGGTTCCGCCGTGCACCCTGCTTCAAGTGGTGCAGCCGAGCGGTTGGTGCAAACCATCAAAGACAAGCTCAAGAAGAGCCAGACAGGGGATTTCCGGACGCAGATTGCCCGGATACTATTTCAGTACCGGACCACGCCCCACGATGTCCCTGGCCGTGCCCCCTGGGAGCTCCTGCTGGGTCGGATGGTCAAGACACCCTTGGACGTCTTGCATCCGGACCTCCGATGCACAGTGCTCTTGAAGCAGCTGAAGCAGAAGCTGGCTGCTGACCAAGGGTGCCGTCTCGGGCCTTTGCCAGAGTCGGGAGCTCCAGTTTTTGCCAGGAACTTCCGTCCTGGCCCACCCTGGTCTGCCGGACAGGTGGTGTCTCCTGCCAGCGCCTCATCGCTGCTCGTGCGCATGCCAGACGGGGCAATGTGGCACAGACACGCCGACCATGTCAGGGCTCGCCTCGGTACCTGGTCAGCACCCTCGACTGCAACTTCTGAGCTCCAGCCCGCAGGAGGACTAGCGGCAGCACCAGTCGCTTCCAGCGTAGCACCACCCACCTCGGAGGCGGCAACCGTAGCAAGTGGTGCAGCACCCGTTGGACCGGTGTCGAGCCCAGCACCACTCACGAGGCCGACCACTACAGACCCTCCGGATGGGGAGAGGCTGGCTCAAGCAGCACCTAGCGTTGCCACACCCGACCCATCAACGGACTGCTACTCGCCTGGATAGCAGGCACCGTCGACCCAGCTAGGGTGGAGGCAGAGCCTCATATTTTGAACATGGACGTTTGTTTTTTATTTAACAAACAAACTGGGGGTAAGGGGGTGTAGCAAGCATGTGACGCCCCCTCAGGCATAATGTTCGTTCGCCGCCAGGCTCGGTGGCCTGCCAAGCTCGGCAGGCAACATTGGTCACCGCACCGCAATAAACACCGACGAGCACGGCTGCTCGGGGTCAGTCATCGTTCAGCACCACCACGCTGCGAAGCGTCCGTCTATCGGAGGGTGCCTCGACACCTCCCTTGTTCACGAATCCGAGTGGATCGTGACAGTTTCCGTTCAGTTAATTCTTGGAAAACGGATAGGACGGACACGGATTGTGCATTCCCCCGAGGAACCGGCAACGTTCCACGACCGGTGGCGAGAACTTGCCCTTGACTTGCCGGACCGGCTCGCCGTCGGCGCGCCGGTCCAGCCATTAGGGCCGCTCGAGCCCAGGCAATCCGACAGCAACGAGAAGATCCTGAGCTGAGGGAGCGAAAGGCCGAAGCAATCCCTCACCGTCCCCTGGGGGTTACTTAATCGTGACGAAGGATAGAGGCACGAAGGACAAGCTTCGCTCACCCCCCACTACGGTAGGGGAAGGGCTGGCATTTTTATTGGCATTTTTGTAAATTACCATGGTCTTTTCTTGTTTCCGTCCTTTGTATCTAATTTTCCGACTCTGTGTCTGTCGCTTTCTTTTTTATGAGTCCTGCTGTCAGTAAACTTTCATTTGGTTGCCAACTACCCTGACCTCTTCTTCCATTCCGTGTCCCCGCTGTTGCGGCACAGCATTTGTGCACTTTAGCCGGCCATTTCTTTTGTTCCATTTTCCGTAGACTTTCCTCAAAACTAATCTTTCTCTGCGCTTCCGTGACATCAAAAAAAAAAGAAAAGCCCAACCCATGTCACCCTGCACTGCCGCACTTAGGGTTTTACTAGCAGGCAGGAGTTGCAGTGCAATTTACGAAGGCGCATTCCACAAAGGAGCGAATGGCAAGGAGGTTATATGCCTAGGCTTCTAGGGTGGAAGTAACTCTTTAAAATCGAAGCCTGTAGCCGCCATCTTGCTAGATGCAAGACTCCCGAGCCGACGTAGCCGCCGTAGCACGAAGGGCGCTCGTCGCGCTTATTGATTGTACGAAGTCGGTACAGTGTCTGACTAATTCTGGCATGCTCTCCGAGGCTATTACAACGTCTTAGTACGTCATGGTTGTACAAATAACGTAGACTCCCTCGGTATATATAACGTTCCGGCTTTAAGATAAGCTCTCGTTTGATGCAGACCGGATGTTGCGGTTACGCTTGTTTCCGCTTGGAACAGTTAGGAAAGCGCTTGTACGTACAAGTGTCAAATTAACGCGCCAAGTACTCACTGGCACGTCACTGTGTGTGGTATTATGTAGAGCAGGTGGTCCGGGTTGTGACGTGCGGTGCGCGTTTTCCATTACCTTCTCTATTTGGTTGGCAGGTATCAGGCGATGCGTGTGTTTGTATTATGGAAACGAGCGAGACGCGTGCACGAGGAAGACGAGTGCTCAATTTATGAAAAAAAAGGAGAGCGTGTACAAGAGCAGCGCTTATCCAGCCAGTAATATCAGGGAAATAAGGATGAATTGAAATTTAAGTCCAGTTCATTTGTTTTCTTGTGTACGCGTCTGCACATGTCACTGGCTTCCGGTCCGTTCACAAATAAGTAGAAGCTCGCCCAGCAAACAATGTTTTATATTCAGCTCAGAACGCAAGAGCGGTTGTGCTCAGGTCGAATTCCAAGACGGCAGAGTGCTGTATAATGTTTGCGATACACCACATCATGCATAAATGTGATCGATCGCATTGTGAAGAGCGGTAACATAGCTTTCGAGACATGTATCATTTAAAAATCAATTGACACGCAATGTAGGCTCGAAACTGAACTTGTAGTGAACCAATATACATTTTGGAAAGTTCAAGTGTGACTGAAAAGTGTGTTCTGCTGTTCATGCATGCGTGTATGCACTGATGACTGATATGCTTATGTTGTGAATACTCCCAGCTGGGCCAGTGAAACCCGTATGTTACATTAACAAATAATCTCGACGCGATCGATGAGTGGCATCGATTTCTTTAGGTGCACATAAATTATTAGAGAACGTCCACAGGGAAGTTCGATGACGCAGGCTCTAAATTCAGCATACAAATACCGAGTGTTTCAGGATGCTAAAGGCACGATTTGCAGTGCCTTTCTTGACAAATCCAGCTTGGCAGCGTTGGGCCAAAATTAAGGAGCTCCTAATGGAGTAAATAAGGTCTACAATTTTGTGAGGGCCTTGCTTGGAACTACCGGGAGCCGATAAAAATTACTAAATGCTGTTACTCCACATCTCGACAGCCATGTAATAGCACTCACGCAAGGTGCAACAAACCAATAAATGAAGACGGTGGTAGCTCCGTATAGTCAAAAGTTGCTGGCGTTATGTGCACGAGGTCTTTACAAAAGGTGGCTGAATATGTTTCTCGCCAACCAGCGTGTAATCAGTGGTTAATATTACGCAGTCACATCACACGAGGGACCGCTCGTAATTTAACACAGCGAAGAAGTGCGATTTGGCGCAGCGTTCCGCCGGTTGCTTTTCTCGAAGCCTCCGGCAAGAGCTGGATGCAGAAATTTCTTTTTAGACAACAACACAGCATTGCGAGCTGATATACATTTGAAAGGTACTTCGTCTCACGTTTTTTGTTGCAGAACTACGAATGCAACCGAATCCTGCACGTGTTTCTCGGCTGCCTATGCTGGGGACGCGCCCTCTTTTGTCCTCTAGCAACATGGTCACCGCGGCTAGACTCGCTCCTGTAGGCGGCTGCGGGACTGCCACTCCAGAAGTTCTATATAACCTCCTTGATGCATGGCATGACCACCGATAACGGGCAGAGCGCGATGCGTTCGCGCCGCGTAATCTTGGGAGGCCGTGCACATGATATTTCATATTTGTTTGAATGACCATTGGTATATATATATATCTTGTTTTCTACGCACAAACGTTTACATAATCAACGTAATCTACGTAAGGTGCACCAGCTTCAACGTTAGTAATTATGGCCCGCGACCTCGGTAAACCGCCCAGTACCATCGCCGGAAGGGCTCACCGTTAATGTGCGCGAGAAATATTCTTGGCGACAGTAGCGGCGCCCAGAAAAGAGCGGCAGAGAACCAGAAAAGCTGTAGTTTCGCCCGAAAAGCGAAGCACTGATTGCGTTATAACAAAATATTAGACAAAAACACGAAGCAAGCATCGTAGGTTAATTGGTCATGGAAATTGAAGTGAATGCATTCGCTGAATAATTACGCTACCAAGCATGGTGCCACGCGTGCACGGACGAACATGAGGTTATCTCACTCGATGACAGCGAACACTTGCTGTTACATAGCGTGATCAAGAGCGGCAGCTGCGGGGCGAGCGAATCACCCTTCGGGCTGCCTCCCGCTTCAACGCGAAGTAGGCGCGGGCGAAGACAGCACACACAAAGCCACCCCTCAGTGAGCGCAGCCTTTGCATACCCACAGCAGATAACCTCCAAGAGAGGGTGGGTAGATACCATCTGCGAGCGTCACCATTCTTAGTCACCGCACTTCAGCTACAGCCACTGAACTATAGCTGCACTGCGGGCCGCTTTTATTTACATCATGGACCAGAGAGTTGAGTTTAGGGTGATCTTCAACGACTCAAAAGCGGCTCAGCAGCCCCTGATGTCACCACGCACGCAGGGACAACTCGTAATGGACATCAGACGACTATGCAATAAAGCCTGCGAACTGCATCACAGGGCTGGGATTCAGGGGTTACCAGTTTAGTGCGGAATACAAGCCAACGTCCAGTCTGACCATGCTGCAAAAGCCGGACACGACACTTCGAGAGCAGTAGCCCATTTACCTCTGGTAAAAAATGCGACGACTCTGGTATCTGCAGATGCTTGGCGTGTACAGCCATCCATCTGGACAGACACAAACCATCAGTGCGGACCCTTATATGAAATCGATCCGTCTTGTGACTTTTATATGCAGTGAGTCCTCGATAGTTAACACGAAACATGCTTTCACCGCATCAGGCTCAATGTGGCCTGCACGAACTACTTCGAGTGCTAGATTCAACTAGCGGACTCGCCAGTGTGCTCTGAATGTGACGCCCCTGAAGACTTACGGCATGTTCTGTGCGATTGCTGCCGCTACGCTTCAGAGAGCCTGTGATTGAAGGCGGCGCTGCACCTGCAATTGGATTCGAGCTTGAAGCTGTGCCGCATTCTCGGTCCGTGGCAAAACACCGCCTGCGCAGGCGGTGCTGGCGGTGCTGCTGGCGGTGCGCAGGCACTGCTGCAGGTGTTCTTGCAGGCCACAAGCCTTAACGAATCTGTAAATATATCTATATGTGTGTCTGACTGTATGTGCTGTTTAAATATTTATCAGTGTATATATCATAATCATCACCGAGCACCTGGGGTAGCATGTCAGGCGGACGACCAGAATAACAGCTCCAGCATATCATGAAAGCTTCTATCTCTCTCTCTATCTCTCCGAGATAGGGCGCGCGTGTTAATGCTCGGCCACGTCGTTCGCAGCCGCCCCCTTATTAGAACATCGTCCACCAGCATGCCTCCTACCACGCCGACATACCCTGCCCCCCCCCCCCCCCCCCCTGCTTTCTAGCGCGCGCACACCTCCTCGCTTCCTACTTGCGCACACATGAGGAGACGGTGCACATCCGCCAAACGGCGTATGGCACATTCGCGTGCAATACATCCTCGCACGAAGCCGTCATCCTTCCTGGCTAACCCTCGTATCTACAGCAAGTGGCCTGCGGCCGCGATCTTATCGGACTTGGAATTTATACAGAACATCACGGCGATGCTGGCGCCGACGTCACCGGCGCATTCGCCTAGAATATGCGTATAGTTGCTATCGCAATAAAACAAAAGGTAGGGGGAGGCGAGGGAAGCGATGCTCGCGACCCAACATTACACAATTCCTCGGCTTCAGTTTGGGAGAATACGGTGAAGTGTCTTTGGGCGGTAGTGGAGACAACGCAACATTTCGATTTCTCCATCTCCTCTAATAATAACCAATTCAGAACCTTGCAGTCAGACGGTACCTGAACGGCAACGTACAACGTTTAGAGCATAACCCGAATTTGCGATGGGGCCCTAATTTATTTGCCTACAAGGACATAAAGTAGGCGTGTCTTGTAATGAACCCTAAGTCGGAAGAGAGTGCCCGTCTTCGTCCTGGCGTCCTTATCAGCTGTTTCCTTGCTAAGACGAATCACCAAATAACCCGATGAGCTATCGTGCTAATTGTGGCACACATTCCCTGGGAATAGACAAAACCTTGATTTCTTATTAGTAATCTGGGTTGACCCATGTTAGACGCACCGTACACCCATGTGAGGGTACATGCAGGAAGCAAGCACTCACCCCGATCCGCGGTAAATGGTGATGTAGTCCCGTTGCGTCGTGCGAGGCACGAAACGTAGGCAAGTCTTTCCTTCAATTTCGTCGATCGCTTGCCGAATCATTTCCGTGTATCGACCTGCGACACACCAAGCCACAGAAAAAAAGAAAGTAAGCAAGCAATATACCGAGCGGTGGGGACGCCCTAACCTCTCGCGTTTCCCGGCATTCGTTATCCCCACACGGCCCTCACGGCTCGTGACGTTCACGTTGCAATGCACACATACGGCGAGGGATAGTATGGGTCGCAATGTTTAGTTACGAGGAGACATGGCGCCCACGTTGCTATGCGAGTGCCACCTGACGGCATGAAAATTCAGGCGCAAGAGGGACTTGCCTCTGCTTCGGCGGTGGGACTGGTGTCGCGTTCATCAGTGCTCTCCAGTGACTAAACAGCGGAAGGCTCTCCGTGGGAAAGTGATCCTTTAGTACATGCTGCCTGTGACCGTTCTGCCCTCCCTTTCCTATCGCGTCGACTTCACGCCAACAACGGCAGCTGCATGCTGTAAACCCGTATATCATTTCCCATTTGACTTCGGCAGTATCTGTTCTTATTTTGTATGCTTTACCAAAGAGCCTGACACGGAGGGTTTCTGTCAAGAGAAGCGGAGCGACCCGGCACTCAGTACGGGGTTAGGTAGATGCCACTTTAGCAGCCTCGCACCAAATAATAATTACGCGCTGTTTTATTTCATTTCTCAATCGCACGTTGATTTACTGTGAAATGTGCATTCGGTAAATACGCTGAAGTTCACGGTCATGGCTTGGCGGAGCACACGCAGCGCGGGCCCATGTGCCACGCACTGGAAAAAATCGCCTTCCCTTTCCGCGAGTAAAGTGGGCGACGGGGATAATCGGCAATGCATTAGAAATAACAGCGCATCTGGTGGACAGAAGAGACAGACGCACGCACTGACTCCCAACAGGGTTTCTTGGAGCATACATTAACACATTTCGCAGAAGCGACGGTACGAAAGAAGACATGTGTCATCCTCAAGAAGATAGGGCAGCATTAGGGGAAATTGTTCAACTATTGTTAAGAATAAGGCAGGAAGACGGCAAAAATTTGGAGATATAGTTGTATTATACCCCTTTCGACCAATTGGCAGCCTGAAGAGACTACACACGAATGCCTGACTCACCAGGGTGTGCCACTTCGCGACTGCACTTTCGTGACCCTTCATTTCGCCTTGAGCTACCGCCTGGTCTATCCATAGATGCGACGTAATTTTACTGCGTTGCTTGTAGTTTTGGCGTAGCGTTTACGGGCGCCTATATGGTGTCCCGTATCAGCACGATAGCCAGTGCCTCGTGCAGCGTTTGTCATGGCGACGACACTATATACATAGAACATATATATCGCCCTTCTTATAACAATGGGCGACACACTTTGCGCGCCGCTTTAAGCCTCACTGATGACAGAGCGTTCACAGACCGAAAAGTACTGGTGCCATGATGGCATGGACCACAATCCCCACCGTGGGCCATGTGGGAAATGCTGCGCTTTTTGAAGCTGACTGAGCTCCGCGGCCGCATGTGATTGCGTGGCGAAACCTACTGTGTGCGTCGGTACATCGGTTATTTAATAAGTGTATTTAATGAATGCACTAGAAGCAGTTCAAAATCACGTCGCTAGATTCATTCACTTTTCATACTCGTATGACATCAGCATTTCATCTTTGAAAGCTAAATCCGAATTACAGCCCCTTTCGTTACGTCGCCGCATTGCCAGTCTCGCCCTTTATCATAAAAGATTTCATCCTTCACTAAATCAGCCCCCTTATATACCAGCTGCAACACGCATTTCTCAACGCACCAGTCATCCATTTCAGGTTGCCCGCCCATCATCGGGCACTACAACTTTTTCCGCCTCGTTCTATTATCGAGCAGCTACAGACTGGAAGGGCCTTCCCCGGGACATCGCCATCATCGCTTCAACATCTACTTTTCAAAATTGTATTAGTGATCATCTTAAATGTAAATAATCTTCCTTGATTGTTTGTTATATAAATAAAATACCCACGCCTTATGTAATGCCCCCCCCCCCCCCCAGAAAGGGGCCTTTAAAGTAATAAACCTGAGCTGAAGTGAATTGTTTGTTCTTCATTTCCTCCCCCTTTCTTTTCTTTCTTCCCTCTTAATTCTCCCTCTCTCAGCGCAGGTAACAAACCAGGTGCTACCTGGTTGACCTACCTGCCCGATTTCTTCCCTCCCCGATTTCTCGCTCTCTCTTCAGAAAAGGACACAAACACCATATTTTGCTGCACAGTGAAGCCTCGCGTGCGGGCCCTGAAACCCTCTTCTAACTAATCAAAACAATTGCCTCACTATTAATGGACGTCGCCTCACGAGTCTCCTGCCGAAAATGTTTTGGGGAGCCTTCAACTATAAGCGGAGTTGACGTAGGTATCGAATCGACAAGAGATTTTGTCTCTCCTTTCGTCTCCATTAGCTGTCCTGGGAGCTACTTAGAGGTGAAGTGAAGGGGGCAAAGCGCACCGATTCGTGGCAAAGCCCTACTAAATGTTGGAGCGCGTCGGCGGCGATAGGGCTCGTCGCGGCAGCCTGCGGCGGCCGCGGTAGACTACGCTACGCAGCCCGCCGCTGTTGTCTTGGAGGCCACACACTGCAGACGCAGCTACGCGAAACGGTCGCGTGTTGACCGGCGGCGCAGAGACGAAATTAGTTTTCGGTATCTTTGAAACCGCAGATAATATACATCTTATTCACCTCAAAATGAGCAACTATGGTATTACTGAGAATGTTTTACGATCACGAAAGCAGCTAATAGCTACTTGCGATGACCCTACATGACGACACTGCGGAGGCGAGAGCAAGCTATTTTTCAATGTTTTTGACACGAGATTGTGAATCTTCTGTTGCATGCAGTGCAATAACATCGGGCCCACATATTCACAGAGGCCTCTTCTACAGATCGACAACGTTTTCTTACGATCTTAAAGAAAGTGTTTAAAGGCCCCTTGAACCACGGCTGCGCCCGTTATACTTGGAGAAGGAAACAGAGGAAAATACTACAAGAAAAGGCAAAGAAAAAATAAGAATGAGGCAGTTACTGTGACGCGCAACCCTGCAAATGCTTACGAAATGTGAAGTTCAGGAAAAGAAAAAAAAAAGAGTTTTGTTGCATCATCACCACTCTACACGGAGTTCAGGGTTCTAGTGTAATATAGTCAACACAAGTTCCAAATGCGGCTCCCTTCTCGATTTTATACATTAAGTGCGACGAAATTAAATTAATTTTTTTTTCGATTCGGCCCTCCAAAGATCTTCGCGGTATTGAAGTACAGGTAATGTGGCCATCACTATGCATAAGCATACTTTATTTCATGTCCTCTATACTTTCCAATATACTCCTGACAGTGGAGTTTGTCGGCGAGGGCCACCCCATCTGTCACAGCAGGAGCTGGAGCTCACAGCAGGAGTTGCCCCCCGTGACAGGGGCCATATGGAAGGGATGGGAAATAGGAACCCTCTAATACCCCTGTCCAGCGGGCAAGTGAAGTGTACTTACGGAGAGTGCACTCGGTTTCAAGTGCACTTTCCTAAATCTAAACTTCGCAAGCGCAGTGTACTCGTAGAAGAGTGCGCTGCAGTCGGAGTGCGTTCACGGAACGCACTTTGCTGGTCGAGTGCGTAGCCTCGCCGCCAACGGTTTCAACGATAGAAAATGTAATGCATAGGAAAAGGACACCGAAGTTAATTCTAGCTGTTGAACAGCTTTTAACAAAATAATCAGAACAGAACTCGCTAATATTCTGTTTTAGCAGGATCAAACGCCGCCTCGTCGCACGCCACCATCTTGTTCTGGATTGGCTAGGCATTCGTCTTGGCCGGCCTTGACTTGCAACACTCTTATGATAAAAATATTTTATTTTTCTGTTGAGATAATATAGATTCTATAGTTTTTTATTTATAATACAACTACAGCAATCACTTTTTAGAATGTCTTTTTTTTTAATTTTAACCTACATCTTCAAAAAACATGGTTTTAGTCTGTCGCCATTTTTTTAGTGCGAGCGCCCTCTGTTTTCCAGTTTAGCACAGCGTAGCCTAAAGTGTCACTCAAGGTCCCGAAGTGCACTCCCCGTAAGTGCACTTGACTTCCCTGCTTGACAGGGGTATAAGAGAAACCGGTCGGGGCGCAGTGTGGCGAGTTTAATAACAGACTGAATCTTTTTGAAACACGCCAGGTGACGCTTACGCTCTCCGTTCTGCGTCGTGGTCTTTGTTTAGTGGTCAGTCCTCAAATCACGGCCACTACGTGTTCGGTGCACGTACGCGGACATTCCTAGTGGCATTGCCAGACGTTCGCGTCGTTCCTTTACGTGTCCGTAGAGGCTTGGTTAAGATGTCGCTGTCGCGATGTTAGGACCAGAAAATTGATTACTTTAAAGCGATTACTATTAAACTACTTTCTACAGGAAAGAGAAAACTGAGAAAACATCACCATCTATGGTTTTCTGCTTGACAGCAGGAAGTAACAGGACTCGGGAAGTCATGAAGCGGGTAGAGCATGATACCGCTATCAGAGAGAGAGCGAGAGAGTTACTAATATGTAGAGAGCTTAGCCTAGCGGCACGCCTGACAATCTAGTAAGCGATGAGGGATGAAAGAAAAAGTGTCAGATAAAACAAAGACGGTAAACACGATTGGTCCGAAGGGATATGTAACGTCGCCAGAAGCGTCATAGAACTGGAAGCAGTGATTTGGAAATGGTGGACGATGCATGCTGTCAGCTCACGTAATACAGGTGTAGCTGGACCTTGTTGCAAAGTGCTTTGTCCTGCAGCAAGCTAAGATCATCTGCGCTCATGGTGGCTGTTATTGTGATAATGTAAGGATGGTGATGCTTAATATGTAAGGAATGAAATTGTCGGTGTCTCCGTTTGCACTTTCATAGCGAATAAATTTGAAAGCAGTTACAGCCTTACGAAAGAAGAGGTAGAAGGATAGTGGCGTTAACTACATTTCACGCAGAGTAAGCTGCGGAACATTTCACTCGGTCTCTAAAAAACAAAATGAATCGGTAGACCCATTTAACTAGAATGCTATTCTACCAAATGTATCCCCTCTCCAAGCATCGATTGAACTGCTCAGCCTATGTGCCACGGCACGGGTTATTCCTAGGCAGCTGCTGAGTAAAAGGTGTCTTTAGCTATCACTAGTTACAGTACTTTCTTGAGTCACGAAAAATGAATGCGTCTGTGAGCTGTCATCAATCAAAGAAGTTCACTCACCGAGGCTTGACTCGACGACGAATGGTATGATGCCCTCCGGCCACAGCAGCAGATCGTTCGTCACCGCTGTGCGCTGCAAACGGGCAAAAAGCTGTCGTCAGTTTGCTGTGCGCTAAGTTTGTCTCTAACGGTCTTATCTGACTGTCAGCACCATCAGCGTGCTTGCGCAGATGATGTCGACCTTTCTAACCAGAGCCTCTGAGTGTCACCATAATGTCCTCTAGACAGTCGTAAACCCACGTGAGCCGCCTCTCTATATTGCACTGCAGAAGAGGCAGTGCGTGCGCTTTGTACTCTCCCAAAACAGCCCCCGAGAGAGAGGATTTTTCTCCACCAAAGGAAAAGCCTCTATGACGAATTTATTTTCAAAGTTCTCAATACTACAGATTTACAATTCATTATAATTTCGGCGGGTACTTTCATGATGCTCGTAATTTTCGACGTAATACTGTGCCTACTACAGACATATATATATGACTACTAGGAAAGACATGTATCCTTTTCACGCATTTCACGATGGGCTTGACTGTTCCTAAGCGCGAAGTATTTTTCGGCCATCAATCTGCGGTCTGTCTTTGCAGGTTACTGTGGATCCCACGCACTGTGATAAGACCGTGTTTGTAACACCTGAGAGGCTTAACTAATGAAGAGTTATGCCAATTGTCCTTTATAATGCGGCAGTCTCATTTGAGCGCATGATGTGCGGCACCCAACGTTGCATTAGCAATGGCTTCTTACAAAAACAACACGGCCTCATTAAGTGCGCAGGTAGGATCTGATGAACGTTGAAAAAACAATAAGTAGCGTAGTGCCTTACGCAAAGATGCGATACGCGTCTGTGCAAAAATGTATTGAGGGAAACCTAGCAGACGCTTCACTTAATTGAAGGCCCAGCTTGCGACTCGGTTAACTGAAGCCAAGGCGAGATACTTCAACGACTCACTCCCTATTTTCTTCAGCAATAACCCTGATAGAGTGTGGCGGTACTTGAGCGACACGCACAAGAACTTACCGATTTGTCGTTGGGCGACCATATTGTCAATGATGCAACGAAAATAGCAGATTTATATTCAGTTACTATTTCCACTAATTATTCATTCAGGAACACCACACTGCCACGATTAATAATTCTGTTCCTATCGTATATGTCGATTTTGTTACTTACGAAGGTGTCTTTTCTTTGTTACTGAATCTAGACTAAATCTTCTGTGGGTACAGTCGGTATACCTAACGTATTTCCGCAGCGGTCCGCTGAACCTATTGCCCACAGGCCTTCACCCATACCTCTCCTCTTTCGTGCAATGATTCGAATTATCCTGATGATTGGCGAACGGCTCTCGTAGTTGTTGCCTTTTAGAACGGTGATCGCCTGAATTTTGAAAACTACGGGCCTTTATTGATTACATCCTGTCCCTGTAAACGTTTAGAGTGTATCACTGCGCTATACATAATGCCTTTTCTAGAAGAAAACAATATTTTTACTCCGTTCCAGCATAGGGCAGGCCTGTTGACCACCGCCCAACCCGTCGCCACTATTCATGATTTCACAATAGCACTTGAGAACGGCGGCCAAATTGATACTATATTCTTAGATTTAAAAAAAAATTATTTGACTGTGTTTGTTATGGTAATCTACTCAAGAAGCTTTCTAGCATTGGTCTACCCATTAATCTAATGACCTGTATCCACTCCTACCTCACCAATCGGAAACAGTTTGCTTAGGTGGAAGGTTGCAGCTCTGATTTTCTGCCTGTAGCCTTGGGAGTTCCCCTGAATGACATCGTTTCATCAGTAGACATATCCGTCATAAACTTAAATCTTTTTGCAGATGAATGCATTCTTTACGAGCCAATTAAATATGGAAAGCACCAATAGTGCTTGCAGAATAACCTAATTTTTCTCTCTGATTGGTGTAACGCCTGGTCGATGGAATTAAGCAGTAGCAAATTGGTCTTTATGCAACTCTTAAATAATGTTTGTCGATTCACATTTAGATATATATTAAATAATAATCGCTTGATCGAAGTCGGCAAGTTTAAATAATTGGGGACAAAATTACCAGTCGACTATCATGGCCTAGCCCTATTGACGACGTTTGTTCAGTTTCTTCTATAGACCAGAACACGCTAGCCTCGCACCCAGGCTAATCGAACGCATACTCTCGCACCCGGATTGCCCGGTCGACCAGCGCCATATTGTTCTGGGCTGCCAAAGCGTGTTCGCCGGCGACCAGCAGACATGGCTGGCGCTAGCTCTAGGACTCCAAAGTGCGGAAATGTGCCCGTTCACGCGAACCCAAAGTACAAGAAGTCATCTGGGCATCGTTGCGTCGTGTTTGGATGCCAAAATAACCAGCGGAAAAGGAGCAGGTTGCTTAGCGCTGTTTGCGAAGAGCACAATACACGTAGGGAATCGTGCCGGTGCGGTGTTTTCAGCCTGCACCGATTTCCATCCGCAACGATGAATGACAAGCTGCGCCACCGGTGGATAGCTGCAGTGAATAGGAAGAACTACCAACCCAGTGAAAATGCACGAGTGAGTATTCGATCTGTGTATATTTTGGTGCCACGTTCAACTTTGCGCCCTACGAACGTAATATGTGTAACACGCAGGTTTGCTCCGAGCACTTTCTGGACAAGCCCACAGAGCAGAATCCCGCGCCGGTGCTTCGCCTTGGCTATAACAAGAAGGCAAGCCTTTTCGTGTTTTCATTCAGGCAGAGCTCCCGACGGTTAAGCGGAACAGTTGAGTTTGCGGTTAGCGATACTTGCAGCTGCTGCACGGCATGACCATTAAGCGTGAACGACAAGTTGTAAACGATAGTATGTTGCCCTGCTGGTGAGCGTTATTGCTAATGAAAGTAAAACGAAGTCTGCTCGTCACGTAGCATGCGTCGACAAAAACGTAAACAACGACTGCTCGTCGCCGAAGGCGTTCTTGCAGCGCGCCTGTCTTTACGAGCTGGTGTTGCAGGTGTCATTCGTAACGAATTCATTTGAGCATCCTGAGCTCTAAACTGCGTGCGGGCTGTTATGCAGGGCAAAGCGCAAAATTTTTCCGTTCATAAGGCGAGGAAAATAAGGTGCCTATTTATTGTTGTATTTTGTAACAAAATTTTGCTCGTTCTCACCAGTTTCTTTTACTGTTTTCTAAGGGAGCGCTAACAATCCGATATGGCCTCGCACAAGCGAGACAGGTCTGATACCAGGTAGCTGCAGTTGGTGGGGCTAATTTTTTGGAATGCAGGTGCGGTTGTTGTCTTGTACCAAAGGCTTCCCTGATGATGCAGCTTTAAGTAGGGATGGTAATTTTATGTGCCCTGTCATGGTTTGTGCAACTGTACAAAACCTGCATCCGTCATGCTCGCCCTGTTATATGGGCTTTGACTGCACATGTAGTTGAACATTATAACTACTGTAGTTCCTCATTTTCAAATGAGTGCAGGTTTAGCATCGCATGCTGCTTGTTCGAGTACTGTAGGCTTGTGTTCTTAATGTTGTACTCTTAAGGGGTTGCACGATACAATTGGCCTGGTGCATTTTCTATTTCATTTTGAGAGGACTTTATGTCTTCGCAACAGTGATGGCATGGGAAAGAACTACAGCCCTTCTTACTATAACATATATATTGTTTTCAATGTGCAGGTGGTGAAGGGCAGGCGTCTGCTAATCAGGCAGTCAAACGACCTCGCCAGTTGGTTGCCAAACGCGGCCAACCCAGTAGTGACCATGACAAACAAGACCAAACTGAAAGCGCAGAGGACAACGTTCTGCGTGCTTTAATAAAATGTGGCACCAACACAGTGCTGTAAAATCCTTCACAGGTTACGTGCTTACGTGGTTACCCGATGTATTCGCTTCTGCAGTCTGCACATCACTCAGTGTGGCCATTGCGGACTTGCATGAGGTCTTGAAGTTTGATTGAATCGAGACAGCGAAAATGACAGGCTAGAAAAAACGCGAAACACGCCTTCCGCCCAGCTAAAAAGCCCAAGTTTCGCTTTCGCGCCGGGTCGCATCTCCCGGCGTGGCAGCCCAGGCCTGCTACTTCGCGGCGCTTGGGATAGATGGCGTGACCGGCGCTCATCAATATGGCGGCGCGCTTTGAATTCACGGTGTTCTGGTGTATAGAGAACTGGAATGTCTTAGACGCAAACTAAGGAACACACCCTCACAGATCAAACTTCTTACATGGAATACTTTTATTCAACCCCGTCTAGAGTATGCATGCGGGCACTGAGCCCCGTATTTTAAAAAGGATGTTTATAAGCCAGAAATGGTTCAAAGGAAAGCAGTAAAGGTAGTAGCAGTAAAAGAACAACACCTATCCCAAGCTTGATCCGCTTTCTTCACTAATGGCTACTAACGATATCCAACTTTTAGAATAGCGCAGGACTCAAATTTCTTTTCTTGCTCCACACTCGGAAGACTAATATGAATCCTGCTATATACCTTTGTCCAATTTTTTTCCGGCCGACCAGTCATAGTTACAATCCCGACGCGACACTATACTTCGCACATACAAACCTTTTAAAAGACTCGTTTTCTTCCGTGGATCATTAGCGAATGGAACGTGCTGCCTTCAAGTGTTCTTTTCTTTCTTTTTTTTCAGAACGTGGCTTTCGTGACTTCTAAAAATACATGTACCGTTTCGTGTACACTTCACTTGACCGTTGATAACGCAATCATCGTCATCATCATCATCATCAGCAGCAGCAGAAGCAGCAGCAGTCTGTGCAGCCAGTGCAGGACGAAGACGATCTCCCTCTCTCTCACTCTCCCTGCGATCTCCAATTACCCCTGTACTGCGCCAAACGATTCCAACTAGCGCCTGCGAATTTCTATTTTTTCATCACTCCACCTAGTATTCTGCCATCCTCGGCTGCGCTTCCCTCCTCTTGGCACACATTTTGTAACCCTAATTGTCCACCGGTTATCTAATCTAGGCATTACATGACCTGCCCAGCTCCATTTCTTTCTCATAATGTCAATTAGAATATCGGCTATCCCAGTTTGCTCTCTGATCCACACCGCTCTCTAGCTGTCTCTTGACGTTACGCCTAAGATTCTTCGTTCCATCTAAATATTGGCTCAGCCAGAATCCGTTAGAGAAATTCTTGAAAATGCACATGCAATATTTACAATTACGTGTCACACTTGAAAAAATTATGCGTGGCTCTGCTATCGCAAACACCAGCGCCCAGCAGAGCTGAAAGAAGGCCAGGAAAGTAGTGCTCATTTTTTCCACTGCGAGAAAGCGGACCACCAAAGCGACCGCGTAGGTTTTTATCGGAGAGCCATGACGTCACACCACCTGTGTTCCCGACGCGCCGCTCTTTCTCCTCCGCATGGCTCCACCCGCCCTCGTGGCGTCGTATGCTGCGCGATGTTATTTTTATACTCTGCTTTCACGCTCTCTCAGCTCTCTCCCCCTGCTCGGTGAAGCTGCGGACGTCAAGAGAAATTCAGCGAGGTTCTAATATATCCACTGTAAAATGTATGAATGAAAACCTACTTCGTATGCAGATATCAAACGAACAATACATGAATATTATGTTCACGAAATGTTTCGAAATTCGAAGTTTTTGAAATGTACATCACTGTATTCATCATTGATGCTTTACGAGATTATCTCACAGTCATTGCAATGTTGCAACTTACCAAGTGATTGGAAGGGGAGGGAGTGGTTCCTTTGCACTAATCGGGTGTTTTTCATTCTCCACTAAACTAGACTGATTCAATGACCAGTATACCTTACAAGCTGATGAATAATATCTTTTCTATAATCTGACTCATTTGTCTCTGCTTGTCAATACTATTTTAGAAAATCACTTTCTTATGAAACGCAGCTTTCGTTATTTACAAACGACTTATTTCACGCTCTGGATAAAGGTTTCGTTATCGACTGTATTTTTCTAGATTTCGCCAAGGCATTTGATTCAGTCACATATCAGCTACTCTTCTTAAACTTGATATGTTGAAACTCGATGCCAATGCCCTAGGTTGGATTAGATGCTTTCATTCTAACCGCTTACATTGTATTTTGGCTAGTGGTCATTATTTTTCTTTCGCTTCAGTAACATCAGGGGTGTTTCAGGGGTCGGTTTTAAGACCGCTCCTCTTTCTCATATACATCAACGATCTGCCTACCCAAGTTTCTTCTTCTATAAAACTATTTGCTGATGATTGTGTCATATATCGCATAAATTCTGATCCCTGTGGCCGTACCGTATTACAGACTGACCTCGATAGTATGTCCCACTGGTGTTCCGATTGGCTAATGAAACTTAATATTAACCAGTGTCTCAACGCGCATGTCTCAACTGCCTTGCACAACTAATCCCGCTGATTACATTCTTAATAAGACACCCCTAACCGCCATGACGTTCTGTAAGTATCTCAGCGTCGTTATAGCCCAGAATCTATTGCGGACATTGCATGTAAACATGTAAGCTATAATATCAACAACGCTAATCGCACGCTAGTTTCTTGCGTTGGAACTTCTCACGCGTCAATACTACAGTAAAGCTCCCACTATACAAGACCTCGGAGACCCAAACTTGAGTATGCCTGCTCAATTTGGGATCCTGACCAGGTAACACTAACAAACCCTTCAGAGCTTGTCCGTAATCGCAGCACCCGGTTTATTCTTTCTAACTATAGTTGTTATTCTAATGTCTCCTCAACGAAACTAACTCTTGACCTATCTAACCTTGCTCTGCCGCGATAGTGTCCTTGACTGTGCCTTTTCCAAAAAATATTTTACTTCGATCACGTACTTAGGGAAGAATTGCTTCATCAGCCATCGTACGTATCACCTCGCATTGATCTTTCCCAAAAAGCTTGTGTGTCCCTTTGCCGTACAAAAATTTATTTAGACTCACTTACACCAAGAACCTCGGAAGACTGGAACGTATTTCCCTGCCTTCATCACTCCCATCTCTAACTCCAAAAATTTCAAGACTGCCATTAATGCTTGCATTTGTTCTCGCCTCTGTAATGCCTTGCGCGATTGAGAGTACGAAAATAAATGAATGAATAAGTAAATCAGAAGAAACAGTGTCACCAATCTATTGGATATAGCAAAAGTAACTAATTGCAATATGATTATTTACCGAATTACTCAATTATCTAGGTTATGAGGAGCGCATACCAGCAGTAGAGCTATTTTTAATTGTTTATTTATGTATTTATTATTCATAAGCTTTAATTATGTATTCGTTTGAAAGTCGGATAATTAGAAGTAATTTAATAATTAAGTACTTAATTAGACGCATTCAGCTCTTTATGTTGCGTTGACATATTTCAAATTGGAATATCTAAGGGAAAATCACTATCATCATCATTTAACCTTTAAGGACTCTTAACAGGGCATTACATAAGGGGGAGGGGGAACAGTATTGAAATAACATATAAAGGAGCGAATGCTATTTAACAATGAATCAACTACGTTACAAGTACGGAGCGCGCACACACACACACAAAAAGGAAACAGTAAAGAGAAGTGTAAAACACAAGGCAAAAAAAAAAAGATAAAACACACATCCTTCCATAGAAGTATGGGATGGAGCAAGTAATTAGGAACAAGCAGGTTTCATTAGTCAGGTTTCATTATGCTGATGTTTATTTCTTTCCCGACTCCATACTAATATGTTACCGTATTTCCCCCCTTACAATATGCCTTCTTGAAGGCCTGTATGGTACATGTAAATAAATAAATAAATAAGCTAACAGACGAAGATATACTTTGTAATAGAAGATTGACACCCAACCGGACATTGAAATACAAGACAAAGTATACAAGCATAATCTAAATCAATATATTCTATTGGACAACGCCTGTAACGTAAGAACGGTGTGAGAAAACGAAAATGTGTAGTTCAAGTTATTTAACAAAAAGCTCAATTAAGGACTGCCTGAATTTTTCTGGATTTCTCTCAAGAGCAACCGCTTCGGGAAGGCAATTCCAGTTTTCAATGGCTGCGGGAAGAAACGATTTGTTGAATGCAAGAGTCGAACCATGAAGGCGTTGGACGCTGTTGGAGTTGAACAGGCGGCGAGAACTTCGAGCGGGTGGCATAGCAGTGTACCATGCAGCTTAGAAAAGTTGTGATATAACTTATGGAACAGGCCGAGACGCGAGACTTTGCGTTTTACAGCTAAAGGGGGTAGTTCAAGAGTTGATTTAATGTGGGTTACACTGACGTGTGTATTATAGTTTGATGAAATAAATCGGGCGGCACGAGTTTGGACCGACTCGAGAGAGGTAATTAAATCATCTTGTTAAGGGCTCCAAATGGGAGAGGCATATTCGAGTTTGCTCCTAACGAAGGTATTTTCCTGATTGCCGCGGGGGGGGGGGGGGGAGGGGGGACCGGGGGGACAGACGTAGGGTTCTTTTTAAGTAACCCAGCGACCTTGAGGTATCAGTTACAGCATTCGAGATATGATAAGACCATGTCAGTTTACTATTAATGAGGACACCTAGGCATCGGTAAGCGCTAGCATGGGATAAATCTGTCGAATTAAGGGGATACTGAAAAATCAAATTAGTTTCTTTTGCGTGAAACAACCATGCATTTGCACTTTGAGGTATTAGGCTTCATCAACCAGCGCGAGCACCACGTTTGAATTAGGTTTAGGTCGCGTTGTAGTAATGATTGATCACTAATGTTTGAGATTCGACGATATACAACGCAATCATCAGCAAAGAGGCGAATAGATGACGTCATTCCAGATGGCAAGTCATTTATGAAGATAAGAAGGAGAAGCGGGCCATGAACTGATCCCTGAGGGACAACGGATACTACTTGTGCTGCTGTTGAAAGCTTACCGCCAATGATTGTGAACAGAGATCGTCCTGTTAGAAAGCTTTTAATCCCTGACAAGGTAAGCGGGCCAACATTAAGTCAACTGAGTTTGGCCATGAGACGACGATGAGCTACATGGTCAAATGCCTTTGAAAAATCGATGTAAATGACGTCGGTCTGAAAAGACGAATCCAAGTTCAAGTTTAGCTCTGTAGTAAATTCGAGTAATTGTGTTTCACATGATAACACGGGGCGAAAGCCGTGCTGCTTGCGGAAACCTCGGAGTTATCGAGATGACTGGCGACGTGGGAATATATGATGTGTTCCATTAGTTTGCATGCAACGCCTGTCAGCCATATAGGCCGATAATTTGACCGGTCAGAGCGGTTGCCCTTTTTGAAAACCGGGGTTACTTTCGCAGTCTTCCAGTCGTGCGGAATTTCTCCTTTTAAAAGGGACTGCGCAAAAGCTATCTGCAAGATGAGACTCGACACGTCCTTAGTACTTTTAAGGAACTTTGCAGGAATATTGTCAGGTCCCGGAGCACTAGAAATTTTTTATTTGTTAATGAGGCACAAAATACCTTCAACTGTGATGACGACTGGTGGCATTGCACCAAAATTTCGTCTAGGCAGCGCCGGTACATCATGAACAGGTTCGGGGGTGAAAACAGAAGAGAAATAGGAGTTCATGACATTAGCCCGTTGATCAAGTGGAACGTCAGAGCCGTCTGGATAAACAAGCGCAATGTTATGGGATTGATTCTTTGGTTTAGGATGCTCCAAAACTTTTTAGGGTTAGCACTAATGATATTTTTTAGATCCTCATGATGAAATTTGCGTTTCGAGTGCCTCAAAAGACAGGCGTATTCGCGCAGGCAATCCGAGTATTTCTTCCATTTAGATGCCGAGTACGATTTCTGAGCGACACAATACAATCTTTCTTTCTTTGCAATAGTCTTTTTAGCGAGTTAGAATACCAGGGCTGGCCTGCATCGCCTCGAATGCGAATCAGAGGGACGTGTTTGTCAATTAAATTTTGAATTTGCTGATTGAATAGCAACCAATTGTTGTTAACTGACCGTGAAGAAGCAGATTGACGAAAACATTCATAGAAAGATTCGAGTTCGGAGTTTTTTGCAGAAAAGTTGGCCTTGTTGTAGCTCCTGATATATGGTTTTATTGGCTGTTTTCTTTTAATGGGAAAAGATAGGTGGAATGTTACGGCTTTGTGATCACTTAGTTCCATGGGAAGGGACACCGATGAAATTAAGTCAGGGTTGGAGACCAAAACAAGATCGAGTATGTTAGAGCCCCGAGTGGCCGAGTGGACAGTCTGAGTAAGGTTGAACAATAGGGTTAACTGAAGGAACTCTTTGGATAATTGTGAGGATGCGGTTGAGTT
Organism: Dermacentor andersoni; assembly: GCF_023375885.2. NCBI lineage: Eukaryota > Metazoa > Arthropoda > Arachnida > Ixodida > Ixodidae > Dermacentor > Dermacentor andersoni. The sequence goes on along the minus strand of NC_092822.1, from coordinate 109,757,618 downwards.
CTTCCAGTCTATGTCAGGGAAGTTTAATCACCACAAAGGATGTAATCGGCCTTGGGGAACCGGGAAGTCAAATGAACTAGAACCGAGTGCAAGTCATTAGTGAAGGTGTGGTCACAGTCAGGAGGGCGATAACATGCTATAAGTATGTTTGTACATGTTTCGAGGGACAGTTTAACGCAGACAATCTCTAGGTTGCGGTTAATCGCAACGGAACATGAGGCTATATTGGATCGAACAAAGACCAATACACCACCGCCCCTGCGTGAAGTCCTATCATATATATAAGCAATCAATGAGGTGGCATCCTGCAATAGTTCGTCGCATTCGATGTCCGGAGTTAGCCATGATTCGGCAAAGACGGCAAAGTCGGTTTCACTATCCTGAAGAAGAGCTTCCACGATATCCTTTTTTGATAAGTAACTACGGACGTTCGAAAGCACACCCTGCATAAGGTGGTAAGTTGCTTCAAAGACAGGAGCGGGAGAGTCAAGGGTGAAGGATAAAAACGGGTGAGTGCAAGCAGGTGTTGGGGGCTGGGATTCGTATTTGATAACACAGTCAGTCTGAGCATTGTAAACAAAACGCTTAATGCCTATGATAACTTTATCGAACCTAATCTTAAAAGGAAGGCATCTGTCCTGCGCGTAAAGATATTTCTTTTTCCTAGCCAGGTGCACACGTGCGGAATAATCTTCGCGTATAGCAAACGATGTGCCTTTTAACTTCCCGCCACAAGAGAGAATTTCGGATTTGTCTTTAAACCACGCGAACTTCACGATAATAGGGCGGTTCTTCTTTTCTTGGAATTGACCTAGTCTACGGGCCCGTTCAATGTTATTAGTATCGACTGATACGTCCAGTTTGTGACGGCAGAATGAAATAATCTGGTCCTCGGACTGCTCCCAAGACTCGCCAACCATGTCACGGAGACCTAAAAAGACCAAGTTGCAACGCCGAAGTCTATCCTCCGAGTCGTCGCATTTTTCAGTTAATGCTTGCACTTCCGACGAAAGCTTGGAAATTACAGAACCAGGCGCAGTGCCATGGATAGGATGGCAAGCTTTATTTGCTTCAACGGTTTGCTCTAACTTGTCGACACTGGCGGCAAGGCGTCCAACTAAGCTATCTGTAATTGACTGCGCAGCACGTATTAACGCGAGTTCACTCAGGACGGAATTCTGGGTCATTTCGAGGCGAGAAATAGCGTTATAGATTGAGTTATAGCGTAACAGAAAATCATCCTTGCTTTAACAATGCGCGGTTTTGAACTACTAAAATTACAAAAGAAATCACAAACAACACGAGCTTCGATCTACGCGCTAGCGGTACACAAACAGCCCAACTGATAACAGCATGGATGAGCGACGGATAGACGGATGTTAGCGGCGGCGTTGCTGTCGCACGGGCTGGCATCCAAGTGCCGCAGCTTTCCACACTTGCCGTCCCACGGTAATGTGTGTTGCGTGCCGCCCCTGAAGACACTGCCCCTTCTAGTACACTTTAGTAATGAATCAACGCGCGCGCACCTCATGCTATCTAGAAGGCGTCCTCCTGCGTCGATCTTGAGCCCGCCGTAAAATTTAACTACACAGGTGTTCGCCGATTCTGTCCTTGGTCAGAATACGGCGGCCCGTAGCGGAACGGAACTGAGCCCGCGACCTTTCGCTGCAGCGTTGGTAGTCACTTTGAGTTTAAAGAGTGCAGTATAATAGTTAGCCGTGTTTGCACGCGTGATGAGTCACAGAACCGTCACCAAGGAGAGTGGCTCACATCCTCCGAGTTGTTTCCAGGCAGGAGTATGTCGCCTTCGAAGAGTCCCGTGGATTCTAGGGCCTGGTTGCCTGCGTGTGAGGAGGAGGGAGTAAAGTGACGTTACTCGATCGGAAATATTTTCACGGATGCACACTAGGTATTTCGCTCTAGGCGGAGCTGCTTTTTTTGTTTGTTTTTTGTTTGTTTAAGAGTATGCCATATCTAGGCACCTGTTGTTAACTTCCTTTGCTCCCATTTGCTGTTTTTGTGGCAGGTCAGTGGTGGATGGTCGGTTGTAGGACACAGCAAGGAAAATGTTCGTTCTTTCGTTTGGTCGTTCGCTTGTTCGTTCATTCTTTTCTTCACTGGCTCGGTTGCTCGTTTGTATGTGAATTCGATCACTTGTTTGTTTGTACGTTCGAGCTATTCGCTCACATGGACAATCGTTGTCAATGGTTTCGGCACAACACTTGCGGATAGGCTCCGTAGCTAAGTAGACATCATCCGCAAAGAAAGTTACCAACGATAATTTCTCAAATAATGTATGATATGCTAATTTGCTTGGTAATTATTGGCTTTCGGGAACCTGTAACGGCAAATTCACGCCAGAATCAGGAATATTATGCCTACTTTGCAGAAATCCTATAACTAGTAACGCTTTCGAGATAATCAGCAGCAGCAGTTGCCTATATTTATGTCCACTGCCCACGACAAAGACCGCTCCGATCGATTTGCAATTACTCCTGTTAGGCGCAAGATGATTCCAAGTTATGCCTGCAAATTTTATCATTTCATCGCACCACCTAATTTTCCAGCGTCCTCGACTGCGTTTCCTTCCCTTGGCGACAATTCTGTAACTCTGTAGACCACCGGTTATCTGTCCTCCGTATTACATGGCCTACCCAGCTTCATTTTTTCCTCTTAGTATCAACTAGAATATCCATTGCCGTTGCTTTGTAACCCACGCCGTATCTTGCAATACTTCCGAAAGTACGAACCGTACATATATGTAATATCCTTCCCCAGCGGAATAGAGTTCCGGGCGTATGTAACTGGCTGATTCATCGCGACGCTGCAAAGCTTTAGTTTTGCAATCACTGCATGATACGGTGCAGCGATATACGTGGTATGGCAGGACCTTTGCGCACGCACGTCGCATACTGAGAATTACTGCGGCAGTTACCACCGGCAACCGTGATAACCAGCCTAACCGTGGGAACCTAGCAGCATGGCACCCCTCATTCAGCTCCGTAAGCAATGATTCACCATAAGTAATCGTTACTATAAGTAATGATTGCAAAGAATGCTGCACTACTGACATTTCCCCGGTGCGGAGTACCTGCCCTAATTTTTTTTTAATGTTCCACATAAAGAAAGCACATCGAAAAAGGGCTACCGAGCATCGCGAATGATTGTATGAGATCATGGTGGAGTCCACTAAATTGATTGCAAGCACAGCTAAGACAGACACATTTAAGACGTAAATACAAAAATGCCAATTTTTTTCAAAGCGCAGATATAAAACGCGCCTTATGAATAACATGCGAAAACGAATAACATTCGCAAACTGTTTTATAATAATAATAATCATCATAATAATAATAATAATAATAATAATAATTACACATTCACAGAGGAGGCAGAAATAAAAGCATGAACACGCTTGCTGTCTTAGTTCGGATCCATTCTTCTTATTCTGCGTTCATGCAGGAATCTTTTGTTGGGGAGTACTAGAAAAATAGCCGAATGCCCATTCAGCTCATAAATGTACCTGCTTAAATACACCGAAGACGACTGTGTGTGTACACTCTACAAAATGTTTACAGCTTTTGGGGCTTATCTTGTCCCCAAACAATAATCATCTGCCTTGCTTGCGTATCTTCTCTTGAAAACTCGGCGCTCGCTATTTTCCTGTCGAGAATGATGCATCAAGCTGATAACGTGCCAGCCGTTCGTGACTAGGAAGTACCTGGCTTGCAGCGCTAAAGAAAGGAAGTGCGGGCAAGACAGATTACGAATATTGTCTGGGGACAAAATACAATCCGAAGGGTGTAAATTTTTTTTGAGTGCATGTACAACAAATGTGTATTACATGCACAATAGCATGAATTATCCTGCGATTCTAACCGCTACTTTAACGGCATGAGTTTCGCGACCACTTTGTCTATTCTACCGGCATAACATCAATGACAAATTTCTGAAAGGCACTAAAATGGCATGTGACGTATCACTACACTCATTTGATGCAGCCCAAAACTTACATTATACAGTAAATAAGTGCCCTGCTGCATCGTAATTTATCATTGCATCATACTATATGCCACATAAAGCAACTGCATCGTTTCCTTATTTGTCTCAAAGCAGTGTGCTAGGTGTTCGCGAACCTAATTTCTTAGAAAAAGTAATGCTTCTAATGGCATGTGATCTACTAAACAACTGGTTATCGGATATGTGCCTTTATTACCTTGAGACCTTCACCCAAAAGCCCGAGGCGTTATCCGGGCAATCAAGACGAGAACAAAGCAAGAACGAAACAAGAGCATCCGGGCATCGTTGCGAGAACTAAACGAGATCATCCAGGCAACCAACTTTTTGTACAGGACCGTATTGCATACGCTAGTTACTGCTCAAACAAGTTACAAAATATATTGCTTCCTATTTCTTCCTAATGTTTGTTCACAATATCACTCAAGCTGTAACTGCTAGTACGCTAGAGTTTAATTTGTCATTTCCAATAGCGACGTTCAAAAGGCACATAGAGTGCAGCAGAGACTTTACAGTCATTTTCTGGCGCTGAGACAGGGTTGTCTGTAGACTTTTCAGGGCCAGCGGTCCGTGAGTTCCGCGGAGCGGGTTTTGCGCCGCCTCGAGAAATGGCGTCACTCTCCGTGACCTACCCGGCAATGCCTGCAGCTTCCGGATGGCCGCGGATGGTTGTTTAGCCTAGACGAGACTTGTAACTATCCAGTTCAAAACAGGTTCATTTCAGCTCAGTAAGCTTTCACGCCTTCGTCGCGTCGTGGCGGCATACGCTCCTGCATCATTCTTTACTTCAGTGAGATCACCGTCGCAAATGCTTAAGCCGAGCAATGCGGCGGAATGAGAGTTAGGAAGCGTTTTCTGGAAACCGATCGCTTAGCGAGTTACACGCCCGAGCAGAAGACTGCTCGACTGTGCCGACAACGCCAGGATTATGCGGCCGTGCACAAGAATGACAAGAACGCCTCGCACCGCACATTTGCAGCCGACCACTTCGGCGCGCGACAAAAGAAGAAAGTAGCGTCAGACGAGTAGAAGAGTACGCATTTGGGCTGGTTGGTTCATGATTACGAGCAATAAAATCAGCGCTAAACGACAGGACGCGTGAAGGGAGACAGACAACAGCGCTGACTAACAACCAAAGTGTCTTTATTCTTTCAGTCAGCATATTGGCTGCGAGGTGTTACGGAGTCACCATCTATCGGAAGCGCCTCGCTGGCGTAGTATGAGGGATCACGCGGCGCGCTACTCATAGGTTTTGCTGTCAGCGCTCACTGAAAACCCCACACGCGAGCTCTCCCGGACATTTCTGTAAGTACTTTCGAAACGAGAGAAGTTTTTACTGTCTAAATAATAACGTTGGGCAAACTGAAATCACAGACTCATTTACAGACGCTATCTCTTTACCGAGTACGTACAGTGAACGCCACTGCACGCGGTCGCCGCAATAGCGACATCCGAACCGGCTTTCTGGCGTGAAAGGTGGGTAAACACTGAGAGCAAACTATGTGAAATATGTTCTTATAGTGTTTGTATAACTAAATGGAGCGTAATAGAATGAAGCCTCAATGCAACGATCGCACATATTCGCAGCGACCGACTGCGCATCTGCATGATTGTCCGCGCATGGTTTCGCTTTCGCCGCGTGCGCGCTTTCGCACCGTGCCATGAGCTTTAGGCCGCAGAATATGAGCATTTGAAAGTATGCAAGCAACCATTGTTGCGTGGGCGCTATCAGAGCTGTTCAAAAATAATTTCATTGTAGAGACTTCGACGTCTACGGGCACTGTGATGTGTGGTCGCGACGATTCAATCTTTCTTTTTCTTCTAAATTCTTGGTCGTTTCAATATTATTTCTCGAGTTGCGTTGCACTGTATGTTTATTGGTGTTTTCAGCATGCGATTTCCCGCTGTTTCTTTTCTGTAATCCAGTGCACAGAATTCATAACAGAAACATGACCATATGCCATGCTTTTTTTATGTGCTTCTTACCGCTCCCTTTCCACTCCAGTGAACTTGCCAGTATTTATAGCATCGACAAGCTCATAGACCAAACCGCCATGGCATTAGTCGGGCAGCGGACTCGGGCGAGCGTCTCAGTGCGCGTTTTCCGAACATCGCAGGCCCGGCGCCGTCGCAGAAATCTTCCTCGCGTCTGTGCTTGCTACATACCCGAGTTGTAGCCGATTACTGTTTGCCGGTTTTATGTTTCGCTAGCCAAGCTTCACGCAGCTTCTTGTCCTGCGGCTACGTGTGAATAAGGCAGACACCGGGCTCCGTTGCGTACGTCCGGCACTGCGGCACCGAGCAGTAGCCTACCATGTTGCGCGCCTTCAAAGGCAGCCACTACCTATTGTAGTGCTTTTGAGCGTTGTGAAGGAGACACTCGAAGCGGGAAAATCTCGCCACTAAATGAGGACCGCAGCATACAAGGGAATTTAAACGTTTTCAGCTCGCTTCGGCGCTCCCGAAGCAGCCGACGCGGCCGCTATGTCCACGTGATCCCTAATAGCACGTCACGCCGACGGTGGCGCCAGTTTTTCTAGTGGTGGAGCTCGAGGCCAATTGTCACGTGGTAGTGACTGTGAAGAAAGCAGCCAAACTGAGAAAGAGGAAATTTGCGTTTTATTGGGCGAACTTGTGCCCTCAAGAACAGGCTACACTCAAAGAACGGCGACAGCGGCAAACACAGTCGGCGATCGTCGAAAATCTGATCAACGGGTAAAGCGCGTCGGCTTTTATACATCAGTCGTCGAATGTTCCAGAGTAACCGTTGCGATCCGCGTGTCTTCCACAAAGTTCTACACCATTCGCGTCACGCGATGAAATCAGATAACACAAGGTTCGGCGACAACAGACAGCGGATAGAAGCATCGATAACTTTCCAGAAACTTCGGATACATGCAGGCGCGTCCCGCGCTGTGCGATAACATTTGTTAAGCGGCGAAACGTGGTCGCCGGATAAATAGAAGTACACGTGACAATACCCCTCTCTTAAAGAGCATCGACCCGATGCTGCAAACAAACGAAAGTAATAAAGAAGAGCACTCATAGCAAAGAAAACAACAAAATAAGGAAGTTCGTCAGCGTCCGTAAAAGGGTTTAAGGAGCACCACGTGGACCACTTCAGATCGCGCGCGGCGCCGCTGTGAATGCGAAATGCCGTCTGGCACGACCTCATAGTCCAGTGCGCCAATACGTCGGATGACCTTGTAGGGTCTGAAATAGCGTCGCAATAGTTTCTCACTCAGTCCTCGTTGGCGTATCGGGGTCCATACCCAAACGCGGTCGCCGGGCTGGTACTCGACGAAGCGTCGTCGGAGGTCGTATTGTCGGCTGTCGGTACGCTGATGGTTCTTGATCCGTAGGCGGGCAAGCTGTCGGGCTTCTTCGGCACGCTGGAGATAGGTAGCAACGTCAGGATTCTCCTCGTCAGTGACGTGCGGCAGCATGGCGTCGAGCGCCGTCGTCGGGTTCCTGCCGTAAACCAGCTTAAACGGCGTGATCTGTGTTGTTTCTTGCACCGCCGTGTTGTAAGCGAATGTTACGTACGGCAGGACGTCATCCTAGGTCTTGTGTTCGACGTCGACGTACATTGCTAGCATGTCGGCGAGGGTCTTGCTCAGGCGCTCCGTTAGACCGGTCGCGCATGCGGTCATTGATGCACCGCCCCGTTTGGCCGATATAAAAACGCTTGCATTGCAATGAATACGGCTGCAAGCCATCTTTCGAAGATGTGACCTACCTGTCAAAATACCGCGATGACCGCGCGCGCCTTATTTCTGAAGCTTTGCACATTCACGTTAGCGGCGAAGCATGTGTAAACCTTCCCTCTATTGCTCTCCTTCCGAAGGAGATTGCCTTCATATCGCATTAATTGCAATCCCTCTGCGCATGCCCAATTCTGTTGATTCTGTGGCTTGAGATAGTGGTGGAGCATATATATGCTGACTGAAAGAATAAAGACACTGGTTGTTAGTCAGCGCTGTTGTCTGTGTCCCTTCACTCGTCCTGTCGTTTAGCGCTGTTTTTATTGCTAGCCTCAGACGCTGAGCGCGCTGCACGGTTGGAAGAAAAGCGGTTGAAGGCTGCGCGACCATAGGCAGCAAAAGACGCCATGTGGACGCAATTGTCTGTGACAGTAAACAATCGCGTCCATATGGACCAGGGCACAGTATGACGTGGTGCGGTTTCGTGTGGTGGAGTGTGGCGTTGCGAATGTGCCTTACACCCATTTTAAGGTTGTGGCTAGTATCATCTCCCACCAATCTGCTTTGCCATTCGTCATTTTATGCTTACATTACACTCTCGATTACCGGAAAGCCAGCTATTACTTTAACCGAGTTCTGGACGTATCAATATCAATGTTACTAAGATAAGTAACTAATTTCTGTTTTGCCTAGGACCGACCACGATAAAGAAAGAGAGGGAGACAGGGAGAGGGGTAAAACTTTGTAAAGCGATGCGGGGATCGTAGTGCCATGAATAGGATGGATGGCGTGTCGTTCGGGCACGCCGAGTGTATGTGCTTGTGTATTCTCAGTCGATTACCGGAAAGCCAGCTATTACTTTAACCGAGTTCTGGACGTATCAATATCAATGTTACTAAGATAAGTAACTAATTTCTGTTTTGCCTAGGACCGACCACGATAAAGAAAGAGAGGGAGACAGGGAGAGGGGTAAAACTTTGTAAAGCGATGCGGGGATCGTAGTGCCATGAATAGGATGGATGGCGTGTCGTTCGGGCACGCCGAGTGTATGTGCTTGTGTATTCTCAGGTTTAAAAAAAAAGGTCACGACGAAGTGAAGGCTTCGTCGTGACCTGTCAGGCTTCGTCATGCTGCCAGACCTCAAGGTGAGTGTGTCATCAGCCATCACATTTGTATTTGACCTAGGGAAACGTATTTGATAATTTTCGAGTTTCGGAGACTGAAATAATGCGAGAGTGGTTACCTATAGATTGAGAACCTAATATTGAGAAAAACGAGGCAAAACAGAGTTCTGTTGCACTTTTAAGCAAATATTCGTTTGACGTATCCTTATCGAGAAAATGGCGGTTGCTTGGGCTAGTTGGTTATTCACGGTAAAAATGACGTGCAGCGCGGTCGTTAGTTAGGCTACAGAACGTTTTGAGGCTTAAAATGCTAATACAATTTGGATACGACTTCATCGAATGGCATTCGACGTTGTGTTTTGTAGAATAATGCTCTTTATTCGTTTTACGCGATCTGGTTGAAGCCTTCCTGGCTTTATTTTCCATTGCCAGCATTTCGGTTGCCCATTGCTTCCCGAATACATTTTACGAGACGCGTACCTGCATAAGATTGTAATTCTCAGACAAACCGTGCGTCTATAATTTCTCATTGCACACCATTATGGATGTGTATTGATGCGCAAAATGCTGTGCGAGTACCTCACGCTAAAGACTTTCGATATCGCAGCGTCGAATGGTCGGTGAGGTAATATGGGGGGTGTGTGGTTAGGTAATATGTGCGGTGAAGTTCAGCGTTTCAGCCGGCGTGAAACCTGCGCCGTCACGACTCATGAATCAGGTGCAGCGCTGAGTCCCGCCATGTCACGAGGACATGAAGTTCCTGGGGTGGTATTCCTTGCTGACCACTTTAAAACAAACACTTCTGTGAGTGCGTGCTGTATACTTAAAGCCACTTGGAGCGAATGTAATTTTAAATTAATTTCGCGTCTAGCAGTTACCGCTGTAGTGAGCATTCCCTCTTGACGTTATGTCATACAAAGACCACAGAAGTGTAAGAAATACCGCCGATAATGGTCACCGAAAATAAGAGATTCTAAAGCCTCGTCATGCTGCCTGGTGTGGGACTGGCGCGAACTGTACGCAAATTATATATTCAAATTATGCAGTAGCTTAGTGGCTACGGTGTTGGGCTGCTACGTACGACGTCGTGGGATCAAATCGCGACCACGGCTGCCGCATTTCGATTTGAGCAAAATGTGAAAACACCAGTGTACTTAGATTTAGGTCCACGTTAAAGAAGCCCAGGTGATCCAAATTTCTGGAGTCCCTTACTACGGTGTGCCTCATAATCAGTACGTGGTTTCGGCACGTAAAACCCCATAATGTAATTTTAATTTTAAGATTACCCAGTAGCTCTTTGTTCGTGTGGTAATTAGGTGCAGCAGCATTACTAAGCTAGAAAGTACTCAAAACACGGGCTGCTGCTGGAGCTTGAGTTGCAGCTAGGGGACGTGAAACACCCAACCTCTATTCTAGGTCCGCACACACGGGTATAGATCCCTTGATTTGCATAATAGGTATGAACGTACCTGGGTGTGGCCATGCAGGTGCTGCCAGAGTGGTCTGCACCACTGACGTCAGCAACAGTGCAGCAATGTAGGTCGTCGGTGCGAATCCCATGCTGCCAGTGTTTCTAGTGTCACGGCACAGACTCGTCCTTGGGCGTTCGCTGTGGTGGGCTTCTTTCTCGTGTCGCGCTTACTGAACTTTGAGCGCCGCGATTAGATAGACACGTGTTTGCCAAGGCCTCGAAACAATGCACTGGTTCCGGGTCTCCAGATCCTTGAGCAAGCGCGTGTAGTGAGCTTGAATGTTTTGAGAAGTACGGCAGCCGCGACGCCTCTGCCGTTATGCATTGATCGGCCGACAAGGCTTCCAATGTGGTAGTGTGACGTCATGCTCTCCTGCCTGAGGACGTTAATGCCGCTAGTGGATACCGATGATTGTGGACAACTTGAAAGCCGTTATGGAGAGATAAGCTTATCGGCTCAAGCGAAGACACACGCCCCTTATTGTCGCAGGCCAGTACAGCAACGGTGATACGGGGCGACTATCGCTGCAATTGTTCGGAGCGTCCTGTTTGTTGACCCAGCGTTTCCAAAGTAAATGGATGCGCAACAAATGTGATGCGTGTGGCGATAAGTTCCTTCAGCGTAATCGGCATAAAGGTCGTCCAGAGTGCCCTACGGATGTGCAACACATTGTGTTGCATTTTAAAGCATTGCATATAAGTAATTTGGAGCATTTTAAGGATTCAGGTTCCGTGCGAATCGGTCTTTGCTTGTGGGTACGCGCTCTGAAACGTTCGGTGGTGACATTAGAGAAAGCTGAGGGCAACATATGACAACAAAGGCGGTAAGGCGCACGGCGTGCGAGGGATCCTTCAAGGTAGTCAAGGACACTGTCCTGTCGATGCTAGACTGAAGAAAATGTAGGGTGTCCAGGAGATCCATGTGAAACTGGTAGAAGAGCTCAAAAATGAGCTCAATATGGAGCGTGATGCACGGAAGGTGCTGGAAGAAAGACTTCGAGCAGCCGAGGTAAAACTGAACCACGCCGCCATCACGAATGAAAATGGTAGTTACGATAGAACGCCGTCGGCTCGTGTGACAGGACCAGAAGTGCCAACAAACCGCGTGGAACGCGTGGGAGGTGGGGTTTGGGCAGCTGGAAGGAGGTTCACCTACGTTGGAACTACCACAAAGGGAAAGCAAAAATGAAGGGGCCCATGCCCCGTGTCAAACCAGAATCACGCGAAAAAGGATGACCGAGGGAGGCAGAAAGAGGCCTCAACAGTAGGAGAGGGGAAGAAGATTATCATTGCCGGTAACTCAAATCTGACTAGGTGCAGAAAGGGGATAGCGGAGAGGGTGAAATGCGACAAATTAGTGGCGGTAGGAATATTTCCATGGCATACACTGGGCTCTGGTTTGGAGCCAGCTTAAGGAAAGCTCGCGGAGAAACCACAGGGACGCCACCTTGAAGTAGTATCGGTCAGCCTAAATAACGTGCTAAACACGAAAGGAGCACTACTAGCCCAGCGTTTGGCGAAAGGTGTAGACGACTTGCGCGAGATGTCCCCACGGATGCAGACTGTAGTGTGCACGTGCACTGCAGACTGTGTTGTGTCGGAGGTACGTTTGTGGGACCCTAACGTACAAAGAGCGGTTTCTGGCTGCTAATGAGGCTGTATCGAGAATTAGCAGGGGGAAAGATTTCGAGGTATCGAAATATATCGACTGTTGGGCAGATATCTTCACATCCTAATAAAACGTGCTCCATCGTTCCCTTGCTCTGCCGCCGCAAGCACATGATTCTTCTTCCTTGTATCTCGCTTTATAAGAGCGTGTTCTAAGGCATCCCGATCTTGCTTCGAAAAGTAAAGAGCTTCCCTTTGACTTATCACAAATTCTTTCTTTCCTGATTTCGTTTTTTTCCTCTTAAGTAGTTACTCATGGCAGGTTTCTTTTCCACTGCCCCCACCAATGAGATTATCTCAGCCTCTCCAATTTTCCGCTTGACGTTCTTTATCGTCATGTTGCTCACCATACCGGTCGTATGCTTGCTGATAAGATTCCTAGTTCTTTTCCTCAACTGTGAATCAATGTTTTTCCTGCACAAATACCTGAACACTCTCCCAACCCATTTACTTTGTTTCATATTCCTCAGCCATCCTTGAAACTCAATTTTACTGTGAGCTTCCATCACACTCAAAACTAGTCCAGCTCATATCACACCGCACAGCTTCATTTGCAGTCTTCACGTGAGCGCCCAACGCGAGGCGTCCCACCGACCTTTGGTTCCCATCAAATCCTGATTGTGCCCGTGATTTCAAGGAAACAACCGCATTTCCAAAAGTAAGTCCTGGAACCATTACACCGTTCCACATACCCTGAAGCACCTCGTACCTATTGTATTCTCATAGCGCTCTGTGTTTCACTACCGCCGCATTTCTCTTCCGCTTTACTGTTATTGTTTTTCCTGTTTCCATATATCTATTGCCTTTGTTTATCCATATACCAAGGTATTTATATTCGTTCACAAAAGGTATTTCCTGGCCCTGTATTGACGCGGCCTCTGCACTCCTTTCATTGAATATCATAATACCTAATTTTTTAACATTAAATTTCAGACCTAAATTCTCGCTTTCCGGTGCACAGGTATTAGCCTGACATTGCGTATCACTTTGCTTGTTAGCTTGCAACACAATGTCGTCCACATAAAAGAAACCTGGAAGCTGCTGCTCTATAGTGTACACGTCTATTTCTATGAGAGGTTACGCCCGAGATTACATCCCACTTGCGCCCTTTCCATCCTCGTAATGTACATCATAAATAACGGTGGGGATAAATGTTGATATCAACTTTCTCCTCGCTCCTAATCCCTTCCTATTCAATGCAAAGGGTATTTTCTAAGTAAATTTTTCTTAAAATCTGTATGCAATCGTCGCGCAAGTCTTCCCCTTCCAGGCTATCCCCAAAAAGTGGCGATCTACGTTGTCATACGCTCCTGTAATGTCTCAGAAGGCCATATATAACGGTCTGCTTTCTACTCTTGATATTTCAATACACTGCACTAAGGACAAATAATTCATCATCCAGATGCCTACCTATTCTGAAGTCATACTAAAGTTCTCCCAAATTCCATTATATTCTGTCAATGCTTTCAGCTATAATTTAATTGCCTGCATTGCTATCCTGTATATTACCGATATAATGGTCAACGGTCTAGATGAGTGAATTCTATCTTTTCCCCCTTTACATTTATAAATTAAACTCATTCTACTTTGTCGCCGACTGTCTGGTATTCGTCTATCTCTCAAAGGTTTTTCTACTGTTTTCAACAGAGCTTCCTTTCTTTTTATGGCCCAATTCATCAATCAGCCTAACGGGAACCTCGTCTAGCCCTGTGCCTGTGCGCTCAGAAACTTTCCCTTCGGCTTTCTTCCAGTTAAAATTTGTCCGCACCAGCTCCTTTTCCATCTGGTTCTCTTTCATGCTCTTCTTTTTTTCGACTGCAACCTCGTCATTGCCTAGGAATTGGTTTGGATTGTAGCCAACTTTATTTATGCCTGCAGTTGGGCGCTCGCGCGCCCCGACGAGGGCCTACGTCATCCTCGAAGTTGCCCTTACTCGGCGCGGGTCTCCGCTCGCCGTTGCCGGCTCGCTGGGTCCGTGCCTTTCGAGCGCCTCGAGGACCTGGTGGACGGCACAGAGCTGATCGTCTCGGTCGTAGCTCTTGGTGGCTGTCTTGAGCCGCGGTGGGAGCGTTCTTGATTTTGCTTCTTCTGGATATTTAACGCAGTCCCACAAGATGTGCGTGTAGTCCGCGGTCTCCCTCCGGCAGATTCTGCACTTATCGGTCGGATATGTCTCGGGATACATGCGATTCATCAGTCTCGGGCTCGGTAGCGATCAGATCTGGAGTTGTCTCAGTACTACCGCCTTCGCTCTACTCAGCTTCGGGTGCGGGGGTGGGAGAGTCCTGCTAGCCAGGTGGTAGGCCTTCGTGATTTCATTGTAATCCGTCATGCGGTCCTTGGTTCCGAACCACGTCGGACGGTCTGTCGCCGGGGCGCGGTTGGTTAGTGCTCGCGCCGCTGCGTGTGCCGTCTCATTGTGGTTCTCATTGCGTTCCGACACGTCGCCCACGTGCGCCGGGAACCACTTGAGTCGTACGTTTCATTCTTGTAGTTTGACCACTCGCAGTATGCGCTCAGCCTCCCTGCAGATTTGGCCTTTGGTGAAGCTTCGCACCGCCTGTCTTGAGTCACTCAGCACCGTGTGGCAGTCTGCGCCGGCAATGGCCAGGGCGATGGCTACCTCCTCCGCTTGTTCCGCTCCGGCGCTTCTCACACTCGCTGCCGTCCTCGTGGCGACGGTTGACGCCTCTATGACGTCCGCTGCGAAGGCGTTTCGTTGGTATTCGGCCGCGTCCACGTACCGCGCGTGTACGGCATTGGCATGCTGGTCGATGAGAGCCTTGGCCCTCGCCGCGCTTCTTCCCTTGTTGAATTCAGATTTCATGTTCTTCGGTATGGGGTCGATTCTGGTCTGGCGTCGCACCTCTTCGGGGACACGGAGCTTCATTTCCACCTCGTTCGAGCGTCCAATTCCCAGATCGTCCAGTATCTCCTCCTGGCTTTGGTCATGGACAGCCGCTCCAGTGGAGAGGTCCGTTGCGCTTCGGCTGTTTCTTCGAGCGCATTGTGTAGCCCGAGTTGTAACAAGCGGGTCGTGCTCGTGGACTCGAATAGGCCCAGCACCATCTTGTACGCTCTTCTGATGAGCACGTTGATTTTGTTACGTTCGTGTTGCCGCCATCTGTGGTAGGCTGCAACGTACGCGACATGGCTGATGATGAAGGATTGGACGAGCCTAATTAGGCTCTCCTCTCTCATGCCCGCCTTCCGAGAAGTGACTCGCTTGAGGAGTCGAATCGCGTTGGCTGCTTTCGCCTTGAGACGGGTGATGGTTTCGCCGTTTCTTCCATGCTTTCCGATGACCCTCGCTAGGATCCTAAATTTGCCGACCTCGGGGATCACGTTGTCGGATTTGGTTACAATTCTGATTTTTTTTTCGTTTTCGCGTTGTCTGGTCTTGCCTCTGCTGTTTTTGGTAGGTGGGAGTATGAGAAGCTCCGATTTGCTCGGCGAACATCTCAGTCCGGTGCCTTCTAGCTGGTCTTCTATTGCGTCGGCGGCGGCTTGCAGCGCGCCATCGATGTGGGCGTCGCTGCCACCGGTCACCCACAGCGTGATATCGTCCACGTAGATGGTGTGCCTGACGTCTTCGATGTCCCCGAGCTTTTCGGCCACTCCGATCATTACCAGGTTGAAGAGCATCGGCGAAATGACCGATCCCTGCGCTGTGCCGCTGCTTCCGAGCTTCTTCTCTTGCGTCTGTAGGTCGCCTGCTCGTAGCTCGACGGTCCTGTCCGTGAGGAAGTCCTTGATGTAGTTGCAGGATCTTTCGCCCATGTTGAGCTTGGAGACTTGGGACAGAATCGCCGAGTGTTTCACTTTATCGAAGGCGCTCTGCAGGTCGAGCCCTAGGATTGCTTTGTTGTCGCGGGCGCTGCTGCCATCATCGATGATTTGGTATTTGAGCTGCAGCGTCGCGTCCTGCGTACTGAGGTGCTGTCTGAAGCCGATCAAAGTGGCCTTCTCGTTCCAGGTAGTCTTGCCACCTGTTGAGCAGGACGTGATCCAGCACCTTGCCCACGCAAGACGTGAGCGAGATGGGCCGGAGGTTATCCGTGTCCGGCGGCTCCCCCGCCTTGGGGATCACGATGTCTTGGCTGTCTTCCACAGCTTTGGCAGCGCGCCCGCTCTACAGCACTTGTTGAAGTATTTTGCGAGGTTTTCAATCGAGCCGTCGTCGAGGTTCTTGAGCACCTTGTTCGTGACGAGGTCCGGGCCGGCATGCCGACCGGCTGTTGAGGTCGCGCAGGGCCGCGCGTACCTCCTCGACGTCGATGCCACGATCGAGCTTCGCGTTAGGCAGACCGCTGTACGGCGCGTGTTGTTCGGTGGGTGTAGTCGGCAGGTATTTGTCGTTAATGCGCCTGGTGACTTCGTCGACTCCGTGTGCTGAGACCGCCCGATGTATGAGCCTGGCGAGTCTGTCCCTTTGGTGCGACTTGGTCTTGGTTTCGTCGATCAGGTGCCGCAGCAGGTTCCACGTCTTCCCGCTGTGCATCTGCCCGTCTGCCGCGTTGCAGATCTTGTTCCACTGTTGCGTGCAGAGAGCGCGGCAATTATCCTCGATCGCTCGGTTCAGCTCCACCACCTTCTTTCTGAGTCTGCGGTTAAGCCGTTGTTTCTTCCAGCGATTGAGTATCGACTGTTTGGCTTCGATGAGATGCGCAAGCCGGCTGTCTACTTTGTCGATCTCCGCGCCCGTTTCTTTTTCTTTGGTCGCGTCGCGTACGCTCTTGGTGATTTCGGCCGTCCACGAGTCGATGTCTTCGATCTCGTCGTCACCGTCACTCTTCTGGCTTCTGGCGTCTCGCAAAGCATTCCAGTCTATCCATCTGTGTGTTTTGATGCTGGTGTCATTGTGTTCCGCTATGCCGATTTCCACGATGGTGTGGTCGGTCCCCGTGTTTCTCCAGGTGATCGCGCCCCGGATGTCTTTCTTGACGAACGTGAGGTTACGGAGTTACCGATTCTCGTCGGATTTGTCGGGTCCGTGATGAGGGTGTAGTCGAGTTTCGTGGCGTCTTGGTACAGTTCGCGGCCCTTTGCTGTGTACTTGTTGTAACCCCAGGCAGGCTTCATCGCGTTGAAGTCTCCGCACGCGATCAGCGTGTTGTGGCCCGCTGCGGTGCTGGCTCTGTGCAGTAATGTCTTGAATCTCTGTTTTCTTTGCGATGGGTTGCTGTAGACGTTGAGCAGAAATGTGCTTCCTTTTCTCTTCTTGCCCGGGATGATTTCGGTGAGTGTGTACTCGATCTTGATATTGATTTGCAGCTCGTGTTCGACGAACGTGAGTCCCTTGCTGACCAGGATGCACAGGCCTCTCCCGTAGGGCGGCCCCTTGTGCACTCTGTAGCTGGGGAGGAACGGTGCGTCGGTTAGTGTTTCTTGTAGTAGTATAACGTCAGGCTTGCGCACAGCATGTACGATGTGCTGTTGGATGACTGCCTTCTTCCTTCCGAAGCCGCGACAGTTCCACAGACACGCGGTTACGCCTGCTGCTGCTGGTGTTGCGTTGGCGGCCATGATTGCGTTGGCGTGTACGGGCCTCCTTGGTTGGGTCGATGTTGCGCGACGAGGGGCGCAAACGTCGGGTGGCTTACCATCGGCTGTAGGGTCCTTTCGATGTAGGCGAATCTGTTCGTGTTCTCGGCTTGATAGGTCTCCATTGCTTGTTTCAATGCTGTCACTGCTGCGATGTTCACCGTGATTAGCTGCTCGAGTTTGGTGAATGTCGCTTCGAATTTCGCTTCGAGGCTGTCGATGCGATCGTTTTCTGTTTGCGTGCGCGTGGCCTCGATGGCTCGCTTCTTCGGTGCCGGTTCCTCTATGGCTTTCTCCCGGATGTTCGTTGTCGTTTCCTCGGTCTTGCTTGTGTTTGGCATGGGTCTCTGTAGAGGCTCCTTGTTGAATAGCAGCAATTGACGGACCTCGGTGATCTCTCTCGTAAGGTTGTTCATGGTCGCTCGCTACGCCGCGTTTTCTTGTCTTAGGATCTCATTTGCCTCTCACACCTTGTTCATATCTTCTTTTTTCGTAGATTCGATGATTTTCCGCGCGTTCCTTACATTGTTTACTTTCGCTGCGTCGACCCAGCTCACTCGCTCAAGTGATGGTGACGTTTTCCTGCTGAGGCTTCTCTTGCAGCAGCTGCTGTCTCTGGATTTAGGCACGCGGTTCCTGCGGACGATTCGGCTGTTATTTTGATGATGCAATTTAATACCGTGTCCCCTCCCAGTTTGTTTCCATCTCCGTCTGGGATATGTTGTTGTATTGCGCCAGACTTCCTGCCTAATGGGTTTATGTTGTTCCAAAATATTCTAGGTGCGGTCTTCTGTTTCTCCCGTATTTCTGACAACCAACGTTCAATTCCACCTTCTATCTTTTTTTTTCTGTATTTACTCTTTTTCATTTGCCTCCCTGATGGATGAGCATTCAACTTCCCCTCCCTTTCTTTCCGATTTAGTTCTGTCTCAATTCTCAACTCTGATTCTGATTCTCAATCACTGGCTGCTCTTCCGAGTCTCTATGGTGCGTTTCTGTAAGCGCATACACCCCTATTTGTCCTCAATTTAACGGCTCCTTAATTCCCACCCACTTTTCCTTTCTTCTGCTGCCCTGCATGTTTATGCAGCCTATTACATGGCAAGCTCTCTTTCTTGTTTTCCTCTTATTTAGTTGTTCACAGCGATGCTATTGTGGGGTTCCCCTACGGTACCTTCTTCATTACTACCTACTCTGGCCTCCTGAGCGCCCATGGGCCCCCTAAAAAAGCAACAGCGCGACCAGCAAGTCGCCAGCCCACTTATCGTCCAACCCTGTGATTGAAGTGGATCCCGTCTCGTTGAAAACCACCATAGCTTCTCATTTCCGTGCTTACTTCTACAACCTCGAAACATTTCTCTCGGCTGATTTCCATATAGCCTCATTAGCAGCCAATACGGCTCGTTGTACGTTACTCTCATCTACAGGCACCTCCGGCACCATGCACACCACGATCTGCACCTGATGGGACAGATCGGGCAAGTCGCCTACCATCGTCGCCAAGCGCTAGGCAAGTACGGTCCCTTTTCTGCTTAGGACGTCATTTAGTTTGCCTGTTACTACGACAAAGTTGCGGCCGTGGGCATTTTTCCGTTTGCTATTGCTCGCTCTAAGACAGCGCCCAACGCGTGCCCTGGAAATGTCCTTACCACTACTCTTTTATCGCCTTTAACCCTCTCCACCATTGCTTCTGAGCATCCAGTGAGGTTTGAGTCGCCGTCGATAATCACCCTTTCACTCTCTCCAAATGCCGAGGCATCTGCCTGCTTCGCTTTGCTATTCTTTTCGGTTTGATTCGGACTTGACAAGGGGCGTTGACCCCTGCATTCCTGCCTTGCCTTTGTGGCCGCCCCGAGGTAGGTGAAACTCTTTACAGCTACCCCATCCCCACGTTGCACGCATTCCACGTGCTTTGCTGACACTCGCTGCCCTGTCACGTCGGGAGGCTGCTTTCTATTGTTACGACCATACTGGTTTGCGATGGCGGCTGTATTCAGCTTTACCTCGGCAGCTTGAAATCTTTTTCCACCACCTCCCGTGCATTACACTTCATATTTAGCTCATTTTTTAGCTCTTCAACCTGTTTCACAAGCTCATCCTGGAAATCCTTCGTTTTCTGTAGCCTATCATCGACATCACAGTGTCTGCCGATTGACTCGTTTTCCTTTCCATTTTCACCTGTCCCCTGGTCTACTTTGAGGAACCCCCCGCACACTGCACTCTTTACCGTCTTTCTTGCCGTGTGTTCCACTTAGCTTTCTCTAAGGCAAACATCGAAGCTTTCAGAGGACCTGCCTTCTAGCAAAACCCGATACGCACAGGACTTAAATCCTTAAAATGTAGCAAAGTAATTCTCACCAATGTTTTAAAACCAATCAATGCCGCACAGACTTAAGGTATGACACGTCTTTGCGCGTGTTCAACCAGGCGGCCACGCTCTCACTTTTCTACCAAAGCAATATTCCTGATAGCAAAGCACACACAGTAAAACCACTAATAGTTATTATTCTTGCCACTTCCAAACTTCCATTGAAAGGCTGTAAAGACTTGAATGTCCCACATGGTTGGACGTATTGAAACACGTGGCGAGAAAGGACGCTCTATCCTGCGAAGCCAAATGTACACGAAACACACCTGTGCGCACGAAGAAAAAAAAAGAAAACAACACTAGCCAATTACTATTTGAAGACTAAAATTCAGCAAATAAAAAACAGAAGCAAGCTGAAAGCATGCAGAAAAAAAACTTGTTTTCGTTGCCGCCACGGAGCACTGGCAAAACGCGTCCCTACATGTGCAACTTCTACATTTTGGGACACCTAGTAGAACACAGCGCCACTGCAATGTAAACTTTGCACGTATCGACGCTACGTGGCGCGCATGTCACATCGCGTGACAAATGGCAGGATATGATGCTTGTGGCGATGTCTGTTATTATGATGACAATTTACAAGCATCTCTTTTGAAACGGGGCGATGACGAACAGTCACCTAGGCTGCTTGATTTCTTCAAGATTTCTTCTTCAAGAGAATCCGACGATTTATTTGCCAATTTCCCATAGTGGGTCCTGGCGGTATAGCTGCGATGGACTCCGAAAGTGGCCGACAACATCGCCAACCGAAACGGCTCTTGGAATGAGCCAATAACAGCTTACACTGTGACAGCAGTAAAATGAGGGAAAAAAACGGTAAGAGTTTGCCGTGCAAGAGGCTACATAAGCTTACAGGGTGGTGGAAGAAAAAGTGGTTAGAGAATGAGGAGCAGCTAAATAGAGAAAAAACAGATATGTATGCAGTTACAGAAACACACCTTAGAGACTTAGAAGAGCCACCAATGATTGAGAATTATGTTTGCGAAGGGCGCACCAGAACTAAATCGGAAAAGAAGGGTGAGAGAGTGGGCGCTCACGGGAAGACTACTTATGAAGCTACGCAAGGAAATATGGGCTGGACAAGCATTGAACTGAGGGAAACTCACAGTAAAATAGATTACGAAGAGTGACTGAGGTATATGGAGGAAAGTAAGTGGGTTGCGAGAGTGTTGAGGTACTTGAGCAGGAAAAAAATTACTCACAGTGGAAGAAATGAACTAGGAAGCTTACCGGCAAGTACGCAACCGGTATAGTAAGCAACATGTTAACAAAGGACATCAAACGCAAAGTCAGAGAGGCTAAGACAATCTCATCGGTGGCGGCAATAGAAAAGAAACTGCTATGAGTAACTACCTATGAAACAAAATGAAATCAGCAACAGATCAATATACGATATCTCAAAGGCAAGCGCGTTATTTTTTGAAGAGTGATCAGGATGCCTTAGAACGCGTAGATATCAAGCGAGGTACACCAAGGAGGAAGAAGTGTGTGCTTGCTGCGGTAGAGCTAGAGAAACGATGGAACATGTTTTATTAGAATGGGGAGTTATCTACTCCACAGTCGGTTTAGGCTCCTCTAGCCTCCTTGAAGCCCTTAGTTTCAGAGATAGCAGGGGGAAAGTAAACATGGCCACAATAGAGATAAGTAGGTGGCGATTGAAGGTTTGGTGGCAGAAAAGAAGAGAGACCACGAACATCTGATGCGTACAAGAACGATGTTCCTAGTAGCGGCAATAGTAGCTACTATTTAAGACAGGAAGGACATTACGCAAAATAAGAACAAAACCTTAGGGGCGAAATCCACTATCCAGTTTTGAAGGGGACGCTCATAGCATTCATTCATCCATCCATACATATGCCCGAATGGATCTTTTGGCTTGTCTAAGGAAATTAAACAGAGACGGACATAAGGGACGTCGTTTGTCCTGTGCTGGTAAGGCTCCACAGTGAAGGCAGCGTTTTTCGCCATGGGCAATCGTTTGTCAATTGGGAGAAAACCAGTTGAAAATTGCCTTCGTTCAAAATGTTACGTGAGTACACGCAATTGACTACTTGGTATGAATGGGCTGAGGTGTGTGTGTGTGTGTTTGTGTGTATGTGTGCTATTTTTGTTGAACATGAGATTCTGACTGACGAACTCCTCGAGCGCCTATTCTTATAGCTTCATTTCTTATTGCAAAAATAACTCGCCCTTCTTGAATAAGTTATTCCCTCCGCACTTTTACTGGCTTGAAATTAGAACTTACATAAGTACAAGTCAGATTACAACAATTAGTGACACATCCCACACGCCAATATTCACAGGTGGGGGGGGGGGTCGAGAGAGAAGTGTGCTAGGTTTCTTTGTCCCTTCTTCAACTTATCGCTGAAGTTGTAACGCCTAGTACGTCGTCGCCTAGGCAGGCTTCGCTTTCATGTCCGCTCTCGGTGTACGCGACCCGCCGCAACCTAGGGCGGCGATTAAGTAGCTATTGCCACGACTTCGGTCAGCTGATGAATATCCTATGTATACATGAATTGAATCTTGAACACGAATTTTCTTCTCTGTAGTTAGCTTCTAGGCCCTGTGGTTAAAAGCAAAACAAAAAGAAGTTTGAAGTGCCGCCTTTAGAAATACGTTCCGATGTGACATAGACTCTTGCCGTGACGCCCACATTGCGCTCACCGCACGCGAGACTTATCTCAGCAGACAAGAGCGGGTACCGGTGTCCACTTATGCATGAATCGGCCCTTAGATTTTGTTAGACTTACTTTTATGTTCGGGCACTTGTGTTCTCCAGTAGCATCAGTGAGGCCTCAGTTTCCCTTTCGACAAAGGAACTGGCGTATCTTGGGAGCGACACTTAGAAGTCGTTCTGTATTGTGGTTTCCTTGTGCGATGCAGATGACGGCCCTGTTGTTTTTGTTTTGATCCTTGACAGCAGGTATTTATTCCTGTGTCAAGAAATAAAACGCTCAGTTGTTAGTACGCCTACATGGTTGTCTCGTGTCTCCTTCCTTCGTCCGTTGTTTTATTTTGCACCTTCGTTGTAATCGTGCATAACCAACTCGCCCACCACCACTTGCTCAGTGCCCTGATGTAGACGACGCGACTTGTAGACCACAGTGTGTGTGTATTCCTGCAGCCGTAGGGCCCAGTGACCGAGGCGTCGGGTGGGATCCTTGAGGGAGGAAAGCAAACAAAGGGCGTGGTGGTCGGTTGTAACTGTAAATGGTCGACCATATATGTAGGGTCGGAACTTGCCCACCGCCCAAATGAGGGTGAGACACTCGCGCTCAGTAATCGAGTAATTGAGCTCGGCGGGAGAGAGGAGGTGGCTGGCGTAGGCGATAACGCGGTCGTGCCCAAATTGGCGTTGAGCCAAAATTGCACCAATGCCGTAGCCACTGGCGCGAGTGCGGATTTCTGTCTGTGCGGATGCGTCAAAATGAGCGAGAACAGGAGGTGTGGTGAGCAGCGTGATGAGCTGTGAGAAGTCAGACGCTTGTTCAGAGCCCCAACAAAAAAGAACGTCTTTCTTCAGGAGGTTAGTCAGGGGACGGGCAAGTTGGGCGAAATTTTGCACAAACCTGCGGAAGTAAGAGCAAAGGCCAAGAAAGCTACGAACATCTTTGGAACAAGTTGGTACGGGGAAATTGTGCCCAGCATGAACTTTCGTGGGGTCGTGGCGAATGCCTGACGAATCGACGAGGTGTCCGAGCATGGTTATTTGGCGGTGACCGTAGTGGCATTTGGACAAGTTGAGCTGCAAGCCAGCGGTGCGAAAAGCAGAAAGAACAGATGAAAGTCTTTCAAGATGGGTGGCAAAAGTGGAAGAGAATACGATAACGTCACCCAGGTAGCACAAACAGATGGACCATTTCAAACCACGCAAGAACATGTCCATCATCCCTTCAAAGGTCACCGGGGCATTGCACAAGCCAAAAGGCATTACCCGGAACTTATATAGGCCGTCTGATGTGACGAATGCGGTCTTTTCATGGTCCATTTCATCCACGGCAATTTTCCAATATCGAGAGCGAAGATCTATAGATGAAAAATAAGTGGCACCGTGGAGACAGTCCAGAGCATCGTCAATGCGAGGAAGTGGATATACATCTTTCTTGGTGATCGTGTTTAGATGACGATAGCCAAATCAGAATCGCCAGCTGTTGTCTTTCTTTTTGACGAGAACAGGGGACGCCCACGGGCTGGAAGAGTGTTCAATAATCCCTTTGGCAGGCATCTTGTCAACCTCGCTCTGGATAAATGGAGGTAAAAATCTATAATTTTGTTACATGAATTTAGGCGAGGAAAAATCGAAAGGGTTCAGTAGACTGTCATGCTATGAAGAGGAAAAATAATAATTATCTATAGTATATAAATGAGGCAATAGAGGAGGAATGAAAAGAATAATACAGTCATCAATGAAATTGGTTTGATTCAATAATAATTTTTTGTAAGGCGAAGCACACATTCCTGTGTGAGTGCCCAAGCACAGACGCTCCGAAAGACAGTAGTACCGGAGCGTTCAATGGCAGGCCAAGCTGTCGTACTGTAATTTCTAATGTCATATTCCTCATGGAGGACAAACGCCGGCATTCCAGTAAGTAGTACTCAATCGTCTCTAATGCATTGTAAAAATGGCACAATGGGGATATTGCCAGACCAGGTCGGTGCATGTAAAAATTTATAAGTGGGGCTCGACAACGTAGTCTCGTTATGTAACTTCCGTTTGTCTTGTTTTGCAAAACTTCCTGCTCCAAGGGAATTCTAAGTGGTGTAGTTCCAAGGATGATTCAAGGTTTGATTGTGATGTTAAAAGGATGTATCTTCTGAACCTGGCGGACGTGATAAAACCCATCGTTGGAAGAAGGGGAAGCACTGGGCCGCTGATAGAAGCCTTGGCCAAGCTGTCTGTTACCTCACTCATAAATATGCCTTTGTGCCCAGGTACCCATATTAATTGTAAACTTCTCAAATGACTTGGAGCCAGTGAGTACAAAGTTTTCAATATGTGTGAATCGCCGGGAGCAGTAAGTGAGGTGCGCAGCGAAAAAGAATCTGTGATTATTACCGCGATTGTCCTGGAAGATTCTAGCTTTCGTAAAGCTCGGACAACAGCTAAAAATTCTGCTAGGTATATTGGAGTGAAGTCGGAAAGCCTAATAGACAAAGACCAGTCCAGTGATGATGAAAAAATTCCAACTCCTGCCTTTTCTTCACTCTGCGAAGCATCCGTTGCTATAATTACGTTAGTGTGGAGTTGATTCAAGTGATCCTGGAGTAAGCCGTTAAGAATATGCGAGGGAAGCTGCTTTGCATTATTTGGGTATAGGTCATCATAAGTAATAACTAGTGAATTTGAGATGCTGTTTTCCGTGATTATATGATTTATATTTACGTCTGAGGGATTCAATAACGATTGCGATACAATGACTTGTGGCGTGTGAAACCGTGGCCATCTGACTCCAAAAAATTGGACTCGTTGTTTGATGAAGATGGACTGGGATCTTCTTAGTGGGGATTCATAGAGCCTTATAAATGTTTGAACGGTAAGTATTTTAAATCTCATTTCAAGGGAAGGTAATAGTGATTCCTTGTAGAGCACAGCGTTGGCTACAAGCTTTGTTAGCCCCAGGCATAAGCGAAGCGCTTCCCGTTCCAGCAAAACTAGTGGGCGTAGCTTGTAAGCCGAGGCGCCGGAGAATAACACACAGCCGAACTCTAGTATAGGTCGGATATACATGCGGTAAATCATTATGAGTGTGTCTCTGCGCATGCCCCATCGATAATTGCTTATCCTTCGTAATATCCCCATTGCACAAGAAGCGTTTGAAGTTATATGTTCAATATGCTGACGCCAATCAAGATTTTCATCATAAATAATTCCAAGGTACTTGACCTTTTCCACTTGTGGGATAGTGGAATGACGGTATGAAAGGGATATAGTAACTGGGTCTTGTAGGGGAAAGACAAGAACGGCACTCTTATTTACATTAAGGGACAAGCGAATACTGTCCAGCCATACTTCTAGCTCGCATAAGTATTCCTGTAAGTATTCGTACAGTGACTGAATATCACTTGCTGATGCGAAAAATGCTATACCATCAGCGTAAACGCACGTGCTTACATTTTGATGACAGGGAATGGCGCTGAGTAGGATGTTAAACAACAGCGGGGACAAAACTGCGCCTTGAGGAACCCTGCTTGTTTGTCTGAATTTTCCCGATGAAATTTCGCTTTGCGCACAGTAAAACTCCCTGCTCTGCAAGAACTCTGCAGTCCACGTCACGAAGTAGTCTGGCAATCCAATATCCTGCATCCTCTTTATTAATAAAGGGTATTCGACACGATCGTATGCTTTAGAAATGTCTAATGTGACTAGGGCAGCATATTGTTTTCGGTAGCGAGCCAAGTGAATTCGGCTT
The DNA here is from genome assembly GCF_023375885.2 of Dermacentor andersoni. Classification (NCBI taxonomy): domain Eukaryota; kingdom Metazoa; phylum Arthropoda; class Arachnida; order Ixodida; family Ixodidae; genus Dermacentor; species Dermacentor andersoni. The sequence continues at coordinate 109,731,312 of NC_092822.1, read as the reverse complement.
TCTATGTCGATATGTGCGCACCAAATGGACATCCCTGGTGTAAATCTCTTCTTCATTGTCTCCAAAGCCACCATCAGCGTCCTCTTCTTCCCAAATTATCAACTGTGACAATATCTTGCTAATAATCAATTGTATATTGCTAAACAAGCGTTGCTGATTCTGAAATGTATGTAAGGAGACCTCGAGATGCTGTCGAATCAGTCACCGCGGACTCTTCGATATACGTATGAAGTTGAAATGAACCAGTCGTTGTTGATTCTGAAATGTACATACCGAGATCAAATGTTGAAATGAATCAGTCACTGCTTATTTTGATATGTAAGTCAGCAGATGTTCATTGTTCAAATTAATTCAGCCGCAGGTGACTCTGCAATGGAAATCTTGAGATGCTGTTGGAATTATAACTGCCTATTCCCAAATAGTAACGAGATGTTGACATGTTGAAATAAATACGTCACTGGAGATTTTTAAGTCTAAGAAAGGAGATGATGATTCGCAGAGGCACCGGCTATAGTACTACGATATGCCATAAAATGTTTGCATCCAAAAATTTCAGAAGCGACCCCAGAAACAAAGCAGTAGTGATAAAACATGCACACGGACCAGTTACCGCGAACGATTCACAAGTCGTGACATACAAGCCACAAGTTCACAACCCAAGTTCACAAGCCAGAACATAAGCCCAATGTATTCTGCGTAAAAGAAAGTCAAAACAATAACAATATGAAGAAAAACGTAGTGACTGCACAACGATGCACCATACGCCACAATACATTTCATACAGTGAACAATGAACGTACAAGAACATCTCTCGACTCATTAGATATGTGTCGCCACAAATTTAGCGACCATCCATGCATCATCATCATCATCATCATCATCATCATCAGCCTGGTTACGCCCACTGCAGGGCAAAGGCCTCTCCCATACTTCTCCAACAACCCCGGTCATGTACTAATTGTGGCCATGTCGTCCCTGCAAACTTCTTAATCTCATCCGCCCACCTAACTTTCTGCCGCCCTCTGCTACGCTTTCCTTCCCTTGCAATCCATTCCGTAACTCTCAATGACCATCGGTTATCTTCCCGCCTCATTACGTGTCCTGCCCATGCCCATTTCTTTTTCTTGATTTCAACTAAGATATCATTAACTCGCGTTTGTTCCCTCACCCAATCTGCTCTTTTCTTATCCCTTAACGTTACACCTATCATTCTTCTTTCCATAGCTCGTTGCGTCGTCCTCAATTTAAGTGAAATCCTTTTCGTAAGCCTCCAGGTTTCTGCCCCGTACGTGAGTACTGGTAAGACACAGCTGTTATAAACTTTCCTCTTGAGGGATAATGGCTGCCTGCTGTTCATGATCTGAGAATGCCTGCCAAACGCACCCCAGCCCATTCTTATTCTTCTGATTATTTCAGTCTCATGATCCGGATCCGCAGTCACTACCTGTCCTAAGTAGATGTATTCCCTTACCACTTCCAGTGCCTCACTACCTATTGTAAACTGCTGTTCCCTTCCGAGACTGTTAAACATTACTTTAGTTTTCTGCAGATTAATTTTTAGACCCACCCTTCGGCTTTGCTTCTCCAGGTCAGTGAGCATGCATTGCAGTTGGTCCCCCGAGTTACTAAGCAAGGCAATATCATCAGCGAATCGCAAGTTACTAAGGTATTCTCCATTAACTCTTATCCCCAATTCTTCCCAATCCAGGTCTCTGAATACCTCCTGTAAACACGCTGTGAATAGCATCGGAGAGATCGTATCTCCCTGCCAGACGCCTTTCTTTATTGGGATTTTGTTGCTTTCTTTATGGAGGACTACGGTGGCTGTGGAGCCGCTATAGATATCTTTCAGTATTTTTACATACGGCTCGTCTACACCCTGATTCCGCAATGCCTCCATGACTGCTGAGGTTTCGACTGAATCAAAGGCTTTCTCGTAATCAATGAAAGCTATATATAAAGGTTGGTTATATTCCGCACATTTTTCTATCACCTGATTGATAGTGTGAATATGGTCTATTGTTGAGTAGCCTTTACGGAATCCTGCCTGGTCCTTTGGTTGACGGAAGTCTAAGGTGTTCCTGATTCTATTTGCGATTACCTTAGTAAATACTTTGTAGGCAACGGACAGTAAACTGATCGGTCTATAATTTTTCAAGTCTTTGGCGTCCCCTTTCTTATGGATTAGGATTATGTCAGCGTTTTTCCAAGATTCCGGTACGCTCGAAGTCCTGAGGCATTGCGTATACAGGGTGGCCAGTTTCTCTAGAACAATCTGCCCACCATCCTTCTACAAATCTGCTGTTACCTGATCCTCCCCAGCTGCCTTCCCCCTTTGCATAGCTCCCAAGGCTTTCTTTACTTCTTCCGGTGTTACCTGTGGGATTTCGAATTCCTCTAGACTATTCTCTCTTCCATTATCGTCGTGGGTGCCACTGGTACTGTATAAATCTCTATAGAACTCCTCAGCCACTAGAACTATCTCATCCATATTAGTAATGATATTGCCGGCTTTGTCTTTTAACGCATACATCTGATTCTTGCCGATTCCTAGCTTCTTCTTCACTGCTTTTAGGCTTCCTCCGTTGCTGAGAGCATCTTCAATTCTATCCATATTATACTTCCTTATGTCAGCTGTCTTACGCTTGTTGATTAACTTCGAAAGTTCTGCCAGTTCTATTCTAGCTGTAGGGTTAGAGGCTTTCATACATTGGCGTTTCTTGATCAGATCTTTCGTCTCCTGCGATAGCTTACTGGTATCCTGTCTAACGGAGTTACCACCCACTTCTATTGCACACTCCTTAATGATGCCCACAAGATTGTCGTTCATTGCTTCAACACTAAGGTCCTCTTCCTGAGTTAAAGCCGAATACCTGTTCTGTAGCTTGATCTGGAATTCCTCTATTTTCCCTCTTACCGCTAACTCATTGATCGGCTTCTTATGCACCAGTTTCTTCCGTTCCCTCCTCAGGTCTAGGCTAATTCGAGTTCTTACCATCCTATGGTCACTGCAGCGCACCTTGCTGAGCACGTCCACATCTTGTATGATGTCACGGTTAGCGCAGAGTATGAGGTCTATTTGATTTCTAGTCTCGCCGTTCGGGCTCCTCCACGTCCACTTTCGGCTATCTCGCTTGCGGAAGAAGGTATTCATTATCCGCATATTATTCTGTTCCGCAAACTCTACTAATAACTCTCCCCTGCTATTCCTAGTGCCTATGCCATATTCCCCCACTGCCTTGTCTCCAGCCTGCTTCTTGCCTACCTTGGCATTGAGGTCGCCCATCAGTATACTGTATTTTGTTTTGACTTCGCCGATTCCACGTCTTCATAGAAGCTTTCGACTTCCTGGTCATCATGACTGGATGTAGGGGCGTAGACCTGTATAACCTTCATTTTGTACCTCTTATTAAGTTTCACAACAAGACCTGCCACCCTCTCGTTAATGCTATAGAATTCCTGTATGTTACCAGCTATGTTCTCATTAATCAGGAATCCGACTCCTAGTTCTCGCCTCTCCGCTAAGCCCCGGTAGCACAGGCCGTGCCCGCTTTTTAGCACTGTATATGCTTCTTTTGGCCTCCGAGCTTCACTGAGCCCTATTATATCCCATTTACTGCCCTCTAATTCCTCCAATAGCACTGCTAGACTCGCCTCACTAGATAGCGTCCTAGCGTTAAACGTTGCCAGGTTCATATTCCAATGGCAGCCTGTCCGGGGCCAGGGATTCTTAGCACCCTCTGCAGCGTCGCAGGTCTGACCGCCGCCGTGGTCAGTTGCTTCGCAGCTGCTGGGGACTGAGGGCCGGGGTTTGACTGTTGTGTTCATATAGGAGGTTGTGGCCAAGTACTGCACCACGGTGGCCAATCCTGCTCTGGTGAGGGAGTGCGTTACCGGTTCTGGTCACCGGGATCAGGCCACACTCCAGGCCTGTTTATGCAATTTTATCAACACGCGGATTTTTTTTTAATCCGGTGGAAAATTGCGCGGCACCGGGATTCGAACCACGGACCTCTTGCACGCGAGGCGGGTGTTCTACCTCTACGCCACCGCTGCACCTGCATACGCCCGAATAAATGTCAATGTCAGTAAATGTGACCGTCCAGAAAGACTAGCATCGTCTAAATAATTTTAAAGACTAATAATTTTTCAAGGTTCTCGTTTTTTCAGTCAATTCTGCAAATGCATGTAATGTCCATATTTGTACTGCTTCTGTTGTCCACGCACCCAAGAGTTTCTCTAATCACAATGGTTTCGTATCATGAATGTCCAGTTCTCACGATAGCTTTCGGCGGCTGCGTAGAGAAAGGTGTTCTACATCTTCGGTTTGTTTTGTTGTTGTGAGCACATTTGTTTGGGACAACCTTTGCAATACACTAATGAATAACTACAAACTGACTTGACGCTGCCTCTCAGGTGATCGCAAAAGTCGCATAAACTTTGTATTATTGCATGGTTGTGAGTCATAATTATTTATTAATATTATACGGATATTTAACGTGACCTTGCATCCCCATTCGCAAAGAACAGGCCCATTGAACTGTGGTATGAGACGCCATAAGCGACAGCTACAGAGTACGTGAATGTCTCATTGCTAAAGAAAAATAAAGATATTGTTGAGCAGGTGTTTTCGACTTCTCTAATATATTCTGTAACATTCGGTCGAAATCAGACATAAGCGAACCAACCAAATCATTCCAGTCAACATCGAAGACCGTAACAGGCTTGCGCAAATCAATACAACAAGGTATTGAAATCGCCTATGAAATAAGCTTGCTTTCAGTTAACATAGTCATGTGATCGCATGACTAGACAATTAATTCACGAAGAAATTAGGGACTTTTCTACAGTACATATATATTGGTAGTCCCAGCCTTTTAATAGCAAGAACAAGGTTTCGCAGTTACTCATTTCCCTTAAAACGACACCATACTAAAGGTGTGTTAAGAGTATTTCTAACCCAGCGTACTCAGCGAAATATGCTTTAGCTGGAAGGAATTAGAACCAAATCGCTAACGTCACCATGTAAAACGGTTTCAGCAATGATTGTTATGCGTGGATCTCGTTTAAAAAGCAATATCTCGCACTTTTCAACCTTATTTCCAAAGAGAGAGAGATAGAAAATAAACATTTTTTATTGGGTGAATCTAGCTTTGGAGAGGCGTCCTCATTCCAGAATGCCTTGAGCTCGGGCCGCGTCCTGGGCCCTCGCAATCAGCCGTTGCAAGGATATATGCGCATTCAAATTTATTACTATAATTATTTTGGCTCATCATGTGTGGTAGCTCACTTTGGGGCGTCCCTTCATTTATAAAATGCTACGCATTCGTCTTTCGGCTCATCCGTTGCGAACGGAGGGACATCAAGCTTTATTGTCATGCAATAATAATAAAATGAATTTTTCTCTTGGTGAGTTGAAGTGATTTCGCAAAGTTGAAGCACGCGTTTTAGTGGCGTTGAATAAAAATATTCGTTCTCTTAAGCCCGCTGGCATTTTCTATGAAAACCTGCATTTCAGTACGATCTCAGAAATAGGCAATCACTAGGGTGGGCTTCAGAAAGAGGTATGGAACAATTGATCCCATCCATGTCTTTAATCAGACTATCAAGAAATCCGCTAAAAACAATCTCTCTGCATAGCTTTCATAGATTGCTGAAAGGCGTTTGATTAAGTAGAGATGCCAGCAGTCGTGAAAACAGTGCGTGGTCCAGGACTACAGGAAATGTACGGGAATATCTCAGCAAATATGAATAATGCTTCTACAGCTACTTTAACTTTTCGCTGAAAAATTGCAGCAATAGCGATCAAGAAGTAGTCGGGCAGGGTGACACAATCTCTAATACTATTTATTCACTACTTTATGAGAAGAAGCTTTCAAGTTGTTAGACTGGGAAGGATTACGGGTGAGGATCAAGGGGAGCATCTGTGCGACTTGAGTTTGCAACAGACATTGTACCGCTCAGCAACGATGGAGATTACTTGCAACGAATGATTGAGCCCACTGAGCCTATTGATTAAGCCGATAAAGTGTCAAAGTATGTTTGAAGATTATATGCATATGACTAAAGTAACATCTAAAGGTATGGCAAGAAAACGAGAATTTGTGACTGGCAGTCAGACTCTAGAATCTGTGCGAGGGTAAGATTATATGATTCAATTGATGTGCACGAGAAAATGAGGATCATGAGATGAAAAATTAGAGAATAAACATTGGTTGAAGTGCATGTGGCAGGCAGTGCCACATCATAACCGGGCAGTTTACCGGCCCATGAAAAGGAAAATGTAGCGTCCTTCTACCAGTAAAAGCGTATAGGGCAGGAAGTTGGAAGGTGGAAAAAAGGCTTCAGAAAGCTAAGGACTGTGCAGCAAGAGATTTAAAGAAATTTTAAGAAACAGCCAGACAGCAGTGAGGATTAGCGAGAAAACGGAGGTAGCTGATAATCCAGTTGACATTAGGAGGAAGAAATGGAGTCACGTGCAGAATATAGGATCCGTAGCACAGATAACCGGTGGTTGGTTAGAGGCTCAGAATGGGTGCCAAGAGAAACGCAGTTTAAATTTGCAGGGAACTAGGTGGTACAATGAAATTATGAAATTTTCAGGCATAATATAAGGTCGTCTGGTGCAAAGCAGAGGTTATTATAAATCACTCGAAGAGGTTTCTGACCTCCAGAGGACGTAAATAAGATGGTGATGGTAATGGTAGTGGTGAAAAGGCTGTTTATTATTTGAAGAATCGCTTTTATTCGTGAAACATTTATGAAAATAATAGGTAAAAGTTTCAAGTCCAATGAAGTAGATATGTTCAAATATTTAAAAAGCATTTCACATTGAGATAGGCTTAGACGGTCGTCTCTGGGACCTGTGAAACGTGAAGACAGTGCAAAATTTGTTTGAGCGATGAAGTTTTGTGTGGACAAGATTACTCCTGCGTGTAGTGTGTCTGAAGCCTGCATCCACGAATGGGGTAACACAACATTGGATAACAGAAGCTTCGAAATAAACTAACTTCAGATCTAAAGAAAGCAAAAGAAAATTATTATGAAAGGTTGTTTCTTCGCCATCAAACTAATGTAAAAAAGATATGGGAAACGGCAAACAGATTGACAAGCAGAAACAATGCCATAACCAGCGTACAAGAGATTGAGATCAATGGAAATGCGATAGCAGGGCAGTGTTTGGCTAACACATTCAATGAGTACGTTATACAGTCAGGAAAGGCAGATAGCGCAATTGTAGGCAGTCAACAACCAACAAGACACATCAGTTCATTACCAAATTCGTTTGCTTTGTATCACGTCTCCCCGCAAGAGACTGAAGAGTTACTTAATAAAATAAAGAATGTCGCCGCTGGTTATGACGAATTTAGCGCTGAGCCAGTAAAGTATGTTTCCAAGTTACTAAAAAACGTTCTGACCTATATTATTAACTTAATGTTCGATACTGGTATCTTCTCTGACCAACTGAAAATAGCAAGGGTTGTTCCGATACACAAATCCGGAGACAAAAACGCCCTTACAAATTATCGGCCAATATCGGTATTACCTGTTTTATCAAAAGTCTTTGAGTGGGCAAATCATGATCGCATCACAAAGTTCTTAGAGAAATATAATATCAAATCTAGTTCGCAATTCGGGTTTCAAAAACACAAGTCAACTGAACAGGCACTACTTCGTGCAAAGGAGAAAATTATTCAAGGTATTGAAAATAAGGATTTTACTTTAGGTCTCTTTCTAGATTTGCGGAAAGCATTTGATTCGGTGAATCATGATATTCTATTCCTAAAACTGCAGTGTTATGGAATACGTGCCATGTAATTGAAATTAATAACCAGCTACCTTGAGAAACGCTTCCAATTTACAGATGTTAATATTTATTCCTCGACGTCGTTAAATGTAACAATTGGACCACCCCAAGGATCAGTATTAGGTCCTACCCTGTTTTTGTTATACATTAGTGACCTAACTCAGATTGACAACACCCTTGATATAGTAATGTTTGCGGACGATACTAACGTATTTTTTACTTCACGGACGAAACGTGAACTTCAAGAAAAGACTAATCATTATCTACAAAACCTATCCAGATGGCTAAATGATAATTGTCTACAATTAAATGCCTCTAAAACTAAATACATCATTTTTTCTCCTCCAAATAAACGCGACCAACATGACATGCATATTACGTATAGAACCGAGATTATTCAGCAAACACCTGAGCAAAAATTCCTAGGCGTTTGGTTCCAAGAGTCTTTGGTATGGTGATGTCACGTCGACCATTTGGTAGTCGATATAGCTCGATCAATAGGATGTATTAGAAAGATTTCTACATTAATACCTCTTCGGCTAAAAAAAACTCTTTATTACACTCTAGTATATTCTAAGATTGCCTAGTGTTCGCTAGTATGGGGCACCACCACTCAGCGCAACTATAATAGATTAACGGTACTACAAAAGCGCGCGCTACGTATTTTTGAAAATTACGCAGGAGATATGCGTGACGTACCTACCAGGGAGTTATTTCTGAAACACAACATGCTCATGGCCAATCAAATTTATCTCTATAGATTAGTGCAACATATGCACACCACAAACATATACAAAGACAGTGATATGGTAGTTGAACATAAGTACGGGTTTAGGCAGCATAGGAGGACGCTTCCGAAGATTAGGACAAATTACGGGAAACAATCGGTAACGTATCAAGCTATACAGATTCTAAATAAACAGAAAGACATAATAAATTGGGCAGACAGCCGTGGTAAACTTAAAAGAATGTACAAAACGTTCCTTGTCAGAACAGCATGTGTATTGTAGACTGTTTTACATTACTTTCTACTATGTCCATGACATTCCTGATTTTCTTTTTTTTTCTGTTTTGTAAGCACAATGTACTGGTACATAATCGTTCTCTACATATCTGTAACATGATAAAGAGTCTACTAGCTGTCTAACACATGAATCCTGTGTGGCCTTTTCTATATGTATATCTATCTGCGTGATCTATGTACACATGTATGCATTTCACACTTCTTATCTGATGTATTAGAAGTCACTTTCTTTCCTTCATCGGCTGTACATTGAGTGCAACTGTAATTTTAATATAATGTGCACCTTACTATATATGCTATTGTATGCGTAAATGCTGTATGAACTGAACGGGGGCAGGGGCCCAGTCGGGCTATTTCAGCCTTTAGTCTCTGTCTCCGCAGGAAATACCCTGCAATAAAGTGATTTTGATTTGATTGATTTGATATATAGTATCTCATTGTACCATAGCATATTCACCCGACTCCTATCTTTCCCTGTATGTCACACTTCCCCTTGCCCCAGCGAGGAGTAGCAGGCTAGAAACATGCTCTCCAGGCCGGCGTCTCCTCCTTTCTGTTCATTAAAGTCTGCTCCTCCTCACAGGCGGGAGACACGACGGAGGCCGGATCGTCGCTGAAGCCTTGAAACTCGGGCCCACAGCCCGACAGCTTCGCTTCTGCCTGGCGCTCCTAAAGACTTGAAGCTCGGACCCGCGGTCCCACAGCCTCGCTCCTTCCACTACGCACACCGGCCTTCTTCTCCTAGAAAGTAAAGAACCCTCCTCCCAGTCTTCAGTTCCCCCTTCCAGAACCCGTGTCTTTTCATGATTGGCTGTTGGTCGAGGTGCCGCGTCCTGCTAGCTCGAGCCGAATCCCAGCATTATTTCTCTTCCTTTAGAATCACTGGCCGTGCGCCACACCCGAAAGGCGCGCATTAGTGTTTATACATGACAACGACAACAGTATGACGATGACGGCACGGCGAGAATCAAATGTCGAAGCTAGGATTATGACGATGGAACGACCGTGACGGCATTACGACGAGGGTATGACAACGAATAGGTGGCGACTACTGCGACTACTGCATGACGACGATGCAATTACGAGGATAACATGAGAATGGCATGAGGACAATGAAACAATGACAATTGTGTATGATGAAAATGACGTAACCATTAAATCATGAAACTTGTATGATGATGATGGCGTGACGATAACACGACGTCGATGGCATTGCGACGGCGGCATTAAAACGGAGGCATGCTAACGACTGTGTGACGATGAGTGTATGACAAGGGTGGCATAATCACGATTTCGTGATGGCAGTATGATTACCATTATATATAATGAAAAACGATTGACGTTTATCGAACGACAAAGGCATTGTGACAAAAATGGCGTGGCGACAATGGGATGACGTTACTGAAGTGATAACAATGGTAAAACGGCAGCGTGACGGCGACGGAATGACAATGATTATGTGACTACAGTGGCGCAATGACAATGGCATGGCGAGAGTCAGATGACAATTTTATAACGACAGAAAGCTGAGCTAGTTGGTAAGGATTCATTATGCAAAAAGAGGTGAGGCGTGCAGACAGGACACAAGAGTAGAGAAATGGACCACACGAACGCCAGCGTTCGTGTTGTCCACTTCTCTACTCTTGTGTCCTGTCTGCACGCCTCAACTCTTTTTGCATAATCAGATGACAAAGCTTAAATGATGATGATGCAACGAACACAACTGCACGACCCCGAACGCACGAACCTAGTGTCCTAAGCTGACAACTATGGCCACAGGGTCGAAGTAGAAGGCGTGACGGCGACAGTATGAGGAGAGTCAGAAAACGAAGCTTAAAAAATGGCCAGGCTTAGCTTGGTTAAGCCAAGAATGCGTTGCATATTTGGGAGTTAGGAGGAGCGGGAGTCAGGTGGTGGCTGCGGCCGCGCGCGACCGCGCGAGTTGGGGACCAGCTTTTCCTCCGGCTGTCGTGACGTCACGTCACGTGGTTGCGCTAAAGGTCAATGGTGGCTGCCCGGCCGCGCCCAAGGGCTGAACTGAGTGATTGCAATATGCAACGCATAAAAATGACCATTGACCAAACAAGACGGCATCATTTTGCCGGTGTGACAATGAATGCATGACGACTATATGACAACGTTGACGTTACGACAACGGCATGACGAGCGTCGGATAACGAAGCTAGGATGCTGACGAGGCAACTACCATTACGGCAATACGACCCCGAGCCCTTACCTAGTGGCCGAAGGTATTAGACAACTTGGACCACTAGGTTGGGGTAGATGGTGTGCCGACGACTGCATGAAGAGAGTAAGATGACGAAGCTGGAATGACAACAGTGGAACTACCACGACGACATCACAACGAGGAGCACATACCTAGTAGTCCAAGCTGCTACACAGTTTGGGCCACTGTGCTGGATAGATTAATTGGCTCAAAACGACTGAAATACGGAAAGAACGGTATTCGCATTTTTTAATGCGAATAGCGCATTCTCGGAGATTACCAAATAGAGCACCAATGAAAGAGTGGATAGCATTCCGAACACGCGCAATTCTTGTCTTGTCTTGTCTTGTGTCCCAGACAGTGGCGCATACCCACTATGGGGGATTGGCCAAGAAGCAGGCGGTTTTTCGTATGCTTAGAAGTAAAGCCAAACTAGATTTAAATTGTGGAGCGTGAGACTACAACTGTAATTTAAACGTGTGATGAAAATATTGTGAAGAATTTTGATAAAATAAGTTAACGTGAATAAATGAAATAGAAAATATTGATAATTTTAGAAAGTCACCAACGTACTCTTTTTGTATCTCCAATATAATTGTAAATTGCAAGAAAAGCACCCCTGTGGCTGGATCCCAGTAAGGTCGCACCAAAAGAAAGAATGGTTGATGAGGTTAGCGATAGCCCACGTTTGGTGAATGAGTGCACTAATAATTTTCTTTGTCTTATAAAGCGGCGGCAGGAGAGAAAATAATGTTCGATAGTTTCAGGTGCACTGCAAAAGGAACATAGAGGGGACATAGCGAGACCAGACCTGTGTAAGTAAAAATTTAGCGGAGGTATACGGCATCTCAATTTCGTAAAAGAAACTTCCAATTTTCTTGAAGGACACCAATTATTATTCCATGGGAAGCCAAGATGGTGGAAATCAGAAGACGGTGTTAGTATGGATGTTGCAGAGTTTTGAGATATAGCGAAATTTCTGTACCAAGCCTAAAAAGCCGCGAAGAAGAAGAAGAAGGAGAATCTCGATTGGCTCGGCATCGATTCTGCGAAGAAAGCCTTTCCCATGGATTCCCCGCCGCGACTTCCCGAGACCGACACGATTGCACATGATAATGTGCAGAATCCGAGGACGTTTCTGACAAGCTCTCCGAGCGGCAGTGACGGCGAGCTCGAGCTGGCACAAGGCGACTCCGGTGCGGAGAACTTGGAGAGCGGTCCTCAAGTTGCGGCGCCCAGTCCCGGCAGCAGTGAAGTGATCCGACTGGTACGTGGCTGTTCCCAGTTCTTCAATGTTCGATTTGGTGAAAATCGAGAAAACGAAGCATTCTCGGCGAGATCTCCCAGACCTCGCTGGCTTTTCTGCTGCTTCTACTGCTGCTGCTGTATTGCCAAATAGCGCATACACAAACAGCGCTCGTATCACGAATCGGCTTATATCTTATCTAGTGCCACCTGTACAACCGCTTCAGATATGCAGTTAGCCAGCTCTGTTATCTACGGAACTGCACAACGAAGCAACCAACGGTTCCTAAATATCCTCAGTGCAGCAAGTATACGGCGTCAAGCACACAAAAAAATTAATGAAGTGATGCTTTCTGAGTGTTCTTTCCCGGAAATTGGTGCGTCTGCTCGGCCGGCTTCTTGCGGAATAAGGTGGGCTGCTCCTGCAGACAGCGCGATAGTAATCAGGCAGGGTTATTTTGGAGATGGTGGGATGAAAAGTGAGCCGGTCCCGACTTATTTATGGTCACGTGTGTCAGCTCGATCGTAGCGCAATCTACGGTCACTTGCCTCAGGTATTTCTGTGCTGGGGGTTTCAGCATCTAGCTGAAGTGCCGAGCAGGCACGCAACTTTTCAAAACGCGCTGTAAAATATGAAGTTTATAGCGGTTCATTAACCACATTGCTAAAGCTTTGGTGCACATTGATGAAAAAATCTGCATTCTACATCGTCTTATTAGAAGGGCGGGGCGACATCATCTAATAACTTTCCGATTATTTTATCAAAAGCCGGAGTAAATACAACCCCATAACTTTTAAGTCAATCTTGTACACCTGCTTTCCTAGGCAATACTTATAAAGAGGGAGGAATAAATTGCAATTCTCAGTTTGTCTTTTATTCCACAACCATGTATAAGATAGTGGAAAGGGTTGTCCAGAGAATTGTTACAGTTACGTAAAATAATACCCATCAAATAGTAGCTTTTCTATCGGTATTTCAATGGTGCCGTGCGCCATGTACTTGCGTGACTGGCGGCAGCATCTTTTTCCTTTCTTGGCTCTTTCAGATTTGTATTAGTGTTTTTTTTTCGTTAATTTGTATCAGCCCTACAGCCTCGCTCCTTCCACTCCGGACACCGGCCTTTTTCCCCAAGAAAAAAACCTACCTTCCTTTCTTCTGCTCCCCCTTCCAGAACCCATACCTCAGCCGTACTTCATCTTTGCTACTTCTCGTATTCCCACCCCCCTAAATGTGATACCGTAATCTGTCGACGTGGGTATGTAGTGAATAAAACGAAAATGAATAAATACCTTTGTAGCCAGTATTTTTGGTTTACCTTGTATAATTGGTTTAGGCCACGTGAGCAAAATCAGCCGAGCGGCGGGGCACACGCCCTCACCACGTTTGCTCAAGAGAGGAAGCTACGACGGACTGCGCACGCGTCGCCTGTGGCTCGGCTAGGACACAGGCCACTCATACGCGCTGCCCTTCGCACTGGCGGCAGAAAATTCAATGCCGAGCAAGAGCCACTCCAGGACCGCTGTCATTAAGTAGGGTGTTGTTGAGATTAAGTACTTTTATTACGTAGGTGGACGTGTGTATGAATACTGTCAAATTTGTCTATAAGAAGCCTGGATTAGGAGAATAAGTCTCTAATCGAACAGGTGACTAAGTATGTGGTTTTGGTGCCGAAACCACGATATAATTGAGGTATACCGTAATGCGGACGGCTCCAGATTAATTGATCGTTAACGTGACCCCAATGCACGGTATCCACGACGTCTTTCAATTCCCCCCCCCTTCCCCCCCCCCCCCCCCCCCCCCCCCCCCGTGGCCGGGATTTCATCTCGCGACCACGGGCTTAGCAGCGAAGCGGCGAAGCTACGACACCCAGACGATGGGTCGCGCGCATTATGCAAAATAATTTTTTCATAACGAACTGTAGATGGATATATCAATGTCGACGCATCCCACGCTTCAGGATGGACATTCGCGGTTGATGTGCTGCGCTGGTACTGTGCCGACACTAATGCGAGACGTCTTGAGCAGGTCCGCACAATCTCGCGCATTCGTGACTCCAAAAAACACTTTAATGCAGCATCAAAAGTTACTGCCTGCTGTGGGCATCTTGTTCTTCAATAAATGGATTTCTTCGTATTTTCTTGTCTTAAGGGAACACAACATGTCCATGTAGTATAACGGAGACAGAATGAAAATTTGTTTACATTTGGTACAGGCAAGTTCGGGTATATAAAACTGATATATAGACTAATTTTTGTGCATAAGCCTGTTAATCGCAATCAGGTTGGACTCTATTCGAAATTTGGGGAAAATATTGTTGGTTGTTAGATTCGTATTTGATTCGTGAATTCGCTCATTGAGGTTGTTGAATATTCCTTTCTCATCGCCATTATGCGGGATAACAAATTTATGAACTGTATACGGTTAGGAAATGTGGGAGTGGAAAGTGCCGAATGGTACTACTGCAGGACAGCAGCGGTTTTACGACCGGCCTTCTGCAAAGTTGTTTGCAGAAGCTTCCAGCAGTTTTAAAGTAGTTTCCAATCGCCTACCCCCTCCCTGTGCATGATAATCAAGCGGGATTACGTCTGGTTAACCTCCCTGTCCTTCTATGCTTCCCTTCTCTCTCCCTCTTTCTTTCTCCAACCGCTTTAATTGCTTGAATCACTTTAGTGAATGTCGTGAACAAACCTTAAGCCACCGTGATTTACAGTTATTTCGGACAGTGTAGCTCGAATAATCTTCATTTTTATACGAAGGGTCCGTCTGCAGAAAAGGTGTCCGACGCGTCTCCTCCGCGCTCCGAAGAGCGAGACCCAGCTGCGAGCGAGGACCGCGTCTCCAGTGGGTTCAGAACTCCGCACGCCAGTAGCACCGATGACAACGGAGCTGCTGCCTCCGTTTCAAGCCACGTTAAGGACGACGTCAGCCCCGACCCAATACATGCTGCAAGTAAGTTCGAAAGCTCTTATTCAATATTCTCCCGTATTCCCAAATCATCCTCGATTCTAAATTACTCCGCCGCTCCATTCAATTGTGGCCCTGGAATGTCGGACTCAGTGGACACTACCATGGATGGATGGATGAATGGATTGATGCATGGATGCTATGAGCGTCCCTTTGAAACGGGGCCGTGGGTTGCGCCCCGAAGGCCTTGTTCTTATTTTGTTTGATGACCTACCTATGATTTGAGCTCTGAGTTGAGCACAGGGCCGCCCATCGACTGACGAAGTCGGTACGCTTATCGAGGATTGCCGAGGCGTGTCAGTGAAGTGCAGTGAGCACCACTGTCGAAGAGCCGCGCTGCCATTCTACTATATCGCCGTGGCGGACAAAAAAACAACGAAGACATTAGCAAAAGCGGAGTTGTGACTGGTATAGGCAATTGTACAGTGTACAGATAGAGGTTTTAATGAATAAAGAAAAAGTAAAGGAGGTATATGCAAAAGCCTAGAATGTGACAAATGTAGCACTTTAGGCGACTGTTTGTTGAAGACGCCTTTCAAATTGTACGCCAATCAATATCATCATCATTATCATCATTGACTTGAGGAGAAGCGTCGAGTAGAGCAACGTTTTAGAATGGGGATGATGGCGACTATTAATTTTTTGTTTATTTAGTAATTAGTCAACTGTCCGTTATCGCCGATATTACATTGCCAAAAAAGTTGTCACCCAATGGTCTTCAATAAAAGTGGTTGTACATAATAAAAGCACTGAGCTTCATTGCGTGTCTTGTAAATGCCCAGCCGCGCTGACAGGATTTATTCGGAAAGGCTCCTTTATGAATCGCGTGCGCACGCTAACGCGAGCTCCACATTCTCGAAATAAACGTTCGTTATTTTACGGTACTGACAGCGCCCTGCTTTAAAAAGAAGCTTTGTCTTCTAAAACACCGTGATTACGGAACTGTAATGTACTACCACAGGGTCCGATCGCAGCATTCTTGATGGGCGTAGGTCATCGGTGACATTATGAAAGTTTTTTTTTTTTATGTCTGCATAAGCTGCACTTCACGCATTCATGCCGGTGAGCTGTTCACGGAGCTTATTTGCGGACTTTCCAGATATGAACCGCTATTGCTTATGCTTATAGTCTGCAACACTACCATCAGAACAGAATGCCCGCTTAATACAGGGTGTTTCAGAGAATAGTTTCACTTCTTTTTTCATTTGCCTCCTTCAGGTATCACAATTCTAGTACATGAGCTGATCTACTCGAAGGGGCGAACATTACTTGCACAAGAACTTGAAATGCAGAATCGACTGATGAGCAAAAAATCGTTAATTAGCTTTTTAACTAATTGTCTTATGTGGCACTAATTGCAGCTTCCAAATTTTAGCGGGAGAGACTGAAAGACATATCCACTTGAAAACAATTGTAAGGATCGCACCATTTGTGAGATATGCGCCGTCAAACTTGGTGTAAAAATACACTCTCCATCCACTTACCTTAACCAAACGTCGTTTTATGCATTGAAGCACAAAACTACTGGAACGTCAGTGCATTTCTCCGCAAAGTTCGGCACTTGATATCTCTGAACTAGTGTCATCCTGAGAATTCTTCCGAAGTGGATCCGCCTTTCGAACTTCCTGGCTAAAAATTGTGATATGCCATATGTCCCATAAAGTAATCTGTTAAAAAGTTAATTATCGAATTATGGGTAATTTGGTAACTTATGCATTTAAATTTTTTGTCCAAGTGATGTCCGCCTCTTCAAATAGACCAGCTCATGGACTAGAATTGTGCTACGTGCCAAAATAAATTAGACAAAAAATTGGAAGTGTTCGCTGAAACACCCCGCAGATTTAGTAGAGGTTCATCGGTTCGGATGAATTGTTCATATCAAAATTATTTCAAAATTATTATTGTTCTTGTCGCATAAATAATAGAAATTTTGGACATTTCGTACAGTGTATCCGTTCCGCTTCGACTCGGTGCACTGCTGTTTTAGTATTCTAATGACTGCTAAATTCGAGATCCCCGCTATGACCAAAAAAAAGTATGACGCACATGGCCAATAGATGAACTCAACCAGCAACGCAGCAGCAAAATACCATAGAGTACAGCGCGGCGCGGGTATCTGTGTCTGTCAGTGTGTGTGGGAGAGAGAGAGAGAGAGAGAGAATTTAATCTATGTAACCGGAATTCGACATTTCAAGTGGACTATACCTGTAGAGTTGGGCTCAACTTGCACGGCGAAATGTCTTCCCCATAGCAATTAACTACCAAGATTTATTAACTGTTTGATTGTGACCTTTAAGGAGCACGTTGCAGTGCAAAATTGAAGACCAGCGGTCGTGAATTTGTCTGTGTAGCCGAAAACATGGAAGAAAAGCTCCCATTCTAGTATATTAGAATTGTTATGTTCTTGCACACATACACAAGAAATGGGACAAAAGTCAAAGGTGCTTTATACGTCTTTTGCTTCTGTTCGAGATATCTGTCCTCAAAACTGATGGTTTGTCGTTCGAGTTCACATCATCCAATATTGCTAGAAAGCAGAGAAATATTTTGGAAAACTTTGGAAGAAGGAAACTTTTTTAAATACTTTACTGGAGTGTCTACGTATTTCCTGCTTTTGCGCAATACAGCTGTTGAACCAACAGTCTATGCAACGGAACTTTAGTTGCTTAAGCATACTGCTGACACTTGTGCCTTTTTACAAGATTGATCTTTTCGGTCCGCATTGTTCATGACTGACACACTTAATTCTACTTGGCTATTTTGTCTGTAAAAAAACGAAGATGCATTATTTCACTGAGAAGTAAGCAGTTGTAAGGGATTCAGCAGCGCCTGTCGGAACAGACTTATGAATTACAGTAAAAACGAATGCACAATTTAAAATTAGTTTTTAATCGTGCTTCAACCATTCTTCAATGTGCCACTCTTCGATGAACATCGTTGGTGTCAGCTTAGGCCACTGGGTTTGTGCCACTTTGTACGGGCCGTTCTTCAATAAGTATCTTCGATGCCAACTAGGGTCACTGAGTTAGCGGTACTGCGCATGCGCCGCCATTCGGTGAACCTGTACTTGACGCCAACAGTGATCACTAGGTAAGCGCTGCTATAGGTATATGTCGCCTCTTCAATCAGAAAAAAAGACGCTTAAAATTCCTCCGATTCTGGGCGGGTTCCACCCGACCGCTGCATCTTGTCTGCGTATACATTCAAAGACGCGTCACGCGCGTACTTTGCGGCGGCGCCGCTGGATGGGGCGTGTGTCCAGCGGGGAACGCGAGAAAGGAGCCCGGCTACGTACACGCGTCAATCATCCCCCGTCTCGGCGGTGGAAATACGGCGTGTCGCTACATTGCCTCAATGCTAGTCGAATAAACATCAACATTTATCATGAGATGGGCTTTCTAGAATTTTTTTTTCGCGTAGGGTCTCTTTTCGTTTCAGAGTAGCTTTTGATCAGTAGGCTGCAAAAGTTTACTGACCGTAGGACTCGAGGAAAAGCTAACTATTTCCTCTACTTGGGCATGTAGCACGACTATTTCCAGCTTGTGCTAGTGCAAGCTAACATCTTAGTTTTGTGCGAGTTTGCTGGCTACGGCAACCAGCTACTAGGACATTCTTCTCGCAGATTCCATAGCGGCGGGGTCAAATTTCGGAGTCTTGGTGCCATGAGGTAGTATATCAGGGCTTTTTGGCCAGCTGTCTGTTCCTAAGCTCACGTATAGCTGGAGCTAGAATGGCGTTCATATTCAGTTAAGTTTGCCTGAGCGACGCTGGCTAACGCTTCCAGGGCTAATCTTTTACACTAGTACCCAAGAAAGTGACTGGAGGCGTGGCACCGGTGCTTTTGTCCGCTGCCATCACCCTTTCCCTTATCTCTAAATTTCAACTGAGTGTAACTGTTAACGTCCGGTATTCTTTGTCTAGCTATATTGTCTTTTACTTCGTGTGTATATGACTCCTCGGATATCCCTATTGTTCTCGCGTGTAGACAATTCAACGTTTTCTTAAATCCCCGGTCCGTAAAACTTCTGACGCCGACTTCACTGTAGTCTACTGCCGGCATCGTTCGAGGTACAGCCAGTTCACAAGCCTGGTTCTCATGATGTCTGATGTTTGACAGTGCGCCCAGGTGCAACCGTGGCGGGTGGCGGGACAGGGGCGAGGGGTGAGGACCCGACGCCTTCAAGCAGAATCGCCGAATTGGAAGAGGACGGTGACGCACAGCAACGTGGCACTGACGCTGAGGAGAAAGCGGGATCCTATTCTGCAACGTCAGAACCCGTGGAAGGAGAGAGACGCCCACAGCCAGGCCCTAAAGATCCTGCTAAAGAGCGCCTTCGGCCCGCTGAAAGAGTGAGTAAAGTAATACCCTGACAAATGGCCCACCCGCGAATCACAGGCAGCCTACTATAGTTCTCGCGTTTATATCCAGTTTGGCAAAAGAATGAATGTTTACCCAACTTTATGAATATCAAACTACGATGGGGCAAATTAGTTCTCGGAAAGCCCGCAAGGTAGAGAAAGGCGCCTGAAAGGAAGCAAAAATGACCAACCTCTCCCCTACCGAAAAATGGGGGCAAGCGAAGCTTGTCGTGCGTGCACCTGACATTCGTCACGGTTAGGTAACCCACAAGTAACGGTGCCTGGTTGATTCGGCCTCCTGCTCATTCAGCTCGGGATCTTCTTCTCGTTGTTGTCGTATTGCCTCGGGTCGGTCGGCTCTAACGGCTGGTTCGGCATGCTGACGGCGAGCCCTTTCACGGGCGACTTCTCGCTGCCGCTTATCGAGCGCTGCCCCTTCGTCGGGGGAAAGCAAGACGCGTGGCCGTCACATCCGTTTTCCGAGAATTAACTGTACAGAAACGAAGCCAACGCAGCGCACGCGAAACTCTTTCTGTCCCTTTCATTCCCCGGAGGAAGCGAAACGGCTCTGATTGGTTGCGCGCGTAGCGTGAGCGCGCGTCTATACAGCTGGAATCCTTCCTAATGACTCACGCTTCGGCGCCGGCGCAGCTGTCAACTCGTAAACTGCTCTTTCCCACAGCTGCTCTGCTCTGGGAGCAACTGGATTTTTCTGGGTGACCTCGACAACGCCCCTTGTGAGTCAATACAAGCTTCGCTTGAAAAATTGGAGGACGCTTAAGCTTCGCTTTCAAGAGTGGAACGCGATAGCGTTATCGAACCCCTTTCGAACCGCCCACTCATTCGCTCGGCATGCTCTTGAGTCCCACAATGACGAAATGTGCGCCTGAGCAAGCGGAACGAACCAAAGAACTCGGTGTCTCGGAGAGAGAAACGATCTACGCAAGCCAAATGTCGTAATTGGCACGGACAGCCGGGCCGCGACGCCCCATGAAGGCGGACGCGATCATGGGGCTGACGCCTCGATGGGATCGTCTTCTATCTCGCTTGGGAGCACCACGCAGACGCATGGCTCCTCGCCAGCAGCACGCCACATATCGCAGGGGACGCTTTCCCACCAGACGCCCTACGGCGCAGCGATCACGTCAGAGGCGTCCCGCATCGAACGCTGCACCTAGGAATCGTGCTGTGAGCGGAAAGAGAAGCCGCGTCGCGCGGGCGAGTGGCGCGCCACCTGTCGGGGCAGCGCCGTACATTGCGAGGAGAGGGTCTTCTGTGTTTGCCGCAAGATGGCTCTGCGTGTGCGCAGAGCGCAGAAGAAATGTAGCGAAAGCGTACTTCGCTACTCGTGTAACTGCGACTTCTGTAATTTACATGCTCATAATTACCGATATACACCGCAGTATAACTTTCTACGGCAAGTTTCTAAGGCAACACCGCATTCACTAGAGGCGCTTTTGTCCTGCTTCGAGCCATCGAACTCGTGGCTAAGAAGCGGGAATGACGTTTCGGAGGACCGCAATGTAATCAAACGCGTCGTCGCTGATCATTTCAAAGAATTGCTCGGTCAACCGCGCACCATTATACGGGGCTTTGAAGCGGAATTTCTGTCGTTAGTGCCAAAGCTGGATGAAGAAGAAAGAACGCGTCTGGAACAGCCAATTTCCATGAAAGAAATAGAGGATGCAATAGATGCACTACCTGTTGGAAAAGCACCCGGCCCTTACGGCCTAGGAGTAGCATTTTATAAAACATTCAAACCAATTATAGCCCAGATTCTACTCAAAGTTATCGCCGAATCGTATCAGCAAAAACTTATACCACTCTCCTTCACAACTTCGCACATTGTTCTCATCCCAAAAACTGAGGCACCTGAAAAACGTCAGCTGGTGGGGTCTTATCGCCCGATAAGCCTTACCAACATCGACTATAACATATTTATGAAGGTGTTGGCCAAGCGATTGCAGGGTGTGATAACGAGACTGGTTGGCACGCATCAGACCTGCGGTATAAAGGGTAGAAGCATCGCCACGAACATACACGTAGCTCGAAGTGTGCTAGAATGTTGTGATGTATTTGGCGATCGAGTGGCTATGATGCAACTAGATCTCGCTAAAACCTTCGACCGTGTTTCCCACGATGGTCTCTTCGCCATATTAGAGCACTCCAACGTAGGAAGCGTAATAGCAGAAGGTGTGAGGATGGCGTATGCTAACTGCTCAACTCGGGTGATTGTAAACGGGGACCTGACAGACAGCATGCAAGTGATGTCTTCTGTCAGGCAGGGATGTCCGCTGTCGCCCCTGCTATTCGCGGCTTACCTTGAGCCTTTGTGCAAGGCCATCCTAAACAGTGAACGGATAAATGGCTTCAGGTTACAGTCAACACAGGTGAAAATATCGCCATATTCTGTTCAAACAGAAATAGTATTTGTGAGGCCGTGGCGGTAGTTGAATCCTTCTGCAAGAGCACCGGGGCGCAAATAAACTGGGAGAAGAGTTATGGGTTTTAGCATGGTGAATGGGAAGAAACGCCAGACTACTTCACTCGACTTCGGTGGTCAACCACTGCAACAACCTACCTAGGCGTGCCTCTCGACTCTTATCGCGACCCTGAGCCGTACTGGAATGAACAAGCGGCGAGAACAAAGGAAAAGGCTAACGCGTGGCAGGGGCGACAGCTGTCAATGTTCTCGCGCGCCACAGTCTGTAACCTATTTCTTACGTCCAAGATATGGTATGTCATGAATGTGCTGTGTGCTTCGCGGATAAACATAAAAGAAATCCACCGTATATTCGCCGTTTTTATATGGGCATCGACTTGGGAAAGGACCAGCCGCACAAACTTGTTCTTGCCAGTAAAGAAAGGGGGCCTTGGGTTGGCACATTCATTTGTGCGACAGGTTGTGTCGCGCTTAATGTATCTTCGCGATCAGAATAATGTGTTCCTTCGCACAGTCATGCAAGTGCTTTTATGTGGTCACCTTCCAGGGTTTGTTGTATGCTCGTGTGAAGCAATGCCGTTAAAGGTTACCTGCGAGAAGTCGTGCTTGCGTACAGAATGTTGCATGTACGGTTCTCTGTGCAGTATCTCGCCAATATTACTAGGAAAAAATTGTATAAGGACCTTATTGACACTATGCTCCCTGTACCGATTTACCGTATGTCAAACCGTGGAGGCCCAGGAGATGTCCTCAAAAGGGTTAAAAGAATGCCAGTACACCCTTCGGTAAAAACACTTTTCTTTAAACTACACAACTAACGCATTATCAGTTAAAACATGGATGTATAACAGGGGTATTTTTGTCCCGCGGTCCATTAACTGCTTCTTGTGCAAGAATCCTGAAACAATAGAGCATGCGTTTCTAGATTGCTGGGACCCCATATTTTTCTGGGATGTACTACAAAGCTCTTTAAAGAAAGAGTTACCTTTAGATCCAAATGGAATAAGATTCTTACCGGTATAAACGGATGCTTTTCCGTATGACGCTATAATGCTCCTGGGCCTCCACAGTTTGTGGAAAGCTAGAACGCAGTTCAACAATGCTGATGTCAATTCGCGACCTACACGTGATCACTTCATTGAATCTGTAGTACGGTTCAGGGATGTCCATCGGGCACTCCCTGAACAACCAACATGGATTGACATGCTAGATAAGCTTGCAGTATTGAAAAAATGTTAATATGTCGTGCCAGCAATATCTTTGTTGACATGTTTGCTTTTTTGTGTATTGTTTGTGTATGTCAAAGCCGGCAATGAAGACAAAAAGCAAAGAACTCGTGGCTGAGTAGTAGCGTCTCCGTCTCACACTCCGCAGACCTTAGTTCGATTCCCACCAAGCCGATCTTGCAAGTTGTTTTTTATTTATTGCTCACGGCCAACGCCGCCGACATCGACGCCGACGACACCGGTTCTCTGCTACACGAGCTCCTTAACGCTATCGCGTTAAGAAGTTTGGAGGACATCTAAGCTTCGCTTTTAATAGTGGAACGCGATAGCATACAAAGAACCCTGACTGCTTCACACGCTTCCGGGCAACTGCAGCTTATGTAGTCGTAATGCTCTCCGGATAACGCTGGCGGCGAACGCTATGCACAAAGGCGAGCTTTCTGGTAGAAACGCAGCTTTTTTCATGTGCCGATCCCGCAGGTAATGCACAGCTGCGCCAAAGAAAGTTACATAATTGCCTGGTTTCTCTTATTGTTTTGCACTTTTACTTTTCTTTTTTGTCCGGGAAGATTTAACATAAAACGCATGCGCTGTCGGCTTTTTGTTTTACGGCATTTGTTCGTGAGCTGACATTCTCAAAATTCCGAAGAATAACTTTGTAGAGAATGTAAGACAACATGTGTGCAATTTCATTGATAGAATGGTATATATTTAGGTATATGTGTGCACCACATGCCATTTACTAATACATGACGTATACATGTACATAAACATATACGGCAATTTTCGCTCACGGGACGCCAATGCCGGCGCCGATGCCGAAACCCCATTTTCTGCGACAGGGGGCCCTTAACGCGGTCGCGTTAAAGTCATTAGCCATCCGACTGCAAGAGGCACCTAAATTATTCGCTAGTGTGCGCCTGATTGAGCCGCAATCGCCGGATTCCCTCACGTGCTATCACTAGCACATACATCATACGACCCGCAGCGCCGGTGTTATTGCGCTTGGACATTATACGTAACATCATGGCGACGGCAAAAATACGCCTGTAGTGCCCATATAATTATTATTGCAATAAAAGGAAACACCTTGCGGGATCCACGACATTGGTCCTGGATCAACGCATTTCCGATGCCATTGCTCGACCACTTGAGATAACCAGCTAATATATCTGCAAAACGCAATTTGTCTTCGTTTTCTTTTGATCCTCTTGCGTCGTTTGTCTGGTTTCGCGTTGTTTGACAAAATGAAACGCACATTACCTCGGTCTCGTATACCTTATTGCAAAAGCACCCCGCATGACTTTCTAAGACGCAGGTGGATGAACGAACAAAGGGCGACTCTTATTTATATATTTATTTTATTGTACCCTCAAGACTGAAGTATTACAGAGGGAAGTGGGTAAAAACATAACAAGTAAATAACAGAGCAGCAGAAAATTGTTTCTTATTACAGCAAAATTGATTAGTCAATCGTGTGCGGGAGTGATGATGTCTGGTAAAGCCGAACGAAACCTTGAGTTGCCCTTGATTGCGACAACTGCACCTGGAAGGTGATTCCATTCCTGAGAGGTCCTAGGAATAAATGATTCGTTACACGTTCTGGTGCCGCATTGAATCATTCCGACCTTATGGCTATCATCAATGCGAAAGGAAATGTAGGTACGATATAAGATTATCGCGCAGGTAGGAATTGTGGAAATATAGTTTATATGAAATAAAGCAAGGCGAAAGCACTTACGCCGGGCTGAGAGAGGAGCAAGTAGCAAAGAGTTTTTCATGGCACTTATGCTTGATGTGCGGTTGTAATTGCTGTGAAGGAAACGCACGGCATTGTTTTGGATTAGTTCAAGTGATTGAATAAGGGTTTCGAGGTGTTGGTCCCAGATGGATGAGGCATACTCCATTTTACTCCTAATAAGCGTTTTGCATAGGATTAGTTTTAATGATGTAGGAGCAAAAGAAAAATTTCGGCGAAGGTAATCTACCATTCAGTTAGTATTGTTAATTATCTTATCGCTGTGCAACAACCAGGAAGGTGACGAGGTTATGTGGACGCCTAGGTATGTATAGGAGTTTACGACGTCCAGGGGAGCATCATTATGGTAATAGTTCGGCGGAGGAATATTGCTGCGAGCAACACGCATACATTTACATTTAGTTACGTCAAGATGCATTAACCATACGTCCCACCAGTTGGAGATAGCGCTTATATCGTCCTGCAAAAATTTTTTTGCAGATTTATCCGAGATTCGACAGAGGATAACACAGTCATCTGCGAAAAGATAAATATTAGAAAAAACGTCATTGGGAAAATCGTTAATGCAAATGAGGAAAAGAAGAGGGCCTATAACTGATCCATGGGGCACACCAGAGTCTACGGGATTAAATGGAGATATGTTTGTTTGACACAACATACTGTGACCGATTAAGGAGAAAATGCTCAAGCCATGCAAACAGGTTAGGATCAAGATTAAGCTTACTAAGTTTAAATTGAAGCAATTTATGACACACTTTGTCGAAGGCCTTGGCGAAATTGAAGAAAACACAGTCTGCGAATGAGCCTGGAAGGAAGCCTCGGAGCGAAGCAACCTTTTCGCAGCCCACTATTATAGTTACAAATAGCTAGGTGGCGATCCATTCATGCCCCCAGATCGGCACCCCCTGAAAATAACGCACGAATACCGGGTTCCTTCTTCCCTATTCGTCAGACACCGGCAATACTAGTCACTCCGGTCAGTCAGAGAAGCTTAATTTTATCATTAACTAGTCAACAAGAAGAACCCGTCAACAAAAAAAAAATTCCACGTTTTAAACAGCATATTTCTTGACAAGGTATGACATTGCGATCCATTTGCGGTCGCACACCGAAAAAGCCACGCTCCTAATTTCCCTCAAGTATGCCTTTCATCCCGAGCACGCTAAATGTCGGCGTAATAAAGGATTGGCTTAAATTTCACCTCACGCACCCAAGTCGACTTGCCCTTTCAAACACAGCTTTTGTCGAACGCTGTGAATTCACTGCGCATCTGACCTGGCCATAGTTCCCTTCTAATCGCCTACTAAACGCCCATGGAACTTTCGTCGCTCAAATACCCCAACAGTAGAGAGAGGGATAATTTCACGCCAACTTTACCAGTCTTGGCACTCGATCATTCGCGAGTTCTTCGGAATACTGCAGCCGCTTCAGTACAACATGAAAAGAAATTTATCGAAATACTTTCACCGAAATTTCTCAGCGGTTCCAGCAACACTGAAACTTTCTCATAAGGGGCAAAAGTACACGTCATAAAACGCTTTGCGACAAACTGCTGCTCCATTATGAGGAAATTAAAACATACTCTTCTCTAGATGATAGAACTAGCCTTTACGCCTTAGACGGCATTAATCGGTTATTAGCCATTCCTACATGTTTATAAGCCGTTAAATATGGGCAAAGCGATCCATATTTGACCTATTAAAGGGCTTCATTCAAAATAGGTAAACTTAATATCACCTCAAGGCGCAACAGATTTATCTCGTGCGAAAAATATTTTCAGATATACATGTGCGCCAGTGCACAGAGGTGAGAATAAATATAAAATAAATTGGTTATTTGCCTATGTTTAGCCGCCAATTGAAGTCTAAGACGTTGCTAGTAAAAATTATCTAAGCAGTGCACCTTATGACGCATTCTTTAACTTCCAGACTCAAAAGTTTCGCCAACGTGCTTTTTCTTTTCAACGGGAAAGAAAACTCCAGTTATCGGCCCCTGCTCTTGAAATATGCATCATGTTTCGGCTTCGCCGCAAAGCATTTGGCACATGAACATGAGCGTTCTTGTGCCGATAAAGGGGCTTATATAAGGAGCCTAAACTGGTTCGTTTCTTCGCCGTTTTCTTGTCGGCCACAAAAAAATTTCTCCACCCCTATAGCAGCGTCAGTGAAGCCCACCAACTCCGGGTCGCTAGTAGCACTAGGCATGCTAGTGGAGCACTAAGAACGCTGTCTAGAGTAATCGCCCTACAGGGGGTTGGAGGAATGCAGACCTTGTGATACACAGAATCCCTTCAAAACTTTTGAAAGAGAGTGAACACCTGAAACGTACGCTTACTCTTGTTTGACAACCGCCGATATATTGTTATTGCTATTTGTTTCACCTAAAAGATAGACAAATGCTAATCAAGGCCGGAGTCCATTGAGTTTTCAGATTTTATGCACTTCTTCGCACCGTTGGCACGACAGTATGCGAACTTCGGTCAAAATGTAACGGGGTACCTTGCGAACAATGTGGAAACACTTCTAAAATGTTTATGTACTTCTTTTCTAATTAAGGGCAGGTAGATATTACCAGTATGACAGCACACCCTGCTGCCCTGTCCCGTGCATAAGTCGACCGCCGCTTCTTGTTTATTAACTTATGTATTCTGTTGAGTGTGTGTATCGATAGGGATTGAACAAGGAATGCTTGAAGCTGAAACCAACGTTTTGACAAAGCAATTCGTCTTGAGCTAGTCGCCTTGCTTAAACGTTGTCTGCGACCTCAAGCACGCACGCTTCCACCATGGTTCGTCACTTCCAAACTCTGCATTCCGGTGAACTTCTGTCTGATTGTACGCCTCATATGTTAAACGTTAGCTAACAGCACACTTTTACGAGTATAATATTCAAGTATTCAATATTAGACAATTATTTGCGAAAATGTAAGAACACGTAATGTATAAACGTAATGTCGGTGGCCGTGGGCTCAGCGCTGCGTATTTAAATTAACATCGGGGTTAAAAAAGCACGGACCTCCTTAAGAAACGTAGTTTATCAATAAGGGTCTCATTTCTTCCGACATACGAGCACTGGGCACCTTGCACAGCTTTAACATTTGTTCGATATTTGCTCGTTGCGCTTCTCTTTTGCGACCGCCTCCCCAAAACAAGCCTTAAACTCGTCAACAAAACGTTCCCGCGTCGTAAGCGCGTGCTCGTGATTCTCGTACCACATGAGTTGAGGTATCGGTCCGGGAAAAGACCACATTGGTGGGCTGAGGGGTTGCATCCCACACGTTCGACTTTCTCAATCGTTTGTAGGGGACGAGCCACTCGCCGGCATCTTCTCTCGGTTTCCCACTAAGGCGGGTGGGACTCGGTACTACTGCAGTAGACTGCTGGGCTATGCCCTCGGAGCGGCTCGTCCTTCAGGCATGTCGAAAACGGTCACGGCAGTTGGCCGGAGACCAGTAAGTCGACGGGTTCGACAAAGCTGCAGCAATGATTGTTCCGTTGTTGTGACCGCTAACCCAGAATCTCCACCACTCTGTCACGCGCGAAGGAGACCATCTATAACCCTTAAGGCTGAAGGGGGCCGTTTCTTTCTGGACGCGGAGGTGAGCTCCAGAGCGGCCAGCTGGTTGAATGTCTCAACGTCGTCCTTGTAGCGATGTGGTGGAATGGCGTCGACACGACGCCGGCCGAGGCGCAGGCTTAAGAAGCGGCCATAACGGCTGGGGCGAGGAGCACCGCAGAAGGAAGGAGTATTGTTCCATTAACAAGGACCAAAAACTGGACCTCTTCGATTAGGCAATCCCGGGCTCTCCGGAAATCCTCTACGACTTCCGGTCTGAATAGCCCTAGCAGGAGAGTGCGTCATGATTGTTGTATCGGCAGCGGAAGGCGGCGGCGGCCCGGCGTCCGGAGAGCGCGCGGCGAGCGCCGGCAACTCCGACACGAGAGAGGGATGCGGAGAGACGACCGCTCTAGAGCAAACCACACAAAGGACTGGACCGGCAAGCGGCCGTTTAATGCACGAAGACTTCCCTGCCAGATATCACCACCTCATTGGTCGAAGCCAAACACGTGACCGAAAGGGGTGCGCCATCTAGCCAAACTAGAGCACAACATGATTAAGCAGTTAACACGAGATCCCTCAGAGGGAGACACTATACCACATCATCCTCCTCTGGAAAATAAGAGTAACTATTCAGTGAAACGCACACTCGAAGCACACATACTTAAGGCCAAGAATAATTTCTGTCCGTCCCCCTAAGTTCACACACAAGTGCGTCAGTCTTTGGAGGCAAAAGAACACAGACAGTCTTTGACGCACTAGTGTCCAGGCGCTTCCAGTGCGTTAGCACTTCCCAAGGAAATATTAAGTTGTCACACTGCACTGCAGGCAATTCAATACAGAACTCGATAAGCAACACAGGGTAGAAGTTTCACTGCACCACATCTGAAGAAAGATACATTGTACACCTGTATTAAAATGCAAACACATGACACTATCTCTCTAATGTCATGGCGGGGCCCCTAGCCGTGGCACCTCAGGGAAGAGACTACGCCCTACAGTTAAAAATATCATCAAGCCACGGAGGCCGTTTCTTGCTGCGGTGAGGACGTGTGCGTACCTCAGACAAACTTTGAGGGTTGCGACGCGTGTTGGTCGACATTGAAGACCCAGTCGTCCCACTATTGCATCCCTTCCCCTGGTTTCACTTGTGCAGAAAACTGTGCTGTTGAAAATTAAATTATGGGGTTTTACATGCCAAAACCACTTTCTGATTATGAGGCACGCCGTAGTGGAGGACTCCGGAAATTTTGACCACCTGGCGTTCCTTAACGTGCACCTAAATCTCAGTACACTGGTGTTTTCGCATTTCGCCCCCATGGAAATGCGGCCGCCATGGCCGGGATTCGATCGCGCGACCTCGTGCTCAGCAGCCTAACACTATAGCCACTGAGCAACCACAGCAGGTAAACAGCTGTGCAATTCCGCTACATGATTACGCAACCTAAAGTTACTAATATCTATCTTTGAATTAGGTTGACGACCATGAAGTAGGAAAGCTGGGGAGAGACCCGTTGTAGCATGTGGGGTAATCCTATAGGTACCTAAGAATCCTGTAATGCTTTTCGAAGCATCTCGACCTTGAAGCCTGGCTACCTGCAAATGTTCCTTAATGACTTGGTTGAGCCTTTCTATTTGACTGTTTCCCTGAGGATAATAGTTCCAGGAGAAAAAATGAGCAATTCCATTTTCCTTTAGGTAATCCTGGAATTGTTTTGAGACAGACTGCGAACCATTGTCCGTAACTATAGAGTCCGGTAACCCTTCACCGCTGAAAGCCCAGCCAAGAAGCTTAATGACATCACCTGTAGAGATGGAATTAGCACCAAGTACTTCTGGCCACTTTGAGTAATAATCAACTTAAATTACTAGATACCTAGGGTAGGACGTGTTTAATGGACCAGTGATGTCCATTCCCAATTTCATACAAGGCCTGTTTGGCCATTCGACTGGCTGTACTGGAGCTACATGAGGCTTTGCCGACTTGTCTGCCAGCTCAAATACATGACAATGCTTTGCTTACTGCTCTACAGTACTATCCATCTGAGGCCACCAATAGCGCTCACGGAGAAACTGTTTGGTACGTACTATGCCCTGATAATTTTCATGTGCCAACTGAAGAAATGTAGGTACGAGAACACTGGGTATTGCCACACGATCACCACGCATGAGTAATCCATCTACAAAAGACAATTCTTCATTTACATGAAAATAAGCTATTAAAGCATTGCCTATGTTTTTCTTATAAGGCCAACCCTCTGACAGGCATTTAATGACTTTCTAAAGAGTACTCTGTACTCGTTGCAAGTTGCACTGTTTCTTTGTCAACCACCGACGTAACTAGTGATACTATTTCTTCATCTTGACATGCTGAATCCTGTACTGGAAGTCTAGACAAGGCATCAGCTACTATATTTTCTTATCTTTTGCAATATTCAATCTGAAAGTTGTAATACAGAAGCCTGGCTGGCCATCTCGAAATGCGAAGAGGTCGACTACCTGAGCAATCAGCGGCAAGTAAAGCAACTACAGCTTCATGGTCAGTTCTAAAAGTTAAACGGTTACCCCAGAGGTAAACGGGCCATTTTTAGCGCGCAAACAGACATGCTAGAGCTTGACGCTTGCCTACAGAAAACTTCCTTTCTGTAACCAACACAGTTCTAGAGGCAAATGCTACAGTTTCAAGCTTAGAACCTTACGGTTGTTGTAACACAGCACCAACATCATATGCATCAGTCGCCACTACTGCAGGCAATTCAGGATTGAAGACCTTAATGATAGGAGAACATGTAAGAGGAGCTTTCAAATGATTGAAGCTGCGTTCGGCATCATCAGACCAAGCAAAACTTTGTCCTTGTCTGAGCATGAAGCGAAGCCGTTCTACCAAATCCGCGTAATGATCAATGAACTTGCCATAATAACCAACTAATCATAGAAAGGACTGCAATGACTTAATATTGTCAAAGTCTAGTAGGAGACGGGAAAGCCGGTGTCGAGGACGTGTTTAAAGCACTTTATCAGCGCAGTCAACGCGACGTCGTTGTCGTCTCTGTTTTTCTACTCGCGCGCTACCTCAGCGTCGTTTTCATCGCCTGGCACAATACCGCGGCGACCATAGAGGATGTGGCAATATCTGTAGGAGCAGGCGCATTCAGGATTGCTTTTACCTTGTTCTCCATAGGCGAAATACCTTCAGCTGAAGTTCTATGGCGCAGAAAAGTCGGTTCTTTAACTGGGAAGACACATTTTTCATTAAGTTTCATACCACTGTTCTAAATGCAAACTAGGACTTCTCTCAAGTTAGCATCATGCTCAGGCTGTGTCTGACCTAATACCGAAATGTCATCAACGTAACAGACAACATTCTTATTACTCTTCAAAATTTGTGCCATTTTCTGAAATACCGCTGGCACGCATGCTAACCGAAAACAGATACGTTTGAATCTAAAAAACCTTCATACGTTATGAATGTAGTCCTATCTCTACTATCTTCTTCCAGTAACAGCTGATGATAAGCAGATGCTAGATCTAGCTTAGAAAAATAAGTGGCATCATGAAACATCTGTAATATTTCCTCTACATGCGGCAAAGGATGCCCATAAACGACAATTGCCTTATTTCGTCCCCGTAGGTCGAAACAGAGCCGGATGGCTCCATCCTTTTTGCGCACCACAACGAGTAGGGACACCCACTCAGAAGCCTCGACTCGCTCGATGACGTCGCAGTCCTCGAGACGTCGCAGTTCATTTGTGACATGGTCACGGAGAGCCAGGGGAAGTCTGCGCAACTTTAAATATACTGGTGGGACAGATTGCCGCCGATGAATTCGGTGCACAAAGTTTTTGACAAGATCCAACTCGCCACCGAAGAGGTGATCAAAACCTGGAGGTACACCTGCGGGGCTCTGTACTGAAGGAAGCGATGCCAGGCGACACGTGATCTGTAGACCCAGGCGTTGGATGGCGTCTAGTCCCAGCAGCGATGTTCCTTTAGTCGGTACGTGGAACGTGACGTAGCGCGACCTTTGGAAAAACTGGACAGTGGCTTGCAACAGACCTAGAATGTCGATGCGCTGCTTGGAGAAATTTCTCAAGTCCATTGTTGTTTTTGATAGCCTGTGCTGTCCACCAAAATGATTTCTAATATCTTCGGCAGTCATCAGTGACACAGATGCTCCCGTGTCCACCAGCACACGCATGGAGACGTTCCTAACTACGACCTGAACTTCCATATCTTTTTTAGTTTCAAAAGGGCTTACCGTAAAGACAGGCGCGGACGGCTGCCCTGCGGAAGTTGACGAAGACAGTGCCTCTGCGGAAGAGACAGGCTACACATCTGTTCGGGTCTTTCGGCATACTGATGCTTCGTGCTTCCACTTCAGTCACATGCACGACATTCGAAATCAACGTCTTTCTTCGCATCCAGGTCTTCCTGATAATTTACCGAGGACTGCGAAACACCACGGTTCCTGGAGGAGCCTCGCGAGAAATGTCGACCATCTTGGCGGCTTTCCAATTGAAGTCGGCCATCTTCATGGCCTCCCGGACGAAGTCGGACATCTTGGCGGCTTCCCAGAAGAAGTCGCCCATCTTGGCCCGTCGACGGAACGCCATGTTGGGATGCCTTGATCCTTTGTACACTTTCAGAGCCAAACGCGCGGTTTGCTCGATGCAGAGCTTTTAACGAACGGCCAATTTCTTCCGCGTTGTCCAGTGAATGGTTTTCACCATGGGCTAACACCTCGCGAAGCCTGGCGTTCGCTACTCCATGGATAATCTGATCTCGGACGCGCTCGTTGTAAGACGGGCCGAAGTTGCACTGGACTGCTTTTTCGACAAATTCGACTTTTCAGCTATTTCGAGAATTCGACAAGTCCTTCCCCCTCAAGTTGTGTTTTGCTGGTAAATTTGTGCCTTTCCGCCAATACATTCGTTGACGTGGCGAGCAGCCGGTCAAGACGGTGCACGAGTTTCAGGAATTCCGATGCGGCCGAAACCCTATCGGGTGACGCTGAAGCTACTTGAGTCGATTGTCTTGCTGCTTCCTACGAAGTTCGTTCCTCCCCCGGAGGTTCAGTCAGAACTGGAGCGGTGATCCCATCCTCATCGCCAAAAGTGTCGGCACCGGCAGGCCGCGGGGCTCCGGCGTCCGGAGAGCGCTGTTACGTTTCGCCTACGACGCGCGGTATAGCCGTCGCGGATGCATCGGACGCCGGGGCTTCGTTCAAAGCGGCGGACATTTTGGCCCGTTCAGCGCCGCCGCAACGCCTCCCCGCCAAGCGCGTCCAGGCATGTTTCAATGCCACGTGTCTTCGTGTGTGCGTGTGTGTGTGTGTGCATGTTGGTGCCCACGCTTGTTGAAGCGTGGCAGCCGGGGAGAGGAGCTCCCCCAACTGTGAAGCGAGGAGGCCTGACCGGCGCCGGCCCGGCGGATGCGTCACCTACTCGTCTCAACGTGTCCGCGCGGCGCCGTCACGTGCGCCTCTCGCAAGCCGTTCCTTCTTGCCCTCGACTCCGAGAGTATAAAATCAGCAGCCCACGGACGCCGAGAGAGGCTCCGATTTCTTCTGTCGAGTAACGGGCTCTCCCGTCTCTCCACTTCGGTCGACCTGACCGCCCGCTCTTTTGCGATGCTAGAATAAACAAGTTGTTCTGTTAGCAGTCGACTCATGCTTTGCCGGGACCTTCGGATGCTTCCAGTTGTGCCCCAGGCCGCCAGGCCAACGCTACCCTTGGGGCTTGCGACCCATTTGCAACAACTGTCTGCCAGCGGTGAGATCGCGACAACGGAGACCAGCAGCGAAGATATGCGGTTGACTGTATGCTGAGCAGCACAACGACCATCCGGGAGCAGTGCAACGAGCCCTGTGTGATGACTGGTTGCCTGCAGCGGAACGACTGCGCTGAATTCTTGGCTGCGAGGTTTGGTGAGTGCGGGACTTTCTCCTTCTGAGTTTTGCCAGGCTTTTGTTAGTGTCAGAAACAGAGCTGGTAATTGTGGTTGTCGTTGCTGCCGGGTTAGTTTGCGGCAAGACAATAGTAGGCAGTAGAGAAAGCAGCATTCAGAGCAGCCATGGATTTGAAGTCGTTGCGCAAACCGAAATTGCTGGAGCTTGCAAGAGAGTTGGGTCTGGATGTCTCAGACAAACTCAGAAAACCGGAACTGCTAAGGGCTATTCTTGAGTTAGAAGCTGAGGATGACGAGCTGTCGGAATGCCTTGAGACCATTGAGGAGAGGGAGACGGCAAAAAGACAGGAGCGCGAACTTAAAGAGCAAAAAGAGAAACAGGAGCGCGAACGAAAAGAGCAGAAAGAAAAAGAAGAGCGCGAACACGCTTTGGAAATGAAGCGTCTCGAGGTAGAGATGGAACGCGCTCGTAATGGAAGTGAGGCACACGGTGCAGGAGAACGAGTATCGTTCAAAATGACTGACCTGATGCGGCCGTTTAAGCTTGGAGAGGACATTGGTTTGTTCCTGGTTAACTTTGAGCGAACGTGCGAGAAGCAGGGGTTCTCTCGGGAAACATGGCCACAGCGCTTGCTCACTTTGTTACCCGGCGAGGCGGCCGACGTAGTCGCTCGCTTGAAGAGAGATGAGGCAGAGGATTTCGACAAAGTGAAATCGAGTCTGCTAAAAAAGTACAGGCTGTCAGCGGAGGCGTTCCGTCGGAAGTTTCGGGAAAATGAGAAAGGCAGAAGTGAGTCATATACAGAGTTTGCCTACAGGCTAATGTCAAACATGCAGGAGTGGCTCAAAGAAGAGAAAGCGTTTGGTGACCACGATAAAGTTCTGCAGTGTTTCGGGCTGGAACAGTTTTATAGTCGGTTACCTGAGAACGTGCGGTACTGGGTCTTGGATAGGCCAGACGTTAGTACGGTGGCTAAAGCCGCCTAGCTAGCCGAGGAGATTGTGACGCGTCGGGCTCACGGAGCTAAGAACGGTCAAAAGGGTGAATTTGGCTCCAAGTTTGAGAGGCCGAAGTTCACACCCATGAGAGCAAGGGGGGACACACGTAGTGCGAATGTGAGTGAAAGCAGTCCGACCGAACGTAAGGAAACGGCGGCAGCCGAAGCCGAACGCAGAAAGCGGTTCGAGATGAGGCAAGCGCGCGTGTGTTATACGTGCCAGAAGCCGGGTCACTTTTCGGCGCAGTGTCCGGAAACAAAAACAAAAGTCGTGTTTTTGTCATTATGCAGCACTGACGAGAACATGAAGCTTCTCGAGCCTTACATGCGAGACCTCCTCGTGAACGGGAAAGAGTGCCGAGTGCTTCGCGATTCCGCAGCTACAATGGATGTAGTTCACCCCTCTTACGTAGAACCCGATATGTGCACGGGCGAGTGCGCATGGATCAAGCAAGCCGTGGAAGCTCATAGCGTGTGTCTGCCCGTAGCAAAAGTGCTTATTGAAGGACCTTTCGGTGCACTTGAGACGGAGGCCGCAGTGTCATCTATGCTGCCCCCCCCCCCCCCCCAGTACCCATACCTATTTTCGAACAGGTCCGATCACCTCCTGCGCGAGAAGGGGCTTTTG
The DNA here is from genome assembly GCF_023375885.2 of Dermacentor andersoni. Classification (NCBI taxonomy): domain Eukaryota; kingdom Metazoa; phylum Arthropoda; class Arachnida; order Ixodida; family Ixodidae; genus Dermacentor; species Dermacentor andersoni. The sequence continues at coordinate 109,695,164 of NC_092822.1, read as the reverse complement.
TTTGGTGAGGCTAGCGTTCAGGCCTTAACCAGATCGAGAGTTCGGGAGCTCGCTGCAAAGGCGGTAGTTGCGGGGCCGACGTTGTCGAACGATGAAAAAGGGTCAGAGCAAGCTGATATTCAGAGCACGTCCGAACTGAACAAAATTAAGCCTGTAGCGTTGAAGGCACCAGATACTGGAGAGGAAATGCCCGACACGGGAAAGTTAGAAGAGCTATCTGCAGATTTGCTCATCGCGCCTACGTCAGACGGACTTAACAGGTTGCTAAAAGTCAGCCGGTCGGCTTTGATAGCCGAGCAAAAAAAGGATGGCAGCCTAGAAAACATACGCTGCAATGTCAAGGAAGGTATCGCCAAGAAAAATGCTCGTTTTGTGGAAAGAGGTGGGGTCCTCTACCGGAAGTATCTAGACCGCAGGGGAGTGGAGTTCGATCAGCTGATCTTGCCTCAGTGCTACCGTCAGGATCTGTTGCGCTTGTCGCATGGGGGTTCGTGGTCCGGACACCTAGGAGTTAAGAAAACTAAGGACCGTCTCTTGCAAGAGTACTATTGGCCAGGGTGTTTTCGGGACGCAGACCACTTTGTGAGGACATGTGACACCTGTCAGCGGGTGGGCAAACCAGGGAACAAATCGAGGGCACCGTTGAAGTTGGTACCTATCATTACGGAGCCTTTTAGACGGCTCGTTATTGATACAGTGGGACCTCCGCCGGTAACAACCACGGGGTACAGACACATTTTGAGTGTGATCTGCCCAGCGACAAAGTTCCCTGAAGCAGTGCCGCTTAAAGAACTCAGCTCAGTTGAGATAGTCAATGCACTACTGTCGATATTTGCGCGAGTTGGTTTTCCTGCGGAAATCCAATCAGATCAGGGCACAGTGTTTACTAGCGCTTTGACGACAACTTTTCTCGAAAGGTGTGGGGTAAAGCTGTTACACAGCTCAGTGTACCACCCACAGTCGAATTCCGTTGAGAAGCTCCACTCCGTCATGAAGCGCGTGTTGAGAGCATTGTGTTTTGAACAACAAACTGACTGGGAGCTGTGTCTGCCTGGGGTGATGTTTGCATTAAGGACCGCGCCGCATGCGGCTACGGGGTTTTCCCCAGCTGAGCTGGTGTACGGTCGCTCGCTGCGGTCTCCGCTTCGCATGCTTCGAGACGGATCACTGCCCTCTCCAATGGCTGCAGACCATCTCTTCCACAAATGGCCGCCTCCTGCGCTGGAGCTTCGCTTTGCAACAATATTCCTGTGAGGTGCGTTAAAAAAGGGGGAGTCTCAACGGTAACGCCGATGGCTTAAGTCGATGCCCCTAACGTAGGAATCAGCCTCAGAGTTGTTTGTTACTGATGTTTTTCTTCCTGAGGCAGGATTTTTAGCATATTGCTTTTGTTTAGTGTTTCAAAGTGATGACGTGCTTTCTAGTGCAATTTTCCAATTTGTGGACGTGTTCTGGGTGCTGCTAGACTACTGTAAGGAACTAGGCAGTAGTATAAAAGGGGAAAGAGCCTGGCATGACTTAGCGAGGGTTGTGCCGTGCTTGCTGACTGAGCGCTTGAGTTTCGGCGTAGTTCTAACGCTTGCTGGGAACAAGAAACAAAAGTGGCAACTCTCCCGAAGTGACTTTGCAGTGTCCTGTGTGAACCTGAACGTGAGAACGAGGCCTTCTCTGTGCGCTGCGCTCAAGAAACGCCGAAGGACGACCGACTTCGGTTATGAGCATCATCGAGCGACATCCCTCCGGACAGCGAATGCAGTCCCCTGACCATCGGGATCTCCTTCTCCCGGCGGGGCGGTCTGTTACGTTTCGCCTACGACGCGCGGTATAGCCGTCGCGGATGCAACGGACGCCGGGGCTTCGTTCAAAGCGGCGGACATTTTGGCCCGTTCAGCGCTGCCGCAGCGCTTCCTCCCAAGCGCGTCCAGGCATGTTTCAATGCCACGTGTCTTCGTGTGTGCGTGTGTGTGTGTGTGCGTGTGTGTGCATGTTGGTGCCGACGCTTGTCGAAGCGTGGCAGCCGGGGAGAGGAGCTCCCCCAACTGTGAAGCGAGGAGGTCTGACCGGCGCCGGCCCGGCGGATGCGTCACCTACTCGTCTCAACGTGTCCGCGCGGCGCCGTCACGTGCGCCTCTCGCAAGCCGTTCCTTCTTGCCCTCGACTCCGAGAGTATAAAATCAGCAGCCCACGGACGCCGAGAGAGGCTCCGATTTCTTCTGTCGAGTAACGTGCTCTCCCGTCTCTCCACTTCGGTCGACCTGACCGCCCGCTCTTTTGCGATGCTAGAATAAACAAGTTGTTCTGTTAGCAGTCGACTCATGCTTTGCCGGGACCTTCGGATGCTTCCAGTTGTGCCCCAGGCCGCCAGGCCAACGCTACCCTTGGGGCTTGCGACCCATTTGCAACAGCGCGCGGCGAGCGCCGGCAACGCCGACACGAGAGAGGGAGGCGGAGAGACGACCGCTCTTCTGCAAACCACACAAAGGACTGGACCGGACGAAGACTTCCCGGCCAGATGTCACCACCTCATTGGCCGAAGCCAAACATGCGACCGAAAGGGGTGTGCCATCTAGCCAAACTATAGACCAGAACATGATTAAGCAGTGAACATGACGTTCCTCAGAGGGAAACACTATACCACTATGGTCACGTGATCCAGCTGTCGGAGACGGTCCGAGGTTTCCTTCGAAAGCACCGTGACTTGAAGTCACACTTCTGGCTGCCGTCGTCTGCTCTTAGCTACTCGAGATAGCCCATGCACAGCGCATTCGGTACCGCAGCCTCCGAAATGGTGCAGTCTCAGAGACCGCGTCGCTGACATAATCATAAAACTTGTATAGTGAAATCGCAGTATGAGAGCATAGAACATGTTCGCAAAGCGCAGTTTACGCCACACTCTCGCTCTTCGTGCCCTTCAACAGCTGTATTAAGGCTAGCTTATTGTCTACGAAGTTGAAGCAGAATTCCCACACGGACATAAGTAATATCGCAGCCTTGCCACACCGTTGTTCATGCAGAACGAATCCGCCGATATGCTCAAAACTCGGGAGACGCCTACTAAAAGCACAACGCGTGTCTAGGAGAGAGCTCATGTACAGTGTGTGCAGTCAACCGATTCTTTAACAGCATCGCGCTAGCGTCGACTGGCCGGGTGGCCAGCGCCTCCTAAGCGCGAAGCGACGCGATCAGCAAAAGTAGCGTATGCGCTATTTAATCATAAATCCTACAAATACGTTTTCTAGCAGATATTGAGGTTTCTGAACTCCGATTCCTATTCAGTTACGCTGCGCCTAGTCGACAACCACGGGCCTAGTGTCTAACGCTCCTAACTACCATAATTAGGCGCTTAGCTGTAATCCGTAAAATAGTGTGCACTAGATCATAGCAAAAACACTTCTTTCTTACCCAGGTGTCCTCGGTGAAGAGAGTGCAGCCTTTCGGAATCATCGTCCTGCTCATGTACATCGCCATCGTCATCACCCTGGTCGTGCTGACCATCGCGCTGTTCACCCAGAAACCCGCAGCGTGCACCAGCACCGAGTGCCAACTGTTCGCCAAGCTGCTTGAGTCCTCCACAGACGCCTCCGTCAGTCCTTGCCATAGCTTCGCACGCTTCGTGTGCGACGGCTGGGAGCGAAGCAATGCACTGAGCGTGCGCGAAGCGCTGTACCAGAAGGCGCTGGACCGAATGACGAGTCACATTCGCAACGTTCACGTGCCAGATTCGGGCCAGAACGACGTACAGCGAGCGGCTGTCGCTTTCCGCAGCTGCGAAAACGTGCTGAGCGGTCGGGTAGACCACCTTGCGGCGGTCAAGGGCGCGCTGTTAGAGGCTGGCATCACGTGGCCCCGAATTCCCGATCGAGTGGACATCCTGCACACACTGCTGTTCACCTCTCTGAAGCTCGCGTGGGACGTGATCGTGCGCGTTGTGCCCAGGTGTTCCGGCAACATAACTGTGCTGGCAGTGAACCCTGGCCGTCTCTTCCACCGCATCGTGGAAATGGCGACGAACTCGCTGTCGGAAACTGAATTCACGGTTTACTTCAACACCTTACGGAGGGCCTTCGGCACCGAAGGCAGCGATGAGATAAAGGCTAGCTTAGTGGACACTGCAGCGCTCGAGAAAATCACAGCCCTCGCGCTCGTTCCCAAGTACAACCTCCACACGCAGTATCCGGTGCCCTTGAATGTGCCGCATGATATTCCCATCTCCGATGTCGACTGGCTGGCTGCTGTCGTTGACTTCGGCTACAACGGCACCACCGAAGTGGCACTGGTCACGACGAGCCCGAGCTTCGTCGGCGCCTTCCTCGACGTCTGGCGCAGAATCGGCAGCAACAGCACCCACCTTTTGACGTCATGGAGCACAGTGCAGGTGGCTGCCCTGTACGCGAACAAGGACCTAATTCTCAACTACTATGGTGGCAAGACTGAGGCGGCCTCCGTTCGCTACAATGCCTTCTGCTTCACTACAGCTTACCTCCTCTCCCGTGGTGCTCTGCTTGAAAACCACATGAGCGAAGCGGTCCACAAGGATGCACGAGCGAGCGCGGACGGCATCATACGCTCGGTCGGCAACGCGCTCCGTCGCCGCCTCTCGAAATGGTCTCAATTTAAGGAAGACATCACGGTCGTTGCCGACTGGTCGGCGATGCCATCCGAAGCCTTCTACAAAGTACAGGCCATCGCCGCCGACGACGGTTGCTACAGCAGTGGAGGCGAGGTGCCCGACCTGACTGACTCTCTGCTGCTCAATTGGCGTTCGTCGTCCAGGCTGATGATGAAGGCACCGGACCACGTCTACGAAGTCGTCGGTGCCATCAACTCCCTCGAGCTGGCAGTGCCATCTTCTAGGTCGAAGACATTGCGTTTGCTCCCGTTGTCTTTGTCGTTTCCCGTATTCGACGAGCGCCTGCCCAGTGCCGCCAACTACGCTGGTCTCGGAGGTCAGATGGGCTCCGCCCTTTCTTGGCTTCTCCTTACAACCTATGCAGGCGACGTGAGGACTGCCGACGTCGTTTGGAATCTAAGCGCATGCGTCAAAAAGGGCTCCTCTCGCGCCCTCCAGCTAGACAATGCTCTCAGCCAAGCTTTCACTGCGGGCGCCCTCGTGGATGCCTACGAGTACGAAGCGGCGGCTCACGACACTCGTATTGGCGAGTACAGCGGAACTCGGCTCCTCTTATGGGTGCTGTGCTTCTTCACGTGCGCCGGTAGAGACACTGTGAACGAGGGTGCCGTCTGCGATTCGGTGATGAGGCAATCGAGGGAGTTTGCTAGAGCCTTCAATTGCGAGTCAGGGACACCAATGAACCCGGACAAACGGTGCAACCTGCCTTGACCACCTTCGTCTGCACCTTAATGCAGTCGTGTATATTTTACTTGTTGTATTGCGCGACCGACGAAGACATCATTTATTTGTGCTTTTCTGGCAGCTGTTAAAGCATGCGCGCTTTTATTTAAACAGCACCCCTTGCTAATCTTTGCTGCGTATACGTGACTTCTAAAGGTGTATTGGGTACAAGTTGGACGTGTGTTTTTGTTGCGTCCTTTTTGCTTGTCTAGGCGTATAGGTGCGTGTTCTACATGACGACAGCGCTACGGTTTGAAGCAGCTCTGATACGCTTTTACCCTGTTAACTTTTCAATAAACTTCCTTCTGGTCAGTATCTTGAATAATGGTTTCAAAAAATACACAGCAAATAAATTTAGCTGAAAATAGCTGCTTTTCAGTTTTTTTTCATCAGCTGATATAGACGGTGTATTGGAAGAGCAACGAAAAAAAGTTTCTCTAGACGCAGGAATTCCATCCAGCGCCAGTTTTCCTACATCACATATAAGAGCCTCCTTTCTGTTACATATGTTATATGGATCACGTAGTTAAGTGATTGAAGGAGTCTTTTGCAGGAAGTTCACGGCAGATTAACCGGCAATATCTCACTTCAATGCTTCAACTTATTTCAATTGATTGCTTAACATCGTAGTTACAACTTTTGACATATAAGAAATACAAAAGGAGGTCCCATGGTCGATGACTGCATTGGGGCCTCCAGTTCAGACTTAGGGTTGAGAGGAGCAAATATGCGACACCAAAATAAAAAAAATCAAACCAGAATTGTGAAATGTGCCAGTATTAGCCCTACGCAAGTGACTGAATTCTCAACCGAACGTGTGAAGAAGTATAGAGCTACCACGAAACCGTTACTTCCTTGCCGGCCTAGCGGCGCGGTTTCAGCGTTCCCTGGTGGGAGCTGGGCCTCTAACACGGCACGTACCCGATACACTGCATCGGTGAAGAATCGAGATGTGGGAAATAACGCAACAAAGTGTGCAGTAAATGTTAAAATTATTAGTTTAGAAAAAAATACTTTTAACGAAAGAATGATGCATAATTGAGTAACCAGGCCTGTAGTGACATTTATATACATTTTGAAAACTTAGTTGAATGATTCACTCACTTCTTGCATAAGGTTAGGCTATTTTTTTAATCCCCGCTGAAAGAAAGGAAGAAGACAAGGCGTTTGCGTCTTGTCCATTTCCGTATCTGCTGACATACATTCAAAAATTGAGTAGCAACTTGCACAGTGAGGCTTCTCAAGCCACGCCACAGCGTGTCCTTTCTTCTTTCCTTAGGTTAATTCTGTTCCACTACAGTACACAACAAGGCTAAAGTAGAGACACGGCCTGAAGTGGCCGTGCCACCATGGCAGCAAGACGGCTATAGAGGGTACAGTGTAGGGGCTAAGTCTTTTTATTTTTGCAGCGGTACAGCATATTTATCCTTCGCGCATCGCTAGCGCTCAGACCTCGCTTGTCGTAAACTTCCTTAAGCCTGCTGCCGTCCTTGGCCAGCATGGTTGCCAGGCCTGGTTCGCGGGCAAACGACTCCGAGCCGTACAGCATGACTGAGTCTCTGTCGAATGGTGTCAGCAGCCTGTTCTCCCAGGGCTGGAGCTTGTCAAACTGCTCCACATTCTCTGCAACAAAAGTTGTTGAACTTCATATCATGGGTTGTGCTCAAAACACACGGTCGAGAAGGAGAGGGATGCACGACACAACTGCAAACTGTCAACTGTTTTATATTGAAGGAACTTTAATTTGTGATGATTTTTTCTTTTGAACTAGTCCGAAGCCGAGCGGCTACAAAAGTGACCTAGCCTGCTTCACCTAATCAGGTTTATTACATGTATCGCAGTCTAGCATTTTGTCTATCACGCCTTAGTCTTTTCTCTGTACCTCAAAGCATCGATATCTACCTTGCACAGTTACCTAACCCAGTAACTTGTCCGGCTCTATCAATGTATTTTCTGCTTTTCTTTCCACCAATACTCGTTATGTATCTAGCTTAGCTCAACTGCTGAGCAGTTAATTCTTCCACGCACATTGAATCCAAGCGCTTCTGGAAGGTGGGCGTCCCCTACAGGTCTTGCTGGATGAACATCTTGGCATTTTGTCATCATCGTCATCAGCCTGGTTACGCCCACTGCTGGGCAAAGGCCTCTCCCATACTTCTCCAACTACCCAAGTCACGTGCTAATTGTGGCCATGTTGTCCCTGCAAACTTCTTAATCTCATCCGCCCACCTAACTTTCTCCCACCCCCTGCTACGCTTCCCTTCTCTTGCAATCCAATCCGTAACCCTTAATGACCATCGGTTATCTTCCTTCCTCATTACATGTCTTGCGCATGCCCATTTATTTTTCTTGATTTCAACTAAGATGTCATTACCTTGCGTTTGTTCCCTCACCAAATCTGCGTGCTCTCTTCTTAACGTTACACCCATCATTCTTCTTTCCATAGCTCGTTGCGTCATCCTCAATTTAAGTAGAACACTGTTCATAAGCCTCCAGGCTTTTGCCCCGTAGGTGAGTACTGGTAAGACACAGCTGTTATTCACTTTTATTTTGAGGGATAATGGCAACCTGCTGTTAATGATCTGAGAATGCCTGCCAAACGCACCCCACACCATTCTTATTCTGATTATTTCAGTCTCATGTTCTGGATCCGCGGTCACTACCTGCCCAAAGTAGATGTATTCACTTACCACTCCCAGTGCCTGGCTACCTATCGTAAACTATTGTTCTCTTCCGAGACAGCTAAACATTAATTTGCAGTGCCTCGCTACCTATCGTAAACTGCTGTTCTCTTCCGATACTGTTAAACATTAGTTTTCTGCCTATAAATTTTTAGACCCACCCTTCTGCTTTGCCTCTCCAGGTGAGTGAACATGCATTGCAATTGGTCCCCTTAGTTACTAAGCAAGGCAATATCATCAGCGAATCGCAAGTTACTAAGGTATTCTCCATTAACTCTTATCCCAAATTCTTCCCAATCTAGGTCTCAGAATACCTACTGTAAACACGCTGTGAATAGCATTGGAGAGATCGTATCTCCCTGCCTTGGCATTTATACAACCCTAAAACGCGATCTTTTAGTGAAAACAACCCCATGACAAACAAAAGAATATCTAAATAATGCCAACACACACCGGCTGGCCTTTCTAATTAGACAATTCCGTGACGTGCTACACAGATACGCGAATTCTTTTTCCGTCAACAAAATATATGGCTGACGGACACAACGGTGGCACGCCTTTTTACTGTGAGACGCCGCCATGATTTGTCTGTTAATTTGGCACTTGTATCTCTGTAATATACCGGCGTCTCCAGACGCCGATCTGCAGCTATAACTATGGCAGTGGTACATGAAGTGGGAGAGTGCCTAGTTTAACTTGCATGGATAAACAGCATCAGGATAACAGAAAGCTAAAACATTCTACCAGCAATTGTATAGCAACTTGTCCCACGGCATTATATTTAGGTGAACATTTTCTCCTGCAGACCTCAAAATGTCTGAATATTTGGTAAGGAAAAACTGGTGTCTATACCGTACGTATGTAACGTGCATTTGAAGGTGCAGTGATATGAACTTTGTATGTTGTTGCGGCTTCGGGCAGCGTTAGGGCAAGGAATCCATCAAACCCATCGACTGCTACGTCCGGTTGTAGAAAATGAATGTAAAGGATTGATTGTCTTAGTTATACGGTTCCAGTACGGAAGCCCACTCCATGTAAGAGCAAGTTAAACCTCTCAGTAGACATCAGTGCCATCTGTCCTCATTCTCGAAAAGTCTCCGCTATTGATCCCTTCGTCTTCCCTAGCGATTTGACTAGGTAATCTGAAGATTGTACAGCTGCAAACCACACTCCTCGACTTGCAGATGACATCACCCTGTGGGTCGACAAAGGCAGTGACGGTCAGATAGAATGCACCTTACAAGCGGCGGTCTCTGCACTCCAAACCTACCTCCAAGGCACAGGTCTCCGACTATCTACACTCAAATCGGAGCTGCTCATCTACCGCCCGCACCGGCGGCCCAAGCCTACAGGCGAATCGCGCCAATGTGACGAAATAATCCTCTATAGCTAGACGGCTCCTGTATTCCCCGAGTCCCGAAGATACGTATCCTGAGCATGCATATAACAGCCAAGGGGTCAAACATAGAAGCTATTCGCAAAATCGAAGGCAAGGTTGCAGCGGCTACCCGCCTGATCAAACGCATTACAAACAAGCACACGGGCATGAAGAAGGACAGCGTCGTGCGCCTCATACATTCTTTCACAATCAGTCACATTATTTATGTGGCTGCCTTCCATAAGTGGAATGTCACCGAAAGGGAGAAAATCAACACCCTTATAAGCAAGACTTACAAGATCGCCCTTGGCCTACCGGAGTCCACAAGCGCTGCTCGTCTGCTATAGCTGGGGTTATACAACACGCTTGAGGAAATCGTGGATGCGCAAAGAGCCTTTCAACTCGAACGCATGTCTCTACCAGCCACGGGCCGATACATCCTGCAGAAACTCGGCATCAATTACCACATCCAACACGGTCAGAAACAGGTCATTCCACCCGACCTCAGCGACACGCTGATTGTCGCCCCTATCCCTGGAAACATGCACCCCAAATATAACAGGGGCCGACGCCAGGCCCATGATAAGGCACTGCTGCGCTCCTTGGGTGGAAAGAGGACTGCGCGCTTCGTAGAAGCCGCAGAATGCACACGAGAACACCAATTTATGGCGGTAGTCGTAGACGTTAACTCCAGGCTTACGCACGCGTGTAGCGTGGCAACGGGATACCCCGAAACAGCGGAAGATGTAGCGATTGCGCTTGCGCTTACCGACCCCCACTGCGAGGTAGTTTTTAGCGACGCACAATCAGCAGTTCTCAAGTACGCGCGGGGGCGCATTTCCCTGGAAGCTCTCCAGAGTCTAAGGAAAGCTGGTCAACAGAACTTCGATAGCACCGCGATCATGTGGTTTCCAGCGTACCTCGCCACCCCCACCGATCAGGGCCCCCATAACTTCAACGAGGTAGCAAACCACTCTGCGCGAAAACTGACCCGCCGCGCAGAATCGGACACCGCCTCTTCGAGTTCGCAACTCCTGGTTCAGAACACGCGAGAACGCTTTGTCAGGTACAATGACATCACGAAGCATTACCAGCTGGGCAGGCGGTTACTGTCCCACCTCACCCGAAACTCATACGTCGCCAGGCAATGGTCTGGCGACAACTGCAGACACAAACCTTCCCCAGTCCGGTGCGATTGCGGCACATTTTCCCCGCGCAATACCCGAGTGCTCTTCGTAAATTATGTCAGGAAACTAGAGCAACGCTCTCACACATGTTGTGGGAGTGTCGTGCTACATCAGCTACAATGGCAGTAGCTCCGGAGGCTCTTGCGTCTAAGTGGGCCGCCGCTCTGCGCAGCTCCAACCTCTAGACGCGAGAGTGGGCTGTCCAGCAGGCCCGAGAGGCGGCGACGAGGCAAGGCCTCGAAGTCCCCTCATGGGAGGCCTGAGCTCGGGTCGTCAAATTTTGCAGCATTTAAAATAAAGTTGTTTCCATCCATCCACTCCTTGACTTCGTGGCGATACCATGCCTATGCTCGCAATAAACCGTAGTAACTCCGCCTCTGAAGAGACTGGTTTGGAATATGTGGCAAGAAAGGAATTTGCTACTCTCAGGTTGTCGACGTTGTTCCCCTCCTTTTCATCCTTCGCTCAGGCTGCCAGCTAGAGGGTGAGGTGAGGGCCTTATGTGGGAACCGTCAAGAGTCGGTGTCCACGCTGCGGTGACGTGGAAAGACGCTGATGGATTGGTGGTGGCGTGACTCGTGTCAATAGTCCAATTAACGCCTTTGTGGTGTTGAGACGCAACAATAGGCTGTTGAAGCAACATCGCGAAAATTTTGTCGTCTCTGTAAATGAAATTTTCTTTTCTTTACCTACGTAACTCTCCTGCAAGCTTCTTTATGTGAACAAGCATGTGCGCATCAGTAAGTACCGTCGTGCAGGTATATTAAACATAAATATTTAATAGAGCCACACAGGAAACTACAATCATTCCTCGCAACATACTTTCGTTTGACAACGTGTGGCCAATGATACGAAAGAACTTGGAGCAGGCTTAAGCTTGGCCTTTAACAGTGGAACGCGATAGCATACGGAGATCACCGACTGCTTCGCTTGCTTCCCAGCTACTGCAGCTTATGTAACCGTAATGTTTACTGCCAAACGCTGGCGGCGAACGCTATGCCCGAAGGCGAGCTTTGTCTTAGTAACGCTGCCTCTTGCGTGGGCCGATCCCGGAGGCAGTGGTCTCCAAAAAATACATTACTTTCAGGTTTGTGTTATTGTTTCATACTTTTAATATTTAAGTCAGAGAAGATTTACCATAAAAGGCATGCGCTGTAGGTGTTTTATTTCATGACATTTGTTTGTGGGATGCCATTCTCAAAATTTCGAGGAATAACTTTCAAGAATGCAAGGCAAGGTGTGAGCAAGTTTAGTGATATAATGGTGTGGCAATATAAGCCGCGAATACCATATGTCATATACATATACCAAAATATATAGAGAATGTTTCGCTCACGGACAACTCCGTCGACGCCGCCCCCGGATTTTATGTGACATGGGGCCCTTACCACTGTCGCCTTAAGATTGTGTCGCTGCTGCTTTGATCCCTTCGTTATACAAAAGGTAATGTTCGCAGACCCACAAGGGCGACTGACCCACGAGCACTTTTTGTGGTTCGATACTTCTTGACAATAGAGATGCCATTGATCTCCGCGCTAAGCGCTATATGTGGCAGCAAATAAGTGTTACACAAACTTTGCAGTATTGAGCGTCGTCTGGAAAGCGAACTCAAAGCTACCTTTTTAGAATGTTACCGTGCAAACAAAAGCAAGCCCTACATCGCGTTCGTACGCTGAAATACCGGCGCTGTTTTGTCAGAATTGAGGATTGAAAAAAATCGGTAACGTATTCTGCCACTTACAGCTGGTTTTGCCTAATGTCGGAATACCAGTGGGAAAAAAATGTTTTCAGCATAACCTGCTGAACGAGCTCAGTGATCATATGACAGTGGTTGAGTCGTGCAATGACTCTACCATTCGTTGACGCGTATACCCTGCTTCATTCACTCAAAAAAGGGGCGCTCCTTGGTTTTCGCAAAGTTAGCACTACCTCAGAAAAATATTGTGTACTTTCTCACGCTGAGCACAAAGATACCAGTGGAGAACAGCGACCACTTGCACTGACGGGAGAGGACACGAACTCGGAATGAGGAAGAGATGTGACATGTTGCTGCACTACAAACAGACAAACATCTGCGACTTTCGTTCTGCTGGAACATGGACTCATTCGTTTCCAGACTGTGAGCAATGTCACGTGCCTCAAACTTTGCTACGGACCAACTCAACTCCGTTGAGTTGGTCCGTTTACCCTATATACGAGCACAATGAACACTTGTTGCATGCAGCTCTTGCGCGTCTGATCAAAATACCTCTGTCAGGGCACCTTATAATGGGCCTCTGGAGGGGAGGTACATATAGTTCCAGGCGATCCAGGTTTTACTTGTTTTTGCAGAGGGCGCACGGGTTGACTTGCTTTGCATATCACGTTCGTATGCCGCGATGCCGGTGCAGCGATGCGCAAGTGAACGATGGGTCCATAACATTTACAGAGGAGTCAAAGGCGAACCAGCGAGATTCTGGAACCATGTAAGAGCACTCGGAGCTCCAACTAAAGATTTGCAGACGTGTATAAGGGATGAAGACAGTAACATCTTCGAAGGAGACGATGCACCGCGGTACATCACAGACACTGCTAGGGCTAACTTCGGCACGAAAGCTTAGTTCACGAAAGCATCGGCAGAAAGCGTAGTTCAGACTCAAAGCAATCCAGCAACACCAAAGATGCCTGAGTGATCAAAATTTGAGATAGAAATCTTTTATTGGAAAAAAGCAGAAGAAAATGTCCCGAATAACACGGCTGCAGGGTCCGATGAAATCCCTATACAGCTAATGAAAAATCTGTCCACATAGCAAGGCACTGCTGACTAATGCCACTGAACAAGCGACTAAAACAAAAATTCCTGTTGGATAGCGTGAAAGCACGATGAACCTCAGCTACGAAGGCGAACTTGATACGGATAGGACGAGCTCGTACAAGCCGGTTACAGTAACGTCGGTGCTATGTAGAATGGCAATGCAAGCTATAAAATTATAGCTGGTGAAATGGCTGGAGACAAATGATGTACTGGGGGAAGTACGGAATGGGGTTGAGAACATGCAGACGCTTAGAAGGTAATATTCTTGTTCTAAATCGGTGCACAGAGATTTCAGTAGCTCAGAATAGACCTTTATGAATAGCATTTCTAGATGTTAAGGGAGCCTACGACAACACAGACACGAAGTTGTTTTGGCATATTCTTAAGCATGAAGGCATAGAGGATGATTTCGTGGAACTGCTGAGAGAGATATATAGAGAAAGCCGTGTGAAAATTGTATGCGAAGGCCGAACTTGTAAGAGAGTGGTGGAATAATAATAAAAATTAGAGCTCTTAAAACACAAAGGCCGTAGAAGAAGAAACACACACCATGCGCGTAGGGAAGAGCACGTATGGTGTGTGTTTCTTCTTCTACGTCCTTTGTATTTTTAGCGCTCTAAGTTTTCATTGTAATGCGCTATCAACTAGCCCACCTATCCATCCTTTTGTAATGGTGGAAATTCACCAAGTACTAATGCAAGCATGCCGTCTACCTCCATTGTATTTCACGCTTTATGTTAAGGGCTTAGAAAGACAACTGGAACATAGTCAATAATGATTTGATTTATCATACACGCGTAATGGACAAATGGTGCAACAGAAGGTGCCTGCACTGATGTACGCGGACGTCATAGTGCTGCTAGCGGGTAATGCAAGAGATTTGCAGACACTGGCTGATATGTGTGGCAGCGCAACGACAATTCTAGGCCTTATAAATTTCACATGGAGAAATCGGGAATTATTGTCTTTAATGAAGATCATATTTGGTGTCGATTCAACAGCAAGCCGTACCCGTAGTCAATCTATATTAGTATCTCGGCGTATACGTAAACGAGGGAGAGACTTACTCAAGCACCCATCAAAATAATCTAAAAATAAAAGAGAAGCGGAATGCAGCAACAAGGAAACATAGGGCACTTTGGGGCAACGATAAATAGGAGGTGGCGCGTGCAATTTTCTAAAGGAGTCATGGTGCCACTGTTGACGTTCGCAAATGCCATTGTGTGCGTAAAATTGCATAGGGAGAGAGAGAGAGAGGGGGACTCTTTATTAGAAAAACATAGATTTTTGCCTGCGCATATACAACCGCTGGCATGCTACTCTGTACAGGGATGGGGAATGGGATTGAAAGATTCCAGAGGAGAGTGGGAAAAGAAAGAGAATAAAAATAAATATTGCTGGGGTTGGAAGTTAACAAAATATCAGTGGAGCGGTTGGGTTTGGGAGCGCACAACAAAACCACAAATGAGGCAGTGCAGGTTGACATGGGTTGGGCCTCGTTTGAAGTCAGAGAAGTGCAGAGCAAGTTTAGTTTTGAAGACTCAGGAACATGGATCGATATAACTGGGCGGCTAAAGTGCACAAGTATCTGTAGCTAAAAATCTTGACACAGAATAGAGGAAGAAGTGAAGAAAGTTGTCAACCAAGTGCAGGTTAATCGAAAGTGTAGATAGACAACCAGGAGTAATCAGAAAGGAAGTGAGAAGCAGAGACAGCGAATTGGATGCAAAAAAAATGGAAACGAAGAAGACCACGATGATTTACAAGAATGGCAAAAAAGAATTTAGAAGGAAAAATCTGTACAATAAACCGATGGGAAGCGCCTTCCTATTTTAGGATTGATCTGGTTGCGTAAGGACAAAAATATACCGAGTAAATATTCACGGTTAGATAGGACGTGTATGTTGCAGCAAAAATCCGGTGACCACTCAGCACATTCTAATGGAATGCGGGGGGATTCCCCCAGCGAGACGAATACGTAACATACGTATTCGAGCAGTGCTTGAATATAAAATAGAGGGAAGTATCAATTGGTCCGCAGTCGAGATAAACAAGAGACGTTTGGAGTATTGGTGGAAAAAAGTAGGGAAGAGACAAATCTGACTAGATCCAGATAAAGAGGTGTATACAAGAATGTTAGCAGGAAAACATAGATACTATACCTGAGTAACTCAAGCAGGCTAGGCGACGATTTGTCCCCGCCCCATTTCAAAGGGGCTGGCAATAAATCATCATCATCGTAGGCTTCGAGCGCACTTGCCCGTTAAATGTTCTGCCTCTTCCCTCCGTGATCATCTCCCATCATAATCCTCTTCGTTTGGCCTTTTCCCGGTGCAATGTAGCTGGTGACTAGAGGACTGCACCTCAGGCCGACCGACCTCCCTTCTCGGTAACCTTCGGTCCTGTCTACCTGCCTTTACCAAAATGTGTTACATCGTTTTCCTCGTTTGCATATAGCATATTTAATTTTAAACTCTTCCCCCTAGCATTTAGTCTTCAGGCACTGAGACCTGCCCTGTAACGAAACAATGCACTCACCGCGCAACCTGTTACCTAAGTTGAGAGATGATGTGCAACAGTTGGCAGATCTTCGTTCTCGCCCCTGTACATACCTGGCTCCGCGTTCTCCGTGAAGACGTCGATGTATTCGTCCCTGTCCGAACGGGAGTGCTCGTGATCAAAGCCCACCGCGTGCATCAGCTCGTGCACGATGGTGGCCCGGTAGAGACAGCCTGTGCCCAGAGACACCTCCTGAGCGCCGCCCTGGCGCCCAACGAACGAAGTGCAGCTGCGTTGCCCATAAAGAAAGAAATGCTACGCGTTCGCCTTCTGGTATCCCCTCGCCTTGCGAAAGCGTTCTTCACAGCCCTACTAGAAAGACGTTCCGAAAACCCGTTGCGAAACGTCTGAACACGTTGTATGACTTGTAAAGGTAAGGTACGCACACGCTTATGGCGTGGCCATTATTAGCGAACAGGTTAACACAAGCACCTACGTACTTACTGTATGCATTGGGACATTTATACAGGGTGTCGCAGCTAACTTTGGCCAGAGTTGAAAAATATGCGAATTCTACGCAGCCGGAGATAACCAATGTAATGCTTTTTGCCGTCGCTTGGAGACCAGGTGATGGGAACGGAGGATGTTTCGTCTTTTTAAAAGCTAACCTACTTTGCGAATACCGCTCAAAATTTGATAATTTGGAGCAATGAGACACAAACTTCATTATCATGAGAAGTGTCACTTTTATGCGAGACCGAACGTGACAGGGCAATCAGTACAGACGGAACCATCAAATGAAGCTACGCTTTACATTACGTGCTTATCTCGGATACGTCAGTTTCGCTAGTCTATTATTCATGAAATGGCGGTTTTACTTCAGAAATAAAGCAAAAGTAAACTTCGTCCGCTTTTAACATTCTAATAGGTGCAATTTGAAGACTTGTTTTGATATTTATTTGTAGGGTTACAGAAGACTCAATATTTTTTTTTCGAATTCCAAGTTATATTGTAAAGAAGAGCCATCACAACATTCTACTCGCAGTATTCACTCCGATTTTACTTCTTGCGCGAGAATCTTATTACGCTAAGTTCAATGGCCGCATTTGGGCAGTTATCGCGCATTACTGTGTAACGCAGTATAACATGTGTCACTGGTTTACAATTATAACTGCCTCGACAAATGCTTGATTTTATACCGCATAATACACATACCGTGTAAGGTCGCCGCCGAAATATCCAGAACGGTTGCTCACCCGTCTCCGCGCATGATGTACAGGTAGTTCTGATGCCTTCTGCGGGCCACAAACCGCAAGCAGCTTTGAGACTCGATGTCGGCCATTGCCCGCAGAATCTTCTTCGTAGTGCGATCTGCCGATGTGAAAGCAACGTGATTGCACCCACTTCCCCCTGCATAACTTACTCGGCGTTGAACATGCGGAATGGATTAAGAACGAAGCACGGTCTCCATGGTTTAATCAGTTGGTTTGTTTCCCCAAAGCAATCAACGCAATCAATAATGAGCTCGCATAAGCACGAGTGCCTGTTTGCCGTGTCTGGGCAGCACATCGCTAACTCTGAACGGAACCGTCGTGTTTGCCCGAACCAAATAGTCAAATAAAAAAGAAATGCTCAGCTCTTAAAGAAGAACAAAGTAAGCAACTAATGCAACGACACAATAATGAAAATAGGAATACACATGTAAAATAAACATGCACGTGGTAAATACTAAGAAATGGCTGGACAAAAGGAGAAGAGAGGAAAACAAGTCGGCAAAGAATCGCCGCACCGCGCCTAAATTCTCAGAGTACACAATGTAATTCGCTAGAAGGCGTTACAGAGAACACCTAGACGAAGAAGCATGTCAAAGAAACACAGCGCGTATATCTACCTTCGCCTAAGTCCTCCCTGTCAGCAAGTTAAAATGGTTCACCAACTCGCCCAAGTTCACACCCTGTTAAACACAATCCAAGGCTGCGGTTGGCGAGGCGTTTAGTCTAAATCTCACAAACTGCATGCAAAGCAGCAAAAACTCTATACCAGTTGCGTCAGCCAGCTAGCACAAAGAACCGCCGAGAGCTTCTGCACTGCCCACCGCTGACTGTCATGGGCGCGACGTCAACTAACTGAAAGCTTCACGGAACGACCAGTGGCGTAAAATGTAGCTGTCCGCCCTGTTTGGAAACACGCAGCCTGATCTCGCTAATGGGTGGCTAACCGGAGCTTCACTGCATGGGGTTAATGAGACGGAGTACAGCTTTTAAGGAATGCGCGGACCGCTAACAGTTCATTCACGGACTTTTTAGACTACGTAATCAACACTTGTTGCTTTTTTTCACGGTACCATGCGCGCTAGAACCAATGCCAAAATATATATGCGCAATCAAAATAGGGGCCCTATAACGTAAAACTATTCCAATATGTTTCTATTCCAATCTCCTGACGTCAAATTTGCGTAACCACCGACGCAAGCACCGGGCGGTCACCCGCAGGGTTGTCTGAACAGACCAATCAAACGCTCTCCTCATTCATAGGAGGTCACTTTTGTTTGCTTGCAAAACGAATAACATTGCCTACACTGAGCGGCTTGTCGTATCTAATTGGCTGACAAGAGGCGGGGAGAACGCTCAAGTGGAGAGGGATTCACTGGGCAGAGCCCGTGCACTGAAAATCGATAACCGGATGAAGAGGGTGGTGCCGGCGTCTGCGATTGGTCGGCTTTCCCTTACTTAGCTTGTGGTGGCTGGTCGAAAATCACGGCGGCATGCAACGGAAGCTTAAGAATGACGCTAAAACTGACACTCAGCAAAGAAGAGTTGGCAGAATGAGGTGGTAAACGTGCGGAAAGGGCTCGAAAACGTTACATGGCCACGCAAGAAGTTTTATTATACCCAAGTACACCCATGCTCTCCGGCAGGTGCGAGTAGCCAGCGTCTCAGCGATCGACGGCAGCAATCTTTTATTACTTTCGAAACGGGGCAGCCTGCGGCTATCCCGAAGAAAATTCACTTTTGTTCGGCATATTAATGCATCTTTATCGCGTACACGTCACTTTGACGCGGTGAGTTTGTGCGGTTTTGTGACGTCGTGTTACAGGCAGGTGAAGTGGGTGCAGCCCGAAAATTTTTCACCAATAGCCGAGGGTTAATGGCGAAAAGGGGTCGAATCAGAAATAACTGTTTTTCTTTTTTCTTTCAAATCATGCATAATCAGCGTGTACACATCACATCAGATGGGGAGGTATCGCGGTTTTCGTGACGTCGCGTGACAGACAGGTGAAGTGGGCGTGGTCGAAAAAAGTTTTTGACCAATCGTGGAGGGCTGATAGCAGAATTGGAATAGAAAAGTTTGGAATAATTTTACGTTATAGCGCCCTAGCGCCCGTTCACAACTTCAAGATACGTATCTGAGTACTCGTCACCGAATTGGGTTGATTACAAGATGACTCCGTTCTCTTTTCGTGTTTTTATCCTTGTTTTTCGGAAGCCCAGAATACAAGAGGAATGGATTGGAGACTGATCGTGCATGAACGCAATGATCGTCCAAATGTTGCAGCTTTTTCAGTCTGAATAAATAGGAAGAAAATGGCTTCGTTTCTGTGTATATATATATGTATATATATATTTGTGTGTGTGTGTGTGTGTGTGTGTGTGTGTGTGTGTGTTCTCAAATTTTATTCTGTTCAACAAATCCCTATGCATGCGTATTTTGCCGTAAACCATGCTCCATGAAACAAAAAATTACCGACGATTACGTTACTTCCTAATGCGAAATTTCAGCGCAGCAAATAAGCTGTTTCACCTTTTCGATAGATTGAGGCAAAGAAATCGAGCAACACATGTATGCGCTGTCACAGAATTTTTTTTATTTTTCACACGTATTCCTTTAACAAAGACTCCACTAACAGTTCTTGACAGTCATGAAGGAAGCTTTGTGGTCGGAGAAATAGACTGATATATGTTCGACTTGGTACACCAACGCTTGATTCTCAAAGACGAGATCTATACAAGTGCCTCGCGAGGTTGTCACAGCCGTGGGACGCGTTACGAGCGAGAGGAACGGGATGTTCTCCCGCATAAGTGTTAGGAAATTGCTGTTTGTCTTTATGTCAAGCCGCCACCGATCTGGCTCTCTGATTGCCACCGCACAGGGCGAACGGCAGCGGCAATTTCGGCTCGGGCGGTGCACATATACAGATCCGCCGCCACCGATCTGGCTCTCTGATTGCCACCGCACAGGGGTTGCATTGGAGGAGGAGCGAAGAAAGGAATAAAGTTCGAGCCGGCGCTTTGACAACCGGAGACTCGCAGGAAGAGGGGGGAGGGGGGCGGCGTGTACACCCAGCGGCAAACGATGGGGGCAGAAGCGCGCGCAGCAAGCGGACAACACGATAAAGGGAGGAGGGAAGAGATAGCAGCGACTGACTGATGCCGCTGACGCCGATAGTGAGTCAACCCCAGCTGCGGAGTTGGTTTCAGGGACAACGCCGCCGATGCCGACACAAACAATATGATACCCTCGCTTCCGCAGCGCTAAGAACCAGGTCTAGCCGTGGGAAGGTGGTCACGTATTCGTCGACGTGCCGGGGCCTACGTGAAATAACCGGCGCGTCGGCAACTGAAGAGCACCCTATCCGCCACACAAGAACAGGGGGGGGGGGGACCCTTTCCTCCTCTTTCTGCATGGCGGCGACGGTGTTCTATGCAGTCACGTTATCTTGACTCTCTAGCGGCGTCAGCGGCATCCAGCGGTATCAGTCGGTCGCTGCTAGCGCTGGGGGGATGAAAGGGGGGCGGAGCTGGTTACGAGGCCGACGACAACGCCGACGACGACGCGAAACCCAGGAACGGACGCCAAAGAGCTGCGCTCTAAAAAGAACGTTGGAACCTTTCGGTGTCGGTAGTGACCAGTGCGATGACTCCGAAATGCCAGGAGGCCGCACTAAATCGTTCATTGACGCGCAGTGATGGGAGAGCACGAAAGTGTAAAGGACGGTGGCTATAGGTGAAAGGATGACGTTACCTTGAAACTAGTTTATCTAGGGACACTACCCGAGCGTTTCTAGACGCGTGTTATCTGCGTGCACACTATTTCTCCTTCGCAGCAAATGTTGCCTCCCACGCTATGTCGTGCCAACATGTCGACCCCGCGTATTCTTCGACACCATTAGAAGAGCTTCGTTGCCATTGGCTTCAATCCGCCGCTCTTAGGGCAGAACTGCCTGTTTTCAAACGCTGTGGAACAATGAGGTACAAGAACAGAGAAAAGAAAGCACAAAGAGCTTTGAAACAAGCAACTACTAGACCATCATTTACGATATCCCGCCGTCTTCACTCACTGAGTTTAGCGTCGATGACGTAAGGGACGATTCCTCCGGGCCACAGGTCGTCCTTTTCAGTTACTGCATTTCGCTGTGCATGAGAAAATGCAGCCACCAAACAGCGTTAGCAGATGAACGACAATGACGTGCAGGCTTGTACAAACGTACACTCGAACGCGAACGTTTATGGACCGCGAGATCTGCAGGAAGAAGTTGAAGTTCTCCGAACCATCGGAACGGAGCTTGACAGGATTTTCGATCTTTACAAACATAAGCCTCGTATACCTACTAGAGAAAGCTGTCTCTCTTTCGTTTATCCTGCGAATGTGAAACGTGAAATGGAAACAACTTTCCGAAGGAAAAGAGCTAGGTCTCTGTCTGCGACCAAAACGCCGAGCTTTGCCCAGTCCGAAGCCCAAGCTTGGTAATGATTGTGCAGCTGCCCTCGTCCGAGCATGATGCTAGCATTACGATAAGCAATGCCTCATAATCAGATGGTGGTTCCGGCGCCTAAAAGCTCAGATATTATTTGGATTTTTCACTGTTGATTCACTTGAAGTTTTTATCTTGTCCAGAAGCATTTGTCCTGTTTGAAGTGTGCAATAGTTGACAAGACTGAAGTACATGTAGGTGTCATCAGCTTTCGATTTCAATGAACCTGCGATACTTCTTCTTTCCTTGCTTTTTTTTCTGCAACATAAGATAGCTAACAGTGGCAACATGGCGGTCAGAAATAGCCCATGTGATAGCACCACCCCCGTCTGAGAGCAGTGCGGACACTTTTCGTGGAAGGACGTTTGAAAGGGAGCAAAAGCACTACTCACATCAACGGAATTGTTCCGTGGCCGGAGGATATCTCCCTCGAAGTCTCCTGCCCTTTCCAAGGCCAGTACTCCTGCACAATAAAGAATATAACGGTTCTGGTTAGCGCCAGAAAACAGCCCCACATTATGCTTGCTGCCCCCGACACTAAGGCACGGACTGCGCACTCACCGGGGCATAGCGGGAAAGGTGTTAAAGGGGTTGGGACGCCAAATTTTGAGGCTATAAAAAGTATGTTGTAGGCTGCTTCCGCATGCAAGGACACCCACAACGAGGTATTGGACGCTGCAAACATTTCAAAATAATTATAATTCAGCTCCAAAAATTCATTAAAAGCTCCTTCTCGTGGTCGAGACCCATCGCTAGCGCGGCAGTGATGACGTCACAGTGGAGGAACGAAAATATTGACATCATAGCACACTAGCACAAAAACGTGACGTATGATGAGTAGCGATGAAATGCCGACTACGGAGCCTGCTGAGCCGAGCGACCGAGCATAGCCTCCACTATGACCGAGCTACAGGCGTATAGAAATCCTTTCTTTATGCAAAGAAGGGGTTAGGCGTGCTGACACGGACACAAGAGGAGAGATGTACGCAGCACGGACGCCGCACGGCGGCCCGCGAACGGCAAACTGCGTGCGGCGAGTCGCCGTGCCGGTAATGTGGACGGGCCTTTACACGTTGAGTGTAACAATAGCCGGCCGACTCCGAAAGGGGCTAGGATATGCGGCGTTCGTGTTGTCCGCTTCTCTCCTCTTGTGTCCGTGTCCGAACGCAATTGTCCCTTAATTTGCATTATGAATCCTAACCAACTATCTCAGCTTCCTGCCATTCTAAAAATCCTTTCTCTATGCTACAGGCTTCTAGAACACTGTAACCGAGCTAACCCTGGCCCCTGGCTAACCGACACATGCACAGCGCTGTCGCGGAGAGCAGTTGACGTAGCATCTGCCAGTTGCATAGTTCGGCAGCTCGGAGCGGTCTCGTTCGCTTGGCCTTTCTCAATGTGAAGGCCCGTCCACGTTACCGGCACGGAAACTCGCCGCACGCCGTTTGCCGTTCGCCGGCTCCCGTGCGACGGCCGTTTTGCTCGCGAACGGCGAGACTTCCTGGCCTTAGAGAGGACGGGCCCGGGACCCATTTGTGCGGCAGCCGTACGGCGAAGCGGCCAATCAGCAACCGAGGAGTGGTCACTCTGGCACCGACGGCAACCTCACCGCCTCTGATCGTTCGGCGCCGCCGATATCGTCGCTAGGCCTTTTCCGGTTCACTTCAAAGCTAAAGCTTACCGCGCTTCAGAATGAATCACCGACTCTCACAAGCCGCAATAATTTCTTACCGTTATTGTCGCTCTTCGCAATAATTATAATAATCGCGACATGCATTTCGAATCGCCAGTTTACCTCTGCTGGCAGAGCACGCGTATGCGCGAGCAGACGACGCAGCATAGTTTTACGTCACTATTTTTGTGACCCACGTGACCAAGCCGTGTTTCGTTTCCTCTCCTATGACGTCATAGCATCACCGGGAGCCCAAAAACCGAAACCGAAATCGCTCGGTATAATAATGCTATTATTAAATTATTTATCGGGTACATATGAATCCCGCGGTGTGTATCGTGCTTCCTGAAGCAGTACGAAACGCTTGAATTGAAGAACGCATGAACGAAAATTTTCATGTCTCCACCCCTTTAAGAAATGTCACATACTTTAAGAATTATCTTTGGTGGTTACAGCAAACGTCTAGCTCGCATGAAAGCGAAGCTTTTCATGCGAGCTCTTCCGGGCTTTGCTGAGCGTGGCTGCTGATCTCTCGCCGAATATCTCAGCCACGGGGTGGAATTACCTAACGAATCGGCTTATCTGGAACCCAAGCTCCGCTACCTCTACGGATGTGCCGATGACCGGGCTTTGTTCTGTGCGCAATCACACATTGAAACCACAAATGGTACTTAATTATCCTCACTTAAACAAGTATATGCCTTCTAGCGCATACTTGCTTTAATTAAGTGAAACATTTTAAGCCTTTATTACTGTAATGTGCTGCGTCTGCTCAGACGGCTTCACAACGAGTACGGTGGACCGATGCTGAAGACTGTGTACTAGTAAACTGCAATGACCACGCAGACAGCGTGGCGGAAAGTGGGACGACCTCGGGGAAAGCAAGCCTCTGTGATCGGCCACCAAATTGAAAAATTATACAAGCTGCATTAGTAAATTACGCGTCTTCAATACAACAAAGGCCACCCTTACTGTGAAAAGAGGTCGGTAGGCTGGGAAAGAGTAAAAACAAAAACAAAAAAAACGAGAGACGGGTGGCGAACACCACCTCGAAATTCCCTAGCCATCTCGCCGTGACGTCATACATTTTTTACGGCATCTGCTGGGCCTTAGTTATTTTTCTATCGATAATTTGGACTGGAATTGTACTCTAGAGGATCCATGACGATAGCAGGACAACTACATGAGGAATGTGACATGACGACGAGTGTATTGCGACAATGCGAGGTGTTTAGGTATTTCGGTATTTTTTACTGTCTCAAAAACCACTCTAATGCGGAAGAAACACTTAGAAATCCGTGACGTCACTGTGACGTATACCCGCGCTGGGATCTCGACGCCAAATTTAAAAAATATGGAACCTCTACTATTTTGTCTCCTGCTCGCCAACCTGTTACGGTAAAAGTAGCTAAGAAATAGAGTTCTAAAATAATACTTTGTTTATTTGCGGTGGCTTATTGTTCCTTTTCTGTGTGCCTATCTAAAATAGACTTGTCAATTAAGCAGAGCCAATCTACTAATACTTACGATTTGCATTTGAGGGGCAGTTATCAAAGCCCCTGGGGAAGAGGGCAAGAAAGCGCCTTGTAATCGTACGCCTTGCCGATCAAGAGGACACAATCCGCCAGCACTTTTTGATGTTATCGCCGAACCTTGGGTGTGGGCTCGTCAGTGAGAACCACTGTTTAGCATATATGATAATAAACGTAAGAAACAGATGATAATAAATGTAGTGAGTATAACAATCGTGGAACAAAGACAAAATGCACCGGTGGCATAAACGACCACCACTGGGGAGTGTGTCAGGCGCCAATTAATTGACACACAAAATTATACGGATTGCTCGTAAGGGGGGTATCATGGACGCTGGCTTATTTTGCAGATGCTTACATTATTGCTAAGCGACTTGACCTTGTGTGGTGTTACATTATTGCGGATACATTACTCTTACGTCGTGCAGATGCATTCTTTACGTTTCGTATCTGCCATGTCAAGCTTTCGGAAAGTTCTCCTGCATAGAAGCAATATACGCCCATGAATTCAGTCGACATATTTACTTCTTGAGCGAAGTGAATGGCGCTCACTATTTTACAATCAATTCTCAATTGTACTTCCCAATCAAGACGTTGGTAAGTGCACTTTGGGAAGCAGCAACACTAGCAGCAGTATCAGGACGTAGCAATTATAAAGTAGGCTCTCAATTGTCAGCACCGTGACAATGCCGGTGAGAGCTGTCTGATTGCGCTTGACGTTGGTCATCATAGTAAAGGGAACTAATTAAAGGGGGTCAAATCGAAGAACAGACATCTTGGCGAAGTTGATCTCTCTCTCTCTCTTTCTCTAGGCAAGTGTGTGTGTGTGTGTGTGTGTGTGTGTGTGTGTGTGTGTGTGTGTGTGTGTGTGTGTGTGTGTGTGTGTGTGTGTGTGTGTGTGCGTGTGTGTGTTTGTGTGTGTGCGTGTGTGTGCGTGTGCGTGTGTGCGTGCGTGCGTGCGTGCCCTTTGTCGCTTCTGTAGAAGCTTTGGATAATTTCACAGCGATTAGTGCCCGCATCTTGTACATCAGCTATCGTGCTTATCTCGATCTGCACGTTGTCAATTCTCGATTTGGTCAAAGTTTCTAGCGTACTGAGCACGCGCAGGCAGAATGGAAGACATAGAAGTGCACTCGTAATCACCATCCATCGCATCAGCAGTACTCGAGCTGCGCGATAAGGTTAAAGTTCTGAGAACAAAGAGAAAAGAACCACCTGATAGTTTCATGCCACATGAGACAACTCGATGTGCGCACATCGGTCACGATAACGTAACGCACAAAACCGGTTCGGGTAACGGTGACAATAGCGCCATTACCTTTCGCGACAGGGAGAAAGAGAGCGTGCCGCATCTATCGGAGGCGGCGTTTCTTGAAACCCCAGCGATTGCTCTCCACCTCTATTACATCCTGCTTTCGAGCACAATGTGGCGGGTACGATTGCCAGCCGCGTTCTGGTGAGACTGGTTTGACCCGCGGGTTGCTTTAGGACGTTCGAACATATAGTATGTTACTTAATACATATACATACCTGCCAAGTCTCCCCATATTTCTGAGAGACTCCTAAATTCAGTCTAATTCTCCCGATAGTATGTACATGATCAGAAATTTTCGAATAACTGTACCAACCCCATCGAAAAATATATTCGTCATGCAGCTCCATCGTAATTGTCGTTATGCGCTAGGTAGCTAGGCCAAGTCAGACTTCAATCCAAGCCATTAGTTTGCAGGCAGTACTGGCCTAACTTCAGAGCGTCACATCGAGACATGCACTAACGAAGGCGCTTGAAGCAAAGGTATAACATGCGTTGCATATTAACTACTATCCTTGAGTCAGCTTCGCCGCAGTATGTTTTTGTTAGGCAATGAAGTATATCAAGAATCCGAAGGGGCCACAGCCATGGGGCATAATACATGTTCCTTAATTCCATTGTCTCCGGTCACCGTACAAGCGCCGATACGTCTAATAACTTTACTGGCAGCAATTCAGGGCTGTTTCTTACGTAGCTGTGATCCAGAAACAAAAATTAGCGAATTTTATTTTTCGTGGGAACATCAGAACGTACGGGAACGGCGAAGAGCTCAGCATAACTAGTGAACTTTACAAGTTATTAGTGGTGCATTGTTACCAAAAGCGCAATAAACTGGGTCCGATACTGACTCAAGAAGTACACTGTAAAAATGTTTACAGCCTTAAGGGCGTTTTCTTGCCGCACTGGCAACTGCGTAATCGTTAGAACCTTACAAAAATTTATAAAAGACTTCAACAGAGCTCTAGCTAGACGTGCGATGACAAAATACGTAGTTGAAAACTATGTAATCATTCTGACAGCCTTGGGCGCACAGAAATATCCGACAGGAGAGTTAAATATCTCTCCCTGTGAAGTTCTCTTGTCAGATATTTGTTTGCGCCAAGGCTGTCAGAATGATAACCTAGCTTCCAACTACGTATTTTGTCGTCGCACGTCTAGCTATAGAGCTCGGTTGTCGGTTTTTATAAATTTTTGCAAGGCCCTAACAGTGAAGGTGTTAACAGTGCGAGAAGAAAACACGCTTACGGGTTTGAACACTTTCACAGTGTAGGGGCTGAATCTTAGCGCCCTTGCACTCCTTCGGGAATATAAAATCCATTGGTTAACACTTTGGGTAAATATTACCTAATCATCGCACTATTCAAGAATATACACAATCTCATTGCAATTAATGTGTTTGACAAGGTATGCCTTTACAATTCCAATAACACTATGTTTGCTTTAAAGTGTACAGTAACTATAGGAAACACAGGGCCCAATTTGCAGCTGTAGCATATTAGAATAGCCTGCCTAACGATTTATAACAATGTCTATCCTGTGTTATATTTAAGAAAAGATCTAATCATGTTTCTAATAGAATGTTGAGGTCAGGGTTCTTGGGTTTACTAGTGCTGTTTTGCTGTATGTGAATTATGTTTAATAGTTGTACTCACTAGTCGCTGCTAATGTGTAATCCATGTCGCTTACTCAATTCTCTTCATGCACCTCAAAACGGGAGGTCCCCTTGCATCCTAGAGCTACGTGACGTCCTCCTGTATATTCAACCCAATATGAACCACCTTTGTGAATAATATACGTTCTTTTGATTGACTTTTTTTTTTCTCTTCACTGCTCCTATGTGTATAACAAACAGGCTACAGTCTGCACAATGCATGTTGGCAACAATTAAACAAGATAACCGTACAAAGAAAAAGTACGAAAAAACAAAATAGTTTTATCACACTCATAATATGTTTTCGCAGTGTTTTTTTTTTTTTCATTGCGGCCCTATTTGTAGCACGTTGGCTACAAACGACGTCCATGACGAGAATAAATCATTACTTCAAGGTCAGCGGTTTGCTCCTCGTCATTCTTATGCCTACATTGCCACCCACTCTACCATGCTGTTCTTTATAACGAATAGTTCAACGTGGAAAGTCCGCAGCAACTTTTTCTGCTCCGCAAGAGAAAACAACGGCCACCGCAACATAAGGAGACGTAGGGTGCGGAAGTAACTCTGCAAAAGCGTGCTGAAAACTGCTCTTCCTGAGCAATCTCATTTTACCTTGCGTGGCGCAAACATGCCACACAGCAATAGTGACGCAATGGTGTCGCTTAAAATGAACACTCTTACTGGTAACAAACGAGGCGGCGGGATAGGGGAAAGGTACTGTTAGAAGGCTGGGTTCGGTCGTCGGGCCACCAATTTGTGGGAGGTGGCAAGAAAAGGTAGCCGCCGTAGCCACGATTTATTTAGGCAGGCCAGCCATGGTGCCGCGCGACCTCGGCAGCGGGAAGCTACCGCGGCCGCTCCATTCGAGCGCGCTAGCGTGTTCTATTC
This sequence comes from Dermacentor andersoni, assembly GCF_023375885.2. Lineage (NCBI taxonomy): Eukaryota > Metazoa > Arthropoda > Arachnida > Ixodida > Ixodidae > Dermacentor > Dermacentor andersoni. The sequence continues at coordinate 109,666,465 of NC_092822.1, read as the reverse complement.
TCGCGGTACCTGCATGTGCGTCCATCTTCTTCGCCTGCTTTGGAGGCGATACTCGCGCCGCTACAATGCAATGCCTCCGAGGTTCCACCAAGTTAAGTCTTGCTATATCAAGCGATTGGTGGCCATTAGCAAGTACAGCCAAACGTGACTACTTGCTCCACAAACCGGAGCCCCTGCGGGAGCACTGAGGTCTGCACGTTCGCGCACAGAGCCGCTCTACGTCTGAATTTGTCAAGGGGGGTCTCTGACTCTTCGACGAGCTCTGGGCGTCCCATCAAGTAATGTTTCACGTCCCCGTTGTCGCGACATAGCGAACGCGTTGGCGACTACAAAAGGGCAGAAAAGCGAGTTGGAGCGGACTTACAGCTAGTACACTAGAACCACCAGAGGAAGATAAAAAAGGCAATAAACTGACGACACATGCGCTGTCCTGGCTCTCTACTATGGTGCTCTCATACACCGGTGATGCTTACATTCCTATCTTGTGTCACCATGCTGCAGTTCGAGCTGACAGGGCACAAATGCGTTGTAGTGGGGACGCTTTTGGTCGGAGTCCCTTGGTCACCCGGGAATGTTAAGGTCATGGGCGTCTTGCGCTGGAGTTTGAGGTATAGTAGCGGCGCCTGGTGGCGACGCGGGAAACGACATCTGGGTCGTACCAGCTTGGGTCGTATTGAGCCCCGGCTGTGGCGAAGCACGTTTCTAGGCCGAGTTTTGCGTCGATTCGCACTTTTTTTTCTGCCCTGTTGCGAGTGCGAAAAGGCTCGTCACTTCTCACAGACCACGTCGACCACGCTGCGAGCTGGTCGCAGCCTATAGTTTAACGAAAACGGACTCTCCGTGTGCCGTGGGACGTAATGCTGGAAGCAGAAGGAATCGGCGACGCCGATCCGGAGGGACCTAGCTCAGCATCGAAAAAGCGTCACCGTCGATACTGCTCCGTCGTGGGCTGCCATGAACAAGAAGGCCTGAATCCCAACATCCGATTCTATCGTTTCCCTTCAAGGCCTCACGAAGCGGAGCGTCGGGCGCGCTGTATAACTGCAGTTCGTCGCGCTCGGTAAGCGAAACTTCGCGCCATGCTGACTGCTTCACCTGTCTTGAAGCTTGCTTGATTATAGATCTGCGTTCTAAAATTCGGTCTTTTGCACCTACAGTCCCGACGGCAGACCGACATAGCAGCAGGCATGGCTGGTGATTCACGATTCGAAACCCGGCCACAGCGACAATTAACAATTCGACCGGTGCGAAGTGGTGAAGTGCCCAGGTGTGTGCAAATGACCACAAATGGCCGGGCTGATTCGCTGACAATTCACTACCCCACTAAGAGCAGCACAGGTTAGAGAGTTAAATGTGCTCATACTTGACCTCAAGCCAGCATGTTGAGGCAACGCAGCCAGATAGTATTGATTACAGCAGATCGATTTTCGAGCGTTGTCATTAAAAACTACATCAAGCGAGCAGCGCACGAGCTCGCGCTGCAGCGCGATTTGCACGTACGTGCGAGCTCATATGCATTGCATCAGTTATTACCAGTTACTGAAAGGGACAGATGGCCGCTATTACAACGCAGGCATAACTACTTGTTTAGCGGCATGCAGTCAACAAAGATTGCAGGAGACCCGCCGTTTCGCGGCATGTCGAAAGACCGCTGCCGTCGCGGCGCGTGCCGTCGTGTGCTCGAGCAGTTCCGTACACATGATGTCTGCTTATCGCTGCTGTGGATTCATTTATAGCAATCATTTCCTCGCGTTTGTGCGCCTGAATCTAGCAGCGTGCAAACCTTACCTGAAGTTCCACTTCGTACGCGACTCGCTTCACTTGCGATTGACACCGGGCTAAAACTTCGCCGCTTAATTCTTGAACGGCATACACGTATTCGGCACTGCATAATTTCTTGCCTTTACGCAGCGTGCCACTCCTGAAAAAATCTTCGGGGCCCGATATTCGCTGCAGGCCGTGATACAATACAACCGAAAGTGGCGGGTCCATATTGTAAACGTGCTTTCCGAAGCAGACGACCGAGCTTGGTACGACCCATTTTAGGACAGAGGGCGCTTTTTAGCACCTTTTTCGCAGCGCCCCCTGGGCAATGCAAGAGCTCCATTGTGCAGCCTGATGCAGGTAACTCACTTGGGTTTAAATCTAGAATCCAAGTGCCTTACATATGCCGGCGCGTTGGATGTACAACTGGCCATCATAATTGATGACAGTTCAATAAAGATAAAAATCTAAAAGCGTTAAAATATTATCGATGTTAAAACCGACAGAATTCAGAAAATTCAGTTCTCCGAAATCTTGTATCCTTTTATCCACAGCGCACACTAAACCATCGCACGGCACATTCTCTGCATCTATCGAAAATGCGGTTAGTGCAGTCCTCGATGTGCAATCGTATGAAAACGCTCGAAAGGCGCCTGTGCACCTCCAATCATAAATCTCGTTTCACTGAGTGCACGCGGAACGTTATCTATCAGATAACGCCGAGCTGCGGAAAAACTTATCTAGGAAAACGGGACAGTTTTTCAATGCCAGAGCTCGTCAGCACAGCAGTGACGTGAACAATGGCTATGGAAGTCATTTAGGGGACATTGCGACAAGACTTCGTGCGCTCCTATATTTGAAAAGACAAAATTCATAAGAAAAGAAAAAAGCAAGAGGGAAAGAGAAATAATAGACGCATATCACATTCGAAAGCGGGGAGATAAACGTGTAAGCGCTCGCTCTCTTTCTTTGTAGGAGAAAGAAATAGCTTTTTTTGCACGAGAGATTGTGATGTCTTTAATTTTGCAGATGTATATGTGACTTGCGTACGCATGAGGGAAAAGGTATAATATGGCTCGAGAACTTCAAGTAAACTTCCACTTGCCAGTCAGCGCTTGTCTGTGGTATTTGTTTCGTCGTGTCCTTGTATTATTCGCGCTGTTCAACCTCAGTTCTAAATAGTTTCGTCCATTGTTATGACTGGCAATTTTGCGTTGCTTCCTACTTTCGTCTGCGGAGGTGCCGGCTACTCTGTGAGCTTCATAGCAAGAGTACTACTGCGCGACCCGAGTGGTGGGCAAAAATTATGTGTTATCTAAGATTACGGAGCATGTTACAGGAGAAAATTTCAACGAAGCACGAGGAATATACGCCTCGTGAACCACCTATAGAGGCGCCACTGACGGCCACCTAGCGGGCGCTTCCAACAGTACGCGCGGGAACAGTAGCAGACGACAACGCTTTGCAGCAAGGGTGGCTGAAGTTCGCGGCTGCGATTTCTCCTTTGTTCGGGCGCCACACTGCTTCTTCTGCGGTGACAGCTGTAGGGAAGACGCTGACCTCTGTGGGAGCGGGTATGAACACGATGTTACCGGTGTTGGCGGCAGCATGGTCCACATACGTGCCAGGTGCGTCCCGCAGACAAACGCTATGAACCCCATTTACATGAAGTGGAGCTCATGTTAACTAGCTGATAAATTTTGTTGAGTAATGCGATGTCTCGATAGTTTTCTTTTTCTTTTTATTCTGCCCTTGCCGTAATCCTGCTTCTGTACACCAATAATAAGCACCAGTCGTTAGTGCAGACTTATATCGAACAAATCCACATGGTGCGATGTCTACATATGCCGTTGTGATTTTTCTGGTGATGAATACATGTGACATGGCCGAATAAGTGCAGTCAAAGTCGGCCCAAGAAGAGTAATTGCGAGTTTATTGATGGAAACGCGTGCACTACTCAACGAAGTCACCAAACGCACGGGTTATTAAAAGCGCGTGTTAGCGCTGTACCGCCGATGCAATTCTGATGCATACGCCGATGAACTGCCGTTCCCGCTGCTGTTCTTGTAATTTTAAATTCTCCAAGAGAGCTGCTTGGAAGCGTACAAAGATAGTCTGACTAACTTCTCAGTACTTTTTTTTTAATGTTACGCGAGAGAGCTGCTACATTTAAACGCAGAGCAGCGCTAGTCAAAGAAGATCAGTGCTGGCGGCAAGGCTGGGTTTAGTCCTCTGCGTCGTAAGCATAATACCAAAGAATTCAGTTAAGTACACAATTCACATGCAAGAAGGGACTACGTTGTGAAACAAACAATTACTCGGTGTGTTAAGTCTGCTCGGACAGCATCGAGGTGTGACGACTTCCCAAACGTGACGCGAACTTTTCAGCGAAAAATGGAACAATATACCATATGTAGCAACTATATTAGCAATTCTCGCCCAGAACTACCTATTTTCTAAATAGATTTCCCAAAAAAACACAATATCTAAGATGCCCTCGGGCGAAAAGAATAAAGCTGTTGCTTTATTATAAAGAATAAAGCACTTTCATGGTATCATTCCGATAAGACACAGCGTGACTTATACCCTTTACAAACGAGGCAGGGTGAAAATCTCGCAGCTCTAAAGAATCAAGAAGAGTTATGCATGGAGCAACTAGCAACAGTTAAACATGTGCGCAGCCACGCATAAAATAGATGTAAAAACATGAAGTGCGCGACAGCTGGTGCGAGGATTTACCGGGCCACATTAAACCAACAATTTCAGTTCTTGCGACACCACCAAAATGTTGGAAGTCGACTTGATTCCCAAGATGGGAACAAAAAAACTGGCTCTCCTGCAATCGAGAATGCATGTAGGCATGAAATGGCAGCCGGCAAATCAGATTGCTTGGAGACGACAGCAGCCACAATCTTAAAACGGGTGTAGTGCACGTTCGCAACGGCACACCCCACCACACCGCACCGCCCCGTACTGTGCACTGGCCCGTATAGATGCTGCCCAGCTAGAAGGAGAAAAGCGGCTGAAGGCGGCCCGACATGAAGCGAAGGACGCCAGGGTGACCGAGTGCACTGCCCAGCTAGAAGAAAAGCGCCTGAAGGATGCGCAACCAAACGTCGTAGCGAATCTCGATTCTTGCTCCGCGATCTCGACGCAAGAGGTCACGTCTTGGGCCGCCACAGCGCAAAGGGCTGACTTTACGGAGCGTTCGCTTGACAAGGCTGGGTGCGTGACGTAGTGCTCTTTCCAAACATCTTCCTTCCTCCATGAAGGCGGAGCAGCGCTTCCAGACGCGTCCGGCGCCGCACCATACACCAGCTCGGCGAGCGCAGTAGATGCGCTGCAAATTCCACTACCAAGAAATGAAGCGTATGGTGCCCTGTATCTCCCTTTTGGACGCCACTATTGGAAATTAAAAATAGTTTTAGCGTACTAGAAGTTGCACCTTGAGCGATACTGTGAACAAACATTAGGAAGAACTCGGAAGCGATATTTCTTGTAATTTGTTTGGGAGTAACTAGCGTATGTGATGTACAAAATGTGTGAATGTGGTGTGTGTGTGTGTGGGGGGGGGGACCTCGCGTTGTTGTCTCAACTTGCCCGGATCTTCAACTTGTCCGGATGTTCTCGCTTGAGTGGCCGGGTAACTGCGCTGGCTATGGGCTCAAGGTCACTCGAACGACGCCGACAACCGGAGCTACAAGCATTTCACGCTTGAAACTGACTTCGCATCGCCAACTCATCGGTGTTCGGATCTCGTGGATGCCTATAGTGTCAAAACTCTGCACTGTGTCAAGGCCGTACTCATTCCCCTCACTCACGGGGCGCAGTAGACCGGTCTCAGCCTGAGATATACCGGCTTCGGTACCCGCCTATGGCGGCCGCACTCCAATTTTAGCGGAACGCAAGAAACGTTCGTGCACTTAGGTTCACGAGAACGTTCTATAGAACTCGCCACGAGACTATTAATTCATAGCCCTTCGCTACATCGTCTGTCATTGCATTTGCTGTTTCATTGTGGTCAGGCACGCACGCGTTACAGAACAAAAGTAACCGATTACAATTACTTCTTTCTAAACGTGTTTGATTACCGTTACCAATTACTGCGCCAGGAAAGTAATTCAGCAATTACTTTAGCATTACTTTCCTCCTTACAATTATTAGAACGAGCTGGTCTCGCTCTTTCAATGCGTCCTGCGCAGCCCTTCAGATGTTCATCTTCGCTAAGAATGGCTTTTCAACATTATCTTGTGCAAGCTAGATTTAAAGCTATTTGAAGTTACACTGAACACTAGCTCTTTGTGTAGGCTGTAGATAAGGGCTATGTTGTAACGTACAAGCACCTTGCGCACAAGATTGTGGTCACTTAGTGCCGCGATGTTGAGGCCTGGTTTCTCTATGAAGCGCAGCGCTTCATTGCAACTGGAGCTAAGTGAAGGCGCCCCCGATAGGCGAGTAAAAAAAATGAAAAGTTGTCCATTGTTGATTCCCTGCCATTAAGGTCCGAAGTAGCCTCGGCTATCGAGCCATAGTAGCGCGTTTCAGTTTGTCTGCCAACACCTCGTGAACCTCCTAACACCGTCTTTCACAATCGTTAGCCATTTAGACCTAAACGAATAATCGTAGTATGCCAGCGAGCGTTCACGTTTGCAATGCAGTTTAATGTAAAGCTGGCAATTATTCAGCCCTAAAGGTACAGTTCGTGGGTTGGAATTGCGAGACTGGATGTATGAGTCAAGTGTCACACCGAAACAAACGCTTTTAACGGCCAAAATAATTCTGTCTACATTACAGAAATCACTGGATGCACTAAGCGAAGGAGAATTGAGAAGCAGTTGTTACTGCCCATGAAGCCCGCTTAAAAGCATTTCCAGGAAAGAGAGAGAAAGAAAGAGAAATTTATTCTAAGTGAAAAGCTCAGAGACCGGACTTCCAAAGCAGGTGTGTAAATCTGAAAGCCGGCCATGTGCAGGTGATCGTGGAGAAACGGCACAATTGCGGGAAGGGAGTAAACCATGTACACGTTTTCATCCCTTCGGACACAGTAGTCCCCACAGATTTTAAGCGCTTAAAGCTGCGTAACGAGTTAGAGCTTGTTTCTTCAAAAATGCAACTGGTTACATGCAATCGGTTGCTGGAAAAAGTCATTGAATTTTAGTGAGCGTTACCTAATAAAGAAGGGAATCGTTAAATTACAAAGACTGCGCAGAGACGCGTAATTGCTTACAGGCGAATCGTTACATGCAATTTGTTACGTGCAAGTCCGGTCGGGAAGTTGTATTTTGTGCATCGAAAAGCCCATCAATCACTACGCCAATAATTACCGGGATGCTTCCATTGAGCCGCCGGCCGAGGCACAGCAGCCCCCTGCGACTTCCATGGCGCCGACGAGAGTGTCAGCCAGAGAACGCTCCACGAGAGTGCGACGCGCATGATGCCGATGCTCTGTGGTCGCTTCGGAAGCGCCTAAGGCTTCTTATTTGAACTCGCAATGACGCACACCGCTTCGAGTTAGGCTGGCACGCCGAAGCTTGCTCGCCGCGATTAGATAACGCACACGCACACTTTCCGGGGCTTGGTGGTCTTTGGTTCGTGTTACGCCAAAAGACAAAGGAACGTGATCGAGGGTGTTACGCACCGCACTGTTCCGATAAGAATATACGACACGGAGCCCCTCTGTCTTTGTGTATAGGTGCAGCTACTCCTAGCAGGAACACGAGTGCCCATGGCAGCGCTACGTTGAACACCACTGCCCGCAGACGAATCCCTTTGATTGCGCCTGCAGCGCAAGACTTAATGAGGCGCCGGAGGGGGGGCACTCCGCCGAGCGATTCCATGGGCTCCGCGTTTCCACTAGCAGTGGTCGCGCCTGTACATCTGCTCTTTTCGCGGGATGATTGCATTTATGGACAGTATAATCACACCTCAAGCTGTTGCAGTTCTGCTCTCTTTACTAGATCACCTTGGAATCTAAATGGGGGCGTTTTGTGTACTGACCTCACGCGCTTATGGGACTGTGGCTGCGTTATTCGAGGACATTTTGGTCAAAATCTGGCGCTTCTTACTCTCAGAGACTTCAGGGGAAGGCGTAAACGGTATTATATCACGGCTCATGCTGAAGAACAGCGCCGCGAAAGAAAGAAAGAAAGATTCAAAGGAAGAGAAATGAATTAGACTACGAAAGAGGAGGGAAAATAGGAAAGAGAGAAAACAAGAAGAAGGAAGGAAGGAAGAGAGAAAGAATAAATGAGAGAAAGGAAGAAAGAGCGCACGTAAGAAGAAACCAAGAAACGAAGGAATAAATGAAAAAGAAAGAACGTGTTTACATGGTGAGAGTTGCTGGGAACTATTGTGATCCAGAGCCTGAATGTCCAACGAGGCCGACGGGTGAATATTAAGCGGGAGCCAATGTCCGACGGGTCACATGACTGGCGAGGCTAAATGTTCGACAAGACATAATATTCAACGAAAACGGAAAGTATAGCTACACTGAATGTCAAACCGAGACCATGACGTGGAATGCCCAGCGAGACGGAATGTACAACTAAAACAAGTGAATGCATCGGTTTTCTAGAGTATCGAATGCCTCCGCTTTGCCGGGAGTACCCAATGATGCGATCTCGAACGGGTGAGATGGGTCTTCACCGCAATAATCAGGAAACGACGACGAAACCGGGAATCATGATGATGAAAAAAAGTTGAAAATATTGTATTTATTTCATTGGTACATGGTTGTGACCATCAGAGCAGGATTGGCCACCCTGGTGCAGTACTTGGCCACAACCTCCTATATGAATACAACAATCGAACCCCGGCCCTCAGTCCCCAGCAGCCGCGAAGCAACTGACCACGGCGGCGGTCAGATCTGTGACGCTGCAGAGGGTGCTAAGAATACCTGGCTCCGGACAGGCCGCCATTGGAATCTGAACCTGGCAACGTTTAACGTTAGAACGCTATCTAGTGAGGCGAGTCTAGCAGTGTTATTGGAGGAATTAGAGGGTAGTAAATGGGATATAATAGGGCTCAGTGAGGTTAGGAGGACAAAAGAAGCATATACAGTGCTAAAAAGCGGGCATGTACTGTGTTACCGGGGCTTAGCGGAGAGACGAGAACTAGGAGTCGGATTCCTGATTAATAAGGAAATAGCTGGTAACATACAGGAATTCTATAGCATTAACGAGAGGATGGCATGTCTTGTTGTGAAACTTAATAAGAGGTACAAAATGAAGGTTGTACAGGTCTACGCTCCTACATCTAGTCATGATGACCAGGAAGTCGAAAGCTTTTATGAAGACGTAGAATCGGCGATGGGTAAAGTCAAAACAAAATACACTATACTGATGGGCGACTTCAATGCCAGGGTAGGCAAGAAGCAGGCTGGAGACAAGTCAGTGGGGGAATATGGCATAGGCTCTAGGAATAGCAGAGGAGAATTATTAGTAGAGTTTGCAGAACAGAATAATATGCGTATAATGAATACCTTTTTCCGCAAGCGGGTTAGCCGAAAGTGGACGTGGAGGAGCCCGAATGGTGAGACTAGAAATGAAATCGACTTCATACTCTGCGCGAACCCTGGCATCATTCAAGATGTAGACGTGCTCGGCAAGGTACGCTGCAGTGACCACAGGATGGTAAGAACTCGAATTAGCCTAGACTTGAGGAGGGAACGAAAGAAACTGGTACACAAGAAGCCAATCAATGAGTTAGCGGTAAGAATGAAACTAGAGGAAAACTACAGAACAGGTATTCGGCTTTAACTCAGGAAGAGGACCTTAGTGTTGAAGCAATGAACGACAATCTCATGGGCATCATTAACGAGTGCGCAATAGAAGTCGGTGGTAACGCCGTTAGACAGGAAACCAGTAAGCTATCGCAGGAGACGAAAGATCTGATCAAGAAACGCCAATGTATGAAAGCCTCTAATCCTACAGCTAGAATAGAACTGGCAGAACTTTCTAAGTTAATCAACAAGCGTAAGACAGCGGACATCAGGAACTATAATATGGATAGAATTGAACAGGCTCTCAGGAACGGAGGAAGCCTAAAAACAGTGAAGAAGAAACTAGGAATAGGCAAGAATCAGATGTGTGCGTTAAGAGACAAAGCCGGCAATATCGTTACTAATATGGACGAGATAGTTCAAGTGGCTGAGGAGTTCTATAGAGATTTATACAGTACCAGTGGCACCCACGACGATAGTGGAAGAGAGAATAGCCTAGAGGAATTCGAAATCCCACAGGTAACGCCAGAAGAAGTAAAGAAAGCCTTAGGAGCTATGCAAAGGGGGAAGGCAGCTGGGGAGGATCAGGTAACAGCAGATTTGTTGAAGGATGGTGGTCAGATTGTTCTAGAGAAACTGGCCACCCTGTATACGCAATGCCTCATAACCTCGAGCGTACCGGAATCTTGGAAGAACGCTAACATAATCCTAATCCATAAGAAAGGGGACCCCAAAGACTTGAAAAATTATAGACCGATCAGCTTACTGTCCGTTGCCTACAAAGTATTTACTAAGGTAATCGCAAATAGAATCAGGAACACCTTAGACTTCTGTCAACCAAAGGACCAGGCAGGATTCCGTAAAGGCTACTCAACAATAGACCATATTCACACTATCAATCAAGTGATAAAGAAATGTGCAGAATATAACCAACCCTTATATATAGCTTTCATTGATTACGAGAAAGCGTTTGATTCAGTCGAAACCTCAGCAGTCATGGAGGCATTACGGAATCAGGGTGTAGATGAGCCATATGTAAAAATACTGGAAGATATCTATAGCGGCTCCACAGCCACCGTAGTCCTCCACAAAGAAAGCAACAAAATCCCTATAAAGAAAGGCGTCAGACAGGGAGATACGATATCTCCAATGCTATTCACAGCATGTTTACAGGAGGTATTCAGAGGCCTGGAGTGGGAAGAATTGGGGATAAAAGTTGATGGAGAATACCTTAGCAACTTGCGATTCGCTGATGATATTGCCTTGCTTAGTAACTCAGGAGACCAATTGCAATGCATGCTCACTGACCTGGAGAGGCAAAGCAGAAGGGTGGGTCTGAAAATTAATCTGCAGAAAACTAAAGTACTGTTTAACAGTCTCGGAAGAGAACAGCAGTTTACGATAGGTAGCGAAACACTGGAAGTGGTAAGGGAATACATCTACTTAGGGCAGGTAGTGACCACGGATCCGGATCATGAGACTGAAATAACCAGAAGAATAAGAATGGGTTGGGGTGCGTTTGGCAGGCATTCTCAAATCATGAACAGTAGGTTGCCACTATCCCTCAAAAGGAAAGTGTACAACAGCTGTGTGTTACCAGTACTCACATATGGGGCAGAAACCTGGAGGCTTACGAAAAGGGTTCTGCTGAAATTGAGAACGACGCAACGAGCTATGGAAAGAAGAATGATGGGTGTAACGTTAAGGGATAAGAAAAGAGCAGATTGGGTGAGGCAACAAACGCGGGTAAACGACATCTTAGTTGAAATCAAGAAAAAGAAATGGGCATGGGCCGGACATGTAATGAGGAGGGAAGATAACCGATGGTCACTAAGAGCTACGGACTGGATTCCAAGAGAAGGGAAGCGTAGCAGGGGGCGGCAGAGAGTTAGGTGGGCTGATGACATTAAGACGTTTGCAGGGACAACATGGCCACAATTAGTACATGACCGGGGTAGTTGGAGAAGTATGGGAGAGGCCTTTGCCCTGCAGTGGGCGTAACTAGGCTGATGATGATGATGATGATGTGACTCTCATACGAGTGTCGAGCGGTTCTGATTAAAACTGGGACCGGGATGGTCTTAAATAACCCCTGACGTCCTTTGGTTATCGGCATCCTTGTGGGGAGCCTGCGAAAGTAGGTTCTGCCTACTTTCGCAGGCGTTCCTGCCCATCGACCGTCGACCCTGCCCTTCTGGTTTTTTTCTTTTTCCGTCGTCCGTCCCTTTGTGTCAGCTCGGGGTATAGGGGGTAGACGCTGCTCCGAAGTGGGCAATTGTGCCGACATAGGGACGCCCGCTTGAACGCTTCTCACTTGACAGGTCAATCATACGGGAGCTAAGACGGCCTTTATTACCCCTTTCGGTCTCGTGGTTGTCGACGTCTTCCCGGGAAGCCTGTGGAAACATTTTCATACATAAATTGCAGTCACCTAGCGCAAGGCCAATTGTAATTAGAGATCGCTGGGAGACGCCTTCGTCCTGCATTGAAGAAAAAAAAACGCAGATGAGGTTTTACAGCATGGAAAATTTGTCCGGAATTTTAAAGGACTGTTGCTCTTGAGCCGCAGTTCACATCGTACTGCGAGGCCACATTTGCATGTTTATTGAACGGCGTCGGGCGCCGCTTGGATTGTGCTATGTGTGCAGCGACTGCCCTGAACAAAGTGCGTCAGTGTCGCAAGATTGACTAATTAAACTGATCTGATTCGAAACCATTTACAATATCAAACCGCTGTGTGCTCAGTGTATGGTGTTCTGCAGTATTCTGACGTGCTCTTGAACGTCTGTTCTTGCGAGGCTGGTAAATTTATGGCATCGTTGGCGCTGAGCATCGTGATCATATTGACTGGTTAGCCTTGACTTGTTTGAGGTGCCACTTGGACTATGACAGACAGCGTAGTTAGGGGCTCCAGGCCCTGACGTCGCCGACCTATGATTTATTACTGGTCTCCAAAATTGATGTATATGCGCCTTTGTGCATTCCACCTCTGTCGGCGGAATGCGGCCGCCTGAACCCGCAAAAACAAACACTCGACCTGGTGCGAGGCATCATCGTGTTATATCAACTGAGGAGTAGCCAAGAAGAAGCGATGAACGCTGGTGCGATGTCAAAGTGCGATAGCCAGCGAAACTTGCAAGTGCGGATGTCCCGTAGTGAAGTTTTCTGTCAGAGTTCGGGAGTGTCGGTAGGCACGGCTTCTTTCTGCATTTCTTTTTTAGGGCTGCTTTCATAGCTCTCCGTGTCCATATCCTGTGCGAAGGGAGCGCGCGTTATATCATCGGTTAGCGGTCGTCGACATCGTCGACCAGCACTTTAGAGGGTACCGACTGCCGAGGGAGCCGAAATTGAGCCTATGTGCGGCATTATAACCGCGCCTGCAACTGTGTGCAGCGCAAAGACAGATAGCATACTGATGAAACTACAGATGCTGGGCCTCTTACCTTGAGGTATTACGAACTATATATTATGGGCCTTCCTTTTATTCATTTCCATAATTAGTATCAAAATTAAGAGATTTATTCGCTTTATAATACGGTGGCGGTGCTGGTGGTTATGTATACAGGTGGGGTTAGACTGGCAGACCTGTCTGGCGATTGCTCCGACTGAGCGTCTCTTTCTGCGCCAAACATGTCCCCATGTAACCGTTAGTCCTGTCTTTCGCAGAAATGTGTGAAGAATGCGTAACACTCCCGCTGCAATTCTTTTGAAGGCGGTGCGGTGAACGGGCGAGCGCGGTAGCGCTTGTCGGCGCTATCTCAGGCGCTGCGATAAGGAAACTGTCTGCAGTGATTTGCCGTAAGCGTATAGCCTGAACTACATATGCATGCTACGCGACCATGCTATCAGTTGACCGCACTTCTTTAATTTTCTGTCCTTTATTTCCAGCTTTGCTTGCTCGTCGCTCTGATAAGACGCCGCAAGTTAAATACGCTGCCGCATCGGTTGCATCATTATCTCAGCGTAAGAACTTTTTGGCTAAGAATTGCGTACGAACGGCGCAACTTGGTGAGTTCCGCCGCATTTCCTTTTTTTTTTGTATACTTTGTCAGCGCCTCCAGAACATGAAATGGCAATGGAGACACGAAAAAGCTGAAATCCGCACTATCCGCAGATTCGGGCTCCCCGAGGCACCAGCTCACAGGCAAAACCTGGTTCCCGCGTTCGTATTGTCACGTGGTGGTGACGTTGAAGAACACAGTAGCAATACTGTGAAAGACAAAACTAACTTTTATTAGGCGAACCTGTGCCCACAAAAACAGGCTACACTTATAGCACAACGGTAGCGGCGAACACGGTCGGCGATCGTCGAACATCTGACCAGCGGGTCAAGCGCGTCGGCTTTTATACATCAGTCATCGAATGTTCCAGAGTAATCGCTGGGACCCGCGTGCCTTCCACAAAGTTCTACATTATTCGCGTCGCGCACACATGCGATCAGATTACACAAGGTTCGGTCAGAGACAGCGGATAGAAGCAATGATAACATTCCAGAAACTTCCGATACGTGCATGCGCGTCCTGCGCTGTGCGATAACATTTGTTAGGCGGTAAAACGTGTCGCCCGATAAAGACAAACAAGTACACGTGTCAATATCCCCGCTGTCCCTTAATTACAATCTCAGGGGCTCTCCTGGGATCGCCGCTTGTGCGTTACAAGTGCCGCTCTTGAGCGATAGCTGTAAAACATCCACTCCTCAACTTATGGAAGGGTACGAACAAGGCTCCTGGATTACAGCGAGACGCAATGTAGGACGAGAGGGAACGTACGACCGAGGCGGAATGTCCAACGAATATGAGTGTCCATCGAGTCTGTATGTCCGGAATTGGACATTCGGTATCGTTGGCCATTCAGAGGGAAAGCGTTTATTTCAGATTATTCAGAGGGATAGCGTTAACGCTGTCACGTTAACGATAGTCACAAGAAATCTAGCGTCGGCGTCGCGCGTCTCGCATCCAGCGTCGTTTCAAAAAAATTCATTTGACACCACGCATCCTCAACCACGCAGGCCCTCCATGTAGCGCAAGGAAGCTACTGAATTTAATTTTTCAAGGTAAAATATATCAGGAAAATCGTAAATCACGACTTACACACAACCTACAGGGAAAACATGCGGAAGGCGGGAGATGGAAATTCAAGACGATTAGCCAAACGAGAACAAGGTGAAAGCAGAAGCCAACGTTTTGACAAGTGGACTTGTCTTCTTCAAGGCGACATATGCTTTCCTCGCCACAGTCTATATAGGTGGGGTTCTTCTAAAGGGAAGAAGGTGTAAGGTGTGTGGGTGAGGCTACGAGCAAAGGTGTGTTAGCGGCGAGGGGTAGAATAAATATATAGGAGTGCTGTGCCCAAGGCCAGTACCACGGCCGTCTGTCAACCACGTGTCGACGGCCGTGTGTTAGCCGGTGTGTCAAAGGCGTGCACAGCAGCCCTCTATTACTTCTAATAGAGGGCTGCTGTGCACGCCTTTTATAAATGAAAAATTGCCGCGCGACTGGCCGATCGAGGCACTTTGCGTGTGCTCGCGCGCTATCACGCTCGGGAAAACGCTTTTAGGTGTCACGTATTGAGCAACAGTAAGCTGCGTCGAGAGACTTTCATGTTGCGCTACAATTTTCTCATTCACACTTCTCATCTAATTATAATATATGAGAAGTTGATAATGAATTAAGACGAATTATCCAATTCAATGGAAGGAAAAAAATAATCTGAGTTTGTCCAAGAGACGGCAAAGGTCATTACCTTAGTTCTGTCCAGCTACGTGGCATTCAGATATTTTTAAACTCTGGCTGAAAGTAGTTGTGGCAACCTGTATAGGGAGCCTACTTTGGTTTGTTTCTTCGCCGTTTTCTTCACTGCCGGGCGAAAAATTTTGTTTTCCCTACCGCTATGAGCAGCGTGAGTCAACAACAGCAACTCTAGGTCGCTGGTATCACTAGGCGTGCTAGTGGAGCACTAGGAATGCTGTGAAGATGAGTCGCCCTACGGGGGGCTGGCGTAATGGAGACCTCGTGACACACAGAATGCCTTCAAAACTTCTGAAAAAGATTGAACACCTGAAACACACTTACTCTTATTTGACAATCACTGATATATTGTTATTGCTATTTGTTTCACCTACAAGATAGAGAAATTTTGGTAAAAGGCGGAGCCTGATATGTATTCCGTGAAGTTTCTTACAAGATTTTATGGGCTTCTTCGCGCCGTTGGCACGACATGATGCTAACTGCACTAAAAATGTAACGGATACCTTGTGGACAATGTGGAAACACTTCAAAAATTATTACGTACTTTCTTTCTATTTAGATGGCTAGATACTGCGAGTATGAGAGTACACCCTGCTGCCCTTGCCCATGCATGAGTTAACAGCCGCTTCTTGTTTATTAGCTTATGTATTCTGTGAAGTGTACGTATAAATGAGGCTCTAACAAGGAATTCTTCAGGCAGGAGTCAACGTTTTGACAAAGCGATTTGTCCTGAGCAAGGCCCTTCTCGAAATGTTCCCTCCAGCCTCAAGCATGCGCGCTTCCACCATGGTTCGTCACTTTCAACCCCTGCATTCCGATGAACTGTCTGATTGTATGCGGCAGGTGTAAAATGTTAGCTCAGAACCCACTTTTACTAGTGTGATATTCAAGTATTGAATATTAGTCAATTATTTGCGAAAATGTAAGAACGCCTAATGTAGAAATGTAATGCCGGTGACCGTCCACTCGGCGCGGAGTATATATATGAACATCGGGGTCCAAAAAGCGCGGACTTTGTTTATCAATAAGGGTTTCATTTCTTGCGACATACGAGCACTGGGCACCTTGCACAGCTTTAACACTTCTTCGATATATGTGATGCGTGTCTCGCCTGGTAGCTGCGCCCGTCGTGACAGTGTCTGCTCAGCACACTTCGTTTTGGCAACCGAGTCCCCAAAGCACATTTTTAGCGCGCCAACAAAGACTTCCCACGTCGTAAGCGCGTCCTCGCTGTTCTCGTATCACACGAATGTGGTACCGGTCCGGGAGAACACCACATTACGGAGCTGAGCGGTTGCTTCCCGCCCGTTGGACTTTCTCACTAGATTGTAGTGGATGAGCCACTCGTCGGCGTCTTCTCCCGCATTTCCTCCGAAGGCGGGTGGGACTCTATACTGCTGCAGCTGCCCACTACACAGCTAGCTGCCGTCGGAACGGCTCCATCTTCAGGCATGTCGAAGACGGTCACGGCAGATGGCGGAAGGCCGGTAAGTCGACGGCTTCGACCAAGATGCAGCAGTGATGGTTCCGTTGTTGTGAGCGCTTACCAAGCACCTCCACTACTTTGTTACGCGCGAAGCAGACCGTTTATCACCATTAAGGCTTAAGGAGGCCATTTATTTTAGGTCCCGAAGGTGAGCTCAAGAGCGGCCAGCTGGTTGAAAATCTCAACGTCGTCCTTGTTTTGATGTGGTGGAATGGAGTCGGCCGAGGAGCAGGCTTACAGACCGGGCATAACGGCTGGGCCGAGGAGCGCCGCAGAAGGAAAGTGTATCCTTCCGTTAACGAGGACCAAAGAGTGGGCCTCTTCGATTATGCAATGACGGATTGTCCGCAAACCGTCTGTGGTTTCCGGTCTGACTAGTCCTGACAAAAAAGCGCGTCGCAGTCACGTGATCCAGCTGTTGGAGACGGTTCCAAGTTTCATTCGAAAGAACCGTGACCCGAAGTCGCTCTCTTGGCTGCAGTCGTCTGCTCTTAGCTACTCGTAGATAGTCAGTGCGATGGCTTGCAAAAGGGTACAGTCTCAAAGGCCACGTCATCGACACAACCATAAAGTTCGCATAGTGGAATAGCAGAACTAGCGCATGCAACGTGTTCGCAATGCGCAGTTTGCGTCGCGCTCGCGCTCATCGAGCCCCTTGACCCCTGTCTTTAAGCTAGTTCATTAGACAATTTTAGCAGAGCGTTTGCTTGTGCTCCGCTCTGCACACGTTTCACGCACACCGGTGGCTGCATAGAATACATTGATTTCGCTTATCTAACAAGCGCGTCTCCCAGAGACGCCACTGACGTGCTCTCAGCTTGGCGGTAAAACGATTACGAAAGCAACTACACGCCCCCTGACGCACCGCTAAATCAGGTTCCTAGCGGAACGTGGTCAGCGTCCCACGTTCCGCTGCCGCTATGTGTGCTGTGCGCACGCGCGTCAGTGTTCCCGGTAGCGTTTTGCTGAGCTGCTGCGTGCCAATTGTTGTGATAGGCCGGTCTGAGCGGAGCGGACCGTAAACGCTCTGCTAAAACTCTCTATTGTCTGCGAAGTTTAGTCGGAGTTGCCACGCGGACATAAGCAATATCGCAGTCGTGCCACGTCGTTGTTCACGTAGAAGGCATCCGCCGATATGCTCAAAGCTCGAGAGGTCGTCTACTAAAGGCACGACGCGTGTCTAGGGCAGAGCGCATGTGCAGTCAACCAATTTTTTAACGATACCGTGCGAGTGTCGACTGGCCGGCCGGTCAGCGCCTTTCAACAGCGCGAAGCGACGATATCAGCTAGAGTAGCGCATGCGCCCCAACTTAACAGGAAGCGTAAGTTTCCTCTGCTAGGCACTTTCCACGAACATGACATAGCTCCTAGCGCGATTGACTCGGTGCAAGCTCCCCGTCCTGTCGGAGATCATGGCTTCCAGTGAACTTGGCGCACGCGCGCTACTCATGCTTATTCAATCGCTTCGCGCGGTTAGAAGGCGCTCACCGGTCGGCCAGTCGCCGCTCGCGTGGTACTGTTAAAGAATCGACAGACTATACACTGTCTACAAATACTGCACGTCAAAGAGCGAACGCTGTAACTTGTCAACGGAAGGGATCAACATATATGTCAGCAGCAATTGGCGAAACTGCGATTGTAAACCACCCCATCTAATGGCGTGAAATAGCCAGACGCAATATGGTATGCTTTATCGCACACCAGTTTCACTCACCTGAAAAGCGAAATCTACCTGTTTAATAGCGTATGCCAATGAATATGGCAGATCTCGCGAAACGCATCAAGAAAAGCAAGCATGTGACCTTCATCACCGTGCTTCTCTCCTAAAAAGCACGAGTACTAAAACTGAAGCAATTAGACAACGTATAAAAAATTCGCACGATGGCAGACGTAATAAGCGATAGCTGGGTGCTCAATATTTGGCGCCTGGAATGGGCAAAGCACACAGACGCACACGCCATCTTTTAGGACATGTTCACACATGTCTAACGCCGCGCGTATCTTGCGATATCAAATAATGCACCCTCCAGGCGCATTTCTACCGTCGGCGTCAGCGCAGTGCCTCCTCTATCAGCGTCGGCATCGCCGTGAAGCTCCGTATAAACACC
Source organism: Dermacentor andersoni (assembly GCF_023375885.2). NCBI lineage: Eukaryota > Metazoa > Arthropoda > Arachnida > Ixodida > Ixodidae > Dermacentor > Dermacentor andersoni. The sequence goes on along the minus strand of NC_092822.1, from coordinate 109,647,640 downwards.
AAAGGTAATAACACGGTCGCCGCGGGCCCTACGCTGTATGTGCGATTGAAAGCATCTGAGGGAAGCCAATGATCGATGCTCAATCTCGCCCGTGTGAAAGGGCCGAATGCGAAGAGGAAGCGCGCCTTCTTCTCTCCCGCGCGACGCACCCAGCATATCGAGGCGGCGGGGGGAGGGGAGGAAGAGAGCGGCGTTCTCTCCGGCTACAACTGGCGCATGTGGGGGCTGCGCGTGGTCACGTGGCCGTATCTTGTGAGCGATCTGCCTTGGGGGCAGAGTCTAGATACGCCGGCGGCTCGTTGCTTTGTGCATGCTGTGCGTCCTCGGCGCGAGCTTTGCGTTGAACCGACAGCAGGAATGTCACTTTGCTCGCTGCTGCTGCCGCGTTTCCTCATGCCAGCGTTTTGACAGCGGGTGTCCGCAATTATCCAGTTTGATGTGTTGATGTTTGCAGTGGGCGCGGAAACTATGCTTAGTTTGTTAGCAAGCAAATTATTAGACTTTGATACGGCTGAAAAAAGTCTAGACTTAGTTCGTATGGCTGTCTGCTAATTCGCTATCGCAACCGATGCTCCCCCTTTCGGGCAAAACTGCGTTTTTTAAAAACAGCCGTCATCGGCTAGCTGCTTGCGCTTGTCCGAGATGGCAGCTCCGAGAGTCCGCGGAGAGTCCTCGATTTCCGGTCCATTGAAAACAAATGCGATTCTGGCAGCTGTCGGGCTGGTGGGCGAGCTTCGGAAGCTGTCCGAGAAAATCGAAGGCGGGACAGCAGGCCCCAGCAGTTCGAGAATATCAGGGACTCATAATCGAAGAGGTCAATTAAGTTAACTCAGCAGAGGCAAAGAAAACTCGGCGGGGTACACTTGCAACGTTAGCCGCGGTGTGGCGCAAGTGATCAAAGCACGTCGAAACCGAAGGGGGGGATATAACACCGCTTCTCCGTTAAAGGAAGAAGATACACAAATTTCTCTCATGTGAAAACAGGAACGGTATGCGTTATACAATGAATAACGCTTTGGCAGGACCCGTAACATTTGCAAAATGAAGTAAATGCAATCGGAACATCTTTAAATACAAAATCAACACATCACATTGCCATCGAAGGAGCTGTATACATTGAGCACCATTATACTACAGCAAGTAAAACAGCAGTTTTCTTTTTAAAATAGTAGGTAAGTTTGCGTATTAGAGATGTCCAAGACAAAGTTTATCATGAAATTTAATTGCACACCACACTGTTCAGATAATAGAAACACGCACACTGAAATAACACATGCGAGTTTAAAAGACAATATTACTCAAAATTCACGGAATATGAACACTGAACGAAAAAGAAAGACACAGTGAATATCCATGTATCCGCCTCGGATAACAAGGATGGGCGGCTCATTGACATTAAGCCTTGGTTGAGAGTGACGGGCCTTGGCCGTCGTTGACGTGGCAGTGTGCGCACGGCACGTAACTGCTGGGGAAAATCCCCCCTTTCGAACGATGCTGTCTAACCTAAATGTCATGAAATAAACATTTTTGGTGTAAAAAGCGTAATTCGTGTGGGAGGGTTTTAGACGGTGGCAGGAAAACTGCGAGAAGTAGGAACCTGTGTCTAGTTAACCAAGGCAGTAGAGCTACTTGGACACATAATCCTTAAACCGTACCCTCTGTTGTCCATGTCGTGTACACCTACGGAGCACTACTTCAGATTGCCGAGTAGGATTAGAAGAATCATTCCTAGGAGATGAGCTGAAATTCTGAGGATCACTGTCCTGAGCCCCTTCAGGAGGCGTACGTTGGCATCGAAGCTCAGCAGATTCTTCCGCATAGGATGAACCTAGTCGCGGGGGTGAAACAGGAAGTAGAAATGCAGTGTGCAGCAGAACCTGTACCAGTAGGAATTAGAAGGAAAGGCGGAAAACCATCATCAAAGGATAGGCAGTCACTTGCATTACTTTTCATTTAAGCTCTCAAGAGAGTTTTGCCGTACCGAATGTTTCAGAAGTTTCCAAGCATTCCGATGCTTGCCATTTTAAAGCTGATGCTAAAGATGCACTTTAGCATATCGGTCGCTGAATTTTGAAAGTGCCAAGGTACTTGGCACCTGTCTTCCTTGAATTTCGCACCTTGACAAGATCGAATGGTTGCAGCTTCGGGCGTTTTCTTCCTCGGCTTTGGCCTACATAACCTTTGGTCTTGTGCTACTTTTGTATCACTCGTTTTCGAACTTTCTGACAAAGCTGAGAGGAAGCAAACTCTGGATCGATGGGAGTAATGTGTGCCACAACTAACCTAGTTCGAGGTTGATGACTATTCAACTATGCAATAGCATGGTTGGTGAGGCACCAGTTGGCATGTATGGTGAAAACCTGTAAATCGCTAGGTACTCCAGGACTCCTGATGTAAGCTCACGACTATCGAGAAAGGCTACTTGAATGCATTCCTTCAGCGCACAATTGAATCTTTCTACTTGGTATTTGCCTGAGGGCAGTACAGGGAAGACAGGAAATGCTTGATTCCTCTTTATTTCAGAAAGGTTCAAAATTCGTGCGACACAAATTGAGAACCACTGTCGGACAAGGACATCAGGAAACCCTTCACGACTGAAAGCTGAGATAAGGGAGCGCATAACAGCTTCAGAAGTGACTTAAGACAAAAAAAATTGACAGCCATTCCACTCTGTGAAGATGCTGTGGTTAGCGAAAGCTGACGACAGTCAAAGCTCTCAAAAGAAAAACAACGTGCTTAACCCCCGCCGCGGGTCAGCCCGAAGATCGGGCCGACCCGCGGTGGAGGGGCAGCAGGCGTTCCCCATACGTGGACCAATTCCGAAGGTAGTGCAATGCCGGGCCGACCCATGGCAAAGGTTAAGCAGGCGTCAGTACTCCCCATACGTGGGCCGAAGATAATGCAATAGCGGGCCCACCCGCGGTGGAGGTGAAGCAGGCGTTAAGCACTCCCTATACGTGGGTCCATACCGAATGTAGTGCAATGCCGAGCCGACCATCGGCTGAGGTAAGTAGGCATTAAGCACTCCCCATACGTGGGCCCATCCCCAAGATCCCGAAGAGCGCTTTACAGGTTCCCGAGCCCACAGGGGTATGTGCCATTGAGCTTAGACTCTTTCTGCACTATCACCAGTATCGGCCCACTTGCTCATTTTTTCTGCTGACGGAAGCCGAAAATAGTATGCAAGGTTAGCATATACAGCTTTCGCTGTAAAATCGAACTTCAACCGACTTGGAGCAATAATCTACCAGGACGGCTGCAAAGAGACCACGCTGAGGAGCCTGACTGATTGGACTGATAGTGCTTATGGCCACTTTTTCACACGGCCTGAGAGGCCATTCGACAGGTTGGAGTGGAGCAGCAGTTGGCTTGGTAGATTTGTCTACCTTCTAACACACAAAGAATCTGCGAACGAGCTCCTCTACTTGCCTGTCCACCTGAGGCCACCAGTAGATGCCTCGGAGTCTGAGCTTTGTCTTAGTAATACCCAAATGACCTTCGTGAGCGAATGATAGAAGTTTCTCTCGCAGTGAAGCTGGCAGAATGATGAGTTCTCCTCGGAGTAAAACATTATCAATGTAGGGTAACACTAACTGTAGTAGTACATATGCTTGTAGTTCTGGCGGAAGATCAGAAGCATTTCTCCAGTCATTGACTATTCTTTCTTTTAAGGCGTGACAGACTGGATCAGCCTGTGCAGCTGTTTGAGACTCCACTTTTGGGATACATGCAATGATGAATGGCACTACTTCTTCTTCTCGAACTGGCTGTCTCAGGAGAAACAGGACGGCGCGACAACGCATCAGCCATTACGTTATGGTCGCCGTTGCAGTACTCTATGTCAAAGTTGTAGTAAAGGAGTCGATCACTCCATCGAGAAATCCTGAGAGGATGATGACCACAACCTTTGGAAGACAGCAATGCAACAAGAGCATGGTGGTAAGTTCGATGCGTGAACTGTCCACCCCACAAGTAAATATGCCAATGTTCACAAGCAAAAAGACATGCCAATGCTTCTCGTTCACTTAAGGAGTATCATCGTTCTGCGGGAGTTAACCTGTGGGACTCAAAAGCCACTGTATATAGTTCATTTCCGCATTTTTGTTCGAGGACGACTACCAAGTCAACGTCTGAAGCATCGGCCGCTACAACGATGGGCAGGTACGGTTGAAGCATGCATACTACAGGACGCAAAGAAAATACTTCCTTAGGTGACTGGAAGATAAATTCAGTGTCTTGGCCACAGACAAACTCTTTCCCTTGTCTTTCAAGTTTTCTAGGAGGCTCTACCCATTCAGCGTAGTGCGGGACGTATTCAGCGTAGTACCCGTGATACCAAGAAAATGCATAGAATTCATTTTTAGTTGGCTGCGGTGCATCAACTATTGACTTGACCCTGTCTCCAAGGAAAGTGAGCTCTGGGGTACTGAATACACACTTTGCGTTTAGCTTCATGCCAGAAGCTCAGATTTTGGAAAGTGAAGTTTGCAGATTTTCGTCATGCTCAGTGTAAGTGCGGCCGCAACTGAAAGCATCCTCTAGGTAGCACAAGGTACCTGCACAGTCACTTAAAACAGAAGACATGATCTGTAGAAAAGGAGGTGACGCAGATGCCAAACGGAAACACACACACTTAATGCGGGAATCACCGTAATAAGTAATGAAAGTAGTAAGCCCGCAACTTTTTTTGGCTAACAGGACGTGTTGATATACAGAGTGTAATCTAACACTGAAAACAGTGGCATCAGCAAATCGATGCAAAAGTTCATCAGTCGAATTGAGTTTGCCCCTTTCCTAACCATGACGAGCGGAGAAATCCACTCGACGTTGAGACTCGTTTGATAATGTCAGCTGTTTCCCATCGATGCAGTTCAGCCGAAACTTACTCGTGGAGAACCAGGGTAGAGTTACGAAGTATTGCTGCTGCGCGTTGCGCTGAAGGTCGCTGACGAACCTTATGAATTAAACCCTTCACAAGACCCAGTCGTTTCGAATAAGATGCGGAAAAATTTCACTGGAGCGTTGTGTGGTAGAGATGATAGCTTGACAGCCGGATCTGCTGGAATTCCTGACACTTGTTGACAAGTGAGTGAAGTTCCTTGGATATGAATGCACAGAGCTTGAATGGAGTCTAGGCCCAGAAGATAAGTGCCCTAGTTCGTGACGTCGAATATAACTACCGCAGACGTATTGCGGTATTTCACTACCAAGAAGAAATATCCTGAATGCATTATTTCTGGCTACGAATAGTTCTTGAGTCTGAGACTCGAAACACACAATGAAATAACCTTGAAATGCTCAACGTACGTGGCGTTGTCCATCTGAGGAGGAGGAGGAAAAACTTTATTTGCTCTAATTGGTTAGAAATTAGCGGTGGCAGATGCGGTCGGCCGTCTTCACGGTCTTCTTCCCCATCTGCGCAGGGTCGACGCCCCTGTTCCAGGGCACCACTGAGGGTGGCTACTCGGCGAGCGTGCCTTACTAGTCCATGCTGGACTTTCGGGTCGCTGCTGGAGAGCACCCTCTCCCACTGCTCCGCACTCAGGTCTTTTATTTGAAGGAATTGTTGATTCTGAACGCATTCCATCCATCTGAGAGACCGTTGCTCCTGTATCGACAAGCTGCTTGAGGAAGTGCTTGCGATAGGGAATTTAGCCCAAATTATGGCCGGGGTTGAACTCGGTGCTTGTATCATTAACATGGAAGAGACTGTACTTGCCGACTGTGTTTCAGCAGAAGAGGAAACGAACCGAGCTCTTGCAGGAGACGCTCGATGCGTTCGATTCCGTGAGTGGCGAACTGTAGCATAATGTCCAACTTTCTTTCACGCGTGGTAGGTAACGTGCTTGGCCGGACAGCCTGGACCGAATGCTATGTGCTGAGTTGATCCACACCGGTAACAATGGACTGTGGCGTTATGGCTAGCTTCGTGAAATTCTTGCTGGGCGCCATGTTCGCCGGCTTCCCCAGATCGCAGCTTCCCGCAAAGTTTTCAGGCGCCATCTTGAACATCTGGATGAGGAAGGCGACGGTTATCGACGCCATCTTGCCGCTGCGTAAAGACGCGATGCAAGGGAGAATCGTTGAAAACCTGAGGTTCACTGTGGATTTGCTTGACGCTCCTTTTGATTTCTTGGGCCTCCTGCAGCGTCAGTGAAGGTCCCTCGTGCAGCACCCATTCGCCTATTCTTGTAGATGCAACGCGTTACAGGATCTGGTCTCGCAGGAACTCGTCATGCCAAGCGCCGAAAGCACAAGCACGTGCCAACCGATGTAGCAAGGTGACGAATTCCTGGAACCTCTCTCCTGGCTGCTGTTTACGTTCCCGGAAGATGATCCGGTGTACCAAGGAGCTAGTACTGTCTTCATAATGATTGTCGAAGACGCGTAAGATGTCTTGACAAGTCAGGGGTGGCGCCAGGAGGGGTCACGGGAGTTTGCCCCCTTCCCCAAGAGCGCGGAGTAACTGACCCAAGGTAGGTGGCATAAAATAAAATGTCAATTTTCATGTCGTGGAATTTGGACGCAGATGTATGAGAGCAGCGACGCTTACAAAGGACGACCTTGTTTAAGTGTAAGAATTTATTGCAGGAAATTTCTGATCACAAGCAACTTCCCTCGAGCATGTGATAGAATGGGTGCTTGAAATATAGTGCGGCTGCCGCAATAAGATAAAACTGGTTCCAACAGTTTTAAATAGATTTAGAAATGGGCTACATTTCTTCGTTGTTCGGTCTGCTAGCGTGAACCGGCAACTTCGTGCTTCGGGTGTGATAGCATCTGCCACAATATCGCACGTGCAGTCAAACGAGCTGAAAGCTGTGAAAGCATCTTTTCTCACAGAAAGCCATTGGGACAACGCTGCCTACTCTAAAAAAGACCCGGTAAGCAACTCAACCTTGCAGGACGCCACCACTTATTCAGCAATCCGCTCCGCCTGTCGTAAAAACACGCGTGTCGAATGCCGGCGTACTTGGAAGTGTTGTGGCTCGAAGTGGCGTTTTGGCCAGGAATCCACCAGGCCCATCGACGAGTTCATCCGCAAGTCCCACGCACTGTGGGAATCGGTATACGCGAACCTTTCTGTGCTGTTTGCTTTGATTGACGATAATTAACGGCGATGTTGACGGCGAACGTTTAATTTCTTCAAAGTTCAGTCCAACGCGAGAGTGCTAAGCTGACGTTAAACGTTACCTTGCATGCACCCCTGCTGTTTGTCTGCGTAGTACAGAGGACACGCAGGGAGAGGTGTTTGCTTGAGGCATTGTCGTGCGCCTAATTTCATAACGTCTGAGAGGTCGAGTACTGTCATTGCCTTACATGGCACATTGCATCGCTGCAGAAGTATTAAACTTTAATTTAATTATGGCGTTTTTTATTCCGCCCGAGTCGAAATGCGGCTGCCGCGGTCGGGATCATGTCCGCGACCTCGAGATGTGGCGTTGCCGCAAAGCTACTGCGACGGGCACTGAAGTGTTGATTTGACGTGCCCACGCTTCCGCGGTGTCGCATAGACCCTGCGGTGTGCTTTAATTAATGCGGCTCTTATCCTGCACGCCCTGCGTAATTTGTGCGCTTGACATATTTGGATGCTGTTTATTTTTCAGAAATAGCAGAGACGTACGGACGTACCTTACCCTACCTTGAACTTAAATTTATCCCGTTTTCCCACAACCGCTGCCGTGTCTATAGTAGTAGCGTACATTTCGTTGCCTTCTCATGTCATCTTTTTCTATCCCTAACTCTCTTCCCGTTGAATGGGAAATGCGAGCGAAGAGTGGCAAGGCTGTTATTCACTCGTTTAGCGACTGCGTCTGTTCTAGCCTATCTCTGCTTCCTCTCCCCCCTTCTCTCTACCATTCTATATAGCTAACCTCTGGACTTGCAAGTTAGTAGAAAGGTAAGTGCTGCAGTTTCTGCAATGCTTATTCTGCGCAGCTTAAACCATTCCATCATGTCCAGGTGGCCTCGGTAAAGAGAGTGCAGCCTTTCGGAAGCATCGTCCTGCTCATATACATCGCAAGAAACCTGTCCAAAAAGCGCGAGCGTGCGCCAGCACCTAGTGCAACTGTTCGCCAAGCTGCTTGCGTCCTCCACGGACGCCTCCCTCAGCCCATACCATAGCTTCGCGCGATTCATGCGCGGCGACTGGGAGCGAAGCAATGCGCTGAGCGTGTGCGAGACGCCGCACCAGAAGGCGCTGGACCGAATGACGAAGCCTATCGCAATGTCCAGGTGCCAGATTCGCGCCAGAACGGCGTACGGCGAGCGGCTGCCGCTTTCGGCAGCTGCGCAAACGTGCTGAGCGGTCGCGTAGACCACCATGCCGCGTTCAAGGGCGCGCTGTTAGAGGCTGGAATCACGTGGCCACGAATTCCCGACTGGGTGGACATCCTGCACACGTTGCTGTTCACCTCTCTGAAGTTCGCGTGGGACGTGATCGTGCGCGTTGTGCCAAGGTGTTCCGGCAACTAAACAGTACTGGCGTTGAACCCTGTCCGTCTGTTCCACCGCATCGTGAAAATGGCGACGAACTCGCTGATGGAAAGCGAATTCATGGTGTACTTCAACGCCTTACGGAAGGCACCGGAGGCAGCGATAAGAGAGAGGCTAGCTTAGCGGAGACCGCCGCACTCTAGAGAGTCACTGCCCTTGCGCTCGTTCCCAAGTACAGCCTCTAAATGCAGTATCCGTTGCACTTGATGGTGCCGCGTGATATTGGCATCTCCGACGTCGACTGGCTAGCTAATGTCATTGACTTCGGCTACAATGGCGCATCCGAAGTGTCACTGATCACCACGACCCCGTGCTTCGTCGCCGCCTTCCTCGACGTCTGGCGCAGAATCGGCAGCAACACCCACCGTTTGACGTCATGAAGCACACTGCAGGTGACTGCCCTGTACGCGAACAAGGACCTGGTTCTCAACTTCTACGGTGGCAAGAGTGAGCATGCCTCCGTTCGCTACAATGCCTTCTTCTTCACTATGGCTTACATCCTCTCCCGTGGTGCTCTGTTTGAAAATCACATTAACGAAGCGGTCCACAATTATGAGCGAGCGAGCGCGGACGGCATCATACGCTCGGTCGGCAACGCGTTCCGTCGCCGCCTGTCCAAATGGGCGCAGTTTAAGGAGGACATCACGGTCATTGCCGACTAGTCAGCGACGCCATCCGAAGCCTTCTACGAAATGCACGTCATTGTAGCCAACGACTCAACAGTGGGGGCGAGGTGCCCGACCTGACTGACTCTGCTGCTCAATTGACGTTCCTGGTCCAGGCTGATCATGAACGCGCCGTACCACGTCTACGAAGTCGTCGGCGCCATCAATTCCCTCGAGCTGTCAGTGCCATCTTCTAGGTCGAAGACATTGCGGCTGCTCCCGCTGTCTTTGTCGTTTCCCGCATTCGACGTTCGGCTTCCCCTGCCGCCAACTAGTTGGTCTCGCAGGTCAGATGGGCTCCGCCCTTTCCTAGCTCCTCCTCACAACCTACGCCGGCGACGTAAGGACTGCCGACGTCCTTTGCAATCTGAGTGCGTGCGTGAAGAAGGAATCCTCTCGCGCCCTCCAGCTAGACAGTGCTCTCAACCAAGCTTTGACCGCGGGTGCGCTTCGGGGATGCCTGCGAGTACGAAGTGGCGGCTCACGGCACTCACGTTTAGCGGCTACAGGGGAACTCCGCTCCTCTTAATGGTGCTGTGCTTCTTCACGTACGCCGGTAGAGATACTGTAAACGAGGGTGCCGTCTGTGATTCGGCGATGAGGCAAGCGAGGGAGTTCGCTAGAGCCTTCAGTTGCAGGTGAGGGACATCAAGAACTTGGAGAAACGGTGCAACCTGCCTTGATCGCCTTCGTCAACACATTTATGCTGTCGTGTATTTTAATGCGAAACTTTCGTTCCCTCTTCCTTCGACTTTCCCACTGCTGCTGCTGCTGCTGCTGCCGCCTATCGGAAGTCAACGCAGCTTTGACGCCGACCATAGACGGGTCAGGAAAAGACCCTCTACCTGAATATGACACGCTGAACTAACGATGCCATGAAACGGCTGCTGTCCGGCACACCCAGTCGGAGAGGAAAGGCGACGGGAGAAACTCGTCTTCACCCCACCGCGTCGAACGTGCACAATGCCCACTGGAGCTCCCTGGGCGTCGCCAACTGCAGCGCTTCTCTTTCTACTAAAGTGCGGTTCCAGAGGGGATGTAGAACTGTAGACAGAAGGGAGAAGAAGAGGCAGTTTCCAAATAAGGGAGGAGGAAAGGTGACGTGAGAAGGCAAGGAAACCCTACTACTATACGAGAGCGGTTGCGGGGAAACTGGATAAGCTCAAGCTCAAGGTACTGTACAGTACGTTGCTGCTATTTCTCAACACTTCTGTGTTGGCTTGACGAAATAGAAAACGCACGTGCACTTAGATTTTGGACACATTAAAGAACATGAGGCTGTCATCAGAATGGGCTATCAGAATGGGCTATGGCGCATGTGCGCCGATATCGTTTGCCACTTCTTTCCCTCGCTCTCCTTTCCCTCACTGCCTAGGCAAGTACATAAGCGTACGAATAAACGACCAGTGGATCATTCTTTGCTCAGCAACAAGACGCCTCGGTCCGTTACTTCAAACACAATACATGGTGTCAGAAGTGTTTGTCACAGCAGCAGAATGGTCGCCGTCAAGCCCCCGGAGCCGTTGCAGCTTTCCGGAAACTTGAGAAGAAACTGGCTACTGTTTAAGCAGAAGTTGGAACTCTACATCACAGCGACGTCGCCAGACAAGCCAAGGAAGGAAGCTGTAAAAGCGGCAATACTTCTCAGCACCGCAGGTGACGATGCCTTGGACGTGTACAACAACTTCGTGTTCGCTGAAGGTGAGGACAAAGAAGATTATCAAACTTTGGTCAGGAAGTTTCAAGAGTACTGTCTCCCCGAAGGAAATGAAGTTTATGAAAGGCACGTTTTCCGCCTTCGAGTGCGGGACGAGGCAGAACCATTTGAAAGCTTTTTGCGGGATCTCAAGAAGCAAGCGAAACTCTGCAACTTCGAAACTCTGCATCCATGATAAGGGACCAAGTGGTCTTTGGTATCAACGACAAAAAGCTCAGGCAGAGGTTACTTGGCGAGAAGGACCTTAGCTTGCAGAAAGCTGACCAAATGTGCAAAGCAGCCGAAGTTTCTGCGCAGCAAAATGCATCATGGTCGAAGGAAAGGCTTCAAGTAGAGTACACGAGAGAAACTGAACGAGACAGCAAAAAAAACAATATCGATGCCGTCAGTGGGGAAGAATTCATGCGCCAGAAGAATGTCCGGCTCGCGGAAAGTTTTGCTACGCATGCAAGAAAAAGAACCACTTCGCGGCGTATTGCAGAAGACTCCAGATAAACCAAGTCGACGAAGCACAAAAGGCCGATGATAACTTCGATATCCTGAATATCGGCGTGTGCGGCATAACTGACGGCGCGGGAGCAGATTGGACATTTCGCGGCAAGACAGCCGGCCAAGAATTGCAATTTAAAGTAGACACTGGCTCGCAAGCCAACCTACTACCTCTGTCTGTGTTCAGGCGTGCCAATCGAGCGATGGAGCCAAGAAAAAGCACAGCAGTTTTAACGGCATATAACGGAAGCATTATCAAGCATGTGCGAGTCCCAACAGAAGTCCTGAGCATAAACGGCCAAGAATGTCACGTTATATTTTTTATTGTGAAGAAAGGTCGCCATGCCATCATTGGTCTCAAGGCATGTCGGGAATTCGGACTGATTCAAACAGTGAATGCAGTAGACTCAGGCGAAGACTGCGCTCCCCAGCTGGCTTTTCCCCACCTATTTCGCGGAACCAGCTGCGTAAAGCGACTGTACAAGATAGTACTGCGACGGGATGCCGTTCCAGTGGTGCAGCCTGCCCGGAGGGTACCGTTGGCGATGAAGGAACCGCTTCGCAAAGAACTGAACCGCATGGAAGGGGCCTCTATCATTGCGAAAGTGGACGAGCTGACCGACTGGGCAAGCCCTTTAGTTGTAGTAAGAAAAAAGGACGGCCGGCTTCGCATATGATTGGATCCAAGGGCCATAAACAAAAGTATAATGCGGGAACATTATCCGATGCCATCCTGGGAAGACATTGAAAGCGAAATATCGGGCGCAAAGTACTTTTCTCGGCTTGACGCAAACGCTGGCTTCCATCAGATACCATTGGACGACGCTACATCGCGCGTGTGCACTTTCGCAACGCCCTTTGGGCGCTACAGGTTTTTAAGGCTGCCGTTTGGAATCTCTTCAGCGAGCGAGGTCTTCCAGAAGACATTACCAGAAATATTCGAAGGCCTGACGGGAGTACGCGTATACATTGACGACATTCTGGTCTGGGGTGACTCAACAGAGCAGCATAATGAAAGGCTTCGAGCCGTACTAAAGCGAGCGGATCAAGCTGGGCTGACGTTTAATGAAAAAAAATGTGTATTTTGCGTGACACAGGTAACATTTCTTGGTGACGTGATCAGTGAGAACGGTGTCCGTCCCAGCCCAGACTTAATTGAGAGCATACACGCCATACCACCTCCGAAGGATAAGCAGGCGGTTCGAAGAATGTTGGGCGTCGTGAATTATTTGCGCAAATATGTACCCTCACTCAGTGAAAAGACGTCATTACTTCGTGGCCTTATGAAGGAAAGCGTGGTGTTTGAATGGACATCAGCGCACGCGCAGGAATGGGCTCAGATATGCGAAGCACTGATACACCCACCGCTTCTAGCCCTCTTCCATTCAAAGAAGGAAACGAAGGTAACGGCAGATGCCTCGGGAACCGGCATTGGTGCCGCCTCATTGCAAAAGCACGGAAACGACTGGCGTCCAGTCACGTACGCATCGCGGGTTCTGAGCGAGAGTGAAACGCGGTATGCTCAAATCGAAAAGGAGGCGCTCGCTATAGTTTTTGCATGCGAAAAGTTCATCAGTTTGTGTATGGCCGCAGGATCTTGGTCGAAACTGATCACAAGCCATTGAGTGCTATCGCTCAAAAAAGTGTTGTAGACATGCCACCAAGGCTGCAGCGATTTTTTTATCAGTCTCTTCAAATATGATTATGTCTTGCAGTTCATCCCTGGGAAAGACTTGCTGCTCGCATATATGCTGTCCCGTGCTGCCACGCTGCCTGGGTGCGCTGAAGAAACGGAAGACGTGGATATCCACGCAGTTCAAGTGGTCTCGAGCATTGTAAGCACGAGAACAAAGCAATGGCTGGAAGAAGAAACTCGCACGGATCCGTATTTAAGCAGCGTTATAGAACAACTAAACACAGGTGCGGCCATTCAAGGGGAACTTAAGCCGTTCACATCCGAGTTGGCGGCAGTGGATGGCATACTGCTAAAAGGAAGCAAGATTGTCATACCAAAAGCCATGAGGGCCGAAATTCTGCGGCGGATACACGAGGGTCACTTGGGACAGAACAAATGCAAGGCCAGGGTACGTAGACTAGTTTTTTGGCCAGGACTCGGCAGTGATATTGAGAACCTGGTACGAACGTGCCATGTGTGTCAGAAATACGCCTACAGCCAACCCAGCGAGCCCCTGCTGCTATGGCCTACACCGGAACGACCATGGCACCGTGTCGGAATTGACCTGTTCCAATACGCAGGGCACTCGTACGTGGTAGTGTATGACGACCACTCGAACTTCCCAGAGGTGGATAGGTTGGTGGGCACAAGAGCGAAGAAAGCATTTCTAAGATATCTGCCATATTCTCTCGCTATGGCATTCCTGCGCAAGTCTGCACTGACAACGGGCCCCAGTTCGCTTCAAGTGACTTCGCTGCTTTCGCAAGACGGTACGACTTCGAACGTGTAACATCCAGCCCTAATTTCCCGCGCTCAAACGGCCTAGCCGAAAAGGGGGTACAGATTGTTAAAAGAATTCTCAAGAAAGCTACGGAGTGCAGTGAGGATTTCTGGTTGGGCCTTTTGGCTTATCGATCGTCTCCCTTAGAAGATGGACGGTCTCCCGGAGAGTTGCTGCAAGGTCGTAGTCTTCGGACAACTGTTCCCGAGCTCAACACTGATGGGGGATGCCCTGTATCAAAACATCGCCAATCATTGCGGGGCAAGCCAATATCGCCTCTTGAAGCAGGAAACGTCGTTCGGATAAAAAATGGGAACTGGTCACGCAAAGCAACGGTGCTTAAAGAAGCAGCACCACGTTCGTATATGGTCGAAACTGAGAACCACCAACAGCTGAGGCGCAATCGACAACATTTGCGGCGAACAGACGAGCACTGAGCAAACGTGAACGACTACGAGAGCAGCCGGGAAGACACTGAGCCGGAACCGAATACAACCGATCGAAGACTTTGAACCGGTAAACGACGCAGGTGACGCTGCGACAGCCGACCACTGCTCAAGCCGGCAAATGACCGGGGTTCCTGACTCAGCCGGGCAACAAGACACACCGGGAAACCCATCCGCATTGCCAACAATTCGTCGATCTACCAGATCCCGGACGGAGCCGAAGCGTCTTTGCTACGACGAAAACTTTCGTCAAGTCTGCTAGCTTAAATTTTTTTTTTTTTTTTGTGTGTGTGTGTGTGTGTGTGTGTGTGTGTGTGTGTGTGTGTGTGTGTGTGTGTGTGTGTGTGTGTGTGTGTGTGTGTGTGTGTGTGTGTGTGTGTGTGTGTGTGTGTGTGTGTGTGTGTGTGTGTGTGTGTGTGTGTGTGTGTGTGTGTGTGTGTGTGTGTGTGTGTGTGTGTGTGTGTGTGTGTGTGTGTGTGTGTGTGTGTGTGTGTGTGTGTGTGTGTGTGTGTGTGTGTGTGTGTGTGTGTGTGTGTGTGTGTGTGAGAAGACAAGCAAGTCTCCCAATTGTATGAACGGGTATCAGAATGGGTTATCGCGCATGTGCGCCGATATCGTTTGCCACTTCTTTCCGTCGCTCTCCTTTCCCTCATTGCATACGCAAGTACATAAGCGAATGAATAAACGACCAGTGGGTCATACTTTGCTCAGCAAGAAGTCTCCTCGGTCCGTTACTTCAAACACGATACAAACACTGCTCGGAAGACCGCCACTACGGCGTGCCTCGTAATCCGATTGTGGTTTTGGCGCGTACAGCCCCATAATCCAATTCAAGTTTAATACTTCTGCCGCGATGCGATGTGCCACGTCAGGTAATGACAATGCTCAACGCTCTCAGAGGTTATGAAATATGGCGCACAAGAACGCCTCAAGCAAACACATCTCCCCGAGTGTTCTGTGTACTACGCAGACAAACGCAAGTGGTGCACGCAAGGTAACGTTTAAGATCAACTCACCACTATCATGTTTGACTAAACGTTGAAGAAATTAAGCTTTAGTCCTCAACAACACCGTAAATTGCCGTCAATCAAAGCATCCAGAACGGAAAGCTTCGCTTACATCGATTCACACAGTGCGTGGGATCTGCATATATTTTTTTTTACTTTCATTGCGTGACTGGCGAATACAGTTATTATTTAATTGTTTTTTTTTCTGGCCGTCGTTAAAGCTGCGTGCTTTCATATAAACAACGCCGCTTCCTGATCTTTGCTATGTATACGTGACTTTATAAAGGTATAATGGGTACATGTTGAACATGTTTTTTTTTTTTTGTTGTTGTTGTGTCCTTATTGCTTGTCTAGGCGTATAAGTACTTTTTTATATAACGACAGCCCTACGGCTTGAAGCAGCGGTCATACGCAGGGGCCCCTATTGACGTTTCAATAAACTTCCTTCTGGCCAGTCTCTTGAATAAAGGTTTCAAAAGATATGCAGCAAACGGAGAATTTTAGCTAAAAATATGTGCGTTTTAGTTGTTTGTTTCACAAAATAGCATAAACGCTGTATTGGAAGAGCAAAAAAGTTTCTGTAGGCGCAGAAAATTTTTAGCGCAGCCTTGCGGCAGTACTGTTCTCTTCATCGCGTATAGAAGCCTCCGCTCTGTTACATGTTTTATATCGATTACACAGTTAAGTGATTGAAGGACTCTTTTTTTATTTTTAAGAAGCGCCATGTGATCGCCTGCGATATCATATTTCCCTATTTATTTCTTGCAGGAAGAACACGCCAGATTTAGCCGGCAGTTTCTCACGACCTTGTTTCAATTAAATGAATTGATTGCTACACATCGTAGCTACAAGTTTTGACATATAGGAAATACAAAAGGAGGTACCATGGTTAAGGATTCTATTTGGGGTCTCCAGTTCAGACTAAGGGTTGAGAGGAGTAACTATGCGACAGCAAAGTGAAAAAAAAAATCAAATCAGAATTGTGAGGTGCGGCAGTATCATCCCTACACAACTGGCTTAATTCTCAAGGGAACGTGTGAAGGAGTATAGAGTTACCACGAAAGCGTTGCTCCCTTGCGATCCTAGGGGCATGGTTTTAGCGTCCCCTGGTGGGAGCTGAGTCTCTAACATGGCACGTACCCGCTACGCTGCAGGGGTCGAAAACAGGGTTGTAAGATGGAACGCAATAAAGCGTGCAGTAACCGTGAATGTGAATGGTTTAGAAAAAATACTTTAAAAGTCATAATGATGCGTAATTGAGTAATCAAGCCTGTAGCGACAATTAAATCTATTAAAAAGAAAGAAGGTCCGTTGAAATATCCACTCATTTTTTGCGTGAGATTAGGGTTTCTTTTTATTTTAATTGGCGCGAGAAAAAAAGAAGGCAAGGCGTTAACGTCTTGTCCATTGCTGCTTCTGCAGACATATACATTCAAAAATGCAGTAGCAACTAGCTCAAACTACTGCCTTGATGAAGTGATACTTCTCAAGCCATGCCCACAGCGCCTCCTTTCTTCTTTCTTTAGGTTTACTCTATTCAGCTACAGTATACAGCAGGGCTAAAGTAGAGACCCAGCTTAAATTTGCCTTGCCCCCTGGCAGCAACACAGCTACAGAGCGTACAGTGCTGGTGCTAAGTCTTTTTATTTTTGCAGCGGTACAGCATATTTATTCTTCGCGCATCGCTAGCGCTCAGCCCTGGCTTCTCGTGAACTTCTTTGAGCCTGCTGCCGTCCTTGGCCAGCATGGTTGCCAGGCCTCGCTTGCGGGAGAACGACTCCGAGCCGTACAGCATGACCGAGTTTCTGTCGAAGGGCGTCAGGAGCTTGTTCTGCCACGGCTCGAGCTTCTTGAACTGATCCACGTTTTCTGCGACAAATGTTGTGGAGCTTCATGCCGTGGGTTGGGATCAAAACACATGGATGAGAAGTAGAGGGGCGAACAACGCAAGGGCAAACTCTCAGCTGTTTTTTATTGAAGGAACTTTAATTTGTGATGATGATTTTTCTTTCTTGTCATCAAGTCCGAAGCAGAGCGGCGACAAACAGTCACCTAGCCTGCTTGATCTAGTCATTTTTATTGCATCTATCGCAGTGTAGCATTTCGCCTATCAACCCTTAAAACATCTATATCTGCCTTGCACACTTACCTATGCCAGTAACGTATCAGGCTCTATCAATCTCTCCCCTGCTTTTCTTTCCACCAGTACTCGTCATCTGTCATGCTCAGCTCCACTGCCGAGCAGTTAATTCTTCCAACTGTTTTGAATCCAAGCGCTGCTAGAAGACGGGCGTTACCTGCGAGCCTTGCTGGATGAACATCTTAGCATTTTTACAATCCTAAGTGCGCCACCTGGCAGGGAAA